>NC_090648.1:84543439-85252395 GCF_040937935.1 Hyperolius riggenbachi | reverse complement strand
GAAATAATGGATTTTTCCAACTGCCAAGCAAGCAATATCACCCTCTGTGCATAGAACTCTCAGTAATGATTATTCCATACAGATCACCTGGCAGAACTAAAGATGTCATCACCTGTGATAAATTTCAGAATGTAAATCAAAGAGAGGAAAGATTTTACAATGGGTAAACACTGACTAAATCCTTTAGTCAGTAATTTTATTAATTATGTTATTCTCACTACAGTTCCTCTTTAAGTTCTATTGTTACTTTTGTTTAGATATTGAATACCCTCGTTATATATTTCATGGTTAGCCCATCTCAGACATATATTTTTGGACTATAAGACTCACGTTTTTGTCCCCCAAAAGTGGTGGAGAAAAAGTCATTGCGTCTTGTAGTTCAAATGCAGGGAGTTCGTGACTTGTGAACGCCTGTCAATACGAACCTCCGACCCGCCGCAATGTCGGGGACTCCCTGTACTGTGCCCATGCAGAGGAGGACACAGGGGGATAAACAGAGGGCACAGGGGGACACAAAGGGGCATAGAAGAGGACACAAGGAAGACAAAGGCGGACACATGGGGGACACAGGAAGACGCAAGGGGAACAGAGAAGGACACAGGGAGACACAAGAGGTACAAGAGGGAATGAGGTACAAAGGGGGCATAATCCACAAGATGCTCCTAACTATGGATGCACCAGGTTTAATGTATATTTTTCCCCTGGTTTTTTCCTCTAAACCTAGGTGCGTCTTATGGTCAGGAGTGTCTTATAGTCTGAAAAATATGGTATATATTTTCTAAAGCATGGCATGGTAATATTTTGACGCCACCAAGAAATTGTTTTGTGAGGGATCGGGAAAACATATCCTCCATTAATAAATTAAGCTATTTTCTCTTGCCTTCCTGCGGAGCAACTGGAATTAATGAGAAGCAAGCCTGGACTGTGTGTTTTTAATGAAACTTGTTAACAGAACAACTGTTTCCATCTTGTATATTGATGATTGTGTAAATGCATTTGTCTTTCTTGCACTGCTTCTTGGTGTCGATTAGGTACAAACTCGCCTTGTGGAGTCTCGGCAGAGGCTGGATCTACTGACACTGGCTCTACAAAAGTGCCTGGAGGACTTACCTCATGACCACCCTAAACGGTGCCTCCTGCGAGAGGAAATGGCGATGTGTGTCTCTCCTACAAGACTTGGCTCCCCCTCCCCTTCCTCTCCCTACAGCAACCTCTCCAAATCTGCCCCTCTGACAGGTAATTCTTCCCCCATGACTACAATCATAACTTATATGGCTGTCCTTTATTTAAGTGGAATAGCATGTTCTCCAACCCTGTAAAGACTAGGTTTGATCATTTTGTTTCATTTTGGGCAGGACCGGTTTTAGGCCTTTTCGTCACTTCATGCAAGAAGTCCTGTGACACACTCACTCCTCCCCCCCCCCTCCAAATAAAACAACACATACACTAAAGAATATATGAACCATGTGGCGTATAAGGTGGATGCATAATACAGGGAGTCCCAGAGATACAAACATCTGGTCACATTTTGTTGCACACCCCCTTCCTGCACCTTAGTGTGAAAATACAGAGTATAGCGCAGCAGAAGCTGGAGTCTAGTGCTGTGCTTCCGCCTGTCTGCCCGCTGCTCGCCCTAGTGCCCAGCATCTCCTACTGCATGAAGCGTAATTGCATGCAACATGAGGAGAGTGAGGTGCCAGCATTAGAGGGAGCAGGAGACAGACAGGATGGTCACACAAGCATTGCAATGCGTAAACCACAACGCAATAGACTTAGTGTAAAAGGGCCCTTAGTCAGATTATAAGCTTTTTAATTGAGGTGAGCTTTGAAGTTACATTTAAAGATTCTGAGGGATGGTGAGTGCCAAGTGGATTGTGGAGGAGAACTCTACAGGAGAGAAGAAGTTCATGACAAGTCTTAAAAGCAAGTGTGGCATTTCAGTTTAAGCAACAGAGAGGACTGATGCACAACAGCTATGTCTGAAAAACAGACCTCATCCTGGAACTACAGAGTGTGTCTTCTGTTTGTATCTGAAGGCTTTAGTGCAGGGGTCTCAAACTCAATTTACCTGGGGGCCGCAGGAGGCAAAGTCAGGATGAGGCTGGGCTGCATAAGGAATTTCAAAATCGCAGGGCATCGCCCCCTCTGCCCGCCCCTCTCACTCTTCCTTCACAGAGAGGGGCGGGGAGAGGTGGCGATCCGTGCGGCGATTGACGTCAGGAGGGGCAGAGCTGAAGCTGAAAGCTCTGCCCCTTCCAGGAAATGCCGGCGGATTGCCCCCGGGGCGATTTGGGGGCTCTGCAGCCCTCGTTTAGCGGCGGCGATGCGGCGGATTACTGAAGCGAACTATAAGGAAGCTTTTGCCTTTTGCCGGCGAGGGCCACAAAATATTGTATCGAGGGCCGCAAATGGCCCGCGGGCCGCGAGTTTGAGACCCCTGCTTTAGTGTCAGTTTTGACTGAACCATATTTGTAAATGTTACTTATTCTATTTAAGATACAGTTATACATTGTTTACGCTGCTTTTGACACTTTGCACTTGGAGTCAATAATCTTGGTGCAGGAAATTTGCTACCAGAACCTCCTTGGACTTGCACCAGGATGTTTAGGATGGATCCAGCAGCGCCTAGATCTTTGGTCTAAAAATGAATAATAAATAAGTGAAAAATAAACGTACATTTATACAGATCATTTATCATCCTCTATAACGCCCTCCTCTTTCTGCATGTGGTCTGCTTTCATAGGTGTGCTGGAGGTGCGACTCCTCGGCTGTACGGATCTATTAGATACTGTCCCGGGTCGCACACGGAACTCGCCTGCCTGGTTACCTGGCAACAGCCCTCTAGAAGGGAAGAGCCTGAAGAACCGCACTTCACGAAGCATGTACTCCCGCACCTCCAGCATAAGTCGCAGCGACGAGCTATCAAGTAATCATCACTTTACAGTTATAGCGATTATTAGCTACCCTGTCACAGTCATATACGGTACCTTTTATATAGATGTCATGATAATGCACATACAGGACCTCTAACGCCTGCTATTTCCTGGTAACAGAGAAGAGGTCTTTAACCGGCTTCCTGTGCACCACAAAGTTCTTCCTCCTCGGGTAGCCACATGGGCCCTGTTATTTCCTTTTAGCAGAAATGAGGATTACCCTCTACTTCCTGAGAACCACAAAGTTTTCTAATTAGTTATCTCAATTTTTTTATATAAAACCTTGTCAGCATCTTGCAAAGAAAAGAGTACTAAAATATGTGAAGAAAAGTAACATAACAGTTAAAGAGAACCCGAGGCGGGGTTCTGACAATGCAATCCACGTACAGAAGCTGGGTCTGCCTATACTGCCCAGCCTCTGTTGCTATTTCAATCCGCCCTAAGTTCCTCCTGCGCTCTGCAATCCCCCATAAATCACAGTCGCGCTGTGCGGGCTGTGTTTACCTCTGTGTTGTCAGTCTCGGCTCTCTTCCCGCCTCCTGCATAGCTCCGGTCCCCACCCGCATCCCTTCCCCCCAATCAGCGGGGAGGGAAGGGATGCGGGCGGGGACTGGAGCTATGCAGGAGGCGGGGGGAGCAGCAGACTGACAGTACAGAGGTAAACACAGCCCGCTGTGACACGCTGCGTGTCGGCAGTGCGGCTGTGATTTATGGGTGACCGCAGAGCGCAGGGGGGGCTTAGAGGGATCTGGATAGCAACAGAGGCTGGGCTGTATAGGCAGACCCAGCCTCTGTATGCGGATTTCATTGTCAGAACCCCACCTCGGGTTCTCTTTAAAGCAAAAATAAACATATGAGAAAATGAATTGTATGTGTAGTAGTACCGATAAGAAATAGAACATATTTTTATTTTCAGTTATTTAGTTGTTTTTGTTTTTGTTTTGTTTTTTAGAACATTGCATCATACTGCCACAGTTGCAGTTTTAAAACCACACTCTATTTTTTAAGCTGTAAAACAAAGCAGAAATAATGACCCTTTGAACTTTCCTGCAGTTATTCCGGAAGAATACTGAAGGGTTTAGGAACATTTATTTATATTTCACGAAGGGCATATAACAACTTATTAGCTCAAGTCATTCAGTCTGTGGAGGTATAAACATTCCTTTGCGGACTGATAACAATTCCTTTCTTAGAAGAATGGAACAGGTCACTGAAAAATGGGGTTTTCTAGTGCATGCGTAGTAAACATTGTGCAGGTAGGACATCACAGGCGCAGGCTCTCCAATTACAGGCCTAGGGGTTGAGATCCAGAGTTAAACCTTGGCAGGCTGGTTTATAAGACGCTGCCTAGCCAAGAGTTGTCACTTGTAACTACTTGTAACTTCCTTAAACTTCCTGTCATATGCCTATATGCCCTAGTATCTGTCTTAGTGCAACACAGCATAGATGTTCTTAAGAGAAACCTGAGTTATTCACAAGGACTAGCTCTAGCTCCATGAAACACAAGATTGACTTCACATTTATTGCTAAGCTGAGATAACAAGATTGCTGATCCACACACCTGTATGCCTTTATTTGCCAAATAAATTCCTTAACCTATTTTAGTTCCTGGACGTAGAAACTATGTCCAGGAACCATGCGCGCTCCCGCGGCCGATCGCGCGCGTGCATGCGCACTCCTGGCCCGCGGTTTGTTAGCCAGGCAATCAGTGAATCGGGCTATGGTGCCCGATCACTGATTCCTCTCCCCCGCTGAAAAAGCGACAGCTTCTCTCGGAAGCTTCGCTTTTTCTGGCTGTTACCTCCCCCATGCGTCTCTAAGCGTATGTTACGCTTAGAGTGACGTCATGTAAACAAACTCATGGCCGCCATCTTGTGGCAAAAAAGTAAAACTACAACTAAAAGTAAAAAAAATAAAACTCAACACACATTTACATTATAAAACTACTGTTTACATCCCACCCTCCCAAAAATACCCAAATAAAATGTTTTATATAAAAAAAACAAAAACATTACAATAAAAAAAACAACAACATGTAAATATTTACCTAAGGGTCTAAACTTTTTAAATATCAATGTAAAGATGAAATATTACTATTTTTTTTTTTATTTTAAACTTGTAAATAGTGATAGATGCAAAACGGATAAAATGCACCTTTATTTCCAAATAAAATATTGTCGCCATACATTGTGATAGGGACATAATTTTAACGGTGTAATAACCGGGACATATGGGCAAATACAATACGTGAGTTTTAATTATGGAGGCATGTATTATTTTAAAACTATAATGGCTGAAAACTGAGAAATAATGATTTTTTTCCGTTTTTTTCTTATTCTTCCTGTTAAAATGCATTTACAGTAAAGTGGCTCTTAGCAAAATGTACCCCCCAAAGAAAGCCTAATTGGTGGTGGAAAAAACAAGATGTAGATCAGTTCATTGTGATAAGTAGTGATAAAGTTATAGGCTAATGAATGGGAGGTGAACATTTCTCAAGTGAAAACGACGGAATGCGAATGGGTTAAAGCTTGAGGCGTCTGGAGTCCACTTTTGAGATGAGATATCTGCTGGCTGTGCCGAACAGGTGTGGTGTTGCTCCTGGCAACCACCTATTACATTTGAACTAAAACCTTATCTCAAGCTGTCTCTCGCTGTTTCTTGGCTGTTTAAATGCTTTAGAAAACAGGACTGTATGTTTGGATAGCTCAGAGAAGCTCTTTTCCATAGATAACAACTGAAGTGCTACTAATATTCTATTTCTTAGCTATACTACACATACAATTCATTATATCATAAATTTATTTTCACTTTAGGTTTGCTTTTAAGGCAAGTGAGTTCGTGTGAGCATGCAACTGTCTGATCATCGCAGCTCATTACTTTTCAATTATAACTTACAAAATAATGCAACACAACACTCATGGCTCCATATGCAATTAACCATTTCAGCCCGCGGGGATTTTTCACCTTATGTATCCGAGCAATTTTCACCTCCCATTCATTAGCTAATAACTTTATCACTACTTATCACAATTTATTGATCTATATCTTGTTTTTTCCGCCACTAATTAGGCTTTCTTTGGGTGGTACATTTTGCTAAGAATTATTTTTTTATAAATGCATTTTAACAGGATTAATATGAAAAAAATTGAAAAAATGCATGATTTCTCAGTTTTCGTCCATTATAGCTTTAAAATAATCCACGCTACCATAATTAAAGCCTATGTATTTTATTTGCCCGTTTCTCTCGGTTATGACACCATTTAAATTTTGTCCCTATCACAATGTACGGCGCCAATATTTTATTTGGAAATAAAGGTGCATTTTTTCCATTTTGCGTCCATCACTATTTACAAGCTTATAATTTAAAAAATGTTCGTAATATACCCCCTTCACATGCATATTTAAAAAGTTCAGACCCTTAGGTAACTATTCATGTTTTTTTTTTTTATTGTAATTTTTTTTTTCCATTGAAAATTTTATTTGGGTAATATTTTGGTGTGGGAAATAAACAGTTCATTTGTAATGTTATTATATGTGTAAATTTTAATGTAAAGTGTATGTAGATGTAGTTTTACTATTTGGCCACAAGATGGCCACCTTGAGTTTATTTTTTTCTCCTTGAGCTTCTCAATCACCGGAAGCACAAGGAGGATGGGAAACTTTTTTTTGCAGAAAGACTGAAGCCTCTAGTAAGAGAAGTTCGGTTTTTCTGCTGGGGACACGGATCTGTGATCGGGAACCATGTTCAGTTCACTGATCCCAGGGCTACCGGGGGACAGCACGGGGGCGCACCCGCGATCGAGCGCGGGAGCGAGCCGAAGCGCGGCACCGCAGCAGAGCAGCCGCCTGGATGTGAGGATCACGTTCGGGCGACTGAAATGGTTAAAGGGGCACTATGGCGAAAAATTTTAAAATGTAAAATATGTGCAAACATAGACAAATAAGAAGTTTTTTTTTTTTCCAGAGTAATATGAGCCATAAATTACTTTTCTCCTATGTTGCTGTCACTTACAGTAGGTAGTGACAGGTTTTGGACTAGTCCATCTTTTCAGAGGGGATTCTAAGCAAGGCTTTTATTCTTTATAAAGATATTCCCTAAAAAGGATTTAAACAATAATGCTAGCCAGCCTCCCTGCGCTCTGCACAGTTTTTTGATGGAACAACTGCCATTCACTAAGTGCTTTTGAAAATAAATAAATCCCTGAGAATCCCCTATGAAGAGATGGACTAGTCCAGAACCTGTCGTTTCTGTCAGATTTCTACTGCCTACTGTAAGTGACAGCAACATAGGAGAAAAGTAATTTGTGGCTCATTTTACTCTGGAAAAAAACGTAATTCTTATTTGTCTATGTTTGCACTTATTTTAAATTTTAAAAATTTTTTGCCTTAGTGCCCTATAACTTTTTTCTTCTGCAATTTCTCCTCGGCGATATTTTCACATTTTTTTTGCCTTTTAAATGGGGTTGTAACATCTAAAAATAAAAAATTGCCTAAAAATAGTTAGTGCCCCAAATATATATATATGCTAATCCCTTTTCTTCTAAAATAGGTCCCTATATGGCGTACCTATAATTATGCCGCCAGGAGATTTGTGCACAGGGTAAAGCTGATAAATGGCTAAACCTGCACCTGCACAGGTCCTGGCGGCGTTAATTACTCTTTCCCCTCCAGGCCGCCGTGGATAGTGGTGAAATATGTAATTCGGCTTCCAGCTATTGTTGGCGATCAAATTACAGTGTTTTTGTAGTAATTTGTGCTCCGTCTTTTGACGACGTCCAATTTACTCCTACTGCACCCTATCAGAGATGGATTAATATGTAATGGGGCCCTAGGCAAGATAGTACATTTGGGGCTCCATGTGGTCCTTTTGGTAAGCTGGAGAGTGGAGAGAGGTCAAAGAATGTGGCAGGTGGCCCCTTGACACCCACTAGGCCCCAAGCACCTGCTTAGGCAGCCTGGTGGTTGATCCTGCTCTATGGTGGCATCGGCTGCGCCCAAATCTCCTGCGCTGTTTTTACAGCGCTCGCCTATATGTCCTCCCCTTTTTACCCGGGTCTGTGTGTAGTTTCTGAACTGCGCCAGTCATTTTTTCTTTTAGCTACAGTAACAAGCTTATCTCAAAATGCAAATAACAGAAACTTAAGGTAGCCATACATCTAGCGATTCTGATTCAATCGACAAGGCAATTGATTTTATTAGGCGATCAACTTCAGTGTGGTTGATCAAAAGTCAATCGACTAGCCCACACTCTACAAAACTATCTGATCAATGTTGTGCCTCCATGCTCTAAATGCAAAAATTGATTCAGAGTCAATCTAATGATATGTGAACGGTAGCCAATTCCTGTGCCATCAAACGCACGTAATTTTCCACTGACTTGAAGTTGAGCCAATTCAACCCAGAAGTTGCTGGTTGATTAATTAGCTGCTTAACTGATCTATAGTTATTGGCTGCAGTTGTTTGACTGAAATTCAAGTCTTGAAATCCACATTACTTATTCACATTTAAAGCTCATCTGGAATCCTCCTTGGCAACAAACCAGATTTATCTGTTTCTATTGGAAGAATGGCATCTGAAAGCTGATTGGCTGCTATGGGCAGCAGCAGTTACCCCTCATACATGATTTCCATTTTGTTTTGTGTGTCTTTGTTGTCTGCAGATGAGATCAGTGTTGTCTTAAGGTTGGACAATGTGGTGGTGGGACAGACTTCTTGGAAGACGGAAGGAAGGGACACTTGGGATCAGGTCTTCAAACTACAGCTTGAGAGGGTAAGAGAATACACTGTTGATGAACAAAAAACATAGCAGCTCCAGTCTTCTATGTGTTGCTGCCATTTGCAGCAATCCCTCTGCCATATCCAGCCGCCCCTTGGCCAGCTGCCGCCCAAGACCCTGGCCTTGGTGGCCTTGCCAGAAATCCAGCTCTGGATGCACTGCCTTTAATTACCCATGTAAAAGGAGGTCTCAACATTGTTCAGTGTTTCCTGTAAACCACAGAGGATAAAGATTCACTGCCATGTAAATGTCTAATATAAATAAACACATGTATACTGAGTTATTACAGCTCCTAAAATTCCAACAAGTACTTTATAATGCAGCTGAATGGTAAAATACTGTAAGTCTGTGTTTATTTAGAAGAATTTCCGATTTACACTAATGCTCATTACCAGTGTAGATTATTTTGACGTATGAATGTGTGCTTACATTCTTCTGCATACATTATTGTCTCCTTGTGTGTTCAGTCTCGTGAGCTGCAGGTCTCTGTGTACAGGAGAGACTACCGCTCACTGTGTGCCATCAAGTATGTGAAGCTGGAGGAATTTCTGGATGACCAGAGACAAGAGACCTTCCTGGAACTGGAGCCTCAGGGGACGCTGCTCTGTGAGGTACGGGGACAGTCACGGGGCATTGCTATTACATTGTTACATAGTTAGTTTGGTTGAAAAAAGACATCCGTCCATCAAGTCCAACCAGAAAAAAAAAAAAAAAAAAAAAAAAAAAAAAAAAAAAAAAAAAAAATTATATATATATATATATATATATATATATATATATATATATATATATATATATATATATATATATATATATATATATATATATATATATATATATATATATATATATATATATATATATATATATATATATATATATATATAAATAACATCCTGAGCCTGCACATATCCCAGTTGATCCAGGGGAAGGTGAAAAACCTTACAAGGCCTAGGCCAGGTCCCCTTGTCCATTGTACAAGCCTTGGGATAAAAACCTCATCTGCCCAGCGTTTGTATTACCCTCTGATGTATTTATACATGTTAATCAGGTCACCTCTCAGTCACATTTTTCCCAGCTAAATACATTTCTATGGTCAACATGAAATTCCACTATCATTAACAAAAAATATTGCTATAAACAGGGCCGGTTCTAGACTTTTTGCTGCCTGAAGCAATACATTGTGAGGATGCCCCCTCCCCCCATGTGTGTTTGTGCAAAGCTAGACCAGAGAGGAGGGACACATTGGGCAGAGCATTTCAGGCACTGACACTACACTTACCTCCCTCTGCTTCCTCCAAGACAGCATCTCTTCCCTGCTGGCCTGCAGCATCTGATCCCCAGGATGCCGGGTATGTGCTGCACCGGCGTCACATCACTCACCCGCTCTCAGCAGATTAGCGATTGGTTCACCAGCCTGCTTCCTCTCTGACCACAGCGGCGCCTCATGTGACTGGTCACATGAGGCACTGCTGTAGCCATGGATACAGGATTCTGGATAGGCAGATGGAGATCCCACCGTTGGAATGCTAAGAGCAGGTGAGTGAAGTGGCGGCGCGCATCTAGGAAGGGGAGACAGGGACATTTGGGGAGGGGAGCCGCCACTTCCCGCCCTCAATTTGTTGCCGCCCTGAAGCATGTGATTCATGTTGCTTCATGGAAGAACTGCCCCTGGCTATAGAGATTTAACAGCACTACATATGTTCTCTTTTAATTTTATGGTATTGAGATCACCTTGCTGTTTCAGTTTGCAGCTAAATGTACATTTCCAAAAGTGTACATTTCTATGACCAGGAGCCCCCTTAGGCAGCAGCTGTCCTAGGTCCGGCCCTTTGTTGCCTTTCCAGAAGCCCAGTCCTTACATGCACTATTTTTATCATGGAACGTTTGAATGGATCTTTGAACACAGTATAAAGAAGCTTTTGATAAGAGGGTGTTGCTGTCTTAGACTGGATTACATAAACATATGGTTAATAAACTGGAACAAAAGGAAAATCTTAACAATGTATAGAGCTGAACTAAAAGGTTTACTGTATATATATATTTTTTCAAACCACCCTATAGAGTATAACTTCCTGCAGCTGCTGTATGGAAGAGCATGTGACTTGGCGAGAGAGTGACTCATGCAGTGTGTCGGCAGGGGCTGCCCTGTACTGATAGGACAAGGGCAGTCAAAACTTTGTCTATACTATTTCCCTACAGAATCACACATACAATAGGAGGAAGCAGGCCGCCCGGACGAGACAGTACTTTACAGTTACCAAAGAAATATATGAATAAAGAAAAAATCACAATGCTCTAATGTAATGTATGTTATGTGCTTATTTTTGAATTTGCAGGTGGCATTTTCCAATCCTGTCATTGAAAGGTTTTCCAAACTGCAAAGACAGAAGAAAATTTTCTCCAAAGAACACGGTATGTGCTCAGTGCTGGATCTCCTGTAGGCAGAGCCAGGACAAGGTCCTCCAGCACCCAAGGCTGAGACACCAAAGTGCACCCCTTCATCGCTCCCACCTCAGCCATCACACACTGATTGCTATTAGACTAAGAGGCGCCACAGGGCCCACAACCTCCCCAACACCTTAATATCTAGTTATCTGGCTTGCAGTCACTGCTATGTATCCCCTTTTCTTATTTCTTTCTGCTTCATACACAATTAGGAATGACAGCTGAATGAATTGTGCGCCTCCTCCTACACTGCGCCCTGAGGCTGGAGCCTCTTCAGCCTATGCCTCAGCCTGGCCCTGCCTGTAGGCCAAAACCTTCCAACATATCACATGGGGGGCAGATAGTAACAGTAGAGTCCTGGTTATCCGGAACTCAACCAACCAGCAGTCAACCAACCAGCACAAATCGCCGGCAGTACTCACAGTGGTGAAGGCCAACTTCATGGTCTTCTAATGGTGTAAAAGTTAGTCAAACACACAGGGAATTTAAACATTTTATTATCTAATTCGTAACTTGCTAGAAGTCTTTGGGGTTCTTCTCTAGGATCTCTTTTCATCAGTCGCTTTGACTGCAGTCTGGCTCCTTTGTTGTTGAATACAAGCTCTTTCCTGTGTTGATTGCAGTCTGGCTCCTTTCTTGTAGTCTATTGACTTCCTCTGCTTGCAAATTATCTGGAGCACATCCATCCGCTTCCAGCTCTTGTGTGTAACTAGCATCCTGCTGTTAGCTTCTCCTCAATTTATACACTCCGCTTGCAGCAGGCTGATGCACCTTAAAGGATACATAAGGCAAATAAAAAAAAAAGTCAGATTTATTTTCCTGGGGCTTCCACCAGCCCCTAAAAGCCTATTTGTCTCAGTCTATGCCAGTGTCCTGGGGTCCCCTCAGTAGCAGGTTGGCGGTTCCTGCACATGCACAAGCATGTGGACGCGCCGCTCACGGCCGCTATCTGTGCAGAAGCTGCCAATCTGGCCACTATGGGGGGGGGGGGAGAATACCCAGGACACTGAGCTGTGACGAGGGACACATAGGCTTCTAGGGCCTGGAGGAAGCCCCAGGTAAGTTAATCTGATTTTTTTTTTATTTGCTTCATGTATCGTTTAAATAATTGCTGATGGCTGTTAAATATTTTAGAATTTGGAGATATTGTAAAAACAGGTATTAATGGCAGTTTTGCAAAACTTTAGCTACATTCCTCCCTCCCTTTTAAATTCTTTACTTTGCTTTATCATTGACTGCCCCAGTCATCTTTCCAACCTCTAGACAAAGTGTAGAAATAAAATGTGTTCTACAGACTCATTTTCAAGCAGCATCTCGCAGTTTATTGATCAATAGCATTACTGGGTTCAATGGTAAGTCCGCATGTGAATCATTCATACAGAATTGCATATTTGACTTTATGTAAAAGTAACAAAAATAAAGGTTGTTTTAATTTGTAATGTCATTATTAATTAAAATAGATCACAATATAATGTTTCACTGTTAACATTTGTTCACAGGGAAGGCTTTCCTTCGTGCTCGACAGATGAACATTGACCCCTCCACGTGGCTCCGCCTCCTGCGCAGAGCAATTCCTGCCAGCACTGGAGCGTACAGTCCTGCGGACCGTGTAGAGTGAGTCTTATGACTTTTCTTTAATAATCTGTCTCTGGAGATACTATGTCTGTGCTGGTACACTTCAGGCTTCCATATTTACCTGTCACATCCCCATGATTAGTGTCTAGTCTGTCCCTTCTACGATTGGCTGCTTCATGCCAGTACAGAGAAGATCCCTTGTCTCATCTGCATTCAGGCCAGAGGTGTAACTACAAACTATGGAAACTCCCTCTGGTGTTGTGTGATCAGGTGACTAATTCCAAACAGAGGCAGCTGTATAATCCCGCTGAAGATAGAAAGACAAAAAAAAAAACAGCACTCACTGTGTGTACTAGGGGTGGCCAAATGCCCGTGGACAGGTCTCACCTGGTTTCGGTGGGCTGTTTGGTTAGGAATCAGCCATTTAGCGAGTGCGCCTCTCTTGTGGCTGGAGACCTGGCACTCGCAAAACAAGCAAGATCCTGTTTACTGCCCTTTACACTTTGGTCCACAGATCATCAAGGAAGAGGAACACACATGCTAAACAGCTGTTTCTTTTTTGTCTTTCTCACTACAAATGGGTCAAACTAGCAAAAACCCCTTCCCTATTTCCCCAACGTCAATGGCGATCCTGGGGTCATTAAATAGATGCAGCTTCATACCCACCAACACACACATATCACTACAAGTTTGACCACTATTAAATGACCTCACCATCAGAATAAAAAAAACCTGCTGTCACCAATGGACCCCCCCCCCCCTACTCCCCATTCCCACCCCCCCCCCCACTCCCCATTCCCACCCCCCCCCCACTCCCCATTCCCACCCCCCCCCCCACTCCCCATTCCCACCCCCCCATGCAAAGTGGTGCAGTGGAGCAGTGTAAGTGAACTGCTCCTGCATTGGGTCTGCTCCTCCTAAACAGTGTAGCCATCAGCTGCAAGTCATGTGTGTATGTCTCCTGACACCTGTGGGAAGACTGAGGAGATGTGTGGAGGTGACTGACACCAGCAGGCATGCACTCAGTGAACTGGATATGACATAACTCTGCATAATGGCTGCTTTCAGAATAAGTTGTGCTTTAACCTGAGTTGGAATAGTGATTTTCAGTCAGCTGACAATATTTTAGGCTGAAAGCAGATAGGATAACTACTGTATATGTTGAAAAGGAGTTGGGAGACACGTTTTTATTGTGTATTAATTCAAATTGTGCCTGAACTGTTTCAAGCCACCTTGCTGTATATTTATTCAACAAGATTTCAGCAACAGGAACCTACCTTAATTTGCAATAAACTGGCTTACTAAGCTATCAGATGGTGTATTTAGATAATGATTTATGTTTGGAATTAGGCTCTTCTTCGCTGACCAAAAGCTGTTCTTCCTTCAGATACATTTGTGCCTGATGCCATAGCTACCTGTGCTTCAGTTTCCGTTTACCTGAATGCTATCTAATAATGTTTCCTGTTACTTATTGTGCATTTTGATTGGTTGTTAGAGAACTGCACTTGGAGTCTCTTGCACTGGAACACAACCAGGATTCCAAGGATAAGGTAAGAGCTTTGAGTTACTTTTATTTTATATTACCCAGTATGTTTCAGTGAATTGTGACTTCATTTTGCTAATTTCCCTCAACCTGGCACCATGTGAGCTGTGAAAGATCCATACATACCCAGAAACTCATAATTAGACACCATGCTGCTAGAAATAGCAAAGACATTCAGCTCAGGTATAATCAAAAATGTTTTTATTAGAGATATATCCCTCAAAGACCATAAAAGCAATTACAATCGCTGAACAGCGGGGGACAGGTCATCATCATCAATAAATATAAATGCAATCCAAAATATACTGTCCCAAACCTGAACGGAGGAACAGGGTTTGACCACAGTTTCAGTAATACAGACAGACACTAAGACCAGGAAATAAGGTGCAAATAATGTTTTATTATGACCAAATCGTACAATCATACAAATACATACAAATTAAATGCAAACCTCGTGCAATCACTCTAAACCACAATATACAATGAATCTTCCACAAACCAGAACAAGCTGTGTGCAAACAGTCATCCAACACCCTGACTGACTATCTATTTATTTACAAGCAGTGGCGTAGCTAAGGAGCTATGGGCCCCAGTGCAAGTTTTACATGCCCCCACCCCCCCTCCCCAACACTCTATACATAACAATTGATACAGCACACCAAAACCTGCCAAGTACAACCACAGTGTCAGAGATGCAAGAAGGGGATGGGGAGCAGTGTGTTAAAGGAATACTATCGATTCACATATTTTTTTCAATTGACACAGGAATTGTTTGGGAAGTGCTGCTAAGTACTGGTGTATACATTTTAGTAGCAACTTCTTTGTTTACTGTTAGCAAAATACATTCAAAGTTTACTGACACAGCTGACTGAGCCATGAGGAGAGGGGAAATTCCCCTCACACTTGATCAGTTAACTCTATGTGTAGCTCTGTGTGTGACAGAGAGAGACAGGACACAGGAGCTGCAGCTTTTGGGAGCTCTGTTTCTGACTGAAGTGTCTGAAGAGAGCAGAGGAAATGTAACTAATTGTCACAGCTTTTTCATATTGTTTTTGCTTTCAGAGTTTGATATTTGCTTTCTGTAGTCTGATATGCAACTCTGGCTGTGCATTGAAGCAGACACCCCTTCTGCAATGGATTTGTCCCAATATAGCTAAATCCTACCCTCAATAAATTACAGCTTTTGCCTCTGATATTTAACATGAAAAGTAGGAAAATGCTTATACAGCTACTTAGACATTATTTGTACATTGTCATTTTAGAACACTTGGGGATCGATAGTATTCCTTTAAGGATTACTACTATTCATAGCATCCATAGAAGTGACCAATAGAGAGATAATACTGTGATAGAAGGTGGACCCTTTGGGGACCCTCTGGCCCAAGGGCCCCGATGCGGTTGCTACCTCTGCACCCCTATTTCTACGCCACTGTTTACAAGCAATATGCAGGACATATATACAAATATATACAACAGGCGAATACATACACTGAAGCACAGGACACAAATCAGCAGGCAAGGGGTAGTCGTACAAAGCAGAGGTAAAAACAGGAAGACAAGTAATCAGGATTCAAGGTAACAGGAATGTCCAAAGACTCAGATCTGCAAAAGACCGCAAAGTTCTAGCAATCAGCAGGAGGAAGGGGCAGTTCTTGAATGTGTTTAATACACACAGGATGCAGCTGGTGGTGAGCAGTCTCAATGAGAGTTCCCATGAAGCCATCCAGAGGCCAAACAGGTAGCTGCAAGTCTTTGCAATGGCAGTAACAGGCCACCTGCTGGTGGATAGTAGAAATGCGGAGCTGCTCAAAAGTCCATCGAGCCCTCTGCTGGTGGCACAATGAAAGTTCCCGGCAGTCCATTCCAATACTGCCACCAGCAGGCAGGAGCAAGTAGTACACAGTTCCTAACTTACAATGTGGTAATAAATGAACACTAAACCAGTTAGGAGAACAGAATAGCAAAAAACTATGAATTAAATGGTAATAAGACAAGACAAATAATATTTATGAGCTTTTCTCTTGGTGGACTCAATAGCTTGAGCTGCAGCTACGAAGGCACGCTCATCAGGCAGTAGCAGGTTTATGGAGTGTAGCCCAAGTACTCCTTACTGAATAGATGCTGGCTTACTGAACAGGAGCTGAGAGCAGCTGTGCAGCCCACAGTGCATGAATATTATGAGTGGAAATATAATGTTAGTCTGCTTACCCAGGAACCCAGTAGGCTCCAATGTCGAGGATATGACAGCTCCTGTCACCCATCGCACCTCCCCATCCGCTTTGAAATGATTAGTTTGAGTGAGGAACGTTCCTATGAGTAGCTAACCCTGGTGCTAAAACGATCATGTGTGGTCACGCCTATTTGATTAAATGGTAACCTATTTTGTGCCTTGACTCTCCTTTTTTTTGCATCCCATACACATCCAGAGACACTGACTTTTCTTATTTCCTGGTTGTGTCCACATATTTTCACTCAACCCCCAGCATGAGATGATGTTATCTTCCACCAATCACTGGGCCCAAATATGGGGGTCAGAGCAGAAAGGAAGAGTTGGAGGGTCCATGCGGTGAAATATAGCTAGTCCCACGATGTAGTTGACTATAGGCATTTCAGCCTCACAGTACAGCCAGTGACCTGACCACACATTTCTTCAATGCACACTATCAGTTGTAGGCCAGGCCTGTCAGGACATGCTTCCATACTTCCTTTTCCTGATCACAAGACATGTCACAGAAGCCTGAGGTGTGCTGCATAGAGCATGTGGCTGTCAGAAAGATCATAGGAGACTTGAAGTAGCACTGGAGCAGGTAAATATTGAACTGCTCCACTGTGCTACTCTGCAGAAGGGGGAGGAGCAGGCCACCCATGGACACTAAAGTTACGTCAGTTTGAGAATGTTCAATAAATGCTAAATTTTAATAAACAATTTGGCCCCCAACTTAGACTATGTTGTAGATTTTGGCCCCTTTCATGATTGAGTTTGACACCCCTGGTTTAACCCCTTTTCTTCTGGAGATAACCTTGATGTGTTTTGAGGCTTTAATCCCACTTCTTCAGGAGATAAATCTTTCAGGTGCTATAGCTTCATGTGTAATTGGCATTTCAGGGGACATTTCCTCTCCCTGATCCATTTTTGATAGTGCAGTAATTTATTACATGCCAAATTGGACTGCTATAGAATCGTACACGTCTAGCTTTACTTTTATCTGAGCATAATAGGTCACCCAAGTCTCATCTATATCAGGAGCATGTAACTCCATACATAAACATTACAGGCTGTAAATTCGGGGCACAAAAACGTTAAAAGCATCCCAGATTCATCGTACTGCATTTATGTGGCCTTTAGTGAATCATCTCTACTGTTTCTTTAGACTTTATTTGTTTTCCCATTTACATGGAGAATCCCCAGAGTGCTTCAGTTTCCACACACAGGCACACTTGTCTTCTGAGCAGCCGGTGTCTTGGGTGACAACACTTTGGAATATGTTGCCGTGGAAGATAAAAATGATAAAAAATAGTGTGTCGATATCCAATGGTGACAATAAATTGCAGGGTTTGGGGTGGGGGGGGTGGGGGGGGGGGTTTGGGGGGGGTTGTTTAAATCATTAATTTTTTTTCAAAGCACTGCACTGTGATGTAACTACGGTAATAGAAATAAAATATCTGTCCATCCTTGTAAACACAGATTTGTCAGATTGTCAGGTTTAAGGTGGGGTGGCCACACACCATACCATTTTTTAAATATCGGTTCAATTCAAGAATTGCAATCAATTTTTCTGACTGATTGTAACATTTCAAAAATATGACCAATGTACCACACACCTATGTTCAATTTTCCCCCAATTGTGATAAAAAATGATTGGAAACTCTAAGAAAATTGCTAGGGTGTGTATATTAATAAAGTGACAATCTAACACACACCTTACAATCTTTAGAAACATTGAAGAAGAAATTCCAGCATTCCGGATTGATAAAAATGGAAAAAAATGAGAAATCCGATTACATTTTTCAGTCGAATGAAAAAAAACAACTTTTGATTTTTTCGGAAGATCCAACCATATTTATTGAATTGCCGTAAAATCGGATCATTGTATTGTATTGTGTGTGGCCACCTTTAGGGACATGTCATGTTTAGGGATGTAGGCGAACCGTTTGCCGACAAACCCCTATGGGCCGCTACTACTTCCGGGTTGCTATGACCCGGAGTAGTACGGCTGCGCTGGGCCGGCGGTGCACGTCTTTGATTGTGCGCCTGTTGCTGGGCACTCTCTGCGCATGAGCGTGACATCACTCCTGACGTCACGTACATGCGCAGAAAGTGCCCGGCAACAGGCACGTGATAAAGGACGATAAGGCTAGTAAAGATAAAAAGCACAGGGACACCGGGAGCCCAATATCGTGTATTATCGTTGTGTGAGTTGATCTATTAAAGGTAAAATATATACTCACAATTCTGGGTTGCTGTTTAGGCAACCACCATCAGAACATGTGGAGAAATACCGTCTCCACTCGGCCTTGTCCGGTCGCTGCTCCCAAAAAATACTACTATAGTGAATATACAGTAAGTACGTCCCCACGTAGTGGGGAATTAATGAGTATCAAAACACTGTAGGAGGCGCCCTTAATCTTGTTATAACATATACAGCAATTATATAGGTAAGCGTAGTGTGTGTCTTACCTGTTATGAAGGCACGTACACACATAAATCATAAAATTAGATTTATTATAGCACAATGGATCAGACAACGCGTTTCGCGACCACATGTCGCTTTCTCAGGTCAAATAAAGTGCTGTTTGCCGGAAGATGTGCAGCGTGGGCGCCAGATAAAGGACGCACACTGCCAGCCCAGCGCAGCCGTACTACTCAGGGTCATAGCGACCCGCAAGTAGTACAGGGTGAGGTGTTCGCCGGCGAACGGTTCCCGAACCATTCGCCGACATCTCTAGTCATGTTGCTGACATTAGTGCTGGGACGTCACTATAATCTCACTAGAGGATACAGCATATTCCTGTGATATCTCTTCTTCAACTGTAACCCGGCTAACAAAAGACTTAAAGAAAACATGAACTGAAGATTAAAAGTCAAAATAAACATACACAAGTCATACTTCCCTCCCGTGTAGTCTACTCCTCAATCTCTTTCTCCTCTCCCTCGTCCTGTTTGTCCTCTGTGATCGATGGAATGCTCTGCCCTCCATTTTGGAAATGGCCATTACCCCATAACAGCTTCCTGGTCAGCACACTGTTAAACTGTAACATAGCCCACTTGAGCCATAGGGAAACATGGACATTGCCTGACATATAACTGACAGCAACTGATATATTTCAGTTCTGAAAATTTTTTGTCAGAACTGGAAGGGATCATTGCCAGAAGAAAATGCTGAGCTTCTGAGAGGAACAAATGGTGAGGTGACTATGTAATGTTAGTTAGAAGTTCACTCGTGTTTATTTGAAATAATTTTACACAGTTCAGGTTCCCTTTAAGTGAAACCTAAGTGAGTAGGAAGACCATCCCGTGTTAGTATATAGAGAGGATTTATTTTGTAGAAAATAAAGATAATACTGAGAGTTTACCAAGAGGTGATGGACCAGTCCATAATCAATCAATTTTGTTTACTATTGACTGTTACTAGTGACAGCAACATAGGAAATGTTAAAAGTAAATTTTACAATTTTTTGCGATAGTTCCCCTTTAAAGGACCACTATGGGGAAAAAAGTAAGCAGTTAAAATCTGACCGAACTGACAGATTTTGGACCAGTCCATATCATCATGGGGGAATTCTCTTTGTTTTCAAAGCATTTCCTGAACAGCAGTTGATAAGTCTAACTGCCAAAATAGTGTGCAAGTGAGTAGGGAGGCTGGCTGGTAACTAACTATTTTGGCAGTTAAACTGCCATTCAGGAAATGCTTTTGTAAACAAAGAAAACCCTGAGAATCCCCAATGAAGAGATGGACTAGTCCAAAACCTGTCGGTTATGTTAAATTTTATCTGCTTATTTTTTTTTCGTCCTAGTGGTCCTGAATGGTAGTTGGGGATGACCCACACTCAGATTAAACTCTCTGCTAAATTATACACTGAGACCTTACTGTCATAATCAAAGATGGAGGGCTAGCAACATGGAAACATAACCCTGGGTGGGATCATCTGAGGTAAACAAAGCCTCTGGTTGGCTATGGCTTAGCTAGCAATGAGTGGGCCAAGCAATAGCCTTGTTTTCCTATTATTAATGCCCACCCCTTCCAAATAAAAAGCACAGATAGCACTAATACCATTCTGACTGATGTACCAGCTGGACAAAGGGACTTGCAATCATACCAGTTGCTACAGATTCCCCCATACCCTTGTCCAATTTATTTGCCTATTGATTTCAGGAGAGTCTGCCTACACCTGAATATACTGCCTTGTTTGGCATAATTGCTTTCAAACCAAACTGGACAATGTTTGAACAACACTAGAGATAAGCTTACAATACTTTTACCAAATGCGTTTTCTTATTCTTCAGTGAACTTAATCACCTCCCAGGAACATTCTTTTAACAATTCTCTTAACCCTTTAGAAGGCAATTAATTTAGAGGCTTGCAAGGTCTCCAAGCCAATTTATCGTACCCCCTTTTTTTTTCTTATTTGTTACATTTGCTTGCTACTAATTAGTACTGCTGAAATGTGTGTTTATGACTACTTGTCACTAGGAGGCAGTGTGAGACAATAACAGAGGACTTCTGCTTTCATTTTCTATATTTTCTGCTAGCAGAGAGAGAGAGAGAGAGAGAGAGAGCTCAAAGCATTCCAAGAATTTACAGCACAAGGAGTTCTGCTGACTAAGGTCAAAAGCAGTATATTTATCTCAAATGGGATACTTCCTTTGAAGCTGGTAATGAGTTAATATACAGGATCTTCTCAAAAAATTAGCATATTGTGATAAAGTTTATTATTTTTTGTAATGTACTGATAAACATTAGACTTTCATATATTTTAGATTCAAATACACACAACTGAAGTAGTTCAAGCCTTTTATTGTTTTAATATTGATGATTTTGGCATACAGCTCATGAAAACCCAAAATTCCTATCTCAAAAAATTAGCATACTTCATCCGACCAATAAAAGAAAGTGTTTTTAAAACAAAAAAAGTCAACCTTCAAATAATTATGTTCAGCTATGCACTCAATACTTGGTCGGGAATCCTTTTGCAGAAATGACTGCTTCAATGCGGCGTGGCATGGAGGCAATCAGCCTGTGGCACTGCTCAGGTGTTATGGAGGCCCAGGATGCTTCGATAGCGGCCTTAAGCTCATCCAGAGTGTTGGGTCTTGCGTCTCTCAACTTTCTCTTCACAATATCCCACAGATTCTCTATGGGGTTCAGGTCAGGAGAGTTGGCAGGCCAATTGAGCACAGTAATACCATGGTCAGTAAACCATTTACCAGTGGTTTTGGCACTGTGAGCAGGTGCCAGGTCGTGCTGAAAAATGAAATCTTCATCTCCATAAAGCTTTTCAGCAGATGGAAGCATGAAGTGCTCCAAAATCTCCTGATAGCTAGCTGCATTGACCCTGCCCTTGATAAAACACAGTGGACCAACACCAGCAGCTGACATGGCACCCCAGACCATCACTGACTGTGGGTACTTGACACTGGACTTCAGGCATTTTGGCATTTCCCTCTCCCCAGTCTTCCTCCAGACTCTGGCACCTTGATTTCCGAATGACATGTAAAAGTTGCTTTCATCCGAAAAAAAAGTACCTTGGACCACTGAGCAACAGTACAGTGCTGCTTCTCTGTAGCCCAGCCCCAGGTCAGGCGCTTCTGCCGCTGTTTTTAGTTCAAAAGTGGGTTCATGCTTCCATCTGCTGAAAAGCTTTATGGAGATGAGGATTTCATTTTTCAGCACGACCTGGCACCTGCTTACAGTGCCAAATCCACTGGTAAATGGTTTACTGACCGTGGTATTACTGTGCTCAACTGGCCTACCAACTCTCCTGACCTGAACCCCATAGAGAATCTGTGGGATATTGTGAAGAGAAAGTTGAGAGACGCAAGACCCAACACTCTGGATGAGCTTAAGGCCGCTATCGAAGCATCCTGGGCGTCCATAACACCTGAGCAGTGCCACAGGCTGATTGCCTCCATGCCACGCCGCATTGAAGCAGTCATTTCTGCAAAAGGATTCCCGACCAAGTACTGAGTGTATAACTGAACATAATTATTAGAAGGTTGACTTTTTTTTGTTTTAAAAACACTTTTCTTTTATTGGTTGGATGAAATATGCTAATTTTTTGAAATAGGAAATTTGGGTTTTCGTGATCTGTATGCCAAAATCATCAATATTAAAACAATAAAAGGCTTGAACTACTTCAGTTGTGTGTATTTGAATCTAAAATATATGAAAGACTAATGTTTATCAGTACATTACAGAAAATAATGACCTTTATCACAATATGCTAATTTTTTGAGAAGATCCTGTACATGCAAGATTCCCAGCAAAGCAGAAATGGGCCATCTTTACTCCCGATACATACAGTATGTCACATGTTCAGTAACTTATAGCTGCGTTGGCTTGTATTGTGGACAGCTGCAAGTCTCTGATGCAGACTGGCTATGACACACTTTTGCAGTTTAACTCTGTTTGTTGCGATGTGTAATGTCTCCACATTGCTGTAATGTTGTTTATTTTGCAGGTGGATGGCCCAGTGATAAAAGAGAATCCGACCACAAGACGAGATAGCCACAGACGGTCAGTAATTACCTACCTATGCTTCATTTTACTGTGAAGTATACACATATATTATCCCCACCACCACTGCCACATGTTAAAGCGTTCGGGTGCGTACACACATCCAAATTTGATGGGCCAATTTTATCACTTGCAATGCAGTAAGAGTGCTTACCTACACAATCTGTTCATAGTATTCAAAATCTGTTGGACATCTGTTGACCCAGTCAACATTGGATGTGTGTACCAGGCTTTTTGCTTTAACCTCTTGAGGACTGCAGGGCTAAACCCCCCTAGTGACCAGGCCATTTTCAGTAAAATTTGGCCACTGCAGCTTTAAGGCCAAGCTGCAGGGCCACACAACACAGCACAGAAGTGATTCCCCCCCCCCTTTTCTCCCCACCGACAGAGCTCTCTGTTGGTGGGGTCTGATCGCTCCCCCCATGTTTATTTTTTTATAGTAAATATTATTGTTCATGTTTTTTGAAAAAAAAAAAAACTGTTTCTTTAAACCCTCTCCCTCCCTTCCTCCCTCATAGGCTTCTGCCTATGAGAGCCGATCGCTCTCTTGTCCCCCAGGGGGACAGCCGTGTCACACGGCTGCCCCCAGTGCAGCGCTGCTGATCGCATCGCTGCACAGTGTAAATAGACGGCGATCACGCCGTCTAACAGTCTCGGAGACTGAAGGCGGGGCGGAGTTCTGCCCCCCAAGCAGGAGATGCGCTCGCAGCGTGCGCGCGATCTCCTGCATTAGCTGGCCCCAGGACTTTACGCCAATCGGCGTTAGGCGGTCCTGGGGCTGCCGCCGCAGCCATGCCCATCGGCGTGACGCGGGTGGCAAGAGGTTAAGCTTAACAAAAATCTATGTATAGATTATATCAAGGAACCACCATATTTATAGTTTAGTGTACTGCATGCATTAAACCTTTCTTATCATACACTTAGAACTCGTTCACACTAGGTCCGGAAACGTATCCGTGGCTCCATTTTTAAAACCTGATCTTGGATAGCAAAAAATGTTAAAAATAGCAGCAGTCTTCACCCAAACAAAAACGAATCCGTCTGCATTTGCGGGAAACTGTTTTCAAAACCTGAACGGAAGGTTCGGATCTGCTGCATTTTCTCACAAAGCATCTGGATCCTGATACACGGAGAGGTAGTGGCAGGCAATGGGAAAACAGATTTCCCTCTACACAGGCAATCTGTTTCTGTGTCACAGCCTGTGGGGAGAGAGGGGGCCACCATGCTGGAAGGGAAGATTATTTTCTCTCTACTTCCTCCTCTCGCCACATCACTTCCTGCAATGCCACGCTCCGAAGTATAGAGGGCGACATTGCATAAAGTCTAGCGGCGAGCGGTAGAAGTGGAGAGAAGGTTCCCCGCTCGCTGCAGACATTCGATTTTAACCATTTCTGCGCAAGTAGCTGGAGGATGAGCAGGTATGGGGACCCAGGTGAGGGAGGGGGGGGGACAACCCCCCTTCCTGTTGCCCGCTGCCACCCCGTCCTGGCTGCTTTCCCCTCCATCCGTTTTTTTGGCACACAAAAAAACGCAAACGTATACTGCAAAAGGCAGCATGGATCCGTTTGCGTTTAGGTTTGCCAGGATCACAGACCGCCAGGATCACAGACCGCCAGAATCACGGACCGCTGGCTCCATCCGACCTGCAACTGTGCCTAGTGTGGACCCAGCCTTACTAGCAGAATTTAAAAAAAGTGGCCTCCATACAAACAAAACTTCAGGACCCCTTTTAGGCATCCATGCATGATAAAATTCTGAGCATCCCTGTTTCTTGGTCTGGTACCTGAGTGATATTTGACTGATAAGCTCCCAACTGATTTTGGACAATTAACTGCTTGAAAAGGAGTTCATGAGGTGTTCAAAGTAGACATGGTAGCCAGACTGCATAGCTTTGTACTGCAAGAATAAATGGAGGTTGTAAAATTGACCAATCAAAATTGCAACTGTGTACCAGACTTCAGCCTGATACACACTTTCAATTAAAAAAAAATAATAGTAATAATAATAATAATAGGGACTCCTGCTCCACAGGTCACTATCCCAGAAGAAACATATAAATATTGAAAATTACTATTCTCACATCTCTCCTGCTGGAGATGAAGTGCTAGTGCTAAAAAAGCTAATTAATAGACTGAAAACTCCCTAATGGAGATAAAGTGATAACCGTGCAAAATCAAATTAATTATAAAACGAACATATTACTGCATAAATTAATTTGATTTTGCACGGTTATCACTTTATCTCCATTAGGGAGTTTTCAGTCTATTAATTAGCTTTTTTAGCACTAGCACTTCATCTCCAGCAGGAGAGAAGTGAGAATAGTAATTTTCAATATTTATATGTTTCTTCTGGGATAGTGACCTGTGGAGCAGGAGTCCCTATTATTATTATTATTACTATTATTTTTAAGATTAGGACTCCGCCTTTTTTTCACTTATCACAGGAGCAACCAGAAGAGACTATACTTATGATATCTGTCAATAGACTCAATTGTTAATTTATTACTTAGGGACACATGTACCAGGTCTGGCTGTTTGTTTTTAATTGATTTTAATTCATTAGCTGGTCATTAATAAAGGTTTTTTCGTGGTAACTTTGGTGTCCTGAGTTATGCCTGATTGAATGCTTTTACCTATCATTAGATCACAAGAGAGGGGGTCTTTTTTCTTTTTTTGTTTAGATTTGAGTTTTGAGGTCGTTGACCTATTTCCCCTGTTTATTGATACCTATTTAGGTGACTAAGATAATGTGACATTAATTATGCCTGCTCGATTTCTTTGAGTTTTAATTATGGTATGAGGGTTTAGCTACACAATCTGCTCATAGCTTTCAATGGGCTTGATTCACAATCATGCTATGCGTTTAGCGCACAATGTACCGCGCGGGAAGGAGTGCACGCATACAGATTTACATGCACATGCTAACGCAGCAAAGTGCGCATGACAACCTTCGTTAGCGCCCGCATGTAGATCTGAATGCGCGGTACATTGTGCGCTAAACGCATAGCTTGGTCGTGCTTGGCCAATCTTATTAAATTAAAAAAGTGTACCAGGCTTTAGCTTGATACACACATCCAATTTTGATTGGCCAATGACTGGCCAATTTTACCAAGCCATGTAGCATGAGGGCCAACAGATTTTGAATATTATGAACAGATGGCAAAGGTAAGGTCTCATACTACATCGAAGTGGCAAACTGGCCAATCAAAACTGGATGTGCATACCAGGCTTAAAGAGGAACTCCAGTGAAAATAATGTAATAAAAAATAAATCATTTATACATAATTATTGTAAAAAATTAAGCACATCAGTGTTTGCCCATTGAAAAATCTTTCCTCTCCCTGATATACTTTCTGACATTTATCACATGGTGACATTTTTACTGCTGGCAGGTGATGTAAGTGGAAGGAGAAGTTGCTTGCTTTTTTGGCAGTTGAAAATAGCTGTAAACAGCGGTTATTTCCCACAATGCATCAAGGCACCCACAGTGTGATGTCAGAACCATGGTCCTAACATCATACTGTGGGAGGGGTTTCACCACAATATCAGCCACACAGATCACCCTGATTACCTATTTGAGAAAAGGAATAGATTTCTCGTTGGAAAGGGGGTATCAGCTACTGATTGAGATGAAGTTCAATCCTTGGTTACGGTTTCACCTGTGTGTATGCCTGCAGTAATAGCAGACTCTTGACTGATTGGAGCAGTAATATGTCAGTTATAGCTTAAAGGACAACAGTAACGAGAGGTATATGGAGGATGACATTTATTTTCTTTTAAACAATACTAGTTGCCTGGCTGCCCTGCTGACCCTAAGCCTCTTATATAATATGTCTAGCCATAGAACCTGTACCAGCATATGCAGATCAGCTGTTTCTGACATTGTTGTCAGATCTGACAAGATTAGCTGCATGCTTGTTTCTGGTGTGTCAGACACTACTGCAGCCACATAGATCAGCAGGGCTGCCAGGCAACTGGTATTGTTTAAGAGGAAATAAATATGGCACCCTCCATATTCTTCTCACTTCAGTTGTCCTTTAAGCCTGGTACACACCTTCAATTGTGATTGGCCAGTTTACGACCACCATGTAGTTAGAGAGTCAACAGATCTTGAATCCTATGAGCAGATTGTGTATGTAAACTCTCATACTACATGGAGGTGGTAAAAATGGTCATCGATTGGTCAATTATAGTTGAACGTGTGTACTGGGCTTCACTCTTGTCCTATGATCACAAGGATAAGATTGGCTCTCGTTAAAGAAATCCCAGTTGCACCTCAGTTGTTTTAATGCGGCAGATCTCTGCATAGCGGAGTATATTACAGCACAGCCGAGAGTCTCACGGAGTAGAGCTCCCCTGGGGACTGGCAAGCATTGTGCTTCTGCAGAGGAGGCTTCCAAGAAGTGTTACCCGATCCTTCCTATCTCCATCTTATCGGGAAACAAAATCATTGTTCCCTTGGTGCAAACAATCGCCCATAAACGCCTGGACTTGGCCTTGCTCATAACACTTTATCAGCTCACTTTGCACATCAGAAGGAAATGATGACACTCTTCTTATTCTGCACTGATTTATTACAGCAGTTTAGATAACCAGCTAGGAACAGTGCCAACCAGAAAGCCTTCCTCTGCTCTATTATTCATGATATTGCTGGAGTTCTCTGATTGCCAAACTGACAAATTGCAGAAGACAAGAAAAGTATGGCCGACATTGTTGTCTTGCTCTGCCGTAACTATAACTTCCAGGAAGCAGTTTATTAGAATTATACGTTTTGTAAGTTTCCACTTTTGCTGCTTTATTTAAGAAATAAAACCAAATTAAGCAACCTGCAGAGGACTTAAAGCACACCTGAAGTAGGGAAAAACATTCTAACTTGAGTATGTACATGTGTAGCGGGACGTGTGCCCTCACAATCTGCTGCATAAGTTTCTTTATCCTTGTTAGTATAGTGGAATGGTATCCTTCAATAAGGTCTGGGCAAATCAATTCAAAGAGTGAAGGGTTGCCGGCACTACAAAGTCTGTAGCCGTATCACTGGGTATGAGGATGGAGAGATGTTCTAAAGGCCACCTTTTTATTGCAATAAATACTGCGTGCTCATAACTGATAAATGGAGTATACACATAGGATCAGCGTCAGAAAAGAAAACAGTTGAGTCAGGCACTGCAGTGATTACTGTTTTAATGGTGTTCCGAATTGAAGTGAATCACCATAGTTGTATCAAAAATTGTGACATTCAATAGGTTTTGCACGGCGGGGAAACGGCCGTTAGGCTACCGTTTTTGCCCTGCACCCACCACCGCCACCTTTTGATATGGTAGGACATCCTCTTCTTGCAACTGTTTGAATGCACAAGATGTTTGCACATGACGATTTTTTCATTGACGATGATGTTTTGTACCTACCTATTGAATGTCACAATTTTTGATACAACTATGGTGATTCACTTCAATTCGGAACACCATTAAAACAGTAATCACTGCAGTGCCTGACTCAACTGTTTTCTTTTCTGACGAAGGTCTGGGCAAAGCAGACTGCCAGAGCCGTCATACAGAGCTTAATGTGGGGTCAAGTGCCAGTCTCTGCTTCTCTCCACCTAAAATGCGATAGTAAATATTAGCCAATGGCCACCCAGGGGCAGATGGGTGGGGCTTGACATAACACTGAGGGTGGAGAGTCAGGGCTGGATTTACCATAAGGTACTGTAGGCACATGCCTACAGGCACCTGATGATGGAAAGGTGGCTCACTCCCCTCCCCGAGCACCTCCCTCCCTCCTTCCCTATGATGATAGCTTAGATGAGAGGTAACTCACCCTGCTTTCGGCATTCCACTGACAAGATCTCCCATCAGTCAGGGAGTCAGGGGCACCTCTAGCTACTTAATACTGAGGGTACCTAATGCTAAGGTACACCTGTAGCTGCCTATGACAGGCAAGGGAAGTAAGGGAGAAGTGACAGCTGGGACAGCCAGCACACTTGCGGTGCGGTTCGGTGGGAGTTTGTAGGTTTGTGGAGGGCGGAGACTAGGATGCCAGGACATCTGTGCCTATAGGCTCCTGTGATGTAAATCCGGTCCTGTGGGGAGTGGTGGAGTGTTTTATTTTCTAAGGTAAGTACGGCATTTCCTTATTGACCCGAGCTCCCGTTTGGGTCCCCTTTTAAGCCGAAACTGTTCTGCAGTTTATTGGTCCTTTAACACGGATAACGGAAGGACCGTACCCACCTTGCATTTCTTGCGACGACTGGTGATTTTTTTAAACAATGAACGATTGTTTCCGCAATCTTGTGACGTGGGTACGGGGGTTGCGTTATGTGTTAGGTAAACAACGCTTTGTGATGGGTGGCGATAACGATCGTCACGGCGGATGGGATCTTTAAGATCCACCATGAATCCCGCACAAAATGCTGCGATCGTTTGAGCTCTCGTTTGTGCCCGTTGTGTGCTTTGGCGTGATGCCGCGTGTTCCCACAGGCAGGAAGATGGATCGGGGAACCTCATTCGTCGGGAAGCATCACTGCGAGGTTCCCCGATCCATCGGCAGCTGACTATTCAGCTTTATAGAGATGCTCAAGGGGATGCTTCGAATTTCAGCTTGCATGCTGATTTAATGCAAATAACATGCAGTTTGGAATTGGGCCAATAAAATGCATTTCCTTCTGATTCTGATTGGTTTGATTCCAAACTGCATACAGCATTCAGTAAATTTACATGTAAGCTGGAATTATTATCATCTCATTGACCATCTGCTAACTAGATAGTAGCAGGCAGAACAGCTTATGACTCGTGTGGCCAGAAGTCTTTAGGATAGGTTTGGCATTACCGAGGCATCGGTCAGTGTAGATATCCTGAATGTTAGATAAGTTACAGCCAGTACTGGGAGCTGCTGGCTATCCCTACTGTATGTATAGCTTCTTGCTCTCATCACACACTCACACATCTTTGTCTTGTGACTTGCAGGACACAGAGCGTCTCTCACCTGTCTCTAGAAGACTTCAGGCTGATGGCTGTGCTGGGAAGAGGACACTTCGGAAAGGTGAATGAAGGAATGTAAACCTGCCCACAGGACTAAGCTGCTACTGTTGTACATCCACTTGGCTTTAACAGGGCCGTGTCTGGGCTCAGGCCATCCAGGCAAGGGCCTCAGGCGCCCTCTGGTGTAAAGGGTGCAACAATGCACCTTCTTTTTTAATACATTCTGTTTCAAACAGTTTTTTCTAAATGTATAAAGGGAAGGGGGACACCAAGAGCCCAATAGTGTGATATTGTATAGATGATAATTAATAATGAGTAATATAACAATTTAATACTCACAAACCAGGGTTACTATTAGGCAACCACTGTGAAGGCAGGTGGGGAGATTAACCTGACCCCACTCAGGATTAAAAGTCGCTCTCTGTAGATGGGAAGAAGATGGGTACAACCCTCCACCAAGGGTGGACTTAGCAATATGTAGAAGCTTTCCAGAGGCGCCAATAGAATAAAAGTCAATTAAACGAGCTTAAAACCGATGGGGCAGTGGTGGGCCTATCCCATCCATGCAGACAAAGCAAACAAAGGAAGGACTGTGGCATCAACAGTCAAACAACAATTTATTTATACTCCACAGTAATAATAGGCAACGCATTTCACGGGCTCAATCCCGCTTCATCAGGCCAATCAAAAAGGAGCATACAGCTTAACAGCATCAAAACCACACTGAGCGCCTCTGTGACAGAGGCGCTCAGTGTGGTTTTGATGCTGTTAAGCTGTATGCTCCTTTTTGATTGGCCTGATGGAGCGGGATTGAGCCCGTGAGACGCGTTGCCTATTTTTACTGTGGAGTATAAATAAAATTGTTGTTTGACTGTTGATGCCACAGTCCTTCCTTTGTTTGCTTTGTCTGCATGGATGGGATAGGCCCACCACTGCCCCATCGGTTTTAAGCTCGTTTAATTGACTTTTATTCTATTGGCGCCTCTGGAAAGCTTCTACATATTTTTCTAAATGTATGTTTAATTGGTCAAAAAAAAATAGTATAGTATAGTAGTATAGCTTAAAGAGAATCTGTACTGTGAAAATCTTACATATTAAGCGTACCAGCCTGTTTGTTGTCTTCTTCTAGCCCCCTCTGTGACTTTTTCGCCACTCCCCGCTGCTTTCTTGGTGATAAAATCACTGTTTTATTCATTGTTTTTGTAAACAATGAAGATGGCCGCCAAACAAGAAATACATCATCAGGGCAGGTGCCTGTTTGCAGTGGCTCCTCTTAAGCCTGACTTGACTACTGAAATGTTACTCCCAGTGTTGCCCTAGCTGCTTGTCTGGGCTTTGATCTGATCTTTCTGCACTCACAGCTGTTCACAAGGTCACAGCTCCATGAGCCTCAGACAGGCTGGCTGTGAGCAGAGGCCTTGCCTTTGACTCATACACACAGCACACAGGAGAGCAGAGGGGGGCGTGAAGGGGGCATGCATAGCTTGTCCTTATCACAGCAGAGGCAGTGCATTCCTCTCTGGGTCGGCAAAGCTTAAAAAGAAAACAAGATTAGATATATTACAGAGACAGTGCAACTAGAAAAGGCTGCAGTAATCCAGACCACATTAGAACAGGTATAGGACCTTATGGGATAGAAGAAATAAGGCTGAAAATGTTGTTACAGAGCCTCTTTAACTAGTTCTTCATCATTAGCACTGTTATCATACCTACATCACCTCAATTTAAAATAACTATCTACAGTATTTTCTATAGTTAGTCATTTACAATGTCAGTTCATCTTTTGGAGTATTTTTCTGTCTGTTGTGGTGTCATGTTCCTAATGCTTGTGATTTGTTCTCACCTGTGTTTATGGCTCTGTCAGGTCCTCCTCTCTGAGTATAAGCCAACGGCGGAGTTATTCGCTATCAAAGCTCTGAAGAAAGGAGACATTATTGCCAGGGATGAAGTGGAGAGGTCAGTATTTGCACCAAGACTCCTTCCTCTGTCACTATTATGCCTTTGTAAACAATGTGATAAGGTGTTACTGCCATTCAATGCCAAGCCAAGCTCTAACTATTCAAGTAAATAATGCAGATATTAAACAAAAGTGGAATTATATTGCAGCAACAGACAGGTTTCCCTCAGGCCACAGTATGTTTTCAGGGTTATTTTTTTAAGTATTGATAGATGTCAGCACAGTGGACAGAAGCAAGGATAATCCACCCATTTTACTATCTCAGTCGCTTACCTGGAACAGTTAAAGCAAACCTATGAGGAGAGAAATAATTCACTAAGATACAAACCTCAGCAGAGGGAAGCCTATGGATAGTCCAGAGTCTTCCCAGCAGAGCCAGGACAAGGTTGAGGCACCAAAGTGCGCCCCTCCATCCCCCCACACCAGCCGTCACACACTAATTGCTATTAGACTAAGAGGCGCCCCAGGGCCCCCAACCCCTCCAACACCTTAATCTCTAGTTATCTGGCTTGCAGTCGCTGCCATGTATCCCATTTTCTTATTTCTCTCTGCTTCAAACACAACAGGGGAATGATAGCTGAGTTGTGCGTCTCCCTCCTACACTGCGCCCTGAGGCTGGAGCCTCTCTTGCCTCTTCCTCGACCTTGCCCTGCTTCCCAGAACCTCATCCTCACAGTTTCTGCTCGGGACCCTCTTATTCTTCATGACCACACTCCTATCCATGTATGAGCTCACTTTGTCTTTTTTTCTGGTCCAAGGTGTGTTTTCAGTGCATGATATGTCAATATTCTAGATGCTGAAAGGCAGTTCTGTCTCTTTAGCTGTGTGTTCTTCTTTATTCAGAATCAATTAATTTGGCCAAATAAGTTTGTACTTACAAGGAATTGGACCAGGCAGTTGCTTAACAGGCACAAACAAAACAATACAAAGACAGACAGTATATAAGTTACAAGTCAAGGACAGGAAGTTTTATGCTGTATTGCTTTCAAGTCCTAGCAGATCACCATTTTTAGCAACCAGGGCATCTCAATAGTACGGTTGGGGGGGTAGATTGGACACTGTGCTTCAAAGAGTTTACAGAAGCCACAGATGTTATCATCACATCTTTTCCTGCATAAATTATCTGTCACCTAGGAGGGGAGGAGGAACATGGCAGCTCCTGTGGCTTTTAGAAACCTTGAAACAAATGTGGTGCTCGGTTCCCTTCAAGCATGGCTACTGCCTGAGGGTACAAACTGTTCCTGTGCCTGGAAGTTTTAGTTGTGACTGATCGGCAACCTTTATACTTTGCCTAGACCTTTATTTAAAGTGTATCTGAGGTGTCAAAAAGCACAAAAAGTAAATACTTACCTAAGAAGATGGAAGCCACTGGTTCCTATAGAGCAGGGGTAGGGAACCTATGGCTCGGGAGCTCTATGGCTCTTTTGATGGCTGCATCTGGCTCACAGACAAATAAGTAGGGGTTGATTCACTAAGCTACACTGCTCAAGCAGCACAGCTCAGTGTGGCAGTGCAAGTAACATTTTCAAATTAGGCACCACACAGCTGTAGCATGCACTACTAACTTACTCGCACTCCCCCCAAAACTAACGGCTGCTCCAATTGTCCCACTCTAGATCCTATCATGTCCAGTGACTTTGTAGAATGAAATCCCTGCTCTTTGATTGGCCCAATAGGTTGCCTGTCACTCGACAGGCAGCCTATGGGGCCAAAGTGTGGGGATCTTGTCCTACAAAGTGAATCAACTCCCAAGTCAGCTAGCTAATTGTACAAGCTGTTAGTTGGTATTTCTTCTGTCTGGCGCTCAGGAAAATTGCTGATGTTGCTGAAACCCAAGAGAAGCTGAAGACATGTCTGACACTCCCGCTGCCCGGTGAATCAACTGTATACATATCACCGTGGCAACAGGGACAAGAGCCCTACTGTCCCAGTTTGAAACATATTGTTTGGCTCTCACAGAAATACGTTTTAAAATATGTGGCGTTTATGGCTTTCTCAGCCCAAAAAGTTTCTGACGGCCGCTATAGAGGCTTCCCATGCCGCCCCCCGGTCCTCCGTTGCCATGCGCTAACCCCCTGGAGATTATTGACATTAGCTTGTTGGTAGTAAGATCGGGGCTGCGCTCCTCTTCATGCACCAGCACAGCCGTGCTGTGCCTGCGCCAGTTTTGCCGCACCTGCACAGTAAACTGGAGCCGCTCCTTTAGGGCCAGTTTCCACTGGAGCAGTTTCCGCTGCGAATCCGCAGTTTCCCCGCACACAAATCGCACGGGGAAACTCTGCCATAGGAAACTATGGTGCCACCGGCCGAATCGCTTGCGCTAGCGATTCGGCCGAAACTGCCGACAGTTTTCACGCGGGAGGCTGCAAATCCCATAGCCGTGCATGTCACAGCTTCTGGGATTCGCCTGCGATCCCGCACACCCGGAAGTGCTGCCGCGCATCTCACTGACGCATGCGGCACAAGTGGAAACGGGCCCTTATAGTCTTACATGATGATGATTGGTGTTGGGGGAGTTATTGGCCACTAGCCATGAGCATTGCAGTTTTCGGATTGGAAACCAGCATTGCCGAACTGAAATACCAAAAGTGTGAGTTGCTTAATACTGACTTAAACATTTCCAAGTATTTTGCATTAAAGTCTATGGCGCCAACTTTCCAAATTAATTCCAAAATCAGATAAAGTTGGTATTTTGGCAAATTTGGGAAATGTTTATTGCAATCACATCCGGCTGGTTACAGGGCTGGAAGGATCATTTTCTCTTCATCATAATAACCCTTGTTTCGCCTTCTGATTTGCCGCAGCCTCCTGTGTGAAAAGCGCGTGTTCGTGGCGGTGAGCGGCGCTTCTCACCCGTTCCTCCTCAGCCTCCTTGGCTGTTTTCAGACTGCAGAACATGTCTGCTTCGTCATGGATTACATGGCTGGGGGAGACCTGATGACCCATATCCATACAGAGGTCTTCAGCCAATCACGTGCTATGTAAGTACCTATGAACATCTGTACTTTATACTAATGGAAATGTTTTCAGCACAGCCTCAGAGTCTGATATCTGCAGAGCCTGAAAGACGCCCGTGGGCTGACCAGTCATGGGAGAAAGAGATCCACCAGCCAGATCTGAGAGATATGTCTAGATACATCTGTTCCCACAAGATAAGGGAAATCATGAGGGGCCCTGCCTATAAACATATGTGCACAGGCTAAATGAACATGCATGACCAGCTGATGGTTGGGTCCCCAGTTCGAATCCCAGCCAGGGCACTATCTGCTAGGAGTTTGTATGTTCTTCCCGTCTCTGTGCAGGTTTCCTCTCACACCCCAAAAACATACAGATAAGTTAATTGGCTTCCCCCTAAAAATTGGCCCTAGACTACGATATATACAGAACACGATACATACATAGACATATGACTATGGCAGGGATTAGATTGTGAGCCCTGCTGAGGGACAGTTAAGTGACAAGGCTATTTACTCTCTCTGTACAGTGCTGCGGAACATGTTGGTGCTATATAAATACTAAATAATATTCTGTAAGTCCTCAAAGTTCTTAGCATTTATAAATAATGAGTGAACTAAAAACCACTATAATTTGGTTTGGATGAGAACCACAGTCAAGCATAACATACAGTTGAAAACCTGACTCCCAGTTCCTTAGTAACTATATAGTTATCTAACTTGCCATTGACCCAAAGTACGCCACTGTGAAAAATCTTAATTTTCCCCATCTTGCATCTTAATGTAATATCCAGTTTTATCTGTAAGCACTGCTATTTTTAGACAGCACAGCTAAAGGTGCGTAAACACGCACTACAGCAGCCAATGACGGGTCAGACGGACCCATCGTTGGCTGCTGTAGTGCGTGTGTACGCACTTTTATTCTAATCCTTGAACTCAGAGGTTCTCTCAACTATCATCTCCTGCATTCAGAGATAAAATAACAATCAGTTTCCTAGAGAGTTCAGTGCTGTGGCTCAGTGACTGATAAGGCTGAAAATGAAAGTAAACCTATTAACCCTTTCAGACCCACGTTTTAAGCAATTGGCTGTGCTTAGAAATAAAGGTGCCTGTACACTGAGCCGATTAACGGTGCGGCAAAATCGATCGATCGCAAATCGATTGACCAATTGATCGATTTGCAGCCGATTTCGAACGATTTCAATCGATCTGACATGCTGGAAAATCTAGGTCGATCTGTTGAGATTGCTTATCATTTTGCATTGGCCCTTATGGAAATCTGATGGCAAAAAAATGCCATCAGATCAATTTTAAATAGATTTCATACTGAAATCTATTGGAAATCTGTTCCTAGTAAAAAAAAATTCCTAAACACAGCAGATAGATCAGAAATCTATCTGATGATCTATCTGCTGCTAATCTAACGAGTGTATGGCCTGCTTTAGAATAATGTGGCTAATCTGATGGAGCAGAGGAAACTGTAGTTCCACTTTAATTTGCACTTTATGCTTATACTGTGTTTTGCATTGTACATATCAACATTGTATACATGGAAGTACTTGAATTACTAATCTATTTTTTGGATCTTTCCTTTTTCAGGTTCTATGCTGCTTGTGTCCTTCTGGGGCTTCAGTTCCTGCACAGCAAAGACATTGTCTACAGGTGAAATGATGCCTATTCTGCCTATTCTGTGTATGGTGTAGCCTAAGGAAGTGTTGTTATAGGTCATTATTAGTGTAAAAGCACTGATGAGTGCTAATCAGATTTCAGTTTCCATGGAAGTGACTGTGCTCCTCTGCAGTGAGCTGAAGTGTGATTGGTTGTAATGGGCTGCTGTAAGGAAATATGAAGAGGCAGGATAGACATCCCACTTCAGACTTTCTGGTACCTTGGTTGTGATTTGCACATACTGGAACGTGGTAGGGTGTTTATACATTACTCGATTTGTGGCATTGATACTCCCTACAACATGGCCACTTGATCGTTCGATTTCCTGCCAAACTGATTGAACCAATTAATCCAGCACGCTTGCGGCTGGTTTCAGACTGGCAACTGGCGGTATAGGAGCATTGCATATATTGATATTACTGTATCTACACTGTTTCATTCATTGTATTTTTCTCCTTCATGTGTATTTTTCTTGTTTGTTTGTTTTGTACAATATTTAGTGATTTTCTAGGTACTAAGATACCATGGCCTACATCCTATTTTCGTTATTGATTTATAAAGCATCAACATACTCCGTGGCGCTGTACACAGTGAAAAACAAACACGGGGTACAAAATAATACAGACAGTGATTGACATGAAATATAGACACTGATACATAGTAGTAGACATAGTAATTACAGTAACAAATGTAACATGATGATCAAAATGTATAGCAAATTCCAAGACACAAAAGGGTGAGAGAGCTCTGCCCTTGAGAGCTTACAATCTAAAGGAATGGGGAGGAAACAAGAGGTGGGGTAGTACATAATATGTATACCTAGAGGCAGTGTGTATTTTTATTCTATATTTAGTACGGAATACAACTTGGCCAGGGGTTGAAGGGGAGTGGCCTAAGATAAAGCGTATGCTTGTCGGAAAAAGTGAGTTTTAAAGGAGACATTAACTTTCTCCAAGGAAATATTTCCAAACCTTACCAATAAAATACTTTTTAAGGTTCTCACCAGGAGAAAAAGTTAATTGAGTTAATTGCCACAAGGCAATCTAGACAGGTGCCTGTGGCCTAGTGGAGGTCAGGGGCCCAACTGCCACTTTTTCTATCCCTACTACCACCTCAGATCGCCAGAAGAACGATCACAATGAGCCAAAGCTATTGCCTTGCCCAAGGCCCCATTCCATCTTAAAGTGGACCTGAACTCAGTACCAGAGGCGGGACAAGGTCCTCCAGCACCCAAGGCTGAGACACCAAAGTGCGCCCCACCATCCCTCCCACTCCAGCCGTCACACACTGATTGCTATTAGAGTAAGAGGCGCCCCCCCCCCCCCCCCCAACACCTTAATCTCCAGCTATCTGGCTTACAGTCACTGCCATGTATCCCCTTTTCTTATTTCTCTCTGCTTCAAATGCAATAGGGGAATAATAGCTGAGTGAGTTGTGCGCCCCCTCCTACACTGCGCCCTGAGGCTGGAGCCTCTGTTGCCTCAGCCTTGGCCCGCCCTGCTCAGAACTTCCTGTCTGCTCTAAAAGACAAGTAACAGCATAATAACCTTTAAAGTGGACCTGAACTTTTGCACAGGACAGAAGGAAAACAGAGAGAAATGCACCCTGTATGTATTTAGAGAGTTTAGCCTGTCAAATTCCCCCTCATCTGTGACCAAGCACTAGTTGTAATTTGATCCCTCTGCTGTGTCAGCTACCTGCGACGGCAGAGAAGCTTATTGGTAAACACAGCATGTTAACCCTGAAGTAGACAAACTAGATTTATTGCATGATTTGTATCAGCTCTAACAAAGAAATGTTTTTCATCAAAGGTTATTATGCTGTTGCTTATCTTTAGAGCAGAGAGGAAGTTCTGAGTTCAGATCCACTTTAAAGAAAAACATTTTTGTTACAGTTGATACAAATCCTGCAATAAATATACAGTGTGTCTACTTCCTGCTTTCATGGAAGCAGATGAAGGGTTAACATCTTGTGTTTACATATTAGCTGTGTCTGACAAGGACTGCTGAAGTTCTGTGCTGATACAGCTGATAGATCAAATTACACTTGTGATTACTTACAGATGAGGGGGAATTCAGACATGCTCTTTTCTCTGATAACACACAGGGTGAACTTCTCTCTGTTTTCCTTGTGTCCTGAGCAAGAATTCAGGTCCACTTTAATCCATCATTGGGCCCATGTATTATATACCATTACTTGTAAGCAAATCCTATAAGGCAGAGCTCCCCAACCCTGTTCTCAAGGCCCACCAACAGTGCATGTTTTGCAGAAAACCACAAACATGCACAGGTGAGGTAATTAGTGTCACAGCAGAGCTGATTAACCACTTCGGTACCAGCAGCCTCTGCCCCCTTTTTTTTTTGGTTTCATGTAAAGCTACCTAAAGCTACCGTCAGACGCCTCCGATCCAGCCCATAGCGCTGTCTGGAACTCATTGGTCCGGGCAGCGCAGGGCTCTGGCGGGGGCCCTCTTCCGCCGCTGCGTGCGGGCGATCGCCGCAGAGCGGCGGCGATCAAGCTGTGCGCGCGGCTAGCAAAGTGCTAGCTGCGCGCACAGCACTTTGAATGGTGCAAATCGCCCCACCAGGGGCTGAGATAGCCTCCTGCGCGGCATAGCTCAGCTCGGGCTTACCGCCAGGAAGGTTAAAGGACTTACAAGGCCAATAATACAGAAAAAAAATAAAAAAAGATAGTTACCTGCGTCAGCTTGTAAGGCACGGGGACCTGCGTCAGCTTGTAAGGTCGGGGACCGTTCGGGGGGCTGTTGAGCGGCGGGGACCCGGCGGAATGGCACGGATGGCGTGGACGGTGTCCTCCGTGCCTTACAAGCTGACGCAGGTAACTAACTTTTTTTTTTTTTTTTTCTCTATTATTGGCCTCGTAAGTCCTTTAAAGAACAGAGGCTGCTGGTACACTAAAACGTGCATATCGACGAATCGCCGCAATAATCCATCGCTCCCGCCGGTCACGCCGCTCTGTCCCCGCCGCAGGCTGCTCTCTCTGCTGTCTCTATGATGGCAGAGCGCTGTGCGCCAGTCAGGAGCTGCTTTCATTGGCTCCTGACCCTGTCACTCAATGTAATCCAATGGGATTGGCTTACAGTAATGACAGGGCCAGGAGCTAATGAAAACGGCTCCTGCCCGGCTCACAGTGCTCTGCCGTCATAGAGGCGGCAGGGCAGCACATTGCGGCGGGTCGAGAGCGGCGGGAACAGGCAGGGGCGCGCGGTGAGTGGGACGTAGAGCTTACGTCCGGTCTGAACCGCAGCGCCACTCGCCCGACGTAGATTTGTACTGCGTCGGTCCGTAATTGGTTAACTATCTCTGTGGATTTCCACAAAACATGCACTGTTGGAGGGCCTTGAGGACAGGGTTGGGGAACACTAATAAGGGATTTCTTTTGTCATCCTATTTGTCGTCTTCCTTGCTTTTGCCTGGCTATTCTGTAGACTTGTTTTTTATCTGGTGTTGTCTATTTCACATTTATTATGGGAACTTGGCATTGATGGGTTAACAGCTGGCAGACAGTGTCTGGAAGTTATTAGTGTTTTGTTTTTTTGTTAAATTGATCTTTGATCTCTTGCAGGGACTTAAAACTGGATAATCTGCTGCTGGACTCAGAGGGATATGTGAAATTAGCGGATTACGGCCTCTGCAAAGAGGGTTAGTGCTCAGTCTGTGTGTAGAATGTATTACGTATGTTTGTACTCTTCCACATGGAGCTGTGAAATGGGTGAGAGGCAGCTGATCTGCTCATCACCTAAACCAGCGAATAGAGGCATTACCAGCACTGTGATTAAGCCTGTCACTCCGTCCCAAAACACTGATGCTTCACCAGCCCAACCTAAACACTTCACATTACTAGGTTTTAACTTATTTAGGTGCATAATCCTCCTGGGATGTAGTCTGCGTCCTCCTTTTCCTCCCTGTTTTGCTCTGACAGCTTACCAAAGGCTCCAGACCAGGCCCCGGCCCTCCCCTGGGTCAGCAGCCTGGACTCAGGAGAAGAACTGCAGCGCTGCAGTTTGATAGATTTTCAATAGATTCCCTCCCTGCTGGAATCTATTGAAAATCGATGTGCTATGTGTAATAGGAATCGATTCTTTCCTGAATTGATTCTTTTCAGAGAGGACTCAATTGTTTTGCCACAAGCTAGCCATAAACATATAGATATCCACCCGATGTTCCAAAATGATCGATTCCTTTCTAAAATGAATCCATTCAGATGGAGTTGATCCCTACCACACACAGCATCTCGATTTTTGATAGATTTCAGCAGGGAATCTATTAAAAAATTGCAGCATTACATTGTTCAATGCAGTGCAGTGCTACTGGCTGTCAATTTACAGCTGCTCCTATCCTGCTCCAGATCAACTAAGATTTTCCATCATGACTGATCAATACTTTCGATGTGAGCAATTTAACTTAAATTTCCATCTAACAGACTGAAATAAACTTCTACATATGTAGGTTGGAACATGTGACACTTATCCTTTGCTATACCATACAAGAGAGTGCTTGTTTGGGGTTTGTTCCATGTTATTTTTTAATCAGTTGATTTTCAGCACTGTATGTGATGCATAACATCTGTCCAACTGGTCAGCTGTTCTGATCTCTGTGGTCTGCATTCATTAAAGTGAATCTCCAGACTAAAAATCTACTCAGCAGAACTGAAAAGGCTTGGTGTTTCTTTAACAGTTTCACAGCATCAGAACTTTGTTCTTCTTATAGAAGCATCATTTTTAGCTGCATTTTTAGCTAAGCTCCGCCCCATCAAAGAAAACTGCCTGGGCTTTTTTCCCCTGATGCTGTGCAAAGCATGATGGGATTTCCTATATTGTTGTTCACGTTGCCTAGCAACTGGGAGGGGTGATAAGGACACAGGACAGTTGGAACTGTGTCTCATGCTCCCTGTCACCTCCTTTCAACCAAAAAGATGGCTGCCATCATGAAATCACAAACCTTTGCCTGTTCTTTTAAAACAGTGTGGGTAAGAGATTATATTACCTATCTATTTTAATTAACATAACTAATGTAACTTAATGACAGTATGTTTGTTTAGGCTGAAGTTCCTCTTTAAGATCTGAATACTCCTTCTCCTAGCTTCTACTGATTCCTCTCCACTTACGTATGTGTATTTGCATCAGGTATGGGGCCGTCTGATCGCACCTCTACATTCTGCGGCACTCCAGAGTTCCTGGCACCTGAGGTTCTGACTGATGCCTCCTACACACGAGCCGTGGACTGGTGGGGGTTTGGTGTCCTCATCTATGAGATGATGGTTGGAGAGGTAAAAGGTCCTGTGTTAAAAAAAGAGTAAATCCTTCTTAGCATTTCCCATTTTAACTGTGGCTATTTTGAAGCCAATCCTGATGTAATTTCCTCCGTTACTCTCCTCTGCCTGATTGTGTATGCATTGCTCACCGTCCACTATAGAAAGTGCATTGTCTCTACACATGAAATATTGGCCAATCAGAGAGGAACAGAGGTGTGGGAGGGGAAAACAGGAGGGAAAGAGGCTTCAGCCAATCAGGCTGCATTAGTTAAGTCTGAGGGGAAAGTAGAGAAGCAAAAAAGGACGACCCAGCATGCCATGCACCTTCCTTTGTGCGGCAATGTACCAAATAAGAGTCAGGTAAACTGGGGAATGATCATTTATCAACAAGAAAAGTAATAGTGATTTTAACTTTTGGATTGCCTGGTTAGCATCCTTATTACCATATTTTTTGGAGTATAAGATGCTCCTGACCATAAGACGCACCTAAGTTTAGCAATCCAATGTATCAGTACACCACTTCAAGTAAATCACGCTCTTTTATTGAGCCATGTATGTCCACAAAGATAATATAGCCGACAATTGTTTCGGGGGCCGCCCAGGGTCCCCCTTTATCAAGGCGTGTGGTTGTGATGAGACATTGCCCACAGTATCAAGCACCCAAGTATTGCTTTGATGGAGTGCCCAACCTTTTGATGTGAACCTAGCGTTAGGTTGCATTCACAGTGGGACGTTATTGTCCTGCGTTATAAAGTAATTATAACGCAGGATAACTCACTGTAATGTTAAGCCTATGCATAATTCACAGTGCGACGTTAACGTCGCTGTTGTAAATGTTGCGTTATGGTAACTCACTGCTTGTAGTGCATTACCTCTAAGTGCAGAAGTTAACAAATACAGAGAGGCATACTTTTCATTGACTGTATGCTCCACTGTATCTACTGTATGCCATGGTAACGCAGCGTTAATGTGCGTTACCTCCTTTTTTTGCGTTGTAATGCTGCGTTGCGACTTTAACGTCGCATTACAACACAACGTCCCACTGTGAATATGCTCTTAGAAAACAAAAACCGGGAAAAAATATATATATACTAAACCTGGTGCATACATGGTGAAGGGGCATCTGGTAGATTATGCCCCCTTTGTACCTCATGCCCCCTTGTACCCCTTGTGTATCCATGTGTCCTCCTCTTTGTCCCTTTGTGCCCCCCTTGTGTCCTCCTCTGCATGGGCACAGTACACGGAGTCCCTGACAGTGTGACGGGTTGGAGGTTTGTATTGGGAGGCGTTCACAAGTCAGGAACTCCCTGCATTTGGACTATAAGACGCAGTGACTTTTTCCCTCTCTGTAGGGGGAGAAAAAGTGAGTCTTATACTCCAAAAAATCCAGTACTTGTTTACCATATAAAAATAAAGAATTGATTTTTTATTTTATGCCCGACAGTTACACTTTAAAGTAACTAATACCCAATGATAAGTGATCTGGCATTACCTGTTGCCACATTATTTATTTTAGAGAACAAAGATAACTAAAAACACCCATAAATAGATTTTCAGCAACAAAGAATTGAAATCTTTCTTCTGGGCACAATAGATATGGCACCAGCCTATACAAGGACATCACAGCACCGTCTACAGATTAGACAGATGATGAGTCAGCTTACTGGCATGCAGAGGACCAGCTCTGATCTCGATGCAGCTTCAACAATTTGGAGTTTAGTGTTCTTAAAGCGGGATTGTCAGCCACAGAACCAAATTCTATTTAAACACTGCAATGTGTTTAAAATGCTGCCAGAAATCTCTATCTGTAAGTACAAGCTCTCCAAACTATTCAGGAATCTCTCTACTGTTATATTTTCTCAGTCCCTCAGGCTCTTTTTTGCCATTTTTGCCATTGCCAATGACCCTCCCACCTTCCTGCTTCTCACTGATTGGCTGAGCAGACTGCTGCCTAGCTGAAACATTATCCTCTGCTCACTCCGGTTTACAAGCAAGGCTGAGGTGACTCAGCGTTTGGAGGAGAAAAGGAACCAAAATAAGTTAAGGGAAGAACTGACATCAGGATTCAGCCTCAAACTGTGGGCAAAGGACATGGTTCCCACCAGGAACAGAATTCTCTTAATTTACAGTGGGATGTGAAAGTTTAAAAACGTTGTTAATGTCATGATTTTCCTTTATAAATCGTTGCTTGTTACGATAAAAAATGTCAGTTAAATATATCATATAGGAGACACACACAGTGATGTTTCAGAAGTGAAATGAAGTTGAATGGATATACAGAAAGTGTGCAATAATTGTTTAAATAAAATTTGGTAGGTGCATACATTTTGGCACCACAAAAAAAGAAATGAAATCAATATTTAGTAGATCCTCCTTTTGCAGAAATTACAGCCTCTAAACGCTTCCTGTAGGTTCCAATGAGAGTCCGGATTCTGGTTGAAGGTATTTTGGACCATTTCTCTTTACAAAACATCTCTAGTTCAATCAGGTTTAATGGCTTCTGAGCATGGACAGCTCACTTTAACTCACACCACAGATTTTCAATTATATTCAGGTCTGGAGACTGAGATGGCCATTCCAGAACGTTGTACTTGTTCCTCTACATGAATGCCTTAGTGGATTTTGAGCAGTGTTTAGGGTCGTTGTCTTGTTGAAAGATTCAGCCCCGGCGCAGCTTCAGCTCTGTCACTTGATTCCTGGACATTGGTCTCCAGAATCTGGTGATACTGAGTGGAATCCATGCGTCCCTCAACTTTGACAAGATTCCCAGTCCCTGCACTGGCCACACAGCTCCACTGCATGATGGAACCACCACATTTTACTGTAGGTAGCAGGTGTTTTTCTTGAAATGCTGTGTTGTTTTTCCTCCATGCATAACGCCCCTTGTTATGCCCAAATAACTCAATTTAAGTTTCAGCAGTCCACAGCACCTTATTCCAAAATGAAGCTGGCTTGTCTAAATGTGCTTTAGCATTCCTCAAGCGGCTCTGTTTGTGCTGTGGGTGGAGAAAAGGCTTCCTCTGCATACAGCATCTCCTTGTGTAAAGTGCGCCGAATGGTTGAACGATGCACAGTGACTCCATCTGCAGCAAGATGATATTGTAGGTCTTTGGTGCTGGTGTGTGGGTTGACTCTGACTGTTCTCACCATTCGTCGCTTCTGTTTATCCAAGATTTTTCTTGGTCTGCCACTTTGAGCTTTAAAGGGGAACTGAAGTAAGAGGTATACGGAGGCTGCCATATTTATTTCCTTTTAATCAATACCAATTGCCTGGCAGTCCTTCTGGTCTATTTCTCTGCAGTAGTATCTGAATAACAGAAACAAGCATGCAGCTTGTCTTGTCAGATCTGACTTTAAAGTCTGAAACACCTGATCTGCTGCATGCTTGTTCAGGGGCTATGGCTAATAGTATTAGAGGCAGAGGATCAGCAGGGCTGCCAGGCAACTGGTATTGCTTAAAAGGAAATAAACATGGCAGCCTCCATATACCTTTCTCTTCAGTTCCCCTTTAACTTGAACTGAGCCTGTGCTCTTCCATTTCCTCAATATGTTCCTAACTTTGAAAACAGACAGCTGAAATCTCTGAGACAGCTTTCTGTATCCTTTCCCTAAACCATAATGGTGAACAATCTTTGTCTTCAGGTCATTTGAGACCCCCATGTTGCTACTCTTCAGAGAAAATGAAAAGAGGATGGAAACTTACAATTGACCCCCTTAAATACTCTTTCTTATAATTTGATTCATCTGTGTATGTAGGTCAGGGGTCACTGAGCTTACCAAGCCAATTTGATTTCCAATAATTAGTTCCAACGGTTTTATAATCAATAAAATGACAACAGTGCCCAAATTTATGCGCCTGCCTAATTTTATTTAAACAATTATTTCGCACTTTCTGCAAATCAAATAAACTTCATTTCACTTCTTAACAGTGGACAATACAATACATGTGGTATGTAAGTAGATTAAGTATTTAACTACATATATATATATACAGTATGTATTTTTTTCCTTTGCATAGTATGGCTAATCCTCCTGCTTTAAAGCTATGGAGATGAAACTACATTTTGGAGGAACTCTCTAATATCATCTTCTCTTAATTATAATCAGATTAGATATTAACCAGGTAAAGTCATTAAAATTCCCTGGGCACATTATAGTTACATGGTTATTTGGGTTGAAAAAAGACATACGTCCATCGTGTTCAACCAGAAAACAAAGTACAACACCAGCCTGCTCCTTCACATATCCCTGTTGATCCAGAGGAAGGCAAAAAAACCTTACAAGGCATGGTTCAATTAGCCCCAAAAGGGAAAATAATTCCTTCCCGACTCCAGATGGTAAAATCCCTGGATCAACACCACTGGACATTACCTAGTAATTATAGCCATGGATGTCTTTTAATGCAAGTAAAGCATGTAAATCCCCCTTTAAATGCAGATATAGAATTTGCCATAACTGGGACAATGCATTCCACATCTTAATCACTTACTTACTGTAAAGAACCCTTTATAATCTCACAGAATCTAAAATAGGAAGCTAAAACTGTCGCCATCATCTGAGCAGCTAAAATAATCAGCCTACCTTACACACTAATGTAAGACCTCTTTCAGGTGGGAGGCTGAGCTGTTTGCTTGTTGGACAGTTCAGCATCCCATCTGCTGCCCATGCGCGCCATTTGGGTGCAATTAAAATGCAGCTGAATGCCAGAATTTGTAACACCACATGTGCCAGTGCTTGAAACGGGGTGGTGTTACTCGGCAACAGAGAACTGTGGCTGCCCCGTGCTCAGATGTCACTCCATGGGGGGGGGGGGAGGGGGGGTCTGCCAGTCCACCACCAGTGCACAAGAGCAGCTGACAGGCAGTGAATTCACTGCCTTTAACTGCCTGTATGAAAGAGGCCTCAGCCGTTCTCCGCTCATTACTAAACTGACAGTGAACAGATCCTGTTTTATAATTAGGAGCCATTCGCACTTGTCAGTGTGCAATGGATCTGTGAGACCCGTTGCGGTGTTTGGGCCGCACTTCTGTGCAGTCTGCGATAATCTCGAGCCCGGAGAATGCATTCCCCCATGTAGTCTATGGGGGTAGAGCATCTGCCCCAGGCTACAGCTGGACCACAGCGGACAATACACTGTCCACTCTGATGGCCACACCTGGTCCGGCTCAAGTGGGAACTGAGCCTTGCGGTTTTATTCTGTCTTCACTGAATCATTCCTTAAATCTAAAATGATTTGCCTTGTTTGGCTCAAGCACAGTATTTGATAATGTAAAACTGCAGCACATCATCCAATCAGTGTAACAAATTTGCTGCAACCTGCCTTCTTGCAGGACTTTTACAACAGTAGGTTGCGAGCCAACGAAACTGCTTCTTTTACTACTCATCCTGCCCACTCCATTTCCCAATCCCTTTTTTTAGGAGTGAGATACTGAGCTGTTAAACCAAAAATGTTCAGACACTGAGACAGGTCCCCCCCTAGGTGATAGCTGTGCATACTAATGAACTGCACTTATTCCTTCAGCACTAACAGTAATGATGAAACTGCTGGAGAGAGCATGTAATGAACTCCTTAAAGGGGTTCTGTGGTTTAAAAAAAAAATGACATTTACCTGGGGGTTCTAATGGCCCCCTACAGCTGGCATGTGCCCGCGCTGTCATCTACAATCCTCCGTTCCCCGCCGCCGCCACCATTCAATTATTCGGGAATGGAGGATTGTAAAGGACGGCGCGGTAAGTGTCAGTTTTTGGTTTAAAAAAAACCCACAGAACCCCTTTAAAGAAAACATTAGGCAAACATGAAAAAAAAATCAGATCTACTTACCTGGGGCTTCCTCCAGCCCCTGGAAGCCTATGTGTCCCTCACCGCAGCTCTGCTCCAAGCTGGTCTGCCAGGGTCCTCTGACCCGGCCAGATCGGCAGTCACTGCACATGTACGAGCATTGCAACAACAGGAGCATCCATGCCACAGGAGCGCAACCGCGGGCGGCTTTATTGCTCACTGTCTTTGGTCCAGGGGCGTAACTATAAGGGAACAGCCCATGAGATCACAAGGGGGCCCAGAGCAGTGAGGGACCCCTAACTAGTAACCTTCACTCCCTCCGATACAGGGGTCCATCCTTTTAGGTCTGATGTTTTTGTGGCTTTACTTGTTATGGGTGTGAAGATCATGATGGCCACAATTATTTTACGACCCTTGCAGGATGGGCCTCCAGGCTGAAAGGGTCACCAAGGTGAGGCAAGAGAAAGGGTGTGAACATTGGGGGTCCCCATGATTTCTTCTTACGCCCCTGCTTTGTTCCCTTAACCACTGACGTGCCAATTTCCATATACAGTACATCTGAGCTTACTATTTGAGATGATCATGTCCTTCATTACAATATGAAATATGTGGAGTTATGCTCTAGTTGTGTTCTGTTTGCCTTCCTGTGGATCAGCACTTCTTGACTATATGAAGGGTTGACCTTGTTGTGCCTGTGTCCTTTGAACCTTACTTGTGTAATTTGTGGGATAATCGACCAGACTAGTGTCCAGGACAAATAACAATTTAGATATAAGTGAATGTTCTCGAGATAGTCATCTCTTAATAATGAAAATAAAAACAAAACAAACAAGAGCCTCCTACGGAAAGCAGCACTCACATTGTCTTGGGTGGCCGAATAGAGCAGATTGGGAGATGTTTATTCCTCTGTTCCGTGTTTGTGTTCTTCTGTGTTTAATAACGTTCTCTCTGTGTTCCGTAGTCCCCGTTCCCAGGAGATGAGGAAGAGGAGGTTTTCGACAGCATTGTCAATGATGAAGTCCGATACCCGAGATTCCTATCTGCTGAGGCTATTGCCATCATGAGAAGGGTAAGGGCATTAACTGAACTGATACAGATGGCAACTATAATTGAAGGGCATTTTCAGCAAACTTAACCCGAGGGTCTTCAAGCATTATTGTGACTTCGGGCTCAGTTTGCCTTCCTGTGAGTCAGCATTGCGCGACATTACACAGGTCACAAGCAGCCACCAGAGATTTGATGGGTAAAAAAACACAGAAAATTAAATCATTTCCTTTTTGCTTATCTGTTTAAAGCGGGATAAAACTCTGACATAACATTCAATAAAATGTGTTTTCCTACATTGTATTAACCATACAGTTACTATATTTGCTTTTGTGAAGAAGTAATATTGTCTGATTACAAATTCCCAAAGTACAGTTTATCCGCTCTGAAAGCTGCCATTGCATTTTATTGCTTAGCTTCTGTATTTATATATTTAAATCTATGTAGAGATCAGTTATCAGCTCTTTCTACTTCTCAGTTCAGTACAGCTCAGTTTCAGCACTTTGCTAATGTTTACTAAATGTATCTGAGAAAGAAATGTGAACAAAAGATAGTGTTTTAACCTCTTCAGATGTGGCCAGAAGCTGAACACTGAAGCAAGGAGCTTTCCACTGAAGAACAAAGTGCTTGTAACGATTGTGTAATTCTTTCCGTGGTCAGCGCACATGATGCGCGCTGACACTGCGGAAATCCTCCACAAGCGTATAATCTGAGGCAGGGAACACACTTGACTTTCAGTTTTCCGCGCGCGTTTTTCTGCATACTTTTTCTGCACACTAAGTGTGTTTCCATGCAGGAAAACGCGCGCGTTTTTTCACAGCAGCTGATGTAATTGATACAGAAAACTGCCAAAATCTGCAGAATCAGGATGCAGAATGTCAGTTTTTTTTCTGCGCGCGAACAACACAGCAAGTGTGTACTAGCACATTGATTAACATGGGTTCTCAGTTTTTCTGTGCAGAAAACGCGTACGAAAACAGTCAAGTGTGTTCCCTGCCTGCGAGAACCCAGCAATGGTGCTATGCACCTGTAGAGGGGAATTCCCACCAGAAGATGGAGCTGTGGAGTGCAGAGGAACAGATCCTCTGCACAGCCACAGATGCCAGTTAGGAACTGTACGAGGGGAAGCAATGCAGGGCAAGATAGCCCTTAATGAGAGAGAGCACAGAGACAGGGTGTATGTGTGTCCACCAATCTAGTCGCCATCCAGCGACGATGAACACACAGCCGTGAAGACCAGGTGGGAAAGCAATCGCAAGAGATGGCGATTGCTAACAGCGACACAAGACTGAATAAGCACAGAGAAGGAATGGATGTATGTCCACCAATCTAGTCGCCAACCAGCGATGGTGAACACACAACAGTGGAAACCAAGTGAGAACGCAATCGCAAGAGATGCGATTGTCAATGAGAATGAGCACATGGACAGAATGTACGTGTGTGCACCAATCTAGTCACCAACCAGCGACGGTGAACACACAACAGCAGAAACAAAGTAGGAACGCAATCGCGAGAGAGGCGATTGCCAGAAGTGACACAAGACTGAGCAGGACAGAGCACGAGAGTAGCAAAGGCACAGCAAACAACAATGAGAAGATAAGCAAGATAACAAACGCTAGCTAAACGCGAACACCGCACTCATTCGCAACAGCGAACGCATTTCGGCCCGATCACCGCACGCCAGGCACCCAGAGATAAGCGTGCCACCCTAACTAACCACAAGTAATATAAATGAACACAAACAGACTGAGACAGACAGAATGAACGCTTGCGAAAGCAAGTGATCAACACAGACAAACAGGTTGCGTAGACGCTTGCTAATCGGTTACCTCGCACCAGGCAACAGCAGGCGCAAACACAGGACAAGACAGACAGATGAGTGCAGCCAGTAGCCACCGCGGCTATGGTCTACACTCCAGGAACTCAGGCAAGGAAGATCCACCGCTGCTACCGCTAGAGCGAGTGCGATCCAAACAGACAAACAGATGGGGCCACCAGTAGCAACCGCTGCTCTGATTAGCACCCCTGAGGGAGAATACAGAAGGAGGCACTGCAACCACCACTAGGGCCAATGCAATCCAGACAGATGAACAGAAGGGGCTACCAGTAGCAAACGCTGCTCTGGTTAGCACCCCCAGACAGACAGAACGATTTCCTGTCGACCGCCACTGGCGACAGGACAATCGCAGCAGAGAGACAACACAGGCAAAACAGATAATACAACCTGCCTGCACTAAAGGAGCTGCCTAGTGCAGTCCCAAGGAATCACTCTAAGATAACCTTTAACAAACAAACACGGCTGATAATCTAGGAGAGTTCATCAGTAACAAACCATCATGACCAGCAAAGGATTGTGGGATCACATGGTATTTATGCTGCAAGCCTTCAAAGGAGGCGGCTAGATAATTTGCATGACAAATGTATGCAAATTCCTCAGCAGCAGAGCAGGTCTGAAATTTGCAAATTTCCAGAGACCTGCAGCCCACAGACCCGAGGAATGGCCAAACAGCTGTCTGCCTGTGCAGCCAACTGAGCGGATCATTACAGTGCTGTGTTCAACTGTTTGAATGCTGTAGATTTTATGCTGTAAATAATCTTTTAGAACACAGAGGACATTTTCAGTTTTAAACCACTGTAGATGAAAATCATCATTTTTATTTTTTTTTTGCTTTTTGTGATATAATGAAAATCACTATGGACTTATACAGGAGGTTTTCAGACCCTTGTAGAGTTCCTCAAATGGTTCCTTACTAGCACATTCTGATCTGAGTCTTCATCCTGGTTCCCTAGTAGAGCCTTCTGTTAATTCAGTGCAGAGCCTTTAATTAAAAGCAATTTTCAGCCATGCTAGGAGAGTTAAGCATTGCTGATCATGTGACTTAAATTGCTCAGCTCTGAATGGCTGGTAGTTGTGGCCAATCACTGGATCAAAAGGCAGGTCACTCAGAAAGCAACTTTAGTGAAGGCGAGCGTACCTGTTCAGTGTGGCTTCTTATCCACATTGTTATTATTATTATTATCTTTTATTTATATAACAGACTATATATCTGTATTGCCAGCAAGCATTGTATGGGCATAAGGTACCCATACATCTTGCGACTTGGGCAAGATGTATGGGTACCTTGAGGCCGATCGCCCATCCGACTTGATAATTATTATTATCGAATCAGATGAAAATCATTGCTGCTAAGTGCATGCCCGATCAACGATGCAGCCAATTTCAGGCCAAGCCTGTCGATTGGACGTGCTGCAAGATTTCAGGTCGTCGTGGTCGGTCGGGTGTGCAGCTGTAATGGCGAGTGATATTTGGATGAACGGCGAATGCGACAAAAGCCCCGGTGCTGTTTCCCCAGAGAATAAATGTACATGTACTGCAGATGTGTGCATTTATACAATACCTGTCCTGTGTCGCACTGCCCTTTCGTTTACAAGCAGCCTGCTAGCTGCGATCGGCGGCTAGCAGGCTATTCACGGAACTCTGTTCCGTGAAGTGGCAGGGAACGATCGAGCATGCGCACGGCCGTTCCCTGTGAAACTGCAGCCCCAGGACTTGACGCCAATTGGCGTTAGGCAGTCCTGGGGCTGCCGCCGCGTTCACGTCCATTGGCGTGAGGCGGTCTTCAAGTAGTTAATGGTCGCAATACTTTATGCAGTGCAGCCATTCATCCCTCCTGGTCCCCAAGTGCAGCCATTAACTTTGCTGGGTAGACTTATACTTGAGTCAATACAAAAATCCAGCTTAAGAAGGTCAATCTATATACAATAAATATATTCCTCTCTTCAGCAAGGAAGACTTTGAGCTCCGCTGTTTAGGCAAAATCGCCTTGCAGAAGACTCATGCGGCTTTTCACTACTGAAGCATATGGTTTCTTGGCACATAAATATTGTTAGTATACTGTATGTATGATGGTATGAACACAATTTATATATGGAATGTAAATGATGGGACTATGTAAAGCCCACAGGAGCCTGGGTTATGTCTATGGCAGGCTGTATGATGGATGGGCTGGGAGCAGACTGTGTACAGTGCAGAGGTGGCTACTGCTGTACATTCATTAAATGACATCACAGAGAAATAAAACAGAGAAGCAATTAGGATACTTTCCATAATAAAATATATAAATAAGCCTGGTGTTTGCATGACACTTTCATAAGACATATATTAATGCGTCGCCTGGTGGGAAAGATAAATCTAGTATCACAATATCATCTTTAAAATAGATCTTATTTATGAGGCGCTGCTAATGTTGCCCACAGCTTCTCCACATAGTTAAAGTATCGGTTAGCAAATGACAACTGTATGACTCTTGTAAATAAGGTCCAGAACAGCCTTCAATGCCTTCATTCTCTCCCTCTGTCTGTCTGCAGCTGCTGCGCAGGAATCCCGATCGACGCCTGGGGTCTGGAGAACGTGATGCCGAGGATGTCAAGAAGCAGCCTTTCTTCAAGGTGAGCTGTCATGTGCTGTTTATGTCATGCAAGTATGATGACACTGGAGGCAGAGGCTGAACCATGAGGAGACATCCTATGTCCTATTGTTCTTTGCTTCCACTCTTCTTACATGGGGCCTGATGCAGTAAGCTCCGGGAGAGCACAGCAATTTTACCATTCTGCTCAACTTTTTGAGATAAGAAAGAGGCATACTTTAAGACACACCCTGCCACTCCTCTAATCACGCCCACCACCACACCCCTAGCCACGCATCCCACTACAAAATTCATAAGAAAAAGATGTAACTTTAGAATTCAAACCACACTGGTTCTTTCTCTCATCACTAGTTTTTCTTCATATTAACATTTGTAATTAAGAAATATATCAATTTAAAAAATGAAACTAAAGTTCGGAGCCATTACACACATTTCTCAGTAAACAAATACAAATATGATCTCTACATGAGTCCTGAAAGAGGGACAAAAGAGAGACAGAGGGGCATGGCTCCCAAAGAGGGACTGCCCCACCACAAAAGAGACGTTGATAGCTATGATATCACTGTTACCAGCACAGGGGGAGCACTGGCCAGTAACCCATTAATGCCCATTAGCTCCACCCAATTTACCGGGTTACCACGTGCGTTGCTATGGAATTGCACATGATGCAAATGGGCCAACAGCCGGCGTTCCCCCTGCACTAGTAACTGTAAAATTGCTGTGAGCTCCCTACGCACGGCAACTTTATCGCAGTTTTCTGCATCTGGCCCCTTGAAGCATATTCACTAAATGATGGTAAGTTTGCCATGCGCAGGTGGGCACAGCCGTCTTACTGGTACTTACTCCACTGACTTAGCAATTAGCGCAAATCAACTTACCTAGGTAACACGCATGTTCCTAGTGTAAGGCACGCTATGCAAGCAGCATAAGACTTGTTACCCGAGCAACGGAAGTGTTCCCTAGGTAACACAGGTTGTGCAAATTGCACAACATGCTACGTCAGTGGTGACAGTACCAGGAAAATGTCCATGCGCTGCCTGCGCACGGCAACCTTACCATCATTTAGTGAATATGCCTCACTGTGCTTTTCTGGCAACAAACCACCTTCTAAGTCTTCTGTGAAGTAAGGCTGCTTGCACACCAAGACGTTACAGGCGCACGTTAGTGCGCCTGTAACGCTCCCCCAACGCACAGCAATGTAACACAAGTGGGCTGTTCACACAGCCCACGTTGCGTTACATGTAACGCTGCACGTCCTGTGCAAAGTGCAGCATGCTACGGCGTTGGAGCGGCTATAGCCGCGTTAGACTGTTTGCACATGCGCAGTGGGGGGCGGAGGAGGCGGGGAGAGCCAGCTACAGTAGCCGCGCACATGGCTACTTAATATTCACTGCACTGGCGGGCGCTGATTGGCCGGCGGGACCACGTGATGCGGAGTGTCTCGCTCCGCATCACGTGGTCCCGCTGGCCAATCAGCGCCACTCTGGGAGATATTATGGGCATCGAGCAGCCTAACGCGGCTCACTCTACCGTCGGCTTTTGCAGCACCATACGTTGTGTTAGGTGCACGTTATGCGACCTTAACGTGCCACCTAACACAACGTCTTGGTGTGCAAGAAGCCTAAAATGATGGACGATTGTTGGTTTTGAGTGTGCACTGGTGACAACTGTTAGGCCTCTACCACATGGGCATCTGCAGGTGGTGCATTTACCAATTTACCAAAAGATACTTACCTCAGTAGAGGGAAGTCACTGGATAGTCCAGAGGCTTTACCCATTCTCCTCTTTCGGTATAAAGGAGGGGGCGGAGGAGAGTAGGGGGAGCGGTGGGCTTGAGCACTGTACCTAATACATGCCTGCTCCCCACATTTTCAGTGTATTCTTTGGCTCTGGTATCCTTTAAGTCTTGGCAAGTCAAACTCTTGTATTTGTCCATCTCTCTTCCAACATCAAGCCCTTGGTGTTCATTAATTCTCATGTCCAGATCTTCTGTCCTCATTTTCAAGATAGGGATTGCAACATTCAGGGTGTATTGTTATATTGTGATAACCTGATACATTTTGAACATAAAGATGAATCCTGATATGATTCCCGCCTTACTACTTTACTTGTTTCTATCCTAGGATCTAGATTTTGAAGCTCTTCTTGCCCGTCGCTTGCCTCCTCCATTTACTCCATGTGTGAAAGGACCACATGATATCAGCAACTTTGACCCTGAATTTACATGTGAAGGACCAGAGCTAACCCCTCCTCGGGAGCCTCGGATTTTGAACCCCAAAGAACAGAGCTTGTTCCAGGGCTTTGATTACGTAAGGGATGGAGCCTAACAGAGTACGATGACCTCTAAATAGGATTCACTTGAGTTTCCAGCTTGTTTCATTAATCAAGGACATCTCTCCACCTTAAATCGAAATGTTATCCTCTGTGGCTGTTGGCAAGTTCACATGCTGGCTTCTTACATTTCTTGGGTACCTTGAGCTATGACCACTAGAATTCCTGGTAGCATCCAACCTTCCATGACAAGTCCAATGATGTTGTTATGTCCCTCCATGACTCCGCTGTAAAGTAGTAAATGCAGAAATAAATTGTGGAGTCCATCAGTGAGAGAATGACATGTTGGTCTTCTGGGAAATGGGGAAGCTACGAACTACTGTGAAAATCTGTGAACCTACCATTTCCTTCCCAGAGTAATAATGCCAGCCTTTGGCGGGGTTGATCTTATACTCTTCAGAAAGATCTGCCTTTCTTCATACTCTCCTTTCTGTAGGCCTTTTGTTGTAAATAAAGATCTATATTAATAAGAAGATACGTCTGGTCACTTTTTGTGAAGAAATGGTGACATCTTGAAGATGCATGTTTTGGAGTGTGAGGGACGAGCAAATTTTACACATTGCTTGAGAAAAACATCTATTACTTTCCATAAAGGAAAATAGGCAGGAAGGAGTGTAGAGGAAGGACATTGGTGCTTGGCCAAGAAATTAAAAGGAACCTGAAGTGAGAAGAATATGGAGGCTGATAATCTGGTCTCATTACTTGGCAGTGAGGGCAGCTAGTGTGTAATTTCCTCTTTAAGTTTACCTGAGGTGAACCTCGGGTAAAAAAATAGACATACTTACCTAAGAAGATGGCAGCCTCTGGATCCTTTAGACTTAATGGTCTACTGTTCTGAGATCTCAGACTGATATTCACCCAAAGTGAACCTTGTGTAAAAAAAATACATACTTACCGAAGAAGAGGGAATCCTCTGGATTCTCTAGAGACCCCCCCTCCCCTATACAGTTTGCTAGTATTTAGTGATTTCCCAATACTTACTTCCCCCATATGGTTTCCCTGGTGATCTAGGGCTTCACCTCCAATTTAGCTTTCCTGGTTGTCTACTGGGCCAAACATAATGCAAAGTGGAGAAACTACTTGAGGGCCAAATTTAATGGCTCTGAGGGCCAGATTTGGCCCACGGGCTGGAGTTTGACATGTATGCTCTAAAGTTTAGAGCATACATGTCAAACTCCAGCCCGTCTCGCTACATGATAGCCGCTGCTCAGCGGCATCCCCCCAGCCCCTCCGATCGCCGCCGGCGATCTGAGACCAAGAGATCCCGTTCAAAGAACGGGATCTCTTGGAGGGCTTCCCCTGTCGCCATGGCGACGGGGCGGGATGACGTCACTGACGTCGTGACGTCAAAGGGGACTCCGATCCACCCCACGGCGCTGCCTGGCACTGATTGGCAAGGCAGCGCACGGGGTCTGGGGGGGGGGCGGCTGCGGCGACGCGTATAGCGGCGGATCGGCGGGTAGCGGCGGCGATCGGGCACTGCACGCAGCTAGCAAAGTGCTTGCTGCGTGCAGCAAATAAAAATTATGCAAATCCGGCCCAGCGGGGCCTGAGCGGTGCCTCCCGGCGGCATAGCCCGTGCTCAGCACGGGCTTATCACCAGGGAGGTTAAACACCATGTGTGTCAAGTGCTGACATGCGCTGGTGTAACCCAGGGCAGCAGGGAATTGAACAGTGTCACATCTGAATGCGGTTGCGCTCAGATGTGACTCTAATGGGGGGCCACCTGTCTAGCGCCAGTACCAAGCACTAACAAGCGCCCGGACGGTGCGGGAGAGCAGCTAAAAGGCGGTGAATTCACTGAGGTCAAGATGATGTCTCATGGCACAGGGGATTCACATGCTGGCTGTAAATTTTAAATATAAATTGTATATATTTATTTTCATATTTACCAGATAAAATATTGTTAAATGTATTAAGTAAATTAAAAAGACTAAAAAACTCAAACTCCAAAGTATTCAAATACATTTCTATACAGTATTTATCTATCTATATCAATATATCCATATAACTATGTGCAGTTGCAGAAGGCCCAGGGCTGTGGAGATCCCTCTCCAACGCAAGTGTTATGGGTGGGGGGGAATCATAGTGGCCACACGGTGGGGAGAGGTCATCATGGTGGTGAATATATCAGTGATAACTTTCTGCAGTTTATTCTTCAGCCACTCAGGTTATATCAGAGAACCTCATTGCAGACTAAGGCCCCTTTTTACCACTGAGGGGGTTTTCCCCTTGTGGACCAGAGCAATTTTCACCATTCAGTGCTCCTCCCTTTCATTTGCCTATAGCTTAATCACTACTCACAACAAAATTATCTATATCTTGTTTTTTCGCCACCAATTAGGCTTTCTTTGGGTGGTACATTATGCTAAGAATTATTTTATTCTAAATTCATTTTAATGGGAATAATAAGAAAAAATATTTCTCAGTTTTCGGCCATTATAGTTTTAAAATAAAATATTTTACTGTGGATAAAACGCACGCATTTCATTTGCCCATTTGTCATGGTTATTGCAACGTTTAAAATATTTCTCTTGTGCAATGTATGGCAATAATATTTTATTTGTAAATAAAGGTGCATTTTTTCAGTTTTGTGTCCATCACTAATTACAAGCCCATAATTTAAAAATAACAGTAATATACCCTCTTGACATAAATATTAAAAAAGTTCAGTCCCTAAGGTAACTATTTATGTATATTATTTTATATTTGGGTACTAAAGGAGAGTGTAGGAGGGAAGGGGTTAATTTTAAAGAACAAGTGACATCCATGCTAACCTAGAAAAAATAAAAACACATATATAAGTAGATAAATACTCGCTCTACTTACATAACAGATGTATTGCACTGTCCACATTATGATTCCTGTGAATTTTATAAAGGAAAAGCAGAGAATCCTATTCTAGACAGTTTCCATCTTGGTTACCTTTGAATGAAGCTAATCCTGACATCATTTCCTCCCTCACTCTTTTTTCTCCTCTTGCTAATTGTGTATTCGTTACACGCCCTCCTCTCAGAGTCTTCCCACTGAGGTCTATACTAGGAAGTGCACTGTTTTATGTGATTAGAAGGAGGGGGAAATAAAGGGAAGAGGAGGAATATATTACAGATAAAAAGACCCCCCAGCATGCAACTGTTTTGCCAGCCAATGGCAGTTAAAGGGCTAGTGCTCCAAAGGTATGTGATACTCCAAACCATAACAGCAGACAAAGTTTTGAAAGTTTTGAATGCAGGATTAGCATTTTTTCCACTTAATACAAGAGACCAATTCCTGTTGAAATGTATTTTTATGGTGACAATCCCGCTTTAAAGGTAAGTGTAGGTCTTTTTATAAAAATAAATGTATGTAGGTGTAATTTTACTATTTGGCCACAAGATGTCCTCATGCATTACTTTCCTGTGCATACTATTAGAACACTAACAGTAAGTAATGCGTGGATGTGTACGTTTCGGTTAGTGTGAATGACCGTGGCATGTCATTGATGCCGGCAATCATTGACACGGGGACTTAGGTTACAGTGGAATATAACCCAGTATTTCTTCTTTGCTCTAAAAGATTATTTACAGCATATAACATACTAACACAATTTTTTTTAAGTAAAACAGCATTTAAAGGGTTACATCACAGGACTGACTTTTTCTCCTGCAGGGGCTGCTGCATCTGAACTGGTGATTAGCTTATCTTCTGTATACATTCTTTACTTGATACAATTAAGTAAACATTCTCTGGCTGTGCATAAACTTATGCTAATGAGTCCTGGAGTGAAACACAGGTCAGAAATCACTGATGGCTGCATTTAAAACAGAATGATAACAGTTATGAATAAAATGCACCAGCAACTTTCAAAGTAAATAAACTGAACTTTGGGAAGTTATAATTTATAAATGAATTATAATATTTGTGCACAAAAGCAAATATGATAATTGTATGGGTTATAAAAAGTAGGAAAACACATTATTGTTGAATATTTTGTCAGAGTTTTAAACGCTTTAATGAATAGGAAATGTGTTTTCATCTCCCCTCTAACGATCGAGGGTGAGAACGAGTGGGGGAGCGAGCGGGAGTGCACAGTGGCAATAGACACATATCTACATCCCTGGGATTTCAGAAGAAGTCCTGAGGGAGGTAGATATGCTGCACCTGGTGCAAAAAGTAGATAAACTGGGAAGCTGTCTTTGCATTGCATTACCCTTTCTGCACACAAGGTAATACTGCAGCAATGAAAGTCCTTTGGGGCCTTTTACACTCAGCGCATCACATTGCGCTGAAAGTTTCCGATCGGCCGCCAACCTGCCATAAAGACAACAACGCGTTACCATGCAATTTCCGCAGTGGCGGTGTGCGGTGCATGTGTGGAATGGTGCAAATACGACGGGTAAGCCAGAAGTCCCAGTGACGTACTTCCTGTCCAGCCGGGGAGGTGCTATGCATATGACTCTGTCGGCGCACCCTGCTGCTGGGTCATGTAGTTTTTTTGCATTGCGATGCAATGGGAGCGGAGCATTGCAATGCAAACGCCTCGCCTCAGGTATAAAACGGCCTAACTCACAAAAGAGGAACACATTCTTCCCCATATCTGCCAGCCCAGCCAATGAGACACATTATTATTGTTTAACATCTTGGTTAAAAACAAAAACTCCTGGCAGACTCAAAGCGCCAGAGCTTTGCGCACGCGCCACCATGATCAGAGAGCCTTGCCCGAAGACTCCTTACTGTTTTACGTACTGGCTTGAGCCGAGATTCCACCCCACATCAAAGGCAACAGCCTTACCAGTAAGCTATACAGCTGGCCCAGGTTAAAGAGGAAGCTCCCAGGCAGGTGGGCATTTGTATTTATGAAATAAAGGTTTATAAATTGGAAAAAAAGAGAAAATCAAATTAAGGAAGGTTGCCTTGGAAACTTGCAAAAAAGCGTAATAAGTTGCAGATTTATTCTATTCCCCGCTTTCACTTCTTGATATCTAACAAGTGATCAGTAATTCATAGCACAGTGCTGTCTCCCATTCTGATCACTGCACTGCAGAGCAGCATTTCATCTGCTAAACTGTGATAGTTACACACTGAAACAGCACGCTGATAATTATGGTACCTTTCACACGTAAGCAATGAATCAGTACTGCCCATCTCTGTAAACAATGAAATAAACAGAGGGGGAGACAGTGGGCTTCATTCAGTAAACGTTGCATTGCATCATGCTTAACGCACAGCAATGCATGACACAGAATGTCCATAATCATACTTCTCAAATTGTTTAAAGAGGGATTGGCAGACACAATATCAATTCCATTTACCTACTGCTCTGTGTATATTATGTGTCTGCTGTACGGTGTCTTATCTCAGTCAGCCTGGCTCCTTTCTGGTACATTGCTGAGGAGAGGGAAGCTTGTTATCTTCCTTTCTTCCCCTCCCAAATTCATGCTTCTCACTGATTGGCTGAGGGCAGTTCAGTTTGTCCTCCGTCGGCGGGCCAATTTACGGTACATTACATACAACCTCTCCTTTTTCCCCCTGATTGTCATCCCCAGGATGGTGAAGAGGGAAATACACCTCACTTCTTGGCAGAAGCTGCTGAAATCCGTTCTATGCTGTGCTTACATGTGTTTACAAAGCAAGCTAGATATGACAGTGTAGTTTCTAGGAGAAAATAAAAGAGTAAGGGAGGAAATTACCTCAGGATTGGCTTCAGTCAGGGGCAGCAAATTTGGAAAATGCCTGGAACAGTTTTCTCTTTATTTACTATATAAAATTCACTTACGGTAAATCATAATGTGGACTGTACAATACATATATAAGTAGAACAAGTATTTATCTACTTATATACAGTATTTGTTTGGGTTTTTTGCCTGGGGTAGTATGGCTGTCCCTGCTGCTTTAAAGTAAACCACAGATCTAAAAATAACAAGAATTGATACTTACCCGGGGCTTCCTCTAGCCTCATAAACATGTCCGAGTCCCTTGGCGTCCTCCCATGTGCCTCCATTCAGCCACGATCAGTCCCGGCAACTGGCTCAGTCGTGACAGTCTGGGTCTACTGCGCATGTGTGGACCTTATGCGCATGCGCAGAAGACCCCAACTGACGCCACTGAGCCAGTTACCAGGACTGATCGTGGCTGAATGGAGGCACATGAGAGGACGGCGAGGGAAGCATCGGTGCTCATGGTGCTGGAGGAAGCCCTGGGTAAGTATCGATTTTTGCTATTTTTAGATCTCTCGTACACATTAAAGAAAGAAGGACACTTAAAGACACACCCCTGCCACACCACTAATCACGCCCCCGCCACACACCTAGTCACTAATAGGAAGAATTCAGAAACAAAAGACAACGTTTTAAAATTCCGACTACACTGCTCCTCTCTAACAACATTAGTTCTCCTTCATTTTTACATTTGAAAATAATATATCAATGTAAATGACAGTAGTAACATATATTAAACACATTTTTCAGTAGAAAAATACACATATTTACATAGCTCTGTACATGACTCCTGAAAGAGGGACAAATGAGGAAGCAAGAGGGAGAGAATGATTTGGGTCCCAAAGAGGGACTGTCCCTCCAAAAGAGGGACAGTTGGGAGCTCTGCTAATGCATGTAATGCAAACACTATTATATATGTTGGTAATCGCTGCCCCAATTGTTCTTGCTTTATCAGCCAAAACCACATGAAATAGGAGCACACATTAATGAAGTATGCAATAGCATTCATGTTACATGCATTATTTGTGTTAAGGTGGCCACTAATGATACAATTTGCCAAATGGTCGTTTGGGTCCACTAATGGACAAAAATCGCCTAACCAATCTGATGGTAAACATTGTGTAATTGTGATGGTAAACCAGTGTCACAGCTCTGCCTCCCCCTTCGCTCTCCTGCAGTCCTATAGGAATTAGTATGGAACTACAAGGAAATGGCCGCTGGAGAGTATATCAGAATACACTAGAAAATGTCAGCCATTTTCTGAAGCCCTATAGTGTTGTCCCATAGGGACAATGGAAAATGGCCGCAGAAGTCCCAGTGGAACGGGAGAAAAAACAGACATGGGCCTGGACTTGAGTGAAAGGTAGCCACTTATGCCAGCAATAGCCACTATGTTAGTACCGTAGCAGCCACTTATTAGCAGAGATGTAGCGAACGGTTCCCGAACCGTTCGCCAGCGAACATCTCTGCATCTCTGGGTCTCCTACTACTTCCGGGTGTCTATGACCCGGAGTAGTACGCCTGCGCTGCCCGGCAGAGCGCGTCCTAGATCACGCTCCTGTTGCTGGGCACTCTCTGCGCATGTGCGTGAAGTCATGAACGCCCGGCGAACGGTTCGGGCCATCTCCACTTATTAGTAGCCGCCACTACACACTGAAGGGGACATGCTGACTGCACACATGGAATATGGTTTATTTTACATAGTAACGTTTTATTTGACAAAACTATATTATAACTCTACCTAGGGGCAATCAGAAAAAAATGTGTTTCATTTCATTAGTTTGGCCACCTAGCTACTGTATTTCAAGGCTGGTGATATGGCCCTTGGTCCAAAAACTTTGGTCACCCCTGGTCTTATGGGAAAGATACTTCCAGCTTTTTTCTTTTTTAGTAGCAAATGAACAAAGAAACAAATAAATAAAACAAAATTGTGGCATGAAAAATCAGATATGCATACATACTACAATTCTAATATTAGCATAGTTCAAATGTTATCATCATTCCAGAAACTGGTTTGATCACATACAGTTTTAAAGTTGCCCATTAGCCATACAATATTTTCCTCAGACGTGATCATTCAATCAGATTTTTTTCTATCAAATTATACAGGACTAGTGTCCTTAGCCTGTTTAATAATGGGCTCTAAGTCTGTCATCGCCGCGCCCGTCACAGATGCGCACACGCCACGCACACACGCCCGCCTGGCTAGGTCCTGTTGTGTCCCAACGGCTGTCCGTGTGGCACATGCGCAGTAGTGCAAACGCATGGTCACACACATGGAGAGGACGCAGAGACACTTAGGTTTTATTAGGTAGGATAAACATGCAGTATCTGGAGAAAATCAGCATTAAACAATTTAATTCTAAATAATCAAAGCAGCTTTTGTTTCTTTTTCAGTGACCTCCCCCAGAGTTGCTGTCAGCTATCTTAAGCATCATAGCAGCATAATGCGTCGTTAGTTACACAGCTGACACGTGTCTGTACAGGCCGGCTCAGCCATGTCACCCAAGGCGATGAGGTCCCGATCCTCAACAGGCGACATAAGTCAGCAGTGTGTATACACCTTTACAAGGAAAGTCAGAACAGATTATATACCCAGTGGTCTGACTGTGAGTGACCCCCAAGAATAGTGACACATTTTAAGGGGGTAGACTTGGGGGACCCTGTAAGCTCTGTGGCTGTGTGCAACTTCACAAGTCACTTTTATTGTAGCACCTTCTTTATAAACTGACAGCTTGTGTCTGTCTTTCTAACAGAGTACTGGAATTATTTTTCAGTGAGCTTGCGTCTGATTGGCTGCTTTGGGTGACTGTTCCTTGCACACTATCATTAGGTGTGGTGTATTTAGGCCTGTGCATAGAAAAACAAAACAAGCCTGGAGTAACCAATCAGGTTTTCAGTTGTTGAATATAAGAAGTATTTTGATTGGTGGCTCAGGAGACATCTGCACCTTTTTTGCCCCAGTCTTCATAAATCACCCCATTCCTTTCTGAACTATTTGCATGTATGAAAAGAAGCCTCTGACTAGAAACAACAAAGCTCCACCCACAAGCAGCAGCAGGCTCCCTGACTGGCTGTAGTGCCTGGGTGTGGTTGCTATAGAGATGATCACTTGTCATCAGCTGTTTCCACAGGTTGATTTTCAGTCACAGATGCTATAGGAGGTCCCATGGCGTCCTGTGGTCAGTCATATTATGTGTTAGGCAAGCCTCCTGATGAGGAGACGATCTGTCTCCTGAGGAACACCCTCTCCTATCTGCTTGGAAAGATTGAAGATCTTCAAAGTTGTCTGCCAAACATGTGAGAAAACGCACCTCAGTAAAGTGACAACAGCAGAGATATGATGTTACCCTCAGTTACAGTGACCAGATTTTTCTTGCCTCAACCTGGCACAGAGGGGGGGTGCTAGTGTAAAAAAATGGGCGTGTTCATGACCATACCTCCCAACTTTTTGAGATGAGAAAGAGGGACATTTAAGCCACGCCCCTGCCACACCCCTAGTCATGCATACCATCAAGATTTCATAAGAAAAATATGTTGTTTTATAATTCAAAACACAGTGGTCCTTTCTATCCTGGTTCATTTTCCTTCATATTAACATTTTAAAATTAGTAATACATCAATTTAAAGGATGGGAATAAAGTTTAGAGTCAATCAAACACATTTTTAGTAGAGAAATATATATATTTACATAGAAAGAGGGACAAAGTCCTGAAAGAGGGACAAATGAGGAGAAAAGAGGGACAGGGCTCCCAAAGAGGGACAGATGGAAGCTATACATGACCACAGTGGCAAAATGGGCGTGTCCATGACATGGTGTGGGCGGAGCGAACTGTAATGTAACTCTGAGGCAGTGGGCCAGAATTTCCACCCAAAACACAGATAGGCAAAGTGATTATAAAGGTAATTATGCAATGTTTCCAAAACGCAATAGGAAAGCAGTGTACCCACAAAGATGTAGTGAAATGGGAGATTTGAATCATGGATGTCAGTCCATGACATGACTATGTACTCTGTAAAGTGCTGCAGAAGATGCCAGCTCTATATAAATACATAATAATGATATGGTGGGACATTAGACTTTGACTATGGCCGGGATTAGATTGTGAGCTCCGCCAAGGACATGACTACATTCTCTGTAAAGTGCTGTAGATGATGTCAATGCTATATAAATACATAATAATATCGTAGGACATTAGACTATGACTATGGTGGGATTAGATTGTGCACAAAATCTGCAGAAGCTGCTGATGCTACAGTATTAGTTTACCATTTAATAATCATGAGCCCCCAAAATGCCAAATGCTGCAACAATAACCCGAAAGTAGCAAATGCAGTCTCAAAGACCATCAAATCATAACAGCACCAACCGTTACCTCCAACAAATGAAATGCAACTACCTTTACCTCTGACACATAAAATGCAGCAAAAAATCATTACTCCAACTCCGCAAACGGTAAATGAGGCAAACATTACCTCATGCGGCCACAGAGTCCCACGGCTGGGACACCCGGTTGCCAAAAGTGGGACATAACCTGGCACACATTGCAGCCTGGGACAGGGGACCCTGTACCTGGGACGTGTCCTAGGTAAAATGGGATGTCCGGTCACGGTACCTCAGTGTGGTACCTCAGTGAACTTAGATCATGCGCATATGTATTTACCTGACCAATTCGATCACGTTATTCTCCGCCCCAACATGCTCGATCAGTTAACCTCCTGAGCGTTACGCCGCTCAGGAGGTTTTGTCACTTTTTGCCCGATGTTAAAATAAATGTGCCTAATGGCTATAAACCCTCTAGCTAGTACTAGGCTAGCTAGAAGAAGTCACCAGCAACCCCCGATCCCCACCACTCCCCCGTTTATTAGTTACCCAGCCTGGATCCAGCGATCGGCGCAGCCTCCCCGGACAGCTCCTGTGTTCACTATGGGGAGGATCGCAGATGATATAATGTCGCCGACATCATGACGTCATGCGCAAACCCGATTCTGTCCATAGAGAAACCGGAGCTGTGCGGGGAGGAGGGGGTAACGTATAAATGGGGGGATCGCAGGGGATCGCCTGGAATCCAGGGGTGCCGGACACTCTTACTAGCTAGCCTAGTGCTAGCTAGAGAATTTACAGCCATTTGGCACATTTATTTCATTAAGGTGGACTCCTGGGGCCACAGAGCGGTATGCCCGACACAGTGACGGGCATACCGCTAAGAAGGTTAATTTTGAATTGATTTTTGGCCATTTTATTGATGGAAGGGGTGATCAGGCATGAGGGTAGATCTCTATTAAGCAGACCGGCTGAGCAGCAGTGGGGGATCTATGACTTCTCAGGGTTGTACTGCGTGGTGCAGGATAACTTTAGCAACTCAATCAATTTTCAGTTCAGGTAGCCATACACTGGTTGTTGTTTTTTCAATGTCCAATCATGGCAGGTGGAAGATATCACTGGATGGTGGTTTGAGAGCGCATAGCTACTGGGGATCTAGTTTGTGACATTCAGCATACAGAGCAGGGCCTACAGGGGAGCAGCCACTACTACCATAGGGAGGGCCAGAGCTGTAAGGGGGCCCCAACTACTACTTCACTCCCTCTGATAAAGGGCTCCATCCTTCAGATCAGGTGTGTTTGTGGCTACACTTGTTACGGGTGTGAAGATTAGGATGTCCACACTTGTTGTATGACCCTTACAAAATGGCTCCCAGGCTGTGAGGGGCACCAGGAGAGGCAAGGGAAAGGCTGTGAACAATTTTGCTGGAGGCCCCCATGATTTATAGTTACGGCCCTAAAATGGAGCAAAGCCTACACTCCTACACACCTGTCCGCCGCCGCGTGTCTTCTCTCCATTTTTGGGCACTCCTCCCTGTCTCTTCTCTACCAGGTGGCTTGTGCCTTGAAACAAATGCCAGAGGCCTCTAGTGGTCACTTAATGTATATGCCACAGTGCCCCCTAGTGCTGGCACCTCTAGCATTTAGACCTCTAGACAGGGAAGATCTCCCGGCAGTGGAGAGAAATCACACACAGCGGGCAGCAAAGTTAAAATAAACTTCCGCACACTTAGCCAACTGCAAGGAATGTCTGACCTCTGTGATTGCCAACAAGGGTTTTGCCACTGAGTGCTAAGTCATCTTTTGATAGGAGATCAAATACTTACTGTATCTCATAATACACACCGAGCTCTGACTTTGGGGCAATGGATTTTCGAGGATTGTATTGTTGTTATTCTGTCTCTCACAGCTACAATAAACCTACCATTACGATTATAAACTGGCCATTTATTGGTCAGATGGCAAACACGCAAAATCCGCAGGGGATCAAATACTTCTTTCTCTCACTGTACTCGTTGGTAATGGATCTCAGGCCTGGATATACATCACAGGAGCCCGAAAGGCACAGATGTTCTGGGTCCTTCGACTTCGCCCTTCACTTTTTTGCTGTATTACTGCTCTCTTCTACTGTCAGTGTGTCTATGTGAACAAAGTCTAAGGTGTTCTGTGCTGCTAAAACCAATTCCGGGCATGACCCAAATCATGCTTGGCGAAATAAAACGAATTCTGATTCTGAATTCTGATTCATGAACCTAAAAACCCCACCAATCTGCACTGCAAGTGTGCTGGCTTTCCCAGCTGTCACGTCTCCCTTACTTCCCTTGCCTGTCATAGGTAGCTACAGGTGCCTATTAGTTTTAGGTAGCCAGAGAAACCTCAGTATTAAGTAGCTAGAGGTGTCCTGGCTGAAGAGAGGTCTGGTCAGTGGAATGCCAAGACCCGGGTGAGTAACCTCTCATTTAGGCTCTGCTCGGGACTCTACATGGGGGCGGAGGGAGGCACTAGGAGAAAGGAGTGAGCCGCCTCTCCATCATCAGGCGCCTGTAGTCACATGCCTACAGTGCCTTATCGTAAATTCGGCCCTCATACTGCTACGTGTTGTGTGGTGTGGGAGCCTTTCTTGCAAATTCCATACAGCAATACTGTTAAGCTTGGGGGTGTAATCTCCACAGTCAGCATACAACACATAAGCTGACGTGAAGGAGGTACACACACCAGCACACGGGATCAGGATATCCCCAGTCTAGTGGAGGAGAGGACTGACTCCAATAGGAGATTGTGGTGCACAGAGCCGGTGCAGATCTGAACAGCCACAAACACTTTCGTAATAACGTCTCAGCGCAAGGTAGCGCTGAGCGCATAAACCAGGACTGAGGAGACCAGGACAGGTAGACAGAATGAACGCTTGCTAGCTAGCGATTACTTAGCGACAGCAAGCGTCCAAAACCAGACAGACTGGAATGAGGCAGCCAATGCGATGCGGCGATGGCGTGCCTCACAAAGACAGGACAGGAGAGACAGGAAATAGCAGGATCGAGATAGATGAACGCAACACAGATAAATATACAATAAGTATGTTTTCCTAGCGTATTACAATTACCGCTATCAATGAAACTATTCGTAACGTCTGACTAACATATGTATATATTGGCAATGAACCGATATATGACATAAGCAGGAACTCTGACTAAGACTGAAGTAATACAGGGAACAGGACTCAGAAGGATTCGCTATCTCTTCGCAGAGATGAACGCAATCCACAAACAGGACCAGGAACAGGATTCAGAAGGATTCGTTATCTCTTCGCAGAGATGAACGCAATCCACAAACAGGACCAGGAACAGGATTCAGAAGGATTCGTTATCTCTTCGCAGAGATGAACGCAATCCACAAACAGGACCAGGAACAGGATTCAGAAGGATTCGTTATCTCTTCGCAGAGATGAACGCAATCCACAAACAGGACCAGGAACAGGATAACTAGCTCAGCACGGGTGTTCACGATACGCGCAAACTACCAAAACGTGCTGGAAAACTGACTAGCTGAACACAGGAAATAAACAGTTCGTGTACGTATATATCAGCGACACTGATATATTAACGTAACACGAATACAAGGAAAATAACAAAATGCGCAAGTATGCGTATATATTGGCGATGAACCAATATATGACACAAGACAAGCAAGTAGCAACTTCTAGAACAAGAGCAGAACTAGGAGGACTCGCTGACCCCTTCGCAGGAGTCAGCGCAGTCCACACGGACCAGGAACGAGGTGGGGCACGAGCAGAGTAACAGATAGAGTCTGAAACTATGATAGCCCATGAGGCATTGCAGGAAGCAGTTCTTTATACTGAGGTCATCCAATGGGAGCAGACCTGCAGATTCCCACACAAGTGAATGGTAATTAATCACAGGCTGATAGCAGGAAAAGGCAGACAATGATATGCAGCCTGCAGGAAAGGGACCGCCCCTCCACTGCAGCAGACAATGTTTGTTTACACAAAAGCATATTAAACTGTCATAAACTTCAGAGCGACTGCAGATGGAATCAGCAACTAGTTTAAGTGCAAACCAAACTATGCAAGCAAATGCATGTAATGACATTAGAACTGTTTGGTTTGCAATACCAGTGCAGTCAGCAGTAAACGCTGCAGAAGCGATCATAACAGTACCCCCTCCCTTAAACGCGGCCTCTGGACGCCTATGAAAACTGACATATTTCTCCTGAACCACCCAAACCAAAAAATCAGAAGTGGGAAATCCAGCAAACTGATCTGACTGAAAATTCATGAAGGTCGGATCCGTCCGACAAAACCAAATTCCTGAATCAGTCTCACCAAAACTAGACCAATTGGAACCAGAACCTACCGAACCATGCCCGTCAGCACTACAAGCCTCAGTGTGACACCCATCAGAACCACGACTTCCAGAAAACAACCCCAAGAAACTCTCTGCGCGATACCCACCGCCTTCCAAGGACTGTCCAAAAACGCCAAAGCCTTTGCAATGCCCACCGGAACTGTCCCTACCAACACAAAACCCACCGTTGAACCAGTCCAAGGTACCAGGACAAGTTTCCTCAGAGATCTCCCAGAACACTTGGAAGCTCCAAAGAGATCCCCACAGGTCAGAACGCCCCTTAGGCTCACATGGAGAACTATCAAGAACCCCTATGGAACCCAGGGCAACTCCAGAGTCAGGGTCACAAGGACAAACATCAAGATCAGGGCTTTTAGGGACCAGAACCATCTCCGGGCATGCAGGCCAACCGGCAACATCAGAACATGTCTCCACTAGGGAAGCACGTGAGCACGCTAACACAGACAAATCTGGGCAGTCTGGCATACGAAGCACATCTGGGCACACCGGCACAAGAGAAACCTCTGGGCATGTCAAGGAACTGCGAACCTCAAAGTCAGTCAAGACAGGACCGAAACCAGAACTGGGCAAAAAAAATTCATCATGACTAGACTTCATAGTTACTGGATTCTCACTAAAAACTGCAGGATCAGACTTAGATGTCGCTGATTCCAGCAGGGTTATTAACAAATCATGTTCAGGGGCATTTACAAGACAGGGCAAATCTTCTGATGTATGCACTGAACTAGACAGGGTTCCCATAGCTTCTTCTGGACTAGACAGAGACTCATCAAATACACTGGACTGGAGCTCATGAAGGGCAGCAAAACAAGTCAATATTGCAGCAATCCCCACTGAACTAGGCAAAACTGAGTAACTCACTGGACAGGAAGGGGGCTCTGGAACTTCTGCCACACCGGCCAGAGAACCAGAATTTTCCAGGATACAGGGCTGGGTTTCAGAAACACTCATTAACCCGGACTGAAATTCTGAGATTTCTATTATTTTTTCCAGCGAGTCAGAATTATCCATGTTACAGGGCAAGACTTTTGAAACATTCAGAGGACAGGGCTGGAGTTCCTCGGCTGTTACAACACTGGAGAGGGACTCAACATTGGTTAAATCAGACTGTGTACAGGGCAAGGTATCTAACACACTTGCTGACAAGGACAATATTTCAATGACCTCTGCTTCGCTGGGCAGAAATTCATCAAGTTTTATTAGAGCAGACTGTAATTCCAAAACAGCTGCTAGACAAGTGAATATTACTGCAACACCAACTGAGGTAAGCAGTGCCTCAGACTGTTCTGCTAGAGGGTTTGAAGTATCCAAAGTACTGGGTGAAGCATAAGACTCTGTGACCACAGCTTCACTGGACAGGATCACCGAACAGTCCACACTGCAGGGCAAAACCATGGAAGCACCTGCTGGACAGCATAATGATTCTGTGACCTGAGTTTCATTGGAGAGATCTACTGCACAATTCATGGTACAGGGCAAGTTCACTGGAACATTTTCTGAACACGGTAATAATTCTGCGATTTCGGACTCACATAGCAGACGCTCTGAGTTATTCATGAAACTAGAGTGAGGTGTAGAAACAGGAAGATCAAAACACAATGTTTGCGCATCTAAATCACCATTCAATTGTGAAATTGGAAAATTCAGATGCTGGGGTTCTGAGATTTCTGGACAGGATTGTTGGGACTCAGAAACTGATGTAGTGCATCTATTGGCATCTGCTGGATCAGACAGGAGTTGAACTTTATTAACACAGGTAATTTCTGCAGAAGTGTTTGCAGAGACAGGTAAGATTTTTCTGGTGTCTGTTTCACTGAACAAAGATTCATGAGTACTGGCTAGGCTGGACTCAGAAGTCAGCAGGACCTCTGGGTCCTCTGCTGAGAAATTTGTGCAGGGCAAGATTAAGGAAGTATTAGTAATTTCTGTTTTACTGGGAAGTAACACTGAGTTATCCATGGTACAGGGTGGAATTACAGGAACTTCGATTTCACACAAAAGGAGCTCTGAATCACTCGCTGAATCAGCCAAAGGTGCTGAAGCAGGCGAGTCCTCAGGAACTGAGGAAGTGGAACAATCTCCACTTGACAGTGTGTCTTCCCTGGTATCAACTGATTGAATCGCATAAAAATCGTCCAGAATCATTCTCCACACATCGATCAATGGAGCCACAAAGTCATACCCACACACACCAGTTTTTATTAGGTTATAGGCAGACTTAATGCATGCATTCAATACTAATTCACTTTTTGCACTGTAAAACTGACAAAATGAACTTGCATCTTTCTTCCATTCATAGACCAGAGCTTCCATCTCTCCTTTCTCAAATGGAGGATCCCATGCATATTTAACAGCTGAGCATTCCGGCTGATCATAGTTTGCAAATGTGTTAGTGGCAGAAACATACATTGGGTTATTTAGCAGGTGATTGGCCGATTTCTTATTCCTAAGGATCTCCAATACCTGTAGCAAGTATTGAACTGTAGTGTATGCAAATTTCCCTTGCTGCACGAATAAATTGATCTGTTCAATACTCTGTAATATATCTTCATAATCATATTCAGATAATTCATTTAAACAAGAACTTTTATTTTCCCTGGCTAGCAATGAAAGTTCATTAGTAGTTTCATAGGTCCATTTGACTCCCCTGAATGGTGACTGAATTTCATTATCTACTACTGGCGGAGTCTCATTACAGATCTGATGCGCAGTCGCCAAGGGCAACGACTCCGCTGATTGTAACGCTTTTCTTTTGGAGCGTTTACGTTTGGCTTTAGACCCTGCTGCCTTAGCAGAAGAAAAGTTATCAGAACAATTATCTGCTTGCTGATTATTTTTGTAGGCAGTAGAAGGAGCAGCTGATTGACAAGCTGCCAGGAGCTTATCAAAAGGGCTAGGCAAATCGGTTTTGCGCAGCCAGTTATGGATCACAAACGCTAGAAATTCCAGTGGTCTTTCTTTTAAATTGGTATGATCCAAGACATCGTAGGCCCACTGAAACAATCTTCCCTTAAATAAAACATAAACTAGCTGGGGGGCCCACGTTGAAACAGGAGTAGCCTGGAGCTCAGGATTGGCCAGGAACCTGGCACATTCAGAAAAAAACTCATTTTCTGTTTCAGAATTGAGCTTCTCAAATTTCTTAAAGGAACAGGAACCATAACAAACAGTGTCATTTTTGCTGGGAACCCCCCCCACAATGGGGATTGGTAATGGGGCTATCATAATGTTAAGCTTGGGGGTGTAATCTCCACAGTCAGCATACAACACATAAGCTGACGTGAAGGAGGTACACACACCAGCACACGGGATCAGGATATCCCCAGTCTAGTGGAGGAGAGGACTGACTCCAATAGGAGATTGTGGTGCACAGAGCCGGTGCAGATCTGAACAGCCACAAACACTTTCGTAATAACGTCTCAGCGCAAGGTAGCGCTGAGCGCATAAACCAGGACTGAGGAGACCAGGACAGGTAGACAGAATGAACGCTTGCTAGCTAGCGATTACTTAGCGACAGCAAGCGTCCAAAACCAGACAGACTGGAATGAGGCAGCCAATGCGATGCGGCGATGGCGTGCCTCACAAAGACAGGACAGGAGAGACAGGAAATAGCAGGATCGAGATAGATGAACGCAACACAGATAAATATACAATAAGTATGTTTTCCTAGCGTATTACAATTACCGCTATCAATGAAACTATTCGTAACGTCTGACTAACATATGTATATATTGGCAATGAACCGATATATGACATAAGCAGGAACTCTGACTAAGACTGAAGTAATACAGGGAACAGGACTCAGAAGGATTCGCTATCTCTTCGCAGAGATGAACGCAATCCACAAACAGGACCAGGAACAGGATTCAGAAGGATTCGTTATCTCTTCGCAGAGATGAACGCAATCCACAAACAGGACCAGGAACAGGATTCAGAAGGATTCGTTATCTCTTCGCAGAGATGAACGCAATCCACAAACAGGACCAGGAACAGGATTCAGAAGGATTCGTTATCTCTTCGCAGAGATGAACGCAATCCACAAACAGGACCAGGAACAGGATAACTAGCTCAGCACGGGTGTTCACGATACGCGCAAACTACCAAAACGTGCTGGAAAACTGACTAGCTGAACACAGGAAATAAACAGTTCGTGTACGTATATATCAGCGACACTGATATATTAACGTAACACGAATACAAGGAAAATAACAAAATGCGCAAGTATGCGTATATATTGGCGATGAACCAATATATGACACAAGACAAGCAAGTAGCAACTTCTAGAACAAGAGCAGAACTAGGAGGACTCGCTGACCCCTTCGCAGGAGTCAGCGCAGTCCACACGGACCAGGAACGAGGTGGGGCACGAGCAGAGTAACAGATAGAGTCTGAAACTATGATAGCCCATGAGGCATTGCAGGAAGCAGTTCTTTATACTGAGGTCATCCAATGGGAGCAGACCTGCAGATTCCCACACAAGTGAATGGTAATTAATCACAGGCTGATAGCAGGAAAAGGCAGACAATGATATGCAGCCTGCAGGAAAGGGACCGCCCCTCCACTGCAGCAGACAATGTTTGTTTACACAAAAGCATATTAAACTGTCATAAACTTCAGAGCGACTGCAGATGGAATCAGCAACTAGTTTAAGTGCAAACCAAACTATGCAAGCAAATGCATGTAATGACATTAGAACTGTTTGGTTTGCAATACCAGTGCAGTCAGCAGTAAACGCTGCAGAAGCGATCATAACAAATACAAGTAGCTCAGGCTGAGCCCAGAATGTATGAATTTCACTAGACTGCAGAGCAAACTGTTGGCCAAAACAAGTACAGATGATCTTTTTTGACAGATAAAAGAATAACATGTGAGTGGGGCTTATTGCAATACTGCTGATCTCTCGTCTTTTTCCTCTGTAGACAGAATCTGCAGCATGCTGAGGAATCTTCTGCTGCATTTCCCGCTCTCATGACAGAATGTGAGTTATTTCTGGTCTGCCTGGAGTCGTCTGCAAGAAGCACAGGTAGCAGCATAATTCCGGTGTCTGAAATCCTGAAGAGTCAGGTAAGGAGCAGAGACTGGTATATAAAGAGGACACGGGTGGAACTGGAGGTGTGGCCTAGGGAAACATGATAACTCCATAGACCTTTTCACACATGCACTAGTGTTTTTGTAAGTGCCTGCGCTTTTCTCCCCATGTCAGCATGGCATGCAAGGGCAGTTCTCTGCTAAGGCCACGTAGGCTGTGGCCTAGGGTGGCTGCAGCACAAGGACATGGAAAAAGAGTCACTGCAAATGTAGTAAAGAAGCTGCACATGTAGACTTGCACATGGAAGAAGGGAAATGACACTGAATGGAGCTGTAGATGTAGTAGAAGCAACACAGAGAAGAGAAGGGGGCTGTGCGTAGAATGGGAGGAGAGGAAGGGGTGATTGCTACATATAAACATGGGGCTGTACATACTGTATAGAAATGGGGGGAGGAAAAATATTAATCTGGCCTTGAATGCACATCATGTACAAATAAGAGCCTTTTCACACTTTGGCATTCACATGAAATTGTGCGCTCTTCTCCCAATGACAGTTTGTATGTTATTATGCCTTTTGGTCCGTATGCAATTAACTTTTTCTCTTGAGTTATCTCCTAGGAGATAATTTTTATATTCTCTTTCAAATAACTTTCAAGTTGGGACACTACATCTGATAAGAGATTAGTTGATCTTCAGAGATCACTGATGAAATGCCAGCCAAAAGAATTGCTAATAGCCAATTAGATAAACACTTGGGGTACAAAAACACCACCTCACCTTACTCTACTATATAGACTGCTATGCAGACCTGGGAATACTTCATGAAATACACTCCCAGCGGCCAAGATAGGATCAAACCAAGAATCCCTATCGCCGCACTAGAGATCATGCTAAAACACCTTACAGGTTCATTCACTATCACTATAGCTCTCCTTACTGCACGCTTAGCGTGCCTGATCAGAGTTAACATGCCTTATCAAAGTTAATGTGCCTTATCAGAGTCAACATGCCTTATCAGAGTTAGCGTGCCTTATCAGAGTAGCATATAGAGCGCTATGAACGTATGTCTGCTAATTGGCAATGATGAGAGCTCCACTCGTCCTGCCCTGAGCCCCTGCGGGTCCAATCACTTTAAAGGACATTATCCCCTGCACTTTGATTGGCCCAGTAGGCTGACTGTCAAGTGACAAGCAGCCCATTGGGCCAATCAAAGTGTGGGGAAAATGTCCTTAAAAGTGATTGGACCCACAGAGGCTCAGGGCAAGACGAGTGGAGTTCTCGTAATTGCCAATTAGCAGGCATACATTCGTAGCGCTCGCTACGCTACTCTGATAAGGTGTGTTAACGCTGATAAGGCACGTTAACTCTGAGAAGGCACGCTAAGCGTGCAGTAAGGCAAGCTATAGTGATAGTGAATCAACCCCGTTGATTGCAAACTGTTAAAGAAAATCTATAAGAACCCTCCCCTGGGGGTTACTTACCTCAGGAGTGGGAAGTCTCTGGTTCCTAATAAAGCTTCCCCTATCCTACAATTTGCACAACAGTGTGAGGTCCTCTGTTTCTAAATAAAAGCAAAACACACAGTGCGAAAGAGAAGAGCCTAAAACAGGTCTTGCTTATATGGGAAGAGGAGGTAGGGTTGAGCTGAGCCAGGCAGAAGGCATAGCTTGGGGATGGAGGAGCCATGGCTGTGTGAATAAAGACATAATACAGCAAAAATACATCATTTTCCAGTTTTTAGAATAAAACAACCGGCTGTACAGAATAAGTTTTATTTTTTTTTCGAGTGAGAAGTGTGAACGAATTTTCCATTCTTTTTTATATAAGCCTGTTGAAAAATATTGCTCAATGTGTCAGAAAATTGAATGGCGTAGGATGGACTGTTAATTTCTTCATTTATAGACACCCCCAAAAACATCTGAGTTTTTTATAATTTGTTTTTAATTCGGGGAAAATGTGATGCATTGGTCATATGTTTCAAAAATAACATCAAGCAACACGTATAAAGCGCTTTTCTCCCGTAGGACTCAAAGCGCATAAACATGGCTCAAACCAGTGATTGGTTGAATGGTAAATTGTGATATAGAAGGAAAATTCTGTAAGACTGCAAGTGCCAGGCTAAACAGGTGGCTTTTCAGTCTGGATATTTAAATAACTCCAGGGATGGGGCTGTCTTTACTGGGTATGTTAGGGAGTTCCAAAGAAAGTTTTGGCTCCAAAGGTTTTTAGGTGCATCCTAGGAGTGACCAAGTTTATGGATCCTGCTGATCTGAGAGTGTGGGAAGTGTGGTGCAGCAAGTTCTTCATGTATGCAGGACCCAAAATGAGCATCAACTGCGTTTTGTCAGAGGATGTGGTCTAGACCGGTGTTAGGCCAACACTCAGTTCCTTTTTGAGGGCGTTTCTGGCTTTCTTGAACTCCTCTGGGGTACCAGACTTGTGGGCTTCCTATTTGGTTCGCCAAAGTAGGAGTAGCTTATTCTTGAACCAGGGTGTATTGTTGGAAAAGATTCTAGGTCTTTAGGTCTTGCACAGGGATGAGGGGACGCACGTCTCCTCGCAGAAACTGATGTAGGAGGCGAAGATGTCTGCCCATTCATCCAGGTTGCCATTTGGGGGGAAAAAGGACCGACCAGTTGGTGCAGTCAAAGCAGTCCTGTAGCTTTTGTTTAGCCACATTTGTCCACTTTTTAACTCAAGGCATCTCTTGTAGGTGTTTTTCCCTGATCAGAGAATAATGGTGCACAGCACCGATGCATAAAAATGGCGCTGCATTAAAAAGATACGCTTATCGGCATTTATAAGTAGTACTGCATAATAATGGCGCACAGGGAAAAAAGAAGAAAAACGGCACACACTAACGTTATTCATCAATAGCGCCGTTCATATGCCAAACAGCAGACGTTATGGCGCACAGTGACGTTATTTATCAATAGCGTCCTACATAAGCCAAACTGCAGACATTATTTAACTGCAAAACGGTGAATGGATTTAATGTAACACTGTCAAAAATTCTAAAGATGTTGCAGATCGAGGATTTAAAAAAAACATTATTAACGTTAATAATGTTATCAACTTTTTTCAAGTAATTTGCAGTACTGTAAACGTAAACTAACGTTATCAACTTTGTGCAAGTAATGTTCAGTACTGTGAACATTAACTAACATTAAAGAGAACCTGAGGTGGGGTTCTCACAACAAAATCCCCATACAGAGGCTGGCTCTGCCTATCGAGCCTAGCCTCTGTTGCTAATCAGATCCCCCCTAAATCCCCCCTGCGTTCAGCCAGACCCCATAAATCTCAGCCGCGCTGCCGACACGCAACGCGTGTCAGCAGCGGCTGTGCTTATCTTCCTAACGTCAGTCTCCGCTCTCCCCGCCTCCTGTATCGCTCCGGTCCCCGCCCATGTCCCTTCCCTCCACGCTGATTGGAGGGAAGGGACACGGGCGGGGACCGGAGCTCTGCAGGAGGCAGGGGCAGCGCCGAGACGGACGTTAGGTAGGTAAACACAGCCACAGAGTGCGGCTGTGATTTATGGGGTCTGGCTGAGTGCAGGGGGGTTTTAGGGGGGGATTCTGATTAGCAACAGAGCCTGGGCTCGATAGGCAGAGCCAGCCTCTGTATGGGGATTTTGTTGTGAGAACCCCGCCTCGGGTTCTCTTTAATATACTGTGACTGTGCAGGATTGGAGTTTAAAAAAAAAATCATAACGATATTAATGTTAGCTAATTTGTACCTTTAAAGTACAGTACTCTTAACGTTAACTAACTATAATACAATTTGTGCAGGATAGGACTGCGCACTGCATTACATTTTAAACATAACTAAAATTTATCATACTGCGATGTGTTTATATGTAAATATCAATGATTTGAAAATAAAAAATAGCAATTAATCCAGTTAAAAATAATAACTTTAAATAAAGACTAGTATCAAGAGTGTTAGAGTTAATAATATCAATTAAAAAGTTATTTAACATTTTTAAAGAGTCTCTGTAACAAAATTTTGAGCCTTATTTCTTCTATCCTATAAGTTCCTATACCTGTTCTAATGTGGTCTGTCTTACTGAAGCCTTTCCTAGTTGCACTGTCTCTGTAATAAATCTTATCTTCTCTCCTCTGTCGGGTCTGTCGGGCTCAGGCTGGAATGTGTGGAATGTGCAGCACTGCTTGTCATTGGCAGAAGCTATACACATCCACTCCAAGCTCTGCATGAGTCACACAGTTAGCTGTTCTCACTCTGGTTATAAAAATGGCAATTACAAGCCAGGATTGCAGCAGGGAGTCGCAGAAACAGCACAGAGGGACCCAGGAGAACATAAGGAATAGAATGGTATGCTTTTTATTGTAAGAATTTTAGAGTACAGATTCTCTTTAAGGAGACGATTTCTTAACGGTAATTAACGATTAACTGTTAACGTTATATGACAATTAGCGGAAGACAGATTAGCGGCATCACCGTGCGCCACTATTCGTAGGCGCCATTTTAGTATGGATCCGTTTTTCCACTGACTCATGAACACCAGCTTCTGATCAATTAACTGGCCACTGGTTATTTAAACAGCAGCTATAGGCTTTGAAAGGCTACATTTAATTCACAGACCTTATGTTAAGTAGTTTTTGGACAACAGTCACGAATCTAATGAAAAGTATGTTATATTCGGCTACTGGACTCCAGTCTGGCCTCACTGAAAACGGTCTCATTTTTTGTGACTGGAATTACCCTTTAAAGAAAAATGAGACTCTTGTCAAACAAAAATATTTATATGACATATATCAGTGTTATGATGATGATGATGTCACTTCCTGTGAGACATTATTTGATACATACAGTTCATGGTGGTACAATGATGTTCCCACAGCTTTGAGGCAGTGAAAGTATTTTCTGTGACATTTTTAAATACTTATTACAAGTGAATAGGAGTTGATGTATGGCTCAGTATCTTATCTGCCTTTCTCTGGCGTAAGATCTGTAACGTCTCTCTTTAGCTCCTGGACGTGTCTGAGCTGCTGGTGAAGCATCTGGAACATCTGTCTCTTCAGTACATGTCAGCTGGCCTCATCTCATTGGACGATACCGACCCGAGTGGGTGAGTGAACCTCTGAATATTTACATAGGATCTGTTTTCTCTGGTTCTGGAGCCAAAAACAGCCATAAAATGCTCCTGAGAGAGAAATTCAGCTTTTTCAGAATTTACTGTGAATTTAAAGTGGACCTCCAGAGTTAAAACAGAGTAGCAGGAGAAAATGTCTAAAAACTGACCAATTGTGTCATAACATCCAGGTGTGGTTGGTTTGTCACGCCCCCTCTCTGAAAATCTGCCATGGCAGGACTGGTAAGAGTTTGTTTCACCTGGTGGTGGGAGGAACCTCATAGTGAGGCTTGAAAGCTACTCTGCTTGTACCTGTGCCACTGAGCCAGCCTATTACACAGAGGTACTCTGCTCTTACCTGTGCCACTGAGCCAGCCTATCACACAGAGGTACTCTGCTCCTACCTGTGCCACTGAGCCAGCCTATCACACAGAGGTACTCTGCTCTTACCTGTGCCACTGAGCCAGCCTATCACACAGAGGTACTCTGCTCCTACCTGTGCCACTGAGCCAGCCTATCACACAGAGGTACTCTGCTCTTACCTGTGCCACTGAGCCAGCCTATCACACAGAGGTACTCTGCTCTTACCTGTGCCACTGAGCCTGCCTATCACACAGAGGTACTCTGCTCTTACCTGTGCCACTGAGCCAGCCTATCACACAGAGGTACTCTGCTTCTGCCTGTGCCACTCAGCCAGCATATCACACAGAGGTACTCTGCTCTTACCTGTGCCACTGAGCCAGCCTATTACACAGAGGTACTCTGCTTCTACCTGTGCCACTGAGCCAGCCTATCACACAGAGGTACTCTGCTTCTGCCTGTGCCACTCAGCCAGCCTATCACACAGAGGTACTCTGCTCTTACCTGTGCCACTGAGCCAGCCTATCACACAGAGGTACTCTGCTCTTACCTGTACCACTGAGCCAGCCTATCACACAGAGGTACTCTGCTCCTACCTGTGCCACTCAGCCAGCCTATCACACAGAGGTACTCTGCTCTTACCTGTGCCACTGAGCCAGCCTATCACACAGAGGTACTCTGCTCTTACCTGTGCCACTGAGCCAGCCTATCACACAGAGGTACTCTGCTTCTGCCTGTGCCACTCAGCCAGCCTATCACACAGAGGTACTCTGCTCTTACCTGTGCCACTGAGCCAGCCTATCACACAGAGGTACTCTGCTCTTACCTGTGCCACTGAGCCAGCCTATCACACAGAGGTACTCTGCTCTTACCTGTGCCACTGAGCCAGCCTATCACACAGAGGTACTCTGCTTCTGCCTGTGCCACTCAGCCAGCCTATCACACAGAGGTACTCTGCTCTTACCTGTGCCACTGAGCCAGCCTATCACAAAGAGGTACTCTGCTTCTACCTGTGCCACTGAGCCAGCCTATCACACAGAGGTACTCTGCTTCTGCCTGTGCCACTGAGCCAGCCTATCACACAGAGGTACTCTGCTTCTGCCTGTGCCACTCAGCCAGCCTATCACACAGAGGTACTCTGCTCTTACCTGTGCCACTGAGCCAGCCTATCACACAGAGGTACTCTGCTTCTGCCTGTGCCACTGAGCCAGCCTATCACACAGAGGTACTCTGCTTCTGCCTGTGCCACTGAGCCAGCCTATCACACAGAGGTACTCTGCTTCTGCCTGTGCCACTCAGCCAGCCTATTACACAGTGGTACTCTGTTTCTGCCTGTGTGACTGAGCCAGCTTATCTCAGAGAGGAGAGGAGAGGAGAAGAGATAAGCAGTGCAGAGCCAGCCACAGTACGTTGCATTCCAGAGCTGCCACAATGCTTCCCAGCTGCTTAAAGTGCACCATAGGCAAACGATTCCCTATAAAATATACATACCTGGGGCTTCCTCCAGCCTCCTCCGGCCTGATCGTTCCCACGGCGTCCTCTTCTTCCTCTCTGTTTGCTCGGTACTGGCCCTGAAATATCAGCCAATTGGGGCAGTTGACACATGCGCAGTCCGGCCAGGCACGCTCTTGCCTCATTCACGTCACCTGGAGCATTCTGTGCCAACGCAGTAGCAGGTGTGCGCAGGTGCAGAATGCTCCAGGTGACATAAACGTGGCAGAAGCGTATGCGCAGTTGGCCACGGACTGCCCCGGGGTTTAAAGGACAACTGAGGTGACGTGACCTGATGAGATAGACATGTGCTTGTACAGTGCCAACACACAAATAACTAGGCTGTGTTCTTTGTTTTCTTTCTCTGCCTAAAAGAGTTAAACATCAGGTATGCAAGTGACAGTTTCTGTCCAGGTCGGGATCGGGTTGGACTGGGTCAGACTATAACATAACCCTCACTGATAAGTAATTACAGCCATAAAACACTTTCCTGTCAGTAAATGGCTTCTGAGAGCAGAAAAGAGATAAAAAGGGTCAATAATTCATAGATTTGAGCTCTGACATACTTCAATGAGGGTGTTAATAAGCAGTGACAATGAAACAGTAAAAACCTAAAAACTAGATTTATATATAAAATAAAACTGTGGGATATCTAAAAAAAAGTCATTTTTCAGAGAAGGAGGATATATACAGTTATTTTTCCTATCAGTTTATTTTCACCTTGGATGTCCTTTAATTGCGAGCGAACAGAGAGGAAGAAGACACCATGGGAACGATCAGGCCAGAGGGGGCTGGAGGAAGCCCCAGGTATGCATATTTTATAGGGAATCTTTTGTCTCTGGAACACTTTCACGTTAATGAAGTTTCAGCTGTTGCTGCATTGAGTAAAAAAGAGATTGAACTGTCCTAGTAATTGTCATTCTGTCTCTTTTTCACTTTGGAATTTACAGCGGAGGTCCACTTTAAGATACATTTTGGACAATAACAGTCCTCATTTATGAAAGAACCGAGTGTTATTGTGTTTCTCAAAGCAATATGTTTATTATTCCAACGCTGGGTAGGAAATGTAGCGATAAATACGGCTGCTTGCTGTGGTGATCATGTCTTTCTCCCCACTTCCTTGAGACACTTTTCTACACTAGGGCCAACCCCTTTACTGATATATCCAAAGAAAAAAAAAACAAGGCTGTTTCAAATGGGCAATTTCTTTTTGTATCTTAAAAGGACATGTATTTCCCTTTAAGCAGTTGCCTGGCTGTCCTGCTGATCCTCTGCCTCTAATACTTTTAGCCATAACAACCTGAACAAGGGGGCCCAGTAGGTTTGCCCGGTAAGGGGTCCAAACATTCTGATAGCGGCCCTGTTTATGCCAACCAGCAATTATTAGATGGCTCCGCTGCACAGGCTCCTTTCAGTGAATTCTACAGGAGCAACAGAAATATATACATGAATGGATCACTTCCTTCATAAAGATGTACTGTATAATCTCTTTATAGTAAACTCAGTTGTCAGGTCCCAGCAAACGCGTCTGTTTAAATATACAATGTGTGACCAATTCTGATATAGGTAAAGAGACTCTGAAGCGAGTCTAAATCCAAGTTTTATTAATGTTAAGCACTATAGCTAGTGCTAAACCACCGCATCCCCGCGGCAAAACGAGGGGTTTATACCCCCAAAATCCCCCCTGCAAAGTCTGGGGAGCGCTTCCTGCTTGAGGCAGAGCTTAGTGCTGTAGCTCTGCCTCTTTGCGCGTCAATCCCCGCTGATCGCCGCCTCTCCCCGCCCCTCTCAATCTTCCTTCACTGAGAGGGGCGGGGGAGAGGGGGAGATCCGATGGCAGATTGATGCGCATGGAGGAAGAGCTGCAGCTCAAAGCTCTGCCTCCCTGGGCAGCAAAATCCACGACCAAGAAAATTGAGGATTTTGCAGAGTGGATTTGGGGGGTATAAACCACTCGTTTTGCCGCAGGGATGCAGCATTTTAGCACTAGCTGTAGTGCTTTACATAAATAGAAGTTAAAAACGTGGATTTAGACTCGCTTCAGAGTCTCTTTAATGAGGATCTGTAACGTCAAAAGATCCCCTGGGGGGTACTCACCTCGGGTGGGGGAAGCCTCCGGATCCTAATGAGGCTTCCCACGCCGTCCTCCGTCCCTCAGGGGTCTCGCTGCAGCCCTCCGAGAATAATGACATCAATATTTACCTTCCCTGCGCAGGCGCTCTGACGGCTGTCGGCTCCGAACTACACGGAAATACCCGATCGCCGTCGGGTCTGTTCTACTGCGCAGGCGCAAGTTTCCGGCGCCTGTGCAGTAGAGCGGACCCGACTGAGATCGGGTATTTCCGTGTAGTTTGGAGCCGAGAGCAGCCACAGCGCCCCCGCTGGAGCCTGCAAAGGTAAATATTGAATCTACAGTCGGGTCTGTCGCCGGCTGTTCGGAGGGCTGCAGCGAGACCCCCGTGGGACAGAGGACGGCGTGGGAAGCCTTATTAGGATCCCGAGGCTTCCCCCATCCGAGGTGAGTACCCCCCCAGGGGATCTTTTTGACGTTACAGAGTCTCTTTAACTTCTGATATAGTAAACTATTTTTCCTTGTCACTTGGAGTTTGCTATAAAGGGATTCTACTGCATACAATTTTCAGTTGGATCGCCTCCTTCATACAAAGATAACAAAGTAATACAGTAGAAGGTGGCGCTTCACAGCTTTAAAGGGAACCCGAGGTCAGAGGTATATGGAGGCTGACATGTTTATTTCCTTTTAAACAATGCAGATTGCCCGGCTGTCCTGCTGATCCTCTGTCTTATACTTTTAGCCATAGACTTTGAACAAGCATGCAGCAGATCAGGTGTTTCTGACATTTTCGTCACATCTGACAAGATTAGCTGCATGCTTGTTACTGGGGTGAGTCAGACACTACTGCAGCCAAATAGACCAGCAGGGATGCCAGGCAACTGGTATTCTTTAAAAGGAAATTAATATGGCAGCTTCCGTAGATCACACCTTGGGTTCCTTTCAAAGCTTTTATCTGGCAACAGCGCCACCTATTGGCAGCCATTTTTCCTGTGTTGGACTGTGCCCGACATTGGGCCTGTACTAGAAAGTGTCAATGTCAGACAAAGTCAGACCGACACAGAATTGCAAAGGGTGTTTAAGGCAAATTTACAATCAAATACCTTTCAAAATGGGAGGCTGAACTAGGTTTCCTGCTATCAGTACAATTTATTTTTAAATCAGTGGTGTAAGCATAACATTATATGACACAGACAAGACAGAGAACATTTATAGCGCTTTTTCCCTGTCAGACTCAAAGCACCAGAGCTGCAGCCACTAGGACACACTCTATAGGCAGTAGCAGTGTTAGGGAGTCTTGCCCAATGACTCCTACTGAACAGGTGCTGGCTTGCTGAAAAGTAAGGCCCTATTCACACTTAGAAGCACAAAACGCCGTCGATTTTTGACGAAGTTTTGCGAGAGTGATTTTTCCGCTATTTCAGGCTGAAAAAAAATCACTGGACAGTTCAGCGATTTCTCCGCGATCGCGTGTAGCGCTTCTATAGCACTGAAACGTGATCGCCAGGAAATCGCCTGAAAATGGTGCAGGCTTTGCGTTTCGCAATTTTGGGCATTTTGTGGCGATTAGCGCAAATCGCCCAAGTAAGAACGAGCCCATAGGGTTTTATTACGCTACCGCTTTCAAAAACGCTAGTGTTTGAGCGTTTTGCCAAAATCGCTTGCAAAACGCCCAAGTGTGAATGGGGCCGTAGAGCCAAGATTTGAACCCCAGTCTCCTGTGTCAGAGGCAGAGCCGTTATTAGAGGCAGAGTCCTTAAAGTGAACCAGAGATGAAGCACTGTCATGTATTTTACCATATATATCAGTTGGAACATTAGAGAAAACACCTACCCTGCTCTCTGTTTCATTCTTCACTGTTCAGCCTTCTTGTTATCAGCCCTGATAAAATCCCTGACTGAGCATTCAGTCTGGCTTTGCTCAGGAATCATTATAACTGAGCCATTATAACAGAGCCAGAAGGGAGCAGGCTTGGGCTTGAAAAGACATCAGAGAAGACAGGCTCAGCTATAATGATTCCTGAGCAAAGCCAGCCTGAATGCTCAGTCGGGGATTCTATCAGGGCTGATTAGAAGCAGGCTGAGCAGTGAAGGATGAAACAGAGAGCAGGGTAGGTGTTTTCTCTAATGTTTCCACTGATATATATGGTAAAATACATGACAGTGCTTCATCTCTGGTTCACTTTAATGATCTTTATTGAGCCATGGTTAGAGTTTGCAGAGGCATTTTCATGTATTCCCCCACCCTGTCATTGGCCAATGAAGATCTTGTGATACAACCAACCATTGTTAGTTTGCACCACATGATCTTCATCCTTTGTTGTGCACATCCTCTCCTCTGTGTCTTCCAGCATGTCCGCAGTCCTGTGTGGGAGGTTCTGCCTTGCCGAGGACTATCAGATATCCATCTTCCGATACTTCATGCAAGCTCAGTATTCTCCAACAGTACCGACTCTCTACAAGAGGCTGCGCTGGAACATCGAGGTTACTGCTGAAGGCAAAGACATCAGCCCCAAGTAGTAAGAGCCAAATAGTATCGGCCATGCTGCTATCTCTTCTCATTCACTTCTCACCTCTTTCTATTCTTACTGTTAGGAATGGTCGGAAAATTTCCACAGAATTCCCAATTTCCGAGTTTCCGATCCGAAATGGACTAACAGCAGCGTAAATCGGTTAACGGAAATCAGGGCCAGGCCGCGGCAGAGGCGAGAGAGGCTCCAGCCTCAGGGCGCAGTGTAGAAGGGGAAACACAACTCACTCAGCTATTATTCCCCTATTGTGTTTGATGCAGAGAGAAATAAGAAAAGGGGACACATGGCAGTGACTGCAAGCCAGATAACTAGAGATTAAAGGACACCCGGGGCGAAAATAAACTAATGAAATAAATGATTGCATCTATCCTCCTTCTCCTAAAAATGACTTTTTAAGATATTCCACAGCTTTATTTTATGTTTAAATCTACTTTTTTAAGTTTTAACTGTTTTATTGTTTTTGCTCAATGACACATTCATTGAAGTATGCCAGAGCTAAAATCTATGAACTATTGATCCTTTTTATCTCTTTCCTGTTCCCAGAAGCCATTTTATGCTAGGAAAGTGTTTTATAGTTTGAATTTGTTATCAGTGAGGGTCACACTGTAGTCACTTCCTGTCTGAGTCAGAACTGAGTCAGACACTTACATACCTGATATTTAACTCTTTCAGGCAGAGAAAGAAAAAAAGGAACACAGCTTAGTTATTTGTGTGCTAGGCACTGTACATACACGTCTATCTCATCATGTCACATGTCACTTCGGGTATCCTTTAAGGTGTTAGGGGGGGTTGGGGGCCCTGTGGCGCCTCTTAGTCTAATAGCAATCAGTGTGCTATGGCTGGGGTGGGAGGGGAGGAGGGGCGCACTTTGGTGTCTCAGCCTTTGGTGCTGGAGGGCATTGTCCCAGCTCTGGCGCAAATCGGAATAATGGCATTACCACATTAATATCACATTACCGCAACTGGGAAATTTTAGCCCAGTCACAAAACTCGGAAGCACTGGATCAATCAGAGAGTGTCACATTTTTCCACAGAAATAGTATTACCATGAAAATTTTAGACCAATCAGAGAATGCAGATTTTAATCAGCAGAAATCAAATTACCGCGGTAATTTTAAGCCAATCAGGAGGACTTTACAAATATTAGGCCAATCACAGAATGCAGAAATTTTCATCAGAAATCGGATTACTGTGGTAATTTTAGGCCAAACAGAAGACGTATTAGGCCAATTAGAGAATGCTGTAGTTTACCGCGGTTGCTAATCAGAAATGCAGTTTTCGCATAACAGCGTACATCAGCAAAAAATAGCAGATTCTGCAAAGAAAAATTTATTTGTAGGATTAACTAACTTTGAAGAGACACTGAAGAGAAAATAAAATGATGATATAATGAATTGGTTGTGTAGTACGGATAATTACTAGAGCATTAGTAGCAAAGAAAATATTCTCATATTTTTATTTTCAGTTATATAGTGTTTTTTTTAGAACATTGCATCATTCTCTAATATTTGCAGTTTACACACTACTCAGCATTCTAAATGATTTTACGGAGCAGGCCAGTGTAATTTTGAACCATCCTCTGCAGAGAAAAAGAAAATACAGTGACTGACAGTTGAGATAACAAGCTTCAGAAGACAGAGCTCTCTGCGACTTTGAAAGTTGTGGAACTCAATGTCTCTTTTGCATAGATAACAACTGGAGTTTCTTAACTCTTCCTGTACTGGAAATAATATTAGACTTTTGTCTCTGCTCCTAATGTTTTATTTCTTAGCTGTACTACACATACAAATCATTCTATCATAATTTTTTTTTTTCGCTTCAGTGTCTCTGTAATGACAGATAAAAAAAATAACATTCATTGTAAAATATGTGGAAATCGGATAATCGGATTACCGCAGAAATCCACGGAATCGGAAAGACACTTTTCTGAAAGCGGAAATTTTGGCAGAATTGGAAATCACAATTTCCGACTATCCCTAGTTACAGTCATTTATGTTCCTGGACCTTGTGTCAGTTCAGTGACTACGTTTTTCTCTCAGTTACTTTTTATGCTGCAATGAAAATGCAGAAGATGCTTCTGAACCTCTCCACATCACACCTGTAACATCTTGCACTTCCCCACATGAGACGGAGATGGTATGGTCCATAGGAGAATGGGTTCCAGCGGATCCAGCAGAAGATGCAGATATAGAGTCTTGGTAAGAATTACACTGGATGACCTGCACATTGCCAAGCTGTCAATACAAACGGCCTGGCTGCCCTGCTAATCATACGCCTCTAATAATTCTTGAGATGTTTCTGACTCAATTCACGTCTGACTGGATTAGCCACATGCTTGTTTCGGGTGTGTGACACTAGTGAAGCAACTTGCACTATTTCCATAATTCGCTATGTAACGCCCGGTAAACCTAATATGCTTTCTATGCACACTAAGTTTACCGATCTTTTGTGAATTTACCCCTTGATCATGATTCAGTTAGCTCTTCTCCTGAGTTTTCTCACATATGTTGGTTTTTTTTCAGTTTATCTGCAAAATACCTTTTGGGCACCTAGCTATACAAAATACTAAAAACTTATATCAGACTTAACCTGATCTGGGATACGGTATTTTTCATACTTTTCGCTTGCAGGGGGCTTAAATGGTATTTTGGTACTTATCCGTTAGCCGGGCGCATCCTCTAGGTGGCGAAAAAACTCCACCAGAGTTACATCTTTCCCTACTATCCATGGCGGCCTGAATGGGTAATAGTAATTAGCGCCACCTGCCGGATGTACCCGGCTAACGGATAAGTACCGGTATTTTTGTTCACAAGAAATGATGATCAATGAAATGTCAACACTTCTGAGAAGATGTACAACTATGCTAATTGCATATGCAAATGTATACAATTTTTAAATGGGCCAATCGAATTCCACTTGGTCCATTTTCAAGCTGCATTAATTTGGAATAAAAGTGTGCATGCTCCTGCATATGAAATCTCTATATACAGTATTTCGGCCTAACGTTCCATATCTGACTTATACCGTGTTACGTCTATCAGGCATTCCTATTTAGGGCAGATTTATCTCAGCGTTGTTCATACATCATGATGTATTCCTGTATCCTATTCTTAAAATGCTTAAAGTGACTCTGAAGCCTAAAAGAATATAAAAAACAGATACTTACCTAAGGAGAGGGAAAGCTCTGGTTATGCGTCTTCCTGTTCTCTTCTCGGTGTCCTCGGTCTCCAGCAAATCTCTCCGTTTGTATCTCCTGCAAGGGAAGACTTCGGCAATCTTCAGAAGCACTCAGGCTCCCGAAGACCGGTGGCTCTGTATTGCACACGCGCAAGTGCACGAGAGAGGGCGCTCGCGCGAGCACAGTGTGGAGCCGCCCAACTTTGGGAGCCCGAGTGCTTCCGAAGGCTGCTGAAGTGTCCCCAACCTGGAAGAGTGCAGCTTCTGGTCGTGGTCTGCTAATGGAGGAGCCTGCGGGGTAACTCAGACACGGGGGGGAGAATGGGAAGGCTCATTAGGACCCAGAGCCTTCCCTCTCCTTAGGCCCGGTTCACACTTAAATTGAAAATAAGAACATGAAACACCAGGAAAGTTCTATTTTAGCTTGCATGCTTGTTTCAGGTCTGTGATTCAGATACTACTGATGCCAGAATGATCAGCAGGACAGCCAGACAACTCGCATTGTCTACAAGAAAATAAATATAGCACCATATGCCTTTCACATCAGGTTCTCTTTAAGGGCCCATTCACACTTAAAAGCGCAAAACTTTGCGGGAGTGACTTTTCCGCGATTTAACGTGAAAAAAAAAGCACTGGACACTGCAGTGAATTTTCCGCAATCGTGTTTAGCGCTTCTATAGCACTGAAATGCGATAGCCGGGAAATCCCCTGAAAATGGTGCTGGCTACGCTTTTGCGTTTGGCGATTTGCGTTAATCGCCAAGTTGCCCAAGTGAGAACAGGCCCATAGGTTTTTATTGCACTAGCGCTTTAAAAAGCCAACAAAACCCTCTAGTGTGAATGGGCACTAATTATCTCTTGATATTTTATCCTCGACTATTTTAGAATGAAGCCTTATTCTCCTTTATAACCCGAATCTCCCTCAGCTCTGATGTGTCTCCACCTGTCTTTCAGGATCCTATGCTCCCAGCCTACTGCGTGGTACCAGCCTCTCCTCATAGTAGGACTCCAGGAGCCTTCCCACACTATGGCCACCAACTTGCTTGTACAACTCCTGACTGGCGATTGGGAAGAAGCACACGTATCGTTACATAGAACATCTCCCACCTCTGAGGCTCTCAGTCCAGGTCTTCTCGAAACTGGTGGTTCTGATCTACATGAAAAGGACAATTCGGCAAATACAGCTTGAGACTGACAGAGCAACAAGACTGACATACAGTAGTTTACAGTGGTTTATTAATTGTCTTGTATACAAATACAAAACCTTATGTCAGGTAGCAGAGTCATCCCGCTTTCTCTCTGCTATGAGCTTATTGAAGTCCCACTCCCATCAGGAGTAGGACTGGTTGGTGCAGAGCTGTCACCAGCCAGCATCTGTGTGCTCTATGGGGACAGAATCCAAGGGGGTTTTCAGGTTATACTTACAAAAGGTTACACCTAAAAACGTTACTTCTTAAAGCGGACCTGAACTCAGAGCTTCCTCTCTGCTCTAAAAGATAAGCAATTGCATAGTAACATTAAAAGAAAAACATTTGTTACAGCTGACAAAAAATCCTGCAATGACTCTGCAGTGTGTCTACTTCCTGCTTTAATAGAAACAGACAAAGGGTTAACATCCTGTGTTTACAAATTAGCTGCTCTACCGAGGCAGCCAGCTGACAGATCAAATTACTCTTGCTAAATATATAAATAAATAAAGTGAATTACACTTGCTAAATACATACAGGGTGCATTTCTCTGTTTTACTTCTGTCCTGTGAAAGAGTTCAGGTCCACTTTAAGGAACGGTACATTCATACAGCCACTTTTCCACCTACTTTGTATCACCAATGGCGTAACTATAGTCCCTACGGCCACTGCAGTGGCCGGAGAGCTGGGAGGGGGCCTGGAGGCAGTCCTAACCTAATATCATTATCCAGAATGCACAGTGGAAGCCTAATTATACATTACCTGCTCCCAGCGATAGCTTCTCCTTCACTTCCTGGCTGGTTAGTTAGCAAGTGCCGTGTAGCCAGCCAATCACCATGCAGCTTCAGTCCCCACACAGTGATTTGCTGGCTGCACGGCACTCAGGGCAGCCATCGGGGGGGGGGATAACTGACACTGCAGTCAGGGGCCCAGGGCTTCTGGGGGCCCTGGGCCCCCCAAAGTGCTGGAAGGGCCGCATGTGCTGTTTGCGGGCCTGTGGCTCACTAACCAGCACATCACTTTCCAGCACTGAGAGAAGAGTGACATCAGCGCTTGAACGTGGGGACCAGATGAGTGAGCCCGCTACAAAGGACTTTCTATACTGGAGCACCACCTATATCTGGCTACAGGTTACCTATACTGGGCCACCACCTATACCTAGCAACATATGCTGGGGCACCACCTATACCTGGCTACCTATACTGGGGCACCACCTATACTTGTATACCTTTACTGAGGGCACCACCTGTACCTGGCTACCTATACTGGGGCACCAGCTATACTTGGCTACTTATACTGGGGCACCTGTAGCTTACTACCTATACTGGAGGCACATTTACCTGGCTAACCTATACTGGTGCACCACCCATACCAGGCTACCTATACTGGGGGCAACTATACCAGGCTACCTATACCGGGGCACCACCAGTAGTTGAATACCTATACTAGGGCACCTGTATCTTGTTGGCCTACACTGGGGCACCAGCTATGCCATGTTACCTATACTGGGGCACCAGCTATACCAGGCTACCTATACTGGGGGCATCTACACCAGGCTACCTATACTGGGGCACCACCTATAGCTGGCCACTTATACTGGGGGAACCTATACCTGGCTACCTATGCTGGGGTCACCTGTACCTGGATACCTATGCTGGGGGCACCTATATCTGGCTAGGGCAGGGGGACGAGCTGAGACAGAAGGGGACAAGAGGTAACAAAGGGGGATAAAAGAGGCACAGGGGGAACAGAGGCAGACAAAAGAGGCACAGGGAGAAAAGAGATGAGACGGGAACATGAGGTCACACAGAGGGACACAAAAGAGGCACAAACTGAGGTGAGACAGAGGGGGACAAAAGAGGCACAGGGAGAAAAGAGGGGGACAAAAGAAAATGGATAAAGGATAACAACAGACCTACAAGTCCCTATCTCATTTGTTAACCGGGGACAGTGCCATGAAGCCTAAGGCCAGCCCTGCTCACAATGGTTTTAAACGATACATAACGTTAGTTGTAGGCAGGCCCACTTACACAGGAGAAATGACCTCAGGTCAAAAGCTAATAGTCATAATCTTTTACATATAGAATGAGAACAACTGTGCAGTGATTTCACATTGATAGAGAATTAATTGCAACAACTGGGATCCCCACAAGATCAGACTCATGCATACAACATCAGCACACAAAGGGAAAGTATCTATCCAGACAAAAATAAGTATTCAAACCTCCTTAAGTCCAGTAAACAAAAGTTTATTAAGGAAACATATCCCAATCAGTCCCATAAAACATGTAAATAGATGATAAAAATTAGGGGGGGGGGGGGGGAGTATTTTACTACATCCACAAGTATATAGTCAAACATATAATGCACCCTGTATAGTTGGGGCAAAGAAAGACCACCTGACACTGACACCCCTATAGCCAGAAATGATAAGTACCCCTGATGTGACTGAGAGGGAGTCACATTCCCTCTTAAATATTCTGCCAAACCGCCGCAATTCACTCCACCTTCACCTTTCAGTGGGCATGTGCGTGGCCAGTGAAGATGTGCTCTGTGACGTCATGTGCGTGACCAGTGACAATGTGCGAGGTGACGCCATGTGCGTGGCCACGCAAATGCCCGAAGTATTTTACTACATCCACAAGTATATAGGCAAACATATAATACATCCTGTATAGTTTGGGCAAAGAAAGACCACCTGACACTGACACCCCTACAGCCAGAAATGATAAGTACCTCTGACCATAATTTGTATAATGCTGGCTAGAGATAGTCAAAAAGCAGTGCATGCCCTGAAAATAAACATCTGATCCAGCTAGAAATAGAGGCAAGAGATCTTACTCAACGACCAGCGTGATGTGGTGTGGAGGGTATGTTGCACCCCCGTGCCCCTCACGTGTTCCATGACTCCTCATCACTTCTCCAGTGGTGACCAAGAGGAAATCACGTTGCCTCTTAAGTAGTCTGCCAAACTGCCGCAATTCACTCCACTTCTGCATTTCGCTGGGCATTTGCGTGGCCACGCACATGACGTCACCACGTCACTGGTCACGCACATGCCCACCGAAAGGTGAAGGTGGAGTGAATTGCAGCGGTTTGGCAGAATATTTAAGAGGAAATGTGATTCCCTCTCAGTCACATCAGGGGTACTTATCTTTTCTGGCTGTAGTGGTGTCAGTGTCAGGTAATTTTCTTTGCTCAAACTATACCAGATACATTTGCATAATTTATATGTCATTATACTTGTGGATGTAGTGGAATACTCCCCCCCCCCCCCCCCCCCATGCATTTTTATCATATTTTTAAATGTTTTTATTGGTCTGATTGGGATATATTCCCTTAAAGAGACACTGAAGCGAAAAAAATATATGATATAATGAATTGGTTGTGTACTATGAATAATTACTGGAAGATTAGCAGCAAAGAAAATATTCTCATATTTTTATTTTCAGGTATATAGTGTTTTTTCTAACATTGCATCACTCTATAATATGTGCAGATTACACAACACTCAGCATTCAAAATGAGTCTTTCAGAGCAGTCTGTGAAGTAATGAACTCTTCTCTAGCAGAGGAAAAGTAAACAGTTCAATTACAGTTGAGATAATAAAAGTCAGATAACAGCCCTCTCCACGACTAATGCTGGGAATACACGGTTCGTTTTTGCCTTCGTTTAAACCTTCGTTTCGATTGTGCCTTTTGTCCTTTTCGATCCCGAAATAATCGGTCATACGGTTAATATCACCACCCACGGTTTCGTTTTTTTTTCCGATTCTGATGGTTTCGTTTTTCCAATGATCGAAGGCTGCAAAGAAACGAAACGAAAATCCCTTTTTACAGGGACGGACTAGCATAAACGAATATATAATCGATCTGAACAGCCATTAAGCCTACCAATGGCTCGATTAGATGGATAAAGAGAGATAATATCAAACATGTTCGATCACTAGTCGTTCGTTTTTGGGGTCTATTAATCGAAACTATAATGAGATTATGACTATTTTCACATACGTTTTCAACACTCGATTCGTTTACCGAACGAATCGAAGGTTTAAACGAAGGCAAAAACGAACCGTGTATTCCCAGCATAAGTTAGTCGGAGAGCTTAATAGCTTTTTTGCATAGAGATAACAACTGGAGTTTCTCAACTCTTCCTGTACTGGAAACAATTAGACTGATGTATCTGATCTTAATGTTTTTTTTCTTAGCTGTACAACACATACAAATCATAATATCATAATTTTTTTTTCGCTTCAGTGTCTCTTTAATAAACTTTTGTTTACTGGACTTAATAAGGTTTGAATACTTTATTATTGCCTAGATGGATACTTTTTCTTTGTGTGCTGATGATGAATTTGTCCATGACAATCACCCCTGTATGGGGTATGCTGCTTTCTTTTCATCTTTTCATGCATACAACATATCTGGAAATGTATTCCAACCAGCCACCGTTCTCTGCAGAACAAGCACAGATATTATGACGCTGAACAGGGATAGGCTGTAAATTGGAAATTGTCCTATTAGGCACCGAGGATCACCATGCAAAATGATGAAGGAAAGAATGTCCTGAGGGCCTGCTCATTCAATATATGGCCAGTGTTACACTGCTGTGATCGGCAGTACAGTTAGGTGTTCATCTATCTGTCAAGGTTGAAGCATGAAGAAGATAGACACGTTCTTAGATAATTAGCATTCTCTGGGCTACTACCATGCATGAACAACAAAGTTCTAATAATGGTGAGTACATTGGTTTCTCTCCCGAAGATCTGTGCAATCCAGTGCAAGATCAATATCTAGAGCAAGAGGCTGGTCTCCCCACACAGTCTGTTCTTCATGCCTACAAGTCTACAAGCGGCTGACTTCACTGCGGTCAGAGCTCTGGAAGTCTCTGGGGTCCCATCGAATTGGTTTGCCTCCTCGTACACGAGCCACTCTCACCACGATGCTGCCGAGACGGCGGAGCACAGCGCGCCGTAGGAGGATGTACACCCAGGGGTCCAAGATTTGGTTGCAGGAAGCAAGGCGCACGGTGAAGAGCAGCCAGTTGGGTCGGGGGAGAGGGACACCAGCCTGTAACATCACCACGGAGACCTGCAGTATAAAAGACAATAAAAGATTGTTAGAGAAACACATATTATAAAGCTTCATATCCTAGATTGTAGGCTAGATTGGGCAGGGGCTCTTGTGTTTGTATGTGTAGTTTGTAAAGGAGATTGTCTGTTTGTATTTATATTTTATTTATTTTTATTTAAATGTTAAGTGGCCAGTTACTTACCTGGGGCTCCTTCCAGCCCCCTGAAGTCCTCCTGGTCCCTCACGGTCATTCTGTGTCTTGGAGCAACGTGGAATGACGGTGATGGAACTGGAGAACTTCAGGGAGCTCGAAGAAGCCCGAGGTAAGTAACTGGCCACATCACATTTCAATGAATATTCCCTTTAAAGGACACCTGAAGTCAGTGGTGCTGCTAAGGTGCTTGTGGCCCTAGCAGCATGGAAGGCCCCTGCTTTGGGTAAGGCCCCAAGAGAGATATGGAGGCTGACATATGTATTGCATTTTAAACAATGCACATTGCTCGTCTGTCCTGCTGGTCCACTGCCTTTAAAGAGTACCTGAGGTGGATTGTTTGTAGATTATAGGACACAGAGGCATGTTCTCTGCCCAATGACATGCCTCTGTGTCCTTCTGGTGCCGCTTTTCAGTCCCCACTAGGCTCTGCTGTCCCACCAAAACTAGCGACAATTTGATTGTCGCTAGCCTCCTTTTTCCCCTTCCAGCCAACAATCACTTTGTTCCCCACGCCTTTATCAGTTCGCTCCCCTGCCTCCACCACATCACTCCCCCCGACTTCATCACCTTGTTTCCTCCAATCAGCAAACAAAGCTGTGACCCAGGAAGTACTTCCAAGTCCCGACCATCTTGGATTTCCTCCGCCGGTGATAGGACGTTACAATGGCTGTGGAGGATGAACTGGGCCATGGAGATCGGCGTGGAAAGGTGCAGATGCATCCGGGAGGCGGCGTGAAGCAGGTAGTATTTTGTTTTTATTATTTTAATGCCGCCTCGGGTTCTCTTTAAAGGTGCCCACCAGTGATACAAAGTTTTTTGTCCAATCTTGCCATTGCTATGAAATATGAAGGAGTACCAATAATATCCATTCAAAGCCTATTCACTCAGTTTATCCTTCTACTGCATAGATTTGGTATTCTGGACATAAAAGATTGGATCCTAAGTGGCCACCATAAAAAACAGATGGTGAGACAGACCTGCGGCCGCCGCAGAGATACGTAGAGGGGGCAGCTTTCTTGTGCAGACTGGCTGCAACTGACAGAACTTACAGGACCCGGTACTGGAGCTAGAGAAGAGTGAGGATGGCGGCGTGGGAGCGATCCGCGGGTATGGGGCTGGAGGAAGCCTCAGGTATGTAGAAAACTTTTTTGTATTACGTATCTGGTTTCCTTTAACAACATTATTTCCTAAACTGCAGTATAGTAAAGCAACCACAAAATGTCACTGTCTGTAATGTAAGACAATGATCTCTATGGTATTGTGATTTCCTGTATTCTCTCTGTGTTCCTCTCTGTTCTAAGTAAGCTGCATTACCTGATGGTGGTGCGTGATATTTCTCTGCATGTTTTTCTTCAATAAAAGAGTTCTAACTTTTTTATACTGGGTGCCTATCTGCATGTACAGAACACTTTGCTCTATCATAAAGACCATCAGTGCATCGACATGGAAGTTTCTGGACTGGAACAAATAATATGGAAATCAAGACAGGCAGAGTGTAAACATTGTGTCAGGAGAGATTGCTGTGAATAAGAACTGAAAAGAAATCACATGAAACAGAGAAAAACTCTATGATAAACTTTTCCAGTCCTACAGCAGAGCTAGGGAGAGTTCACTGTGGGAGGTCCATCAATTATGTCTCACAGCACAAGCAAGCAACACTGGACGTGCGTACGAACTTGGCACTGATAGCTCATGTCTGTCGGTTTGTGTGCTGGAGCTGCCTGAGATCAGCAAGGCAGCCAGTATCATCAGAAGCTAACAATTCATTTTATTCTCCAGAGTTCCTATGTAACTAATGCTGCAAGCTATTCCCTCCCCGAAACCTAGAATTACCCCTGAGATGAAGACACCCACATCCACACGCACACAATACTGCAGGTCAGAGCTCCCCCTAACTGGGACAGACTGTTTAGAGGTTCTCTGAGAAAAACCAGGATGGTAGTATCATAAAATAGTGTGGGACGCAGCCAGCAAACAACTTCAAAGAAATTCTCTAAAGCGACCCAAGCACTGTTTTTTATTTTATTTATATAAATCTCCCCATAAGGGATGTTCGTAGCGGTGTGTACTGTTGGGGCTGCGAGGGCTGAGGGAACCATCACCATTTACCTATGGTTTGCTTTTCCTCTGGCCCTGGCCTGTATGGCATTCATCTCATCTGGAGGATTTTGAAGCTTCAGGAGGTCTCTCTCATGTGCACGTACCGCAAAGCATGCCGGAGATGTAGTGGATGTAAGGATATCCAGCATGCATTGCAGTGCCCACATGTGAGACACAGCTGGGAGCTTTAAAATTTTCCAAATGTTGCCGGTCAGGTAGAGAAGATGGCAAATGCTGTACGGTCTGGGAGCCAGAGGAGCTGCACCCTGTAGATAAGTAATGATGCTTTCCCTCCGTCCTCCTCCGGGTGGTGCTGTATCCCTATAGTGAGATCGCCGTCTGTCGTCATGGCGGCCAACATCAGGATCCTCCAGGAGGTGAGTGAAAACGCCTGCTGCGTGCATTGCTTTGCATAGACCTCTTGCCAGCTACCACGAGTCACGCTCGGGATAACCGCTCCTGGCTTGTTTTTTCCACCCCGAGCTGGACTTATGATTACCGCTAAGGAGGTTTATGCAGGTGGAGTCTTTCTTGTAAAGTACTAACAGCTAGTGCTCTTCAGATTAGACACAGGGATTAGAGATAATCATGTAACGATCGGTGTAACACAGAGAGGGTCTGATTACCGGTGAACTGCAGTATCACCGAGAATACAGAATATACCTGATTATTGGTGATCTGCAGTATCATCGATAATCAGATATATCTACTAACCTCTGGACACCTGAGATAACAAGTGAGTGTTAGATGCAACAGTATACTTTGAGTACTGCACAGAAGTATGTTCCTTCCGATGGCCTAGACTCTCCCGGGGGAGGAGCTAGGCTGAGAGTAGGAAGGACAGAGCGTGAGTGACACCACTGAGAGGGTGTCACTAACAGGTCTGGGAACTGCCTCTAACAGTAAGGCCAGTTCTCGAGGTCGGGCAAGCCAGGTCGTTAACACACAGACAGATAAAGTACAGATTCAGGAGACAGATACGGAATCCAATTAACAGGCAGAGTATGGCAACGGAATATCAGAATAGCAAGGTAAAGAATCAGGAGGCAAATACAGAGTCCAGGAACGAGCAGAGTTTGGCAACAGGATATCAGAAATAGCAAGGTACAGAATCAGAGTTCAGAGGAATAGTCAGGCAGGCAGAAGATCATAACAAATAATACAGTTCAATATTCCTAATGCTAAGTAGAGTTGGGCCGAACGGTTCGCCGGCGAACGCGGTTCGCGCGAACTTAGGTGGTTCGCGTGCGGGTACCGCACGCGAACCTTTTGCGGAAGAAGTTCGGTTCGCCCCATAATGCACCTGAGGGTCAACTTTGACCCTCTACATCACAGTCAGCAGGCCCAGTGTAGCCAATTAGGCTACACTAGCCCCTGGAGCCCCACCCCCCCTTATATAAGGCAGGCAGCGGCGGCCATTACGGCCACTCGTGTGCCTGCATTAGTCAGAGTAGGGCGAGCTGCTGCAGACTGTCTCTCAGGGAAAGATTAGTTAGGCTTAACTTCTTCCTGGCTGCATACCTGTTCTGTTCAGTGAGCCCTCAGCCCACTGCATACCTGTACTGTGATCCTGCCACTGCATAGCTGTTCAGTGATCCTGCCACAGCATACCTGTTCTGTTCAGTGAGCCCTCAGCCCACTGCATACCTGTACTGTGATCCTGCCACTGCATACCTGTTCAGTGATCCTGCCACAGCATACCTGTTCTGTTCAGTGAGCCCTCAGCCCACTGCATACCTGTACTGTGATCCTGCCACTGCATAGCTGTTCAGTGATCCTGCCACAGCATACCTGTTCTGTTCAGTGAGCCCCCAGCCCACTGCATACCTGTACTGTGATCCTGCCACTGCATACCTGTTCAGTGATCCTGCCACAGCATACCTGTTCTGTTCAGTGAGCCCTCAGCCCACTGCATACCTGTACTGTGATCCTGCCACTGCATAGCTGTTCAGTGATCCTGCCACAGCATACCTGTTCTGTTCAGTGAGCCCTCAGCCCACTGCATACCTGTACTGTGATCCTGCCACTGCATACCTGTTCAGTGATCCTGCCACAGCATACCTGTTCTGTTCAGTGAGCCCTCAGCCCACTGCATACCTGTACTGTGATACTGCCACTGCATACCTGTTCAGTGATCCTGCCACAGCATACCTGTTCTGTTCAGTGAGCCCTCAGCCCACTGCATACCTGTACTGTGATCCTGCCACTGCATACCTGTTCAGTGATCCTGCCACAGCATACCTGTTCTGTTCAGTGAGCCCTCAGCCCACTGCATACCTGTACTGTGATCCTGCCACTGCATACCTGTTCAGTGATCCTGCCACAGCATACCTGTTCTGTTCAGTGAGCCCTCAGCCCACTGCATACCTGTACTGTGATCCTGCCACTGCATAGCTGTTCAGTGATCCTGCCACAGCATACCTGTTCTGTTCAGTGAGCCCCCAGCCCACTGCATACCTGTACTGTGATCCTGCCACTGCATACCTGTTCAGTGATCCTGCCACAGCATACCTGTTCTGTTCAGTGAGCCCTCAGCCCACTGCATACCTGTACTGTGATCCTGCCACTGCATAGCTGTTCAGTGATCCTGCCACAGCATACCTGTTCTGTTCAGTGAGCCCCCAGCCCACTGCATACCTGTACTGTGATCCTGCCACTGCATACCTGTTCAGTGATCCTGCCACAGCATACCTGTTCTGTTCAGTGAGCCCTCAGCCCACTGCATACCTGTACTGTGATCCTGCCACTGCATAGCTGTTCAGTGATCCTGCCACAGCATACCTGTTCTGTTCAGTGAGCCCCCAGCCCACTGCATACCTGTACTGTGATCCTGCCACTGCATACCTGTTCAGTGATCCTGCCACAGCATACCTGTTCTGTTCAGTGAGCCCTCAGCCCACTGCATACCTGTACTGTGATCCTGCCACTGCATACCTGTTCAGTGATCCTGCCACAGCATACCTGTTCTGTTCAGTGAGCCCTCAGCCCACTGCATACCTGTACTGTGATCCTGCCACTGCATAGCTGTTCAGTGATCCTGCCACAGCATACCTGTTCTGTTCAGTGAGCCCTCAGCCCACTGCATACCTGTACTGTGATCCTGCCACTGCATACCTGTTCAGTGATCCTGCCACTGTATACCTGTTCTGTGAACCCGCCACTGTATACCTGTTCTGTTCAGTGGACCCGCCACTGTATACCTGTTCTGTGAACCCGCCACTGTATACCTGTTCTGTTCAGTGGACCCGCCACTGTATACCTGTTCTGTGAACCCGCCACTGTATACCTGTTCTGTTCAGTGGACCCGCCACTGTATACCTGTTCTGTGAACCCGCCACTGTATACCTGTTCTGTTCAGTGGACCTGCCACTGTATACCTGTTTAGTGAACACGCCACTGCATACCTGTTATGTTCAGTGAACCTGCCACTGCATACCTGTTCTGTGAACCCGCCACTGTATACCTGTTCTGTTCAGTGGACCCGCCACTGTATACCTGTTCTGTTCAGTGGACCTGCCACTGTATACCTGTTTAGTGAACACGCCACTGCATACCTGTTGTGTTCAGTGAACCCGCCACTGTATACCTGTACTGTTCAGTGAACCCACCGCATCAGTGCGCATACCTGTGCAGTTAAGTGAACCCACCTACCTACGTGAGTGCACGCAGTGTGATATACCACTCCGTGCATACCCGATATGGACAAAACAGGTAGAGGAAGAGGTAGTGGCAGAGGCAGAGGAAGGCCACCCGGCAGGTCTGCGCGAGGTCGTGTAAATGTAATTTCGTGTGGACCTGGCCCACAGTACAGTGCTCGGAAGAAGGCACGTCCCATCACCTCCCAAGATTGTCAGGACGTGGTTGAGTATTTAGCGACACAGAACACCTCATCTTGCTCAGCCACCAGCGCTACTACTAGCACCACTTCCGCTGCATTTGACACTTCGCAAGAATTATTTAGTGGTGGTGAAATCACTGATGCACAGCCATTGTTACAGCCAGATGAATTTTCACCAGCTCATATGTCTGCGTTACGCGACAACACTATGGATGTAACGTGTAAGGAGGATGAAGGACCTACACATTTGGATTTTTCTGAGGCAAGCGAAGCTGGGCAGGATGATTACGATGATGACGATGATAGGGATCCTCTGTATGTTCCCAATAGAGGAGATGAAGAGGGGGACAGTTCAGAGGGGGAGTCAGAGAGTAGTAGGAGGATAGAAGTTGCTGAAAGAAGCTGGGGCAGCTCTTCGTCAGAAACAGCTGGTGGCAGAGTCCGGCACCATGTATCGCCAGATTCGCCACCTATGTACAGCCAGCCAACTTGCCCTTCAGCATCAGCTGCTGAGGTGCCCACATCACAGGGTGGCTCAGCGGTGTGGAAATTTTTTAATGTGTGTGCCTCAGATCGGACCAAAGCCATCTGTTCGCTCTGCCAACAAAAATTGAGCCGTGGAAAGGCCAACACTCACGTAGGGACAAGTGCCTTACGAAGGCACCTGCAGAAAAGGCACAAACAGCAATGGGATGGCCACCTGAGCAAAAGCAGCAGCAGCACACAAAAGCAAAGTCACCCTCCTTCTCCTCTTCCTCCTTCAGGTGCATCATCTGCTTATGCCGCTCTCTCCCTTGCACCTTCACAGGCACCCTCCTCCACTCCGCCTCTGCCCTTGAGCGGTTCCTGCTCCTCTGCCCACAGCAGCAGTCAGGTGTCCGTGAAGGAAATGTTTGAGCGGAAGAAGCCACTTTTGGCCAGTCACCCCCTTGCCCGGCGTCTGACAGCTGGCGTGGCGGAACTGTTAGCTCGCCAGCTGTTACCATACCGGCTGGTGGACTCTGAGGCCTTCCGTAAATTTGTGGCCATCGGAACACCGCAGTGGAAGATGCCAGGCCGCACTTATTTTTCCAGAAAGGCCATACCCCAACTGCACCGTGAAGTTGAGAGGCAAGTGGTGTCATCTCTTGCGAAGAGCGTTGGGTCAAGGGTACACCTGACCACGGATGCCTGGTCTGCCAAGCACGGGCAGGGCCGCTACATTACCTACACAGCCCATTGGGTGAACCTGGTGGTGAACGATGGCAAGCAGAAAGCGGCGGACCAAATTGTGACACCTCCACGGCTTGCAGGCAGGCCTCCTGCCACCTCCTCTCCTCCTGCTACATGCTCTTCGCTGTCCTCCTCCTCCTCCTTGGCTGAGTGGCAGTTCTCCTCTCCAGCTACACAGCCCCAGCTCCGCAGGGCCTATGCTGCATGCCAGGTACGACGGTGTCACGCCATCTTAGACATGGCTTGTCTCAAAGCGGAGAGTCACACTGGAGCAGCTCTCCTGGCTGCTCTTAAGAAACAGGTGGATGAGTGGCTGACCCCGCACCACCTGGAGATAGGCAACGTGGTGTGCGACAACGGCAGCAATCTGCTTGCCGCTTTGCATATGGGGAAGCTGACACACATACCCTGCATGGCACATGTCATGAATCTGGTGGTTCAAAGATTTGTGGCAAAGTACCCTGGCTTAGCGGATGTCCTGAAGCAGGCCAGGAAGTTCTGTGGGCATTTGAGGCGCTCTTACACAGCCATGGCACGATTTGCAGAAATTCAGCGTAAAAACAACATGCCGGTGAGACGCCTCATTTGCGATAGCCCCACTCGCTGGAACTCGACCCTCCTCATGTTCTCCCGCCTGCTAGAACAGAAGAAAGCCGTCACCCAGTACCTCTACAACTGGAGTAGAACGAAACAGTCTGGGAAGATGGGGATGTTCTGGCCCGACAACTGGACAATGATGAAAAATGCATGCAGGCTCATGCGGCCGTTTGAGGAGGTGACCAACCTGGTGAGCCGCAGTGAGGGCACCATCAGCGACTTAATTCCCTACGCGTACTTCTTGGAGCGTGCTGTGCGTAGAGTGGCGGATGAAGCTGCGAATGAGCGTGACCAGGAACCGTTACGGCAGGAACAGGCATGGGACCAATTTTCATCAGACCCAGCTGTTTCCTCAACACCTGCGGCAGCACAGAGGGGGGAGGAGGAGGAAGAAGAGAGGTCATGTGCAGAAGATGAGTCAGACTCAGAGGATGATGAGCAAGGTGTTTCTTTGGGGGAGGAGGAGGAGGAGGAGGGGACAGCGGCAGGAGAACAACCGCAGCAGGCGTCGCAGGGGGCTTGTGCTGCGCAACCTTCCCGTGGTATTGTTCGCGGCTGGGGGGAGGAGGTTGACTTACCTGACGTCACTGAGGAAGAGCAAGAGGAGATGGAGGGTACTGGATCCGACTTTGTGCAGATGTCGTCTTTTATGCTGTCCTGCCTGTTGAGGGACCCCCGTATAAAAAACCTCAAGGGGAATGAGCTGTACTGGGTGGCCACACTACTAGACCCTCGGTACAGGCACAAAGTGGCGGACCTGTTACCAACTCACCGGAAGGTGGAAAGGATGCAGCACATGCAGAACCAGCTGTCAACTATGCTTTACAATGCCTTTAAGGGTGATGTGACGGCACAACGCCAGCAAGGTACCACTGCCACTAATCCTCCTCCCGTGTCCACGCAGTCAAAGACAGGACGCTCCAGCGATCTCATGGTGATGTCGGACATGCGGACGTTCTTTAGTCCAACGCCTCGCCGTAGCCCTTCCGGATCCACCCTCCACCAACGCCTGGAACGGCAGGTAGCCGACTACCTGGCCTTAAGTGTGGATGTAGACACTGCTGTGAACAGCGATGAGGAACCCTTGAACTACTGGGTGCGCAGGCTTGACCTGTGGCCAGAGCTGTCCCAATTTGCCATCCAACTTCTCTCCTGCCCTGCCGCAAGCGTCCTCTCAGAAAGGACCTTCAGCGCAGCTGGAGGCATTGTCACAGAGAAGAGAAGTCGCCTAAGTCACAAAAGTGTTAAGTACCTCACCTTTATAAAAATGAATGAGGCATGGATCCCGGAGGGCTGCTGCCCGCCCCAAGACTAAGTCAGTCCCCGCACATACAGCATCTCTGCCTGCACGCCGTGTGACTGGCTGCCTGGCCTGCCCCAAGAAGACTAAGTCGCTCCCAGTCCCTCCACACAGCATGTCTGCCTGCAGGCCGCTTCACTACCTTCTCCGCCACCACCAACAGGGTCCGGGACTCCAGGCGGATTGCTGAATTTTTTAGGCCGCTGCTAGCAGCGGCCGCTGTAATAATTTTTCGGGTGCGTGTACATGACTGCCTAATTTTTCTGGCTGCACTGCGGGCAGCTGCAACAACAAAAGAAAAGGCATGAACATGCGCCCATTCCCCTTCGTGATCATTACCTTGCCGTGGTGAAGGGGCTTGCGTATCACAATGGAGCAATGACCGGCGCCTAGATGAGTGTCTCGGGGGGCACACCCACGATAATAAGGTCGTTGCCTCATTGTGGTCAGACCAAATTTGATCAGCTGGACAGTCACTGTTCTGTCATTCAGCTACATCAGCCAGGTGACTGACCATATGGGCTGTAAAGCCACCAAAACCTGCACTCTCGCCATGGTGCGCACCAGTCCAGCACGGCCGTCACTACACAAACAGCTGTTTGCGGTGCGTTACACGATGAGTTTGGTGCGTCAGTGTGAAGCAGTACCTTAATTACACTACCTGATTGATGTATACACATGCAAGATGTTTGAAAGCACTTTAGGCCTGTCATTTAACATTCAATGTGATTTCTGCCCTTAAAACGCTGCTTTGCGTCAAATCCAGATTTTTCCCGGGGACTTTTGGCATGTATCCCACTCCGCCATCCCCCCCTCCAGGTGTTAGACCCCTTGAAACATCTTTTCCATCACTTTTGTGGCCAGCATAATTAATTTTTTTTTTCAAAGTTCGCATCCCCATTGAAGTCTATTGCGGTTCGCGAACTTTAACGCGAACCGAACCTTTCGCGAAAGTTCGCGAACCCGGTTCGCGAACCGAAAATCGGAGGTTCGGCCCAACTCTAATGCTAAGGTGTGTGTTCCTTGATCATCAACACCTTTGGAAACTATGCTAGAACACAGATACAGACAAGGTCTGAGTGCTACCACGTAGTGATCGCAACGGCAGACAACCAGCGAATGACCAGCATCCAGTATATATAGCTAAGCGCTCTCCAGCGCCTCCCCTAAGTGCTGGACCAATGGAAGGTGGTGAAAATGTCAGCTGGCCCGCTTGGTCAGCTGACTCTTCTCTGGCTGTCATATAAGCTCTGCCTCTCAGCGTGCGCGCGCATCCTTCTGAACCTGTGTGGACTAGCAGTCCCAGCCACACCAGACATGTCTTGCAATGTATCCGCTGATTCGGGCGCGGGGGCCGCCGCCCCGCTCTCCAAGCAAGCGGCGGCTTCCCCGCTTCCAACCACAATGTCAGTAGTATTGCTATGCGTGCAATCCGCTGCATCCAACGCGGACTCCACCGCTCTGCCCATGCGGCATGCGGCGGTTTCTTCGCGTTGTGCCGCCATGTTAGATGCGGAAACAGCCGCCTCACTCTGAGCACTTGCGGCGGCTTTTCCGCGTTTCCTCACAGTACCCCCCCCTGGGGAGTGGACTCCGGACAGCTCCTACCAGGCTTCTCAGGATACAACGCGTGGAACTCCCTTCTTAATTTGTCAGCATGCATGCAGCATTCAGGTACCCATGATCTCTCCTCAATACCATACCCTTTCCAATGAACCAGATATTGTACTGAGTTCTGAACTATGCGTGAGTCTAAAATCTTCTCTACTTCGTACTCAGGTTGGTCATCTATCATCACAGGAGGAGGAGGAGTGGGACCCACCTGGACTGCTGGCTTAAGCAGGGACACATGAAAGGATCTCACGCCACGCATACTGGCAGGAAGATCAATGGCATAAGTAACATCGTTGATCTTTCTAGTTACTGGAAACAGACCCACATACCTGGGCCCCAATTTGGCTGAGGGCTGTTTCAAGGTCAAGTGACGTGTGGACACCCAGACCAAGTCTCCTGGCTGAAACCTCCACTCTAAGGAGCGTTTTTTGTCAGCTTGACCTTTTTGACTTTGAAACGCCTTCTCCAAATTATTTTTCACGATCCACCACATGTCTTGAAATGACCTTTGCCAGGCCTCCAGAGCTGGAAACGGAGTGGAGGCGACTGACAATGGGGAGAATTTAGGCAACTTCCCGGTCACTATCTGAAATGGACAAAATCCAGAGGAAGAACTTTTCAAATTATTGTGCGCAAATTCTGCGAAGGGTTAAAACTAGACCCAATCATTTTGCGCTTCTGCAACGTAACACCTCAAAAACTGTTCCAATGATTGATTGACTCTTTCAGTCTGACCATTGGTCTGTGGGTGGTAGCCCGACGAAAATGACAGTTCCATGCCCATTTGGTGACAAAATGCCCTCCAAAATCTCGAAACAAATTGGACTCCCCGGTCTGACACCATGTTTTCCGGAATGCCATGCAATCGGAAAACGTGACTGATTAACAAATCGGCCAACTCCTGGGCCGAGGGGAGTCCTTTCAAGGGCACAAAATGGGCCATTTTACTAAAGCGGTCGACTACCACCCAAATGACCGACATGCCCTCAGACCTGGGAAGCTCACCCACAAAATCCATGGACAAGTGGGTCCACGGCTCACTCGGGGTGGGCAAGGGCTGCAACGTTCCCACAGGTGCCAGCCGGGAGGGCTTACTCTTCGCACATACCGCACACTCTCTAACATACTCCTTGCAATCTGTTGCCAGAGAAGGCCACCAAGTGCACCTGGCAACAAGATCCTGTGTTCTGGAGACCCCAGGGTGTCCCGCATTTTTGTGTGAGTGGAACATCTGTAAAATCTGAAGACGGAATGGCAGTGGTATAAACATAACCCCTTTGGGCTTCATCTCCGGGACGTCCTGCTGAAAGGGACCTAAAGTCTCTGTCCAATCTTCCCAAGTCTCAGTTGTTGCTAGTACCAGTTTCTGTGGGACAATGGTCTCTGGGGCGGAGGGCTGTGCTGTCTCTGGCTCAAAGCATCTGGACAGGGCATCTGCCTTAATGTTTTTGCTACCTGGAGTGTACGTAATTATAAATCTGAACCTCGAGAAGAACAATGACCATCGAGCCTGATGGGGGCTTAATCTCTTAGCTCCCTCGATGTATTCCAAATTTTTGTGATCAGTGTAAACTGTAATCGTATGTTCTGCTCCTTCCAACCAATGACGCCATTCTTCAAAGGCCAATTTGATGGCCAGGAGCTCCCTGTTGCCTATATCGTAGTTTCTCTTTGCCGGAGAGAACCTAAGAGAAAAATAGGCACATGGGTGCAATCTACCCTGCAACCCTGACCGCTGGGACAGCACAGCCCCTACCCCGACCTCCGAGGCGTCCACCTCAACAATAAAGGGATAGGAGGTGTCAACGTGTCTTAGGATGGGTGCAGAGCAAAACAAATCTTTCAAAGTGGAGAATGCATGCAGAGCCTCTGGAGACCAGTGGGTAGTATCTGCCCCTTTCTTAGTGAGACTGGTGAGGGGTGCAATGACAGTGGAGTACCCTTTATGAACCTTCTATAGTAATTGGCAAAGCCTAAAAATCTCTGAAGAGATTTTAACCCCACTGGTTGAGGCCATTCCAACACAGCAGAGACCTTGGCAGGATCCATAGACAGGCCCGAGGTGGAAATTATGTACCCTAAAAAGGTGACAGATGTTACCTCAAAGATGCACTTCTCCAATTTAACGTAAAGCATGTTTTGCCTTAGTTTGTCCAATACAAACTTGACGTGTGTCCTGTGCTCAGAGAGGTTGTTTGCCCAACACCTCCCTGAATACCTCATTAATTAGTTCCTGGAAGACGGCCCGGGGCGTTACACAGCCCGAAGGGCATCACTAGGTACTCGTAATGCCCGTCGGGCGTGTTAAAGGCCGTCTTCCATTCATCGCCCTTTCTAATCCGCACCAGGTTGTATGCACCCCGTAAATCCAACTTTGAAAAGATCTTAGCGTCGGTAACCTGTGTAAACAAGTCATCTATCAGGGGCAAAGGGAAGCGATTCTTCACTGTGATTTTATTCAGGCCCCGGTAATCAATACATGGCCGAAGGCCTCCGTCTTTTTTCTTAACAAAAAAGAACCCTGCGCCAGCGGGCGACCGGGAAGGGCGAATGAACCCCTTGGCTAAATTTTCACGAATGTACTCCTGCATGGCCACTTTCTCTGGCCCAGACAAATTGTAAAGATGACCCCTAGGGGGCATACAACCAGATCGGAGATCGATGGGGCAATCAAATGGGCGATGTGGAGGTAATTTATCAGCAGCCTTGGGACAGAACACATCGGAATACTCGGAATATTGTACTGGTACACCCTCCAAATGAATCCTGGTCTGGCCCAGTGTCACCCTCCCTAAACACTGCTGAAAACAATGAGTTGACCAGCTAGTTAGCTGACCAGTAGCCCAATTGATCTGTGGAGAGTGAAGGTGCAACCATGGCATGCCAAGGATGACTGTGGAGGTGGTCATGTGTAACACAAAAAACTGCAGTTTCTCCTTATGTAGCACCCCTATAGTGACTTCCACCTCTGGTGTCTGAGACAGCGGATGATTACTTTGCAGGGGGGAATCATCTACTGCCGTAACCTGAATGGGTGGTTTTACCGGGGTGAGCAGAATACCCAATTTCTTTGCAAATTCGAAATCCATAAAATTAGCTGCAGAGCCTGAATCAACAAAAGCCTCAGAAACCTCAGTTTTATCTTCCCACGTAACAGTAAGAGGAAGAAGTAACCGTTTATCTTCTAGGGGTAAAAGTCGCGTGCCTAGGGTGTTACCCCCTACAACTCCTAGGCGGTAGCGTTTCCCGACTTGTTAGGACAATTACGTACTCTATGACCCCCCTCTGCGCAGTAAAGACACAGCCGCTCAGACATCCTACGTCTTCGCTCCACTTGGGATAGTTTCGACCGACCAATTTGCATTGGTTCGGGTGGAGGCGAGACAGGAGGAGGTGGAGTTACTGAAGGCGCAGCGTAGGACACCATTCTTACATGACTACTACCCCGGGTCTGTTTCTGATAGCGCAGCCTGCGGTCGACTCGAATGGCCGATGAAATGGCCTCATCGACTGTTTTAGGTTCAGGAAGACTTAAAGGGAAGGTTCAGGGACTATCCCCAAAAAATAAAAATCCCCATCCACTTACCTGGGGCTTCCTCCAGCCCGTGGCAGGCAGGAGGTGCCCTCGGCGCCGCTCCGCAGGCTCCCGGTGGTCTCCGGTGGCGCGCCCGACCTGGCCAGGCCAGCGGCCAGGTCGGGCTTCTTGTGCGCTCCAAAGTGCGCCTCACGGCGGCGCGCTGACGTCACCAGACGTCCTCCGGGCTGTACTGCACAGGCTCAGTAGTTCTGAGCCTGCGCAGTACAGCCCGGAGGGCGTCCAATGACTTCAGCAAGCCGCCGTGAGGCGCATTTTGGAGTGCACAAGAAGCCCGACCTGGCCGCCGGCCTGGCCCGGTCGGGCGCGCCACAGGAGACCACGGGGAGCCTGCGGAGCGGTGCCGAGGGCACCTCCTGCCTGCCACGGGCTGGAGGAAGCCCCAGGTAAGTGGATGGGGATTTTTATTTTTTTGGGATAGTCCCTGAACCTTCCCTTTAACATGAGATCTGAGACCTCATCTGCCAACCCTGATAAAAAACAATCTAAGAGGGCATAGGTGTCCCACCTGGCTGAAACTGACCACCTCCTAAATTCGGCTGCGTAATCTTCGACCGGACCCTTGCCTTGGCGCAAAAGCTTGAGCTTCCGCTCAGAAGTCGCAGCAAGGTCTGGGTCATCGTAAATTACTGCCATAGCTTTAAAAAATTCATCCACTAATGAGAGAGCTAAGTCTCCGGTGGGCAAACTGTACGCCCACGTCTGAGAATCGCCTGATAACAAAGTCTTAATAAATGTGACCCTTTGGGCCACAGTTCCAGAAGATCGGGGTCTCAACTCAAAGTAAGATAACACTCTACTTCTAAAATTTCAGAAGTCAGATCTGTGACCAGAAAATTTCTCAGGTATAGGCAAACGTATGTCAGAGCTAGGAGGGGATCGCACCTCATCCACTGCTGTCTGGAGGGTTTGTAAAGAACCAGACAAGGCTTCAATCATAGTCTTGTGACTACCCAGCACTTGGTTGATGTTTTCCACCGAAGTGGCAAGTCCACCCAGACGGTCAGTGTGTGCGTCCATTTGCATTTTTTGGTCTGCCGTTCTGTAACGATCGGTGTAACACAGAGAGGGCTTGATTACCGGTGAACTGCAGTATCACCAAGAATACAGAATATACCCGATTATTGGTGATCTGCAGTATCACTGATAATCAGATATATCTACTAACCTCTGGACACCTGAGATAACAAGTGAGTGTTAGATGCAACAGTATACTTTGAGTACTGCACAGAAGTATGTTCCTTCCGATGGCCTAGACTCTCCCGGGGGAGGAGCTAGGCTGAGAGTAGGAAGGACAGAGCGTGAGTGACACCAGTGAGAGGGTGTCACTAACAGGTCTGGGAACTGCCTCTAACAGTAAGGCCAGTTCTCGAGGTCGGGCAAGCCAGGTCGTAAACACACAGACAGATAAAGTACAGATTCAGGAGACAGATACGGAATCCAATTAACAGGCAGGGTATGGCAATGGAATATCAGAATAGCAAGGTACAGAATCAGGAGGCAAATACAGAGTCCAGGAACAAGCAGAGTTTGGCAACAGGATATCAGAAATAGCAAGGTACAGAATCAGAGTTCAGAGGAATACCGTAGTCAGGCAGGCAGAAGGTCATAACAAATAATACAGTTCCATATTCATAATGTTAAGGTGTGAGTTCCTTGATCATCAACACCTTTGGAAACTATGCTAGAACACAGATACAGACAAGGTCTGAGTGCTACCATGTAGTGATCGCAGGCAACCAGCGAATGACCAGCATCCAGTATATATAGCTAAGCGCTCTCCAGCGCCTCCCCTAAGTGCTAGACCAATGGAAGGTGGTGAAAATGTCAGCTGACCCGCTTGGTCAGCTGACTCTTCTCTGGCTGTCATATAAGCTCTGCCTCTCAGCGCGCGTCCTTCTGAACCTGTGTGGACTAGCAGTCCCAGCCACACCAGACATGTCTTGCAATGTATCCGCTGATTCGGGCGCGGGGGCCGCCGCCCCGCTCTCCAAGCAAGCGGCGGCTTCCCCGCGTCCAACCACAATGTCAGTAGTATTGCTATGCGCGCAATCCGCTGCATCCAACACGGACTCCACCGCTCTGCCCATGCGGCATGTGGCGGTTTCTTCGCGTTGTGCCGCCATGTTAGACGCGGAAACAGACGCCTCACTCTGAGCACTTGCGGCGGCTTTTCCGCGTTTCCTCACAAATCGTTTCAGGTTTATACACATTTTATTTTATGCAAATTTATGCAGCTTGGCATTGGACCATTCAAATGCAGTAGCTGATTAATTTATGTTAATGAATAATTAAAATGATACAGTTGTAACCTTACTACTCTATCGAAAACTAAGTAGAGAAAATGCCTTTGCTGGTCACTGTCCGCCCGGCTTTCACTTCTGACTTGTTAAAAATACCTCCTAAGTATGAATATCATTTAAAAAGCTGCTAAAAAACTTTCTAAGTATAAATAACATTTAAAAAGCTTCTGTTATGATTAAATGCACTCAAAAATAGACAGACACGAGTTCCTCTGCATTGGCCAACTGTTCACATCAGTACCAAAATCAATTATTCTTGCATTTTAATCACACCACAGCTCCTGTCTCACCTACATTTCCAACCTGATGCAAAAATACACCCTTAAAGAGACTCTGAAGCGAACAAAAATTGCAATTTTTACCTGGCAGTTCGCTTCAGAAGTCTCAGTAGATGTAAACCGCCGAGCCAAAACGAGGGATTTATACCCCTCAAATCCTGAGGCAAACATCCATGACTTTCTTGGTCGTGGATTTTGCTGCCCGGGGGCAGAGCTTTGAGCTGTAGCTCTGCCTCTACTGACGTTAATCGCCGTGCGGATCTCTGCCTCTCCCCGCCCCTCTCTGTGAAGGAAGACTGAGAGGGGTGGGGAGAGGCGGCAATCCACGGTGATTGACATCAGTAGAGACAGAGCTGCAGCTGAAAGCTCTGCCTCTTTCAGGAAGTGCTGCCCGGATTGCCCCCCGGGGATTTGGGGGGGTCTAAAGCCCTCGTTTTAGCTTGGGGATGAGGCCGTTTACCTCTACTGAGAGTACTGAAGTGAACTACGAGGTAAAAATAGCAATTTTTGTTCGCTTCCGTCTCTCTTTAACGACTGTCTGTTCTCTTTGTATGATTTGCTAATGTCTACCTAACTCATAACCACTTCCAATGCAGACTCCCAAGACTTTTCTAGGGCTGCAGCCACTCTTTGGAACTCCTCCCTCATCCTGTTAAGCTTGACTCTATTTTCCATACATTTATACAGGCTCTCAAAAGGTACTATATTTTTCGGACTACAAGATGCTCCTGACCATGAGACGCAGCTAGCTTTAGAGAACAAAAACCAGGGGAAAAAATATATACTAAACCTGGTGCATCCATGCTGAAGGGGCATCTTGTGGATTATGCCCCCTTTGGACCTCATGACCCCTTGTACCTCTTTTGTCTCCGTGTCCTCCTCTGTCCTCCTTGTGTCCTTCTGTGTCCCCATGTGTCCGCCTCAGTCCACCTGGTGTCCTCCTCTATTCCCCTTTGTGTCCCCCTGTGTCCTCTGTTTGTCCTCGTGTCCTCCTCTGCCTCTGCATGGGCACAGTACAGCGAGTCCCCGACATTACGGCGGGTTGGAGGTTCGTATTAGCAGGCATTCAGGTACTCCCTGCATTTGGACTATAAGACGCAGTGACTTTTTTCACACTTTTGGGGGAGAAAAAATGAGTCTTATAGTCCAAAAAATACAGTACCTCTTCAATCAGTTCTGCTTATCTTTTCGATTCATCTTAAACATTCATTGCTGAGTAACCAAAGTCCCATTTCCCCTACCTACTCTATACTCCTTTTGAAATCATTTCTACAGGGTCCTTTTCCACTCATTATTATAGCAACTGTCTGCATGGCATTTATAAGATCTTCGTGTCTTTGTATAGGTCTCCTCTCAGCACTTTGCTTTCCACCCATATCCTCGAAAATACAAAATTGCTGTTAGATTGTGGAAAGGTCATTAGACTATCATGACTATGATAATAATGATGTAGTGACTTGATTATAGACTCTGTAAAGTTCAAGAAAAGATGTCAGCACTATATAAACATATTATACATAATAATAATAGTTTATGCTCTTTATCTATGTCAGTTTATAATTATTGTTGCCGTAACACTGTTGTGTAATATGCAATAGGTTCACAGGTAAAAGATAATGATAATTAGGTGCTCATGTCATGTCTTATCTAAAATTAGATAGCTTTTACAAAAAGCAGACCATTCGAGGAGTCTTTTAGAGTTCCTTATGTGGAAGCCGAGTCCAGAACAGGTTAGGCCTCATTCACATCTGCTGCGCTGAAAAAGGTGTGAAAGCGCATGGTAAAAAAACACATGCGCTTGTGCGCGCTTTAGTGCGTGTTTCTGTACGTTGCGCTGTGCTTCTTTAAAGCACGTTTTGCTTAATGTAGCAGTAGCAGTTGTCAATAAAGCTTTGTTTTTATATGTAAATGTATTTTTTTCTCCAATTAGAGGTAAAAAATGCATGCACTTCTATGCGCTTGTACGCGCTTCTATGCGCTAAAAAAGCACACCCATTCACTTGCATTGACGTGCGCTTTACAGCTCAACGCACATAAATGCATGCAACCCTACGTTTTTGTAACGCAGCTCAGTGCAGTGCATAGATGTGAACCAGGCATATTTAATTACATTGAAAAATGAATACCTTGCTGAACGCACAGGGCAATGCGCTGTGAAAAGCGCACAGAAACGTCCCTGATGTGAATGAGGCCTTACTGACTTCTGACTTCCTTTAAAAAACCGACAACGTCCATGAAGCATCCCCCATTCCTTTAGATTGTAAGCTCACAGGGCAGGGCTCTCTCACCCTTTGGTGTATTAGAATGTGTTATATATTTTGTACCTCATGTTACATTGTCACTGTAATTACTACCAGTATATCTACCAATTCTATATTTTGGACCAGTGTCTGTACTGTATTTTGTGTACACCATTGTCTGTATTATTATCTAACCCATGTTTATCCCTTACTATGCACAGTGTTACAGAATATGTTGGTGCTTTACAAAATAGGAATAATGAGTCGCTGTATACGGTACTTCTTGTCTTCTTACCTTATCTGTGTAATACCTTTTTCACACAATGGTAAGCAAGGGAAGCATTCAGAATAAGTTATTCCAAATGTTTGCCTTTTTTTAGGATTATTTCTGACTGTGTCCCGGGATCTTGTTGGATTTGTTGGATTGGATTTGTTAGAAGTTAGAAGGTCGTGACGAATACATATTTTGCTGTCAATTGTTTGTTGCAGATTAAAATTACCTATATTTATTGATTCTCTCCTTTCTTTTTCATTTGTGAAGTTTTCTATCATTCTTGTTTTATTCGTTTATTTATTTTACATAAGAAAACTTCTGCCTTTTGAATGCTCACAAGGGGCCATATACAATTCACTTTTTCTCCCAAGTTTTCCCCTAGGTGATAATTTTTCATCTTCGATTTATAGTTACTTTTTAGCACTTTGCAATGGAAAAAGTACCAAATATTAGGTGAAAAAGTACTATCAAAATTATTTTCAGTATTTTTTTTGCTTGCTGGTGGTTTAAAAGGCATTTTATTGACAAGTTTAAAAATTTAACCTTGGAGAAAACTCAGGTGAAAAAGTGAATTGCATATGGGTCATGGGCCCATATGCAATTCACTTTTTCTCCTTAGTTTTCTCCAAGTTGATATTTCCACACCTTGCCATAAAATCCATTTTAAGCTACCAGCAAGCAAGAAAATACTCAAAATAATTTTGATTGTACTTTTTCTTTACTTATTGGTACTTTTTCGATTACAAAATGCTGAAAAAGTTATTTTAAAATGAATTTGAAAAATTATCTCCTAGGAGAAAACTCAAGTGAAAAAGTGAATTGCATATGGTCCATGGTGTCATATAAATAAGTTAAGGAAAAGATCAGAAGTGTGAAGCAGCAGTTAAAGTGAAATTCCACTTCCACAGAAAATTGCTACAAACAAGGCTTTTTTGTATTTCAACCCGTTCCGCACCGCCGCATCGTGTATCTACACCCCTGGTTTTATAATGAAGCCCAGAGGGGAGTAGATACACGCACCCTAATCGCACTCCCGCAGCCGAGAGCGTCCTGCACCTACACATTAAAAAGGGGGGTAAAGAGGCGCCCAAGGCAATTAAAATATAAATAAATGGGGTGCCTTGAATCCGGCTACCAGCATTTAGTGGCACTTTCTTTGGCCTGAGGAAGTGGGTGAGTTCCCACGAAACGTGTTGCCTGTGCTTTTTTTACTAATAATTATCCATTCCTATATGGGTGTGTCATCATTGAGGTAAGACACCTCATTTATTTATATTTTAGTTGCTTTTAATGTATTTTATTAACCTTGGGCGCCTCTTTACCCCCTCTTTTTACTGTGTCTCACCCCATCCGTGGTGTGCTTCTACACCTGACCACTGGTGATCTCTGTCTCTACCTAGTTTGCCAGTGTGTAAGAGTTTTTCAAGAGAGCGACCTTCGCCAGGTCTCCTGGTACCCCCAGTGGAGTCGGGTTTGTGCATCTCCACCTGCCTGCAGTGGTCGGTTGCCCTTCTGTAACCAACCTTTGTGAGTATTATTTCAACACCATTTAGATTTATTCAATAATTATTCATTAATTTCTGTGACGTACTGCACCATCTTGGCTCCCGTTGTCTCTGTGTTTTTTTCCATAGGGTGCATATACTCACCCTCAACCTTCTTGCGCCTACACATACTACTGCACAGGTGCAGAGCGCTCCTGGGTACAGAAGCACACCTGAGGGGGCGCGCTAGGCCGTGCACATGAAAAAGAGCGCAGCCGGAGAGTAGCCAGTGGGGGGGGGGGGGGGGGTGGCGGATAAAAAAAGACACAGAGTGGCTGAAGAAGGTGGCAAGGGAGCCCCCTTCTGCCCCTGGGTGTCCCTCCTTCTGTCCCCGTGTGTCCATGTGCCTCCTCTCCCTGGCCTGTGTCTCTGCTGCCCCGTGTATGTGAAGTGTTGCGGCAGGCAGTGTGTCTTACCTAATCCACGCCACCCTTGGGGATCACTGACCTCCTCACTTCCGCACTTCTCTCTCTAGTGACCGGCGCTTGTGCTGATCGCATCATACACAGGGCAGCGGAGACACAGGCCAGGGAGCGGGACAGAGTGGACACACACATGGGGGAGACAGAGACCATGCAGGGAATCCCCCTGTGGTGGCGGGTCGGCGGTTTGTATCAGCAGGTTCCCTGCGTTCCCTGCATTCGAGCAGCTTTTTCTCCCCATTTTATGAGGGAGAAAGTGCGTTTTATACGGTAGAAAATACGGTAAGTATAAATACACCAATACACCACATCTCAGGTACACTTTAAGTACTCTTTAAAGCATTGCTAAAAGAAAACACAATTTACAATCTAAACTGGCTGAAGCGAAATCAAAGCAAAACTGGCAACATTTCATTTCAGGTTTGTCTCAGTCACTCCATGCGGCAGTTTCACTGAGAAATTGGTTTCATGCAAAATGCCAGCTCATCTGTACTCAAAAATGATATTACTGCTCCATTATATAAATGAGGCGACCTCTGCTTCCTGTCATGCATAGGCAGACCTTACTGTATGAATGTGGATCCAGAGCACTGTGTGTAACACAAAGCAGGTGCCTGGCAATGTCTGCTGATACACAGACCCAATCTAACGACGCAATATATATATTATACCAAAGTGATTCCATTAGCGCTCCTCTGTAACCAGCACTGTGCAGAGACTATGCATTCAAACAATATGCTTCTTCAAGCAAAAATGCAGAGGGAATGCAGAGTATGTAGAGAAAGAGGAACTGGCGGAATGTTGTCTGAGCTGCAAAAAGTCTTCTGCCTCCTCATAAAGAATACCCCGACAGCTCAGGGCGACCTAGTACTACTAGGAATGTATAAATGCCTAAAAGAGGCCAGAAAGCCCTCTATTAAAAAGCAATGCTAAATGCAATATTTTCCTTCCTAAAACAGAAGGTATTTGCAATAATTCAGCTGTAAGTGAGCAACTGTGGGTTCCCATGATGCACTGCTACTGAATATGCAAATCATCTCTGTATATGTCCCTGAAAGCAAGGCTGCATATCCAGAACCGCTGGTTTATAGCAAGCCTATAGCTTATACATTTTACACCACATCAACCCAACATGCAGACAGCCTGCTTCAGACTGTTGGTCCTCCTCAGTGCATGGCAGAGATTGATATGTCTCTGTGAGATAGGGCTTGGACCAGTATTACAGAATAGCCTCAAGCATGCCTCCAAACTTTTTGAGATGAGAAAGAGGGACACTTATGCCACGCCCCTGCCACACCACTGATCACGCCCCAACACAACCCTAGTCACGCATACCATAAAGATTTCATAAGAAAAATATGTTGTTTTATAATTCAAACCATACTGGTCCTTTCTATCCTGGTTCATTTTTTTTCATAGTAACAGTTTAAAATTAGTAATATTTACATTTGAAGGATGAGAATAAAGTTTAGAGTCAATCAAACACATTTTTTTAGTAGAGAAATATATATATTTACATAGAAAGAGGGACAAAGTCCTGAAAGAGGGACAAATGAGGAGGAAAGAGGGACAGAGGGACAGGGCTCCCAAAGAGGGACTGTCCCTCCAAAAGAGGGACAGTTGGGAGCTATGGCCTCAAGTGGTCTCATAAGTGTTATGTGTACTCAGCACTTGCAGGTCCATAGTAGGGGATGGTCAATCAGATGCAAATAATTTGGAGTTAATGCAGCATTATGCACATTTTGTGTGCAAATCAAATCCTGCTAAGGTAAAAGTTTGATTGGTCCATTTTCAAGCTGCACACATTTGCTTATAAATCTGCATCAACTTCAAATTATTTGCATCTCATTGACTATCCCTAGTCCATAGTATTGTGTATGACACTGGGAAAGAGGTGGGTAACAAGAAAAAAGCTATCTTAAAAATGGCTTCTTACCTGACTCATTGATATTTTTTTTCTGACTTCTTATTGACACAGCAGCAGAAATTGTGATGCAGCCAAAATCTGTGTGCTGTGGTGCTGTCCTCTGTAATGACCCCCACTTCTCTGATGCACTGAGCTCCCCCAAACTCTGATTGGTGCCAAGGTCAGGGTCAAACCTAGGGATTAGTGGAGCAGTCTGGCTTGCCCTACACCCCCTACTGTCTGCTCTGCTCAGAGATTTACACACATTCAGAAGATATCACACATTGGACCTTATTTAGTAAGGCTAAGTACACACATGCAAGACTTGTCGCCCATTGAGGATCAAGAAACAATCCTTCGGGCAACAAATCGCAGAAAGATGCTGTACAGACAGTCAGACACATTGCTGGCCCTAAGGCTAGCGGTGCGCTCTGTTGCTATGGAGAGGGGCAGAGGGACGATGATCGCGGATAATAAAGCAGCTTCAATCGGTTGGTAAAAAGCATTGCGAACGGTCATGCTTGGCCATCGGGGGTCGTTAAGAATCCGACAGGACGGATCTTTAACGATGCCCGAGTTATATCGATCAGCAGCAGCCGCAGTACACAAATAACGATCGTCAGCTGAAATGGACGTTATCGTCTGTTTCAGGAGACGGTTATCGCCAATCTGTAGGTAGCTTCAGGCATCTCCAGAGATCTCCAAGCATGTGACAGTATCACAGGTGACCCGCCCCAAAAAAGAAAACTGGGATTTAAGTGTACCTGTAGTGAAAATGTGCACCAAATAGATACTTAAAGGACAACTTAGGTGACATGTGACATGATGATGAGATACAATCGTTTTTCTCATTAGTTTATTTTCACCTCGGAAGTAAAGGGTAATCGGCAAGCGCTGCAAAAGCACTCCTAGTGGGTCTGTGCATACATTTTTCAGACACCTGCAGACACATGAGCCCTGCTGTGTTCGCTCTTTAGATTTCTGAAAACCAAACTTTTTATGATTTAAAATACCAAAACTCTCAAATAACCTATTCTAGTTTTCAGTTTCTGAAACAACATAGCACGAGTATTCAGCTAGTGCATCATAAAGGCATTATTGTTCCGTGAACAATCCAAGGCTGATTAAATGTATTTATGTTGTAAGAACAGTTATTATGACCACAAATGTCTCAGCCACACTCTGCTGCACATCAATTTTACAACGTTCAATCAAGACTTATCTCATATCTCCCAACTTTTTGAGATGAGAAAGAGGGACCCTTAGGCCACGCCCCTGCCACACCCATTATCACACCCCCGTCACACCCCTAGTCACGCATACCATAAATATTTCATAAGAAAAAGATGTTGTTTTATAATTCAAACCACACTGGTCCTTTCTATCCTGGTTCATTTTCCTTCATTTTAACATTTTAAAATTAGTAATATATCAATTTAAAGAATGGGAATAAAGTTTAGAGTCAATCAACACACATTTTTTAGTAGAAAAATATACCGGTATATATTTACATAGAAAGAGGGACAAAGTCCTGAAAGAGGGACAAATGAGAAGGAAAGAGGGACAGAGGGGCAGGGCTCCCAAAGAGGGACAGTTGGGAGCTATGTTATCTAAATATATGTCGCCAGAAAAGTGGCACATACACACATACACAAACATGCACACGCACAGATATCGGTCACCGCGTGTTTTTTCAGCAGAAACACAGGGCACACACCAGCTCAGTAGTGTAGCTGCGATATTAACCCTTTTTAAGCAAAGTGTATCACGGCTACTCCAGACAACTGAAGCGAGAAGGGTACGGTATTTAGGCTGCCATATTTATTTCCTTTTAAGCAATACCAGTTGTCTGGCTATCCTGCTGATCCTCTGCCTCTAATACTTTCAGCCATAGACACTGAACAAGTATGAAGCAGATCAGGTGTGTGTGACATTGTCAGATCTGACAAGATAAGCAGCATGCTTGTTTCAGGAGTGTGATTAAGACACTACTGCAGTCAAATATATCAGCAGGGCTGCTAGGCTGGTATTGTATGAAGGAAAGAAATATGGCAGCATCCATACTCTTCTTGTTTTTGGCTGGATAGAGTAATGGTTAAGGGCTCTGCCCTGACGCAGGTGACCTGGGTTTGAACCCAGGGGCGTAGCAATAGGGGGTGCAGAGGTAGCGACCGCATCGGGGCCCTTGGGCCAGAGGGGCCCCGAAGGGTCCTCCCTCTATCACAGTATTAGCTCTCTGTTGGTCCTGTGCTGGTAATAATCACGTCTATAGATGCTTTGAATAGTAATAATCCTTAACAAACTGTTCCCCATCCCCTTTTTGCAACTCTGACACTGTGGTTGTCCTTAGCAGGTTTTGGTGCGCCATATCAATTGTTATGTATAGAGTGCTTGGGGGGGCCCCATGTAAAACTTGCACCGGGGCCCACAGCTCCTTAGCTACGCCACTGTTTGAACCTCAGCTCTTCCTGTTTAGTAAGCCAGCACCTACTCAGTAAGGAGTCCATAACACTCCTGCTGCCTACTGAGCGCGCTCTAGTGGTTACAGCTCAAGTGCTTTGAGTCCGCCAGGAGAAAAGCGCAATATAAATGTTATTTGTCTTGTATTCTGTGAAGGCAGGACTTGTTAGCAACAAGATAACACAAGTAGAAGCATCTGGCAACTGTTTCTCCTGGCTTATTGAGGGGCCAGAAGAACAGGGTTTCCCAGACTGTCAGTAGGAAAAAAGTTGCCTATAGGCCTGAAGAAGGGGACTAGATCCAGAAAGCTTGCATAATTTAACTTTATCAGATAGCCATTAAAAGGTATTACTTTTACAAATGTTTACAAAACTTGCTGGCAGGGATCAGGACTCAATGCCTTGGGCATGGGAAGCCTCTATGTATGTGTTTTCTTACCCAAGGTTCACCTCGGATATACTTTAAAGTCAATGGAGCGCAAGAAAAATTACATATAAAACTACGCGATTTTTATATGATTTTCTTGCAACTTGCCTATCACTACAATGGGGGTGGGTGAAGGAGCGTTATCATGGGAAGATGGGGTAGAGGAAATCAAAGAACAGGCCATAAGAGTGAGTGCAGTGACCTACGATTGGCCGTGGAAGAGTTCACACGCTGCAGACAGCCAATCATGTGGAAGGCCTGGAGCACAACTATCTACTAATGTGCTGTATTACAGCTTGTCAGACTCCAGAACAGCTTCTTATGTTATGTTATGTTATGGTGGAAACCTTCAGAGCCATTCTGACCTGCTTGACTGCCCTCAGTTTGATGAATAGGAAGAGAGTAATTGTCATCAGTGTATATTCTGTGCTTGACCCCCACATACATTATGGTGTGACTGAGTATCATAATAAAGGCTTGGCCTATTTGACAGAGAGGCTGGAGATGAATTTTCCCTGGCTGTCCTACACAGTTATGTTACACACACAGAGATCTCCCCTTTCCCTTGCTTGGGATAAAGAACAGAGATTAGTAGAATAAATGGCTGAACTCCAGTTAAGTATGTAAGGAATGAGAGAGCCCAGAGTGAGGTTCGGGGCTGAAGTCGGTGAGAATTCCAGCCTAGCAGAGAAGGGAGAGCTCACAGGGCAGGCTCTGAATCATCTCCACTATGAGGAAAAGCAGAGCAGACTGTGACTGAGGACAGACATCATCAGTGACAGGATTCACAGGAAATGATTACCACTCTGTGGTAACGTGCTGCAAACACACTACTGCGCAAAACTTACAACAAAGAAGAAAGGAGATATTCAAGTGTACCTGTAGAAAAACAGAAAGTGCCCCTACGGGGTACTGATTTCAGGAGGGGGGAACCTCTGCATCCGGGCGACGCTTCCCTTGTACCCCTTCACTGGCCCGTTCCAGCACTAGGACACCTGAAAAACTGTTTGTTGACAGCTTTGACCTGCTTGGTCTCTGATGAAGAAAGCCGAGCCCAATGGGTCCGTACTACAGCGCATGCACGAGCCGCCTGAGCAGTAGCACAAACCCAATCAGGCTTCATTTTTTCTGCCAAAACCTGAGCGAGTCAGTGCAGTGCGGCCACTCTTCAGGGGTCTCTTCACTGGATTGGCCTGGCTGAGGAGGATGGGAGATGCCTCATGGAGGATCCGGGAACTTTACCCTCCGAGGTGAGTATTCAAAGTAAGATGCAGCAAACAGTGGTGCTCATCCAATATTCGGGTATCCGAACTACCCAGATAATCCGAACTTTTTCCACTATCCGAACTTTGAATAGCAATTGGGATATTTTTTAAAATCCGGATAGCACTATCCGACAAACTCGGATTGCCCATCTGAAATCCGAAATCTGGGCGGATAGTTAGTTTAGATATCCGAGCAGAAGCCAAAATCACCTTCAATGGCAAAAATCCCTTTCGAAGGCAGTCAGGCCGAGAGAGAGAGAAAAATAGCGAGAGAGAGAGAGAGCGAGAAAGCGAGAGACAGAGAGACCAAGACCTCCGAAAGGGGTTTTTGCCATTTGAAGAGACTTTTGGAAGCATTTTAAGACATTTTCAGGTCACTTCCGGTTTTATATCCGGATATCCAGGATATTCGGTTCGGATATCTGAGTTTACTCGGATACCAAAAAGTTCGGATTCGGATATTCGATTCGGATCCGGATATCTGGGTATCCGGATCCGGATCAATTCGGATTTTGAAAAGGGGTATCCGAGCACCCATGGCAGCAAACCTCACAGGTTTGCTTTAAAGCGGGAGTGTCACCATAAAAATCAAATTTCAACAGAAAACTGTTCTGAGTGTATTAAGTGATGAAGATGCTAATCCTACATTCAAAACTTTTTCTGCTGTTATGGTTTGGAGTTATCACATACCTTAGTAGCACTGACCCTTTAATTGCCATTGCCATCCGCTGGCAAAACAGTTGCATGCTGAGGGGTCTTTTTATCTATAATATATTCCTCTTCTTCCCTTTATTTCCCCCTCCTTCCAATGACATAAGCCAGTGCACTTCCTAGTATAGACCACAGTGGTTGAACCAGTGGTGTACCTAGGGTACTTGACAACCAGTGCTGGGTATTATAAGACCCCCCCCCCCCAAAAACAAAGTAAAGGGGCAAAAAACGGGTGGGGGTATAACATGCGGCAAAAAAACGGGCGTGGCCGTGAACGGATGAGGGCGGAGCTAACTGTAATTTACCGTGAACCCGGGGTGAGAGTGATATGGAGGCTGCCGTATTTATTTCCTTTTAAACAGTACTAGTTGCCTGCCAGCCCTGCTGATCTATTTGGCTGCAGTAGTGAACTGAATCACACCAGAAACAAGCATGCTTGTTCAGGGTCTATTGTTGAAAGAATTAGAGGCAGAGGACCAGCACGGCAGCCAGGCAACTGGTATTGCTTAAAAGGAGATAAATATGGCAGCCTCACTATTATTCTCACCTTGGGTTCCCTTTAAAAGTGCAACGCAAAGACAGTGGACCCAAGTTTTGGTGACCCTTTCCCCAGAAAATTCACATACTTGTCCAGGTTTTCTCAAGAAAATACATGTAATGTGTGCAGATTTGCCCAGAGAATACGTTCAATCATGTCGGCAGATTTGCCCAGAAAATACATGCAATCATGTCGGCAGATTTGCCCAGAGAATACATGCAATCATGTCGGCAGATTTGCCCAGAAAATACATGCAATCATGTCGGCAGATTTGCCCAGAAAACACTTCAATCGTGAAGCAGACCTGGCCAGAACATAAACGTAAAAATATAAATTTAAAAAAAAAAAAAAAAAACATTTACTGACCTGCAGCAGGGCTCCTGTTTCAGGCCTCCGTCCTGTGCACAGCTCCCACGATCCTCTGCAGACAGCAACTGAAACTCCCAAAGTCTCCAGAGCAAGGCTTCGGACATTTTACTATAGCCCTGCTCTGCTGCTGCGGTGAACTGACACGGCATCTATTAGATGGCGAAAGTCAGTTCACGCTGGGGGGTGCTTGGAGAATTTTCGGGGGTGCATCAGCACCCCCCCCCTGTTGCCGCAACTGCCCCCAGTATAGGTAGCTAGTATGGTATGGTATGGTGCACCCCCACCCCTATAGGTAATATAGTGGCCCCCAGTATAGCTAGTGTAGCGACCCCCATGCCCAGTGTAGCTAGTATAGTGGCCCCTGTATAGCTGCCCCCAGTATAGGTAGTATAGTGGCCCCCAGTATAGGTAGTATAGTGGCCCCCAGTATAGCTAGTATAGTGGCCCCTAGTTTAGGTAGTATAGTGGCCCCCAGTTTAGGTAGTATAGTGGTCCCCAGTTTAGGTAGTATAGTGGCCCCCAGTTTAGGTAGTATAGTGGCCCCCAGTGTAGCTAGCATAGTGCCCCCCCCCCCAGTGTAGCTAGAAGGAGGGCTGACAGCAGGGATAGCGGTGGGGAGGGGGGGACATATCCCCTCCCTCACCTGGGTCCCCTCCTTCTGCCTCTCTCCCCCCCCCCCAAAATGCGGGCAGCAAACGGCGAGCAGGCGGGCGCGGAGAATACTCACGTTACTTCAGTGTATCAGTCTGGAACGCTGCGTCGCCATCACGTGCCTCTTCTGCGCCTCCAATGATTGGAGGCGCAGAAGAGGCACGTGACGGGGACGCAGCGTTCCAGGCTGATACGCGGAAGTGACGTAAGTATTCTCCGCGCCCGCCTGCTCGCTGCCCACTGCCCCCGGCCCGCTGCCCACATTTTGGGGGGGGGAAGAGAGGCAGAAGGAGGGGACCCAGGTGAGGGAGGGGGGGATATGTCTCCCCTCCCCGCCGCTATCCCTGCTGTCACCCCTCCTCCTAGCGCTGCTCTTCCCCGCTCCTGCATTACTTTATCTATGGGGGGTCGTGGCGACACCCCCCTGGCTGTCTGGCACCCGGTGCGCCACGCCCCCCTGCGCCCTGTGGTAGGAACGCCACTGGGTTGAACTCGATGGACATATGTCTTTTTTCAAACCAAATAACTATGTAACTATGGGAGTGTCTGAAGACTCTGGGAGGAGGGCGGGTAACAAATACACAATTAGCAAGAGGAAAAAAAAGAGCGAGGGAGGAAATGATGTCAGGATTAGATTCATTCAAAGGTAACCAAGATGGAAACTGTCTAGAATATGATTCTCTGCTTCTCCTTTATTAAATTCACAGGAATCATAATGTGGACAGTGCAATACATTTGTGATGTAAGTATAACTAATATTTATCTACTTACTGTATATATACTGTATGTTTTTTATTTCTAGGTTAGCATGGGTGTCACTTTAATAATTTCACACTACATTAAAGGCCCATCTTCCATACTGAAAATCGGCATCGCAGTCACTGTGATCGCCATTTTCACTAGTTTGCATTTCACTGTGATAATGGGTGTGATCACACCAGGTGCAATTGCAATTCCTAACGTGGCCAAAAAAAGCCGCAGTACGTTTTTCCAAATGGGAGAAGCACTGAGTTTGCTGTTCGATTTGCATGCGCTTCCATTCATTTAACGAAATCGCAAAAGCAGGAAAAATGCAGCAGGCACAATGCTTGCGATTGGGTTAAAAACGGATCGCACTATTCTTGCACTGGGCAGTTTCATCCAGCTCTGCTGAGGAGATATAGATAATTGCAGCTGCGGTAGGACACAGGTGGTTCCTTCTGAGTAAACAAGCAGCCTTAAGCTGGCCAAACCAAATCGTTTGTTACCAGAAGATTTGATTATTTGTGCACCACACATTATGTTGTTTGCATACAAAGATTTAAATTGTTAAGGTGGCCATAAATGTAGCGACTTGGTGGCTGATCAACCATCCAATTTGATAATTGTTTGAAATTGGTCAAATGTATTGATCGGACATGTGTGAAAATCTCAGATCAACGTGGTCGATTGGGTGCGTGGCGGTAATGGCGTCCAATATTGTGAGCCACTAACGCGACGAAACCTCTTACCGATGTCCCTCCCAATTGTTACATGTACCCCCCGGTGCCTGTGCACTAAAATACTTTATCTGTCACTCCACCTGCTAGTGTCCACTTCTGTGTCTGCCCGCACTTCCACATTTGGGTCCCACATGACTACCGGCATTTAGCATGAGGCGCTTGTGTGAGCCACCAATGTGGAAAAGCGGCAGATAGGTCAAGTATATGCACTGGATGGCACAAATAACATTTGGGAGGATGAGGCCAGGGGTGGCAAGGCGGCGCCACAAGACGATTCCTGAGAGATTTCATGCTGAAACCAATCAGCAATCGTCCTGCGGTTGTATCGGAAGAAATCGGAGTGAGGATCTATGTGGTAATGATGATATGTACGGTAATATGCAGAACATAGCAGCCATATTGTATCTCGTGGAAGCCATATTTTTCACTTTTCTATCTGCTGTGTATCTTTCAGAGGTGTATGTATGCCAGTCTGGCAGCTGGCTTTATGGAGTTCCTTATGTAAATGTAAATTAACTCTGCATTCAGTGGCCAGCAGGATGAGCTACCATTGTCTGCATTGAATAGATCAATTACGTTGGATAGGCAAATGAACCTATACATTCAATTAGGAACTGTCTACCTAGCCTCTAATTAGGAGATGACTAATTAGGCCAATAGCAGCCGTGTCCTTACCTTTAATCTGCTAGGAAATATTGTCACCGATGTGTTTGTCACCTGTAACCTGTGGCCCCAGCAAGGAAAGACGTAATTAGATAACAACCTCCGCTTTTGTTCTGCATCCTAAAAAGGTGTTGCATTGCTTTGAACTTTGTATTCATGTAAACAGCTACCTGTTGACCAAATATACAATCCGGACTAACTGAGTCTGGGAACTTCAAAGGCTAACAGGAAACTCTGGCCAGCAAGGATGTGCTGTCACACCTGAGGAAATTGGATTACTCCTGGATCTGGACATGTGAGTGGCCCCGGGCCACAAATTTTCCTATAAAACATTAGCTAGGAGGATTTAGAGTCATAGTTCTTTGGAGATAGCAAGACGCTAGGACTATCCTGGTCTGACCAGAACCGCGTTCTCCTCGCAACAACGCTCAGATCTATATGCTGGTAACGTTTATTCCCATTTTATTTTAAGTAAACTGTCTTGTTGTGTATCTTTGTAACTTTTATCTTTGTCATTTTTACTTTGTTTTTGTAAATCTTTTGTATATATTCTTGTCTGCACTGTTCCACTTTTTGGAATATTTATTATATTAAATATTTATTTAATAAGTTTGACTTCTGTTGTACTAAGCCAACGCTCATAGCCTAGAGAGAGTCTGCAGTGTAACTTGTGTTACAAGTTCAGTGCCTGATTGTGCCTTGCTACTGTGTGTGTGTGTGTGTGTGCGTGGCGTTCCCGTATTTGGCCTAAAGCGCAAAAGCTGACCTAGATACGGAAACGCGGACTGCGTGCAGGTCACTCGACAGCAGAGTGGAAGTGTCTAGCAACAGCTAGTGGTGGCAGTGAGAAGTGTTCTGAGGGGTTACAGCCTTGTGTTAGCTTGAATAAGGCTGCTTCCCCTCTCGATCTGGTCAAACCCGCAGTCGGGAACCGTATCTGCAGGCGTGCCGCAGGGCTGGTTCTTGACAATCAGATCTCGCTCTGATCAACCACAGAGAGATCTGTCTCTTGGTTGATTGCCCGCCAAATCACTTGATGTACAAGCACTTTAGAGCATCATTAGACAGGACTGTTTGTGATTAAAGTGGACCCAAATTAAAAATACAAGATTTCAGAAATGAAATCTATTTTCTAAATTATAATAATAAATAGCAGCCTTTTTTCAGCTACATGATGACAAATATAAAATATTTTACATTTATTGGAGAAACCCCTCCCTTCCTTTCATATTGCCGGGACAGAATCCGGCAAACTGGTGGAGTAGGTGGTGTCCGGCAAAGGAGGAATTGCTAATGGCTGCCACCTGTATAACCCTAGTTATGAAAAGAGAAGGGTGAAAAGCAGTCACTGAAATGCTTATAGGCTTGAAGGAGTGTTTATTTATATTTGTATGTGTCAGAGTGGTGCAACTACCATGGCCCACATGCAATTAGCCTGTTCTCCTGAGTTTTCACCTAGGTGATATTTTCATCGTGTCAATGTCTTCTAAGCCACCATCAAGCAAGAAAATACTGTGGTAGTAATTTTGACAGAACTTTTTTTTTAACAACTTTTTGGTATTTTTTAAATTACAAAGTGTTGAAAAGTTATTTTAAAGAGAAGATGGAAAATGTATCTCCTAGGAGAAAACTCAGGAGAACAGGCTAATTGCATGTGGGCCATGGTGTTTGTGCAGCTGTCCTTCTACATTGCTTAGAAATCTGCCATAACGAGTCATCAAAGTACAAGCATTGTTCTTCGCATGCCGCCGGACGCCGCTTGCTTATCCGTCACTCATTGTTTCCCTTCCTCTTCGCAGAACTGAACAGGCTGCCTAGGGAGCTGACGTTTCAAGAGGAATTTTAGTGAAAAAGGGGAAAAAAATAAATCCATACGTTGCAAAGTGAGAAGTTAAAACGTAGAAGAGAGATTAAGAAGTTATTGATATTTGTCATGTAATTTGTTCATATAGTTTGATCCACATTCAGCCTGCAAGTCATCATCTTTACTACTGGCAGACATGAAAAAAAAAGACAGCACCAACTGCCGTTATCTATAACCACACCCCCTAACGTGATAGGTTAAAAGGTTGTATTTTTATAGGTATACATATGCACAGAGGCAGATACTGGTTGCTTAGCAGTTGGAAACAGCTGTTATTTCAACAATGTAACAAGGCTCACAGAAGGGAAACTGTCAGGACCATGGTCATGACATCACACTGTGGGAGGGGTTTCACCACAGTATCAGCCATACAGACCCTCCTGATGATCTATTCGAGAAAAGATAAAGATTTCTCATGGAAAGGGGGTTTCAGCTTTTAAATGGGATGAAGTTCAATCCTTGGTTACAGTTTCTCCTTAAAGTGGCCCAGAGATGAGTAAAAAGAGTAAAGTTTTTTACTTACCCGGGGCTTTCTCCAGCCCCAGAAGCACGGATGCGTCCCTCGCCGTCCTCCTGCGGTCCTCCGTTAAGCCGCAAACTGCTCCAATAAGAGGCTGTGTGACATCAGCAGGGGGCCTTCTGCGCATGCGCGGACCTTCTGTGCAAGCGCACTTGGCCCTGGCTGATGTCACTCGGTCAGACTGAGCCCGACTGAGCCGTCTACTGGGGCTGTGTTGCGGCTACACGGAAGATTCTGGGTGGGCCGCGGGAGGCACGCGTGATGATGGCGAGGGATGCATCCATGCTTATGGGCCTGGAGGAAGCCCCGGGTAAGAAATTGATCTCTGGGTCTCTTTAAGGCTCGTACAGACGTCCAAACAATCTGCCCACTATCATCTAAACTTGGTCTATTGGAATACAGTTGGGCGTGTGTATGGCTGGCCAGGAACAAAACGACAAACTGATAACAGTTGGTTTGCCAGATCCTTCCAGTGGATCAACCTGCACAACTATTTTGTAGGTTGGCTACGTGTGTACGAGTCGTCTTAACAACTTTGTTGATTTTGAAAGCGGATATGTTGAGCAGTTAGTCGTTTTGCTTGTGTACTCAGTATTTCCACAAGTTGGTTGTTTAGTTGGTTGGCGTGTGTATGTGCTTGTTTTGTAAAAAAAACTTGTCATGTGGTTGGTCCTGCATTATGTTGGACGTGTGTATGAGCCTTTAAAGTACCCGGGCAGTAAACAATATACTTTCCACACACAGATTTCAGTTCTGCTCAACTGAAATTTTTGACATGAGCAGAACGTCGATGATGGGCGGGGAGGAAGTGTCAGTAGCATTTATTTAAAGTTACAGGTGTCCTTTAATGAAAATCTGTAGTGAAACACAAAAAAAAAATAGTGGATTTGGAATGGTTCAAAATAAACAAGAACAGTGTGTTATGGATTCAAGTAAAACTGTAGTGATGAAAAAAAAATGTCAGATACTTATGGAGAGGGAAGGCTCTGGATCCTAAAGAGCTTTCCTGTACCTCTCTCGGTGTCCTGGTTCCTCGGTACCTATACTGGAGGCGGGGTCATCAGGCTATCTATAAGGAAGGAGGGGAGGGTCATCTGGATTCTTAGACTGAAGACAGGGGGGAGGGGTCATCAGGCTACCTAAACTGGAGGAGGGTGGGGTTATCTGGCAAGCCATACTGGCAGTGTGGGGGGGCGGGTCATCTGGCTGCTTATACTAGAGGGAAAGGTCATCAAGCTACCTATACTGGAGGGAGGGGAAGGGTCATCTAGCTATACTGAAGGGGGCGGCTGCTGACAGTGGCCTTGGGCAGTAATGAGTACAAATCTGGCCCCGTCTATAGGATCTAAAACCTTCACTCTCTGTAGGTAAATATCGTACTTTTTTTTCTCTTTAGTTTTACTTTAACGCATCACACACTGTCTATGTATTTTAAACCATCCCAAATCCACTGGGCTCAATTGAACAACCACTGCTTAAAGTCTGCTTGACGCAGTGCGAAACAATCAATCCTCCTCCGGCCTCTGACCTTCTGTAATTTTGTGGGAGTTTATCACAATGTGATGCTACTTTGTGTACTTCTTGCTGACTTCTGGCAGATGCTTTTCTTTCTCTATATTGTTCTCGGTTACATAACGATTTTTTTTCTTCCCGTCTACCAGGCAGAACCATTTATCATAGTAACAACTTTAAATTGTTGAAAGAAAACAAGAAAAATCAATGTTTATTGACTGTGACTTTCAATGTACAAGTAACCCTATATTATGTTTGTGTCACATGTACAGATTCCAAACTTGCCTCTGATGAACCCAAATCCTACTTTCAGGTTTGGTTTTACAGACTTCTAGACCTATATATTGGCAAGGCTGGATTTATGCTTTTTGCACCCCTATGCCAACTTCATTGTTGCTCCCAATCATGGGTGGATTTATACTTTTTCCGCCCCTAGACAGACTTTCTTGAGGCTCCCCTTCCATGTGCAGCACCCCTTCCTAAACCTTGTGCTGCCCCTTTATGTACAGCAGCCCCTTAAAGTGAACCTTAAGCCAGAAAAAAAAAATTAGTTTTACTCCGGTGCCCTTTACTCCTGTGCCCTCGCAGCTACTCACTAATCCTCTGGTCCCCCGCTGCCAGCTAGTTTCGTTTTTAACCGATAGTCCCGTAAGGACTGGCCACGTGTAGCTTTTTCCGCATTCCCGACTGTAATCAGCGCTATTGCGGGCCGCAACGCGTACAAAAATACGCGTAGCCGCATATCTATGAGTGCGTAATGCGGCAATAGCGCTAATTACAGTCGGGAATGCGGAAAAAGCTACGCGTGGCCAGTCCTTACTGGACTATCGGTTAAAAACGAAACTAGCTGGCAGCGGGGGACCAGAGGATTAGTGAGTGGCTGCGAGGGGACAGGACTGCTGCAGGGGGCTGGTAGAAGCAGGTGTCTCTTTAAGTTATATATCCCTTGGGCAGCAGCTCCCTATTTCCCTGTATTACTCTTTATTTACAATTCTAGCATTCCATTTGCAGCCTCTTCTTCCATACGCAGCAATCCCTTTTTGCATGTCCAGCCGCCCCTTGGCCAGCTGCCGTACAGGGCCTTTCCAGAAATCCGGCCCTGCTCCCAATCTGAGTGCCGCAGCCCCCTCTTTTATGTGCAAGGGCTGTTTTCACTAAGAAACGTGGTCACATTTAGGCATGATCAATGAGAGGCAAATAATTTCTCATAACATTCAAATTTCATGTAAATGATATGCAGCTTAATCACAAAAGTGCTAGTGTTTTTTTTTAAATGCTAGTGCTATTCTACCCTATGGCAGTGTTCTCACTGCCGCAATTGTTGCCAATCGTGGGCATTTTGCGATTAGCGCCAATCGCAAACGCCCCACCTGCAGCAGTTTTGAGGTGATTCTAAAGCAATCGCAGTACAGTGCTTATAAATCTTGCTCTGAAATCTCGGAAGTGTCCAGTGATTTTTACCACGCTAATCACAGTTAAATCACTTGCGCAAAAGGCTAGAATAAAGCGCTTGCGTTTTGCTATTTTAAGCGTGAATGAGCCCTAAGTTAACCTAAATCAAGTTTAACTTACCTGGGGCTTTTACCAGCCCCCTGCAGCCACCCTGTGCCATCACTGGGCGATCCTCCCCAGTCCTCATGTCTCCTGATCGGCTTCTCGTGGATGGGAGCGCCCTGCGCATGTGCAGTACAGGGAAATTTCTATTGCGCATGCGCAGAGCGCTCCCAGCAATGGGAGCATGATTGAGTATGTGTGCGGCCCACGGCTGTGCATGTGCAGTGGCCGTTGATTCGCCAAGTCGCCTGCCGAAAAGGGGAGCTGCAGGGGACTGCAGGATCGCTTAGTGACGGCGCGGGTACATGGTGGCGGCAAAGAGCTGGTAGAAGCGCCGGGTAAGTTAAACTCGTTTTTATTTCAGTTGGACAATAAGGGTATAAGAGGCGCCCTGGTGCAATAAAAGCATCTAAAAGCAGTTTAAAAAAGGAAAATAAATTTGAGGTAGCTTACCTCAGTGACGAAAAAATCTTTGTATTTTACAAAGGTTTTTATTAGTAGCACAGGCAACGCGTTTCGCGGGTCAGAGCCCGCTTCCTCAGGCCAATAACAGTGCCAAACTAAATGACAGATTCAGCAAAGGGAACTTCCAGTCCATTTTTATTGGTCCAAGTCCCGGCTGCATATAACTTAAAAGAAATTTGAATGTTTAAATAAATTATTAGCATCTTATTGATCATCCCTAATCACAATGCGATGTGATACTTTTATCAGGTGTGTTTTCGATTTCCGTTGGGTGAATAAAAAAGTCCGGGACTTAGAATGGCCGAATTCCGGAAAAATCACATAGTGGCCTAATTGTAATGCGGTTTTCCTGCACGAAAAATGCAGCAGACACGATTACAATACGGTCAAATTGCGTTGCAAATGCCAAGCAGTAATGGAAAAATCCCTGTGTGGTTTCCATTAGTAAAGTGACTACCTAGCATTTTTTGCGATCATAATGCGATTGCAATCGGATCTCAAAATGCACTCAGTGGAAAATGTCCTTAGCATTAATAGCATTAATGGACAGCAGCCCCTCTCTTTCACGTACAGCAGCTCCCTTGAGCAGCAGCACTCCCCCCTTCCGTGTGCTGCTCTCCATTGGCTAACTCTCCTTTCCATTTGCAGCCTTCTCTTCCATATATAGCTACCATTTTTTTATATTCAGCCATCCCTTGATCAGAAGCTGCCCAAGGCCCAGGTCATTGTGGCCTTTTCACTGCTCAATTTATTCATTAACAATGGATTTTATTAATCATTGTCAATAATAAATATAGCTTTCCTTTTGTTACTGATCTTACTCTGTGCTCTGAAATCAGTGTATTTTGAGTGATATGTGGTTTGGACTATTAAGCACTTTAAAGCTAGTGAAAATAAACTGAAGAGATAAACAATTGTATCCTGTAGTGCTAATCCTAAACAGGATTTTCCTGGGATTCCACAGCCTAATTTTGGTTTAAAACAGGAACTCATACTTGAAAACCGCGTGTGATTTGCAAGATTCTGAAAATGCAAGTGTGGCACATGTAATGTATTGAAATGGCATCGCATTCTGTTTTGCGGTCATATGTAAATATGCCTTTAGGGTTCGTACACACTAGGGGCGTTTCGGCCTTTTTTCAAGCGCAGGCGATTTTTAAAATTGCCCACAAAACGCTGGTGCAATGAATCTCTATGAAGAAGGTTCATATCAGCGGGGTTTGTGCGCTGTGCGCTCAGCAAAGCGGTGCCTGGACCATTTTTGGGGTGATTTTGCTATAATGGAATCGCTTTGTGGGGCGATTGCGTTGGCGTTTTAAAGAATAAATACATTGTATTTATTCTTTTTCGGGTCAAAGAGTTCACTACCTGAGTTGCGTCAGGGAGTGAATTACAAAACCGCTCGGGAAAAGCGCTTAGAAAAGCGCTTTTCACAAAAACAAAACGCCCACCCAAGCGCCGAGAATCAAAAAAAAAATTGCGACAAAAAACTCCAACGCGAACGTTAACGTTAGCGGAATGCAATGTGAACGAGCCCTTAGTGATTTTTCTGCATTTAAAAATGTGGACGGCAGGTCTTTTTTTCGCATGTGAGTCACGTGACAATGCAAGTTAGTGGGAACGGTACACAATCCACATGAGAAATGCAGTTTGGATGAATATTTGCATGCGGTTTTGAAGTTCATCGGTATTCACGGAAAAATGCCATAGCAAAAATGTGCATACTAATGTATATAAAAATCACACACACATAAACGGTTATACAAAAAAGAGCAATAAACTGGCAAATGCGGAGTTGTGCATGCGGAATAAGAGAAGTGTGAACTGCCACTAAGGATAAAAATCAGAGTTTAACTACTACTGGACCACCAGTAATATGAAAACATGCTGTTGGTCCCTCTTAACAGATCCCAGGATGTTTTAAAACATTTTAGTGCGTAAAATGCCAAATAAAATGTATGGTTTTTATTTACAGTAGCATTGTTTATTTTAAACCTATAGGCGATGGAATTGGAGAAATAGTGTATTTTTTTTTTATTTCCCCACAAGTTATCCCTTTAAAATGAATAGAAAATAAAGTAATTACTGAGAACAAATATCACCCCAAAAAAGCCTGATTTGTGGCGAAAACAAGGTATAGATCTTTTTGATATGATAAGTAGTGTTAAAGTTATTGGCAAATTAAAGGGTGACAGGTGAAAATCGCTCTTGTCCTTTAGGGTAAAAACCCTTGAGGGTAAAGTGGTTAAAATTTGACTGGCTCAGGTGAATGATAATGTTTGTTTAGCTCTCATACACACAAATCTTGAGTTACTGAAATTTTTCTCCGTTCTCGAAATTTTTTTCCATTCTCTATTGCCTGCACAGAACGCTCCAGACCACGTGAGCGTGATCATGAGCAGCGCGACCTGGCGAGGTCGGCATCTGCAATGAAGGGGATCCCGAGACCCCGAAGCTGCAGCGAGGGACACATAGGCTGCCAGGGGCTGGAGGAAGCCCCAGGTAAGTGGATCTGTTTTTGTTTTTATTTTGGAGCTTGCACCTTCTCTTTAATTATGTTATTTAAAGAAAAAAAATAATTGTCAGTGGACTAGTCTATCGCCACACCTCTTCTTATTGGCCATGCCTCAATTTTTTTTTATTTTTAATTTTGACGTTTTTCCTGTGAATTCTCTTTGGCAGGTCCCAGACTGTTACCGGTACTGGCAGTGATTGTAACAATACCAGTATTAAACCTGAGGGGGTGTTTTTCACATTAACTTTCTTTGACTTTTTCCCATGAACTGATTTTGTTAACACAGTAAAGTGGGGGACGTAGTGATGTTGTCATAGAAACCCGTCAAATGTTTTGTTTTTTTTCAAAGAGGATGGAATTTTGGAATTTGGCTGCTACTATGGGCAGCATGCTCTTCTGTGTATACACAAGTTGCAATGTTTTTTGTTTGTTTGTTTGTTTTTTGTTGTATGCCCTTTTAACTCTATTAATAAAGCGGACCTAAACTCAGAACTTCCTCTTTGCTCTGAAAGATACACAACAGCATAATAACCATTTAAATAAAAACATTTCATAGTTACAGCTGATACAAATCATCCAATAAATCTTTCTACTTCCTGATTCATGGAAGCAGACAGAGGGTTAACATCCTGTGCTTTCAAATGAGCTTATCTGCTGTCATGTGACACAGGGGAGAGATCAAATTCAACTTGCGATTAGTCGCAGATGAGGGGGAATTAGACAAGCTAAATGCTCTAAATACATACAGGGTGCATTTCTCTGTTTTCTTTCTGTCCTGTGCAAGAGTTCAGGTCCAGTTTAAAAGATTTATTCTAACGACATATCCAGTGAAACAAAACATCAGTATCAGCTTGGCTGGATATGGCTGCAGTATGTAAATGTGGAATGACAAGTGGTAGCTTTATTGTAAATAAACATAAGCAAAGTTTATGAGAAGAGTGAATACAGACTAATACAGACTGCCTGGGTTTAACCCCCATACACAATCAGATTTACATTACAGAATACTCAAAATAGTATTTAAAATGTGAATTGAAAGCTAGGAATATCTGATGTTTATAATTGTCTTGCGATATTCCGTTTTGCAAGTGACACTGAAGTAAAAAAAAGTATGTTATAATGAATTGTATGTGTAGTACAGATATCGTTTGCATAGATAACAACTGAAGTTTCTTAATTCTTTCTGTACTAGACACAATATGAGACTCTTTTATTGGCTACTAATGTTCTATACATTATCTGTACTACACATACAGTTCATTATCTCATAAGTTTATTTTCACTTCAGATTCCCTTTAAAAAATAAACTAAGGCCTCTTGCACACTGCAAGCGATTCCGATTCAGATTCTGCTTTTTAATCAGTTTTTACATCTGATTCCGATTCCGATTTGCAGTTTGCTCCCTGCACACTGCAAATCGGAATCTGAATCGGATGTAAAAACTGATTAAAAAGCGGAATCTGAATCGGAATCACTTGCAGTGTGCAAGAGGCCTAAAGCAGTTTTCTCTGCATGAATAGTTTCCAAGACTCTCTGAGTGTCTGCTTTCCTACTCCCCCGCATATGCACAAATGGTAAAGGGTACACTTTATCCAACTTAAATAAAGCTGAAATTTCTACCAACAAATACTGGCCAAGCAACCTCTGACCAGTTTTACTGAACAGGTGTATACGGCTGTGATAGGACTGTCTAGCAGACTGCAGGATAGCTCCTCCTCTCCTTGAGACTTGTGTTATCCTATATAACAATTAGCCTGTGTCGCTGCGTCCAGCAGTTTGCAGCGTCCCTGTGTCCCTGTTATTTTGTTACTGCGCATGTGCGCAAAACGGACAGCTGGAGGGACGAGGGGGCGAGATGGGCGGGCAGTTGCGTGCGCACACGGCGGGTGAGCGGGCACGCGCAGTGACTGGCGGCGGCAAAAAAAAAAAAAAAAGACCTAGAGCCCGTTTTTAAACGGGCTTGGGTCTACTAGTGTGGTATAATTCCCTCCTCCAGCTGGTATCCATCCACTTATGTAGGTGTTGCTGGGCGAATCAGGGGAGATGAAGGCAGTCTCTGCTCTCTACACAGGGGGGTGCTCTCCACACAAGTGTATGAGATAAAACAACGATGCATTAGTTGACTTTCTTATTCAGAAGCTATGGAAGGTGAGGGTCAGTGTGTACAGTACAGAACTTGTGAACAACAGTTTCCAGTGAAAAATTCCAGGATTTAAAGAAAAAATATATTTCATGATAGGCTAGTAAAGATTATGCGGACCACAGTGAAAACAGAAAGTTCCTTCTTTGGCGTTTGGAGATGATCCTTAGAGTTAAGGAAATCAAAGACTGCCCTTTTTAAAATGTTAAAGAGGAAGTGTAGAAGAAATAACATAATGAATACATTGCTTATTGTTTACAATATTAATTTATAGATTATTTAGTCAGTGTTTGCCTATTGTAAAGTCTTTCCTATCCCGCATTTACTTTCTGAAATGTATCACTGGTGGTGACATCTTTAGTTCTGTCAGGTGATTTGTATGGAATGTTCATTACTGAGAGTGCTGTGGGGGATGATATTGCTTGGTTGTTGGAAAAACCCATTCCACAATGCAACAAGGTTCACAGACAGAAAACTGTCAGGACCACAGTCATGACCTCACACTGTGGGAGGGGTTTCACCACAATATCAGCCATACAGATGACCCTAATGATCTATTTGAGAAAAGGTAAACATTTCTTAAGGGAACGGTTGTATCAGCTACTGATTGGGATTAATTCAATCCTTGGAGTTCCTCTTTAAAGGGAACCTTCACCGAAAATAAAAGAAAAAGTTTCCTTACCTGAGGCTTCCACCAACCCCCCCTGCAGATGTCCTGTGTGCATGCGCTGAACACATAGGGATGGGAGTGCAATCTAGGACGCGTGGCCAGGGCTACGCAGGTGCATTGGCTCGGAGACTGGCAATGAAACTGAGCCATGTCAGGGGGACCGGATGATAGGTGAGTGACGGCGCGGGCACAGGACGGCTACAGGGGGCTGGTGGAAGACCCAGGTAAGTGAAACTTTTTCTTTTAGCTTCGGTTAAGGTTCCCTTTAACTGCCTGGATGTTATATTAGTCTTATGGTGTAAGTAGTTTCTGAGTCTCACACCCTGGAACAAGCATACAGAGCATAAACAGCCGATCTGCACACTTTTGTGATTCGCAGAGAAAAATGATCAGAGGTTAGAATTTTTTTTTTTTCTTTGCAAAAACTTTGAATGAGTGCTCATTCACAAGGGTGTTTTTGCCCTTTTTTCAAGCGCAAGCGATTTTCAGAATCACCTATAAAACGCTTGTGCAATGAATCTCTATGAGAAGGTTCATATCAGCGCGTTGCGGTCGGCAAATCGGTGCCTGTACCATTTTTGGGGCGATTTTGCCTCAATTAAACTTATAGGAGAAACGCAAAATGCTCCCAAAACCGCTTTGTGCAGCGATTGTGTGAGCGTTTTTAAGAATAAATACATTGTATTTATTCTTTTTCTGGATCAAAGAGTTCACTTCCTGACTTGCATCAGGGAGTGGATTACAAAACCGCTCTGGAAAAGCGCTTCGAAAAGCGCAATGCAGCGAGCAGTGGAGCGCCGGGAGGGGGGAAAAAAGCGCACAAAAACGCAAAACGCCTGCGTTTTCGATATTAGGTGTGAATGAGGCCTAAAGGTGGGAAATTTTAAAACTCATATCTGGGGTTAAGAGACATCTGCATTTCCACTGTGGGTTGAATTATGAGCAACTAGTGTGATGTTACACTACTACCTACCAGCAGAGGGCTCCAGCACACACATGACACAAGTGTAATTGCCAGCAGCTGCACCATCATCTCCAAGTCATGAGAACGGGCTCTTGGATGCCGTCGTCTTCCTTCTTCTCTGGTGGTTCTTAGGATCCGGGCCCTGAGCAAAGTAATTCCAACTAGCATGTTACACACCAGGGCAGCTGCCAGTGATCCTAAACCCAATCCAGAGAATAGTAAGCAAAATCCTGGGGGGTCCTGAAGAAAACACCAGGTTCCTGAAGGCTGCAACCCATAAGTTCCATAACCAAGCAGTGGAAGGGTGGACACCAGAAGGGCAAGTGCCCATGTGAAGGCAAGGCTTATCCGAGCTCGATTTTGAGTAACCACAGCAGAGTGCCAGAGGGGTCGAGTAAGACCAAGGCAACGTTCACATGCCATTAGAAGGCCAAGGAGAAGTGGAGAAAGTCCAAAGAACACCATACAGCCACCAAGAAACTGACATCCAGCCATTGGTATTCCTCCATAGGAGTAAAGCCACAGAACAAAGGATCCCGTGATGACATGTCCAGCCAAGTCTGTCATGAGAAGACCCGAGGCCAAGAGAAGGAACTGTGCTCTGGAACGCCGAAGATGTCGAGAATGGTAATATGCTCGAGCGAGAATCCAAAGACCAAGAGCATTGGACAAAGCACCTATGGCCATAGACAGTGATGGGAGGAGAGGGCTGGATGAACGAGGAGGAGAAGGTGGAGTGGTATAAGAAGGAGAGCTTGGAGGCCAGGGGGAAAACATTGAGGAAAAAGAGGTGTTGAAGGCTAGTGGTGGGGACATTGAATAAGGAGACAAAAATATTCTAGATGATGAAAAGTGTGATAGTAATTGTTAATGTGAGGAGATACATTTGAGAAAGGAATACATGGTGAATGGATACAAATGACAGGTGTGGACATGTCATGACATGCAAAGGAATGGAGAGGAGGAGAGAAAAAAAGAGAAACCAACGTTAATTTTTATTTTAAAACCCACATGCATATAATTCACCCATTCATCATTCTTCTAGTATGGATACAAAAAGTTTAATCTCGTATAACTGGAGTTATTTTCTTTATCTTAATTTTTTTCCTATCCTTTGGTAAATCTAATCAATTAAGTGGAGTAGAAAAATAAATATTTCATGATCTGTGTTTGATTTACATTTGTTTTAGAATCTTTTACGGGTTTTCAGCATCTGTTATGTCCAGTGGGAATTTTTTAGATGATGCTTTACTCAACAAAGGAACAACAGTAGGTAGTCTTATACCCTCAGACCGTCGCTTCAGGTCTATCCCCACCAGGGGCGTAACTACAAATCATGTGGCCCCCAGCATAACTTTGATGGGGCCCCCTTAATGTTCCCAACTCCTCCTCCCTTGCCTCCCTTGGTGACCCACACAACATGGGGGTTATCATACAAAGGTCATTACACAAGTGTGGCCATAAGGATCTTTACAACGATAACAATTGTAGCCAGAAAAACAACCTGATCTGGAGTATCAGAGAAAGGGAAGGTTAGTAGTTGGGTTCCTCCCAAACCTCTGGCCCCCTCTGCAGTTGCAGTGGCTGCTTCCCCCTAATTGCGCCCCTGACCCCAACCAAAACCAACAGGCACAGGAACACCTTCTTCCCCTGAACTCTAGCCCCTGAAATACCCCTTAGCACCCCATACCTTCCTCGCAGGTGTCTTTCTGCTTTGCCATATCTGCTTTGTCTAGACCGTCTGTTAATGTCTAAATGCCTGTCCTAATGTATGTTACTGCGCTATTTGGCATATGTACCACAAATAATCCCAGGTGCGACTTTGGTCATACTTTGTGAATTAAGCCGATTCTGATCTTCTGATTCTGATGTGGTGTCGTGGCCATTCCACCCATACCCAAAGTGTTACTTTTATCATTTTTACTGGAGAACATCAGAGATTAGCTTAAACCCCCCTAACTCCAAACACTTGCTGTGTTATATCTATGCCAGACTTATGTAGATAGCCATGGAGTCTTAGTTTTAAATGTCCACCACAATGTGAGCAAAATTCAGGAACATTAAGCGGCACGTCAAATAATGTGCATGAATTTAAAACAAGATATACCGTAGTTTAATTCTTCTCTACAAAGTTGTGTACTTTTCTGTCCTGTCGTGTAATGCCACATTTCATACAGGAGAACAGCAATTACAAATTTGAAGGGCTTTCCAATTTTGGTAAAAAGTGGACCCCCGACTTGAGACTTAACTGTGTTAAGCAGAATTACGTGCATAAACTTTTACACAGAATGAGTTGAGTGTAACGCATTGCATGTATTGCATTCTGTTCTACTCATCATGCGCTATGACACTATACATGTAATTCTGCTTACCGCAGTTTATTGCATACACCTCTTTGAGACATCCTGGCTAAAACTTGTGAGAAGAGCCAGAATGTACAGCAATCAATAGATTCCGATCAAACATCACAAGTCCTGGTTCATCTAGACTGCTGTGAGCTAACACCTGCTCAGTTGTCCTCGGTTACTTCACGTAGCTTATCTCTGAACCCTGGTGTTAAGAAACCTCACAGTATTTTAAGCTGCCTCTAAAACAGACATTCACCTCTTTGTGGGGCGTCCTGCACCTCCGCTGGCTACGTCTTGTTCTTCCTTGGGTGGCAGTCCCGGGGTGTGTTTGCTTCATCCACAGTCCATGGTGTCATTGTTTTCTTTTCACACTGTTCAGTATCACAGAAGTCCTCCTCAGTTCCACTTGTTTCTGCTCTCCCTTTCCTGTCTGTGGTTTCTTGCTACATCTCCTTGTTCTTCTGTCCCTTCAGCCCAGTGTCACAGCCCAGTCCCTTCTCCGCACTTGTGCCTTCCTCCTCTGATCTTCTTCACTCTCCCTGTTCCATTCGCATTGTCCTCTTGTGCTTCCCTCATCCTCCCCTGGATGGTGCCTCCTCCTCCTCCCAGAGGACCAAGAGAAGTGAGAGAATGGGGTGAGAGCAGACGGCCAAAAGGAGGACTAATAACGATGTACAGTAGGAGTAGAAAGAAGGAAAATGTGCAATTCAAAGAACATAGTAACAGATCAGCCATTCAGAATTATTTTTTTCAGTTTTCTCAGGATGCTGAAAGATAACAGCTGATTAGTTGCTATGGTCTGTAGCAGTTGGCACAACATCACTGTCCCATGTCCTCTCTCCTGTCCTGTCCTGCAGTAGGAGGGCAATATGCTCATGTTTGCAGATTTGTCTAGTGGATCAGGATGTGGAGATATGCACTGCAAGGAGCATGGAAGTACAACTGAATGCTTAGCCACTGTCTCTAATTTCTAAAGTAAACCAAAAGCCTGGTACACACTTCCAATTATGATTGGCCAATCACAGACCAATTTTACCACCTTCTTGTAGTATTATTATTATTTAGTATTTATATGAGACGGCCTCTTCCGCAACACTTTTTACAGAGTATATTGTGTTGTCACATAACTGTCCCTCAGAGGGGCTCACAATCTATTCCCTGTCATAGTCATATGTGTATGTATGTATCGTGTAGTGTATGCAAGGCCAGGCCGAGGCAGAGGCGAAAGAGGCTCCAGCCTCAGGGCGCAGTGTAGGAGGGGGCACACAACTCACTCAGCTATCATTCTCCTACTGTGTTTGAAGAGAGAGAAATAAGACATGTTCACCTGATCCTAAACACTAACATTACCCTCACCTGATTCCTAACACTAACATTACCCACATCTTAAACCTAACACTAACATTACCCTCACCTGATCCTAAATACTAACATAACCTTTACCTGATCCTAAACACTAACATTACGCTCACCTAATCCTAAACACTAACATTACCCTCACCTGATCCTAATCACTAACATTACCCTCACCTGATCCTAAACACTAACATTACCCTCACCTAATCCTAAACACTAACATTATCCTCACCTGATCCTAATCACTAACATTACCCTCACCTGATCCTAAACACTAACATTACGCTCACCTGATCCTAAACACTAACATTATCCTCACCTGATCCTAATCACTAACATTACCCTCACCTGATTCCTAACACTAACATTACCCTCACCTGATTCCTAACACTAACATTACCCTCACCTGATTCCTAACACTAACATTACCCTCACCTGATTCCTAACACTTACATTACGCTCACCTGATCCTAAACACTAACATTACGCTCACCTGATCCTAAACACTAACATTATCCTCACCTGATCCTAATCACTAACATTACCCTCACCTGATTCCTAACACTAACATTACCCTCACCTGATCCTAACACTAACATCAGCGCTGTGGTGGCCCCCAACTACTAACCTTCTCTTCCTCTGATACAGGGGACTATACTTCAGATCCGGTGTTTTTGTGGCTACACTTGTTATGGGTGTGAAGATATTGATGGCCACACTTGTTTTATGACCCTTGTAAGATGCACCCCAAGGCCATGAACGGCGCTAAGGGTAGGCAAAGAAAGGGGTGTGAACATTGGGGGGAGGGGAGGAGCATGAATTGTAGTTACGCCCCTGGACATGGACACAGGAAAGGGTGGGCACTGGGCAGAGTGCAGGTGGCTGGCTCTGTATGCTCAGTCACAGGCTAGGATAGAAGCTTCAGCCTGTACCTTCACGGCTAGGAAGACTCATTACTGAATAAGGTCATCATTGACCCATTAACAATGTGTGATTGGATATTTGGCTCGTCTCCAAGCGGCCTGGCGCTCCGCCAAGACTCATACATTTTTTTTTATAGCATGAGGTTTCTGAAGCAGACAGATTTCAGTACAATTTTTTTACTTCAGTTTCCAGAATGACTGAGAGAACTGTTCATAGCCAATTGCCCTTTAAATAGTCAATCTCAGCTGCCAGCCTGTGGAATGTGAGGCAATGTTAACTATTTATTCCTTTTCATAATATAAATTATTTAAAGAGATTTGTTTGGGCTAGAATCATCTCTAATGCACAAACATTTCCTCAGAAATCCACAGATTCTCAGACCAGTTTCATTCTCAGCCCAAGAGATTCTCATTTTATATTTAGGGCTGGTTCAGACGGACGCTTAGGGGCAGCAAGCCCGCTGTTTCCGGTGGGCAACAAAACATCGCTTAAAGAGACACTGAAGTGAAAAAATAATTATGACATAATGATTTGTATGTGTAGTACAGCTAAGGAATAAAACATTAGCAGCAGATATATGAGTCTAATATTGTTTCTAGTACAGGAAGAGTTAAAAAAACTCCAGTTGTTATCTATGCAAAAAAGCTCTGTCTTCTGAAGCTTGTTATCTCAACTGTCAATCACTGTATTTTCTTTTTCTCTGCAGAGGACAGGTCAATAGTTCACAAGACTGCTCTGTACAAACATTTAGAATGCTGAGTAGTGTGTAAACTGCAAATATTAGAGAATTATGCAATGTTATAAAAAACACTATATAACTGAAAATAAAAATATCAGAATATTTTCTTTGCTACTAATCTTCTAGTAATTATCCGTACTACACAACAAATTCATTATATCATCATTTTTATTTTTTTATTGCTTCAGTGTCTCTTTAAAGGGATCAACTGCTGCTTCCATTCCTATGTATAGAAACAGTTATATATATAAACCTTCAGCGCTATTCTCAATAGTCCACCACCAGAAACACCATAAAAAAACAGATCCTTACAGACCTTAATTACAGGGTCTGTAACAAAGCGTCATTAGGTCAGCGGCTGGTATCTTCCCAGCTGGCCTCCTTTCCAGTTCTGCTGCCCACAGTTGTTAACAATTTCTCATCCGTGGTACTCCCACAATGCATATATAGGATAAAAGGAAAAACTAATCTAAGCATATCTATTAAAAAATGTAATATCAAATTTTATGTAAAAGAGCAAAACAGCATAAAATGTCCACCAGATGTCCGCCATGCCCTGGTTGGACGGCGTCCTATGTTTATGTTACATGCTGTATTCTGCTTTGGGTCTGTAATAGACTGCGGAAAAGCCGCCGCACGAACTGGCAGTGAGGCGGCTGATTCCGCGTCCAGCTCGGCGGTTTGCACGCAGCAGCGTGCGTCTGATGTGGCTGGGCCTGTTAGTGCACACAGATTGAGGAATATGCGCGCGAGCACTGAGAGGCAGAACCTTTATGACAAACGAGGAGGGATCAGCTGACCAGGTTGGTCAGCTGATCTCAGAGCAAGTAGCTATTGGTTGATCAGCGATGGGTGGCGCTGGGGAGCGCTGCTCTATATATAGTTATTCCTGGTCAGTCTCAAGTTGTCTGCCGTTGCGAACACTTACGTGAAAGCACTCAGACCATAGTCAGATCCCACAGTGTGTTAGAACCAGGAGGACCTGGGAATTCACACTGAGCCAGATTACTTCTGTGTTACCATTGTGTTATACTTCAGACTAGTTCCAGGGTGTTGAGACCACGGACCTCACACCCAAGACTAGGGATACTGTGTTACCACTGTATCATGCTTCAGACTAGTTCCAGGGTGTTGAGACCATGGACCTCACACCCAAGACTAGGGATACTGTGTTACCATTGTGTTATACTTCAGACTAGTTCCAGGGTGTTGAGACCACGGACCTCACACCCAAGACTAGGGATACTGTGTTACCATTGTATTATACTTCAGACTAGTTCCAGGGTGTTGAGACCACGGACCTCACACCCAAGACTAGAGAGATTGTGTCACCATTGTGTTATACTTCAGACTAGTTCCAGGGTGTTGAGACCACGGACCTCACACCCCAGACTAGGCATTGTTTGATATCTGTTATGACCTATTGCATTCCTGACTATCCTTCTGCTTTCTGATTCGGTACCTACACATATCTGATTACCTGTTGCCGACCCTGCCTGTCCCTGGTTACTAAATCAGCCTTCTGTCTCTGTACCTTCTCTGCCTGTGTGTTGCCGACCTAGCCTGCCCGACCTTGCGAGCTATCCCTCTCCATTGAGAGATTAGTCTCCAGTCCTGCTTGTGATGCCCACCTTCTAGGTGTCACTTAGCCACAGGGCCTTCCTGCCATTCAGCCTGGGGCTCCACCCCTTTTGGAAGTCTCAGGCTGTTGGAAGGTCTTCGCACTTTCCGGAGGGAGGTGTTTCTCATACTGCCAAGGACCACCTGCTCCTCGGGTGGTCCCACTCAAAGTTATTACTGTTGCACCAAACACTCACACTAAATAGGTGTCCAGAGGTTAGTTATACTTGTATTATTGGTGATTCTGCAGATCATCAATAATCGGGTATATATCTGTATTCTTGGTGATACTGCAGATCACCAATAATCAGATTCTCTATGTGTGGTGCTGACACCGATCGTTACAGGGTCCCTGTCGTAAGGGCCCTGATGTGAGTGATTTTATGCTGTTTTGCTCTTTTACATGAAATTTGATATTACATTTTTAAATAGATACGCTTAGATTTGTTTTTCTTATTATCCTATATATGCATTGTGGGAGTACCACGGATGAGAAATTGTTAACAACTGTGGGCATTAGAACTGGAAAAGGAGGCCAGCTGGGAAGATACCAGCCGCTGACCTAATGACGCTTTGTTACAGACCCTGTAATTTAGGTCTGTAAGGATCTGGTAAGCGCATCCTTTTTTATGGTGTTTCTGGTGGTGGACTATTGAGAATAGCGCTGAAGGTTTATATATATATTTGCTTGGAAGACGCTATACTGGAGTGCTGGACTTTGGCAGCTTTTCAAATCAAGAACTGATACATGATTATAGATGGTTGCGCTGATATAAAAAAAAATTATTATAGAAACAGTTGTTTCTTAATGACCGTATCGTTGTTTACCGTCATCCGCAATAAACGCAGCGGTGGATCCTGTCATCTACCTGCAGCGTCAAAGATTGACTGCATTTGGTGGTTCTGTGTCCTCCTTCTGGGCTCAAAACGCGTTGCGACGGCCGAAGCAGTAATTGGTAAAATGTAAGGAAAACGCAGGAGAAAAGTTAATTGAAAAGGGGCCAAGGGTTCTACTGTAATGCAGGGTCTCTGGGAAACGTAGTCTGGCATCTATTGGTATTACTATTTTGTGTGTCACATGATTACACCAGCTAAATCCCGAGAGAAGATGAAGAAAGCTGCTCTGTTCTGGCAAGCTCGTTTGGTCAATGAAACATGTTTTATTGACCATTTTGCATCTAAACACTGTTTATATTCACTTATCAACCTGATTACTTGTAGAATTTGCCATGATTAATTCTTGGTTTAGTTTGGCTTTACCCATGTAGATGCAATTTAGACAGCGAAGTGCAGCTGCTTTGCCGATGGGTATACTCAGGTACACTCAGAATGTTGTGTGGTCACATGATCGCATGGTCACATGTCTTCTCTTTGGCCTGTACAGAAAATGATAGCAGAAGTCCTCTGCTATTTCTCCTGCCTTCCAACACTGCCCTCTAGTTGTGGATGCACACTATTCACTGCCTCTAAAGCTACATACTCACGGGTCCCCCGTAGCATGCATGCACACGAACAGGTAGCGACAGCTCCCTGCCGGCGACAGCTGTCCACACGTCTCGCCAGAAAGGCAGAGACGCGGCGGAAGCTGTTTGTGAATGGAGCATCCCCTGGCCGGATGCTCCATTCACTCGCGTAGGTCTCCTGTCGCTAGCCTGCGTACTCACGCGGGACTAGCGACAGTTCCGGCGAAGTCGCGGCGACAGCTGTAGCCGGCGATTGAACATGTCAATCACCTGGCGACAGCTCCGACGGGCGACGGTTCGGGGCGCGCGCGTTATACACACGGGCGACCTGTCGCCGCAACACGCGCGTGCCACGTGGCTGCGGCGACAGCCGTACCCCGTGTGTATGGGCCTTTACACTGCCTACTTCTTTTTGTTTTATTGCTGTAGTCCTTGTACTGTGGCTTGAGATTGTTATTATACCACACTTGACTGTGCAATTTTACGCCCATTTTGGGGGTTATTGCATCACAATCTGATGGCATTTTAAATTTGCATTTTCCACACACGTTTATTTTGTAATAGTGGAAAAATGCAACAGATATGTACATAGTCAAGGCTGGATTTATAGTTTTAGCATAGCTCCCAACTGTCCCTCTTTTGGAGGGACAGTACCTCTTTAGGAGCCCTGTCCCTCTGTTCCTCTTTCTACCTCATTTGTCCCTCTTTCAGGACTCATGTACAGATCCATGTAAATATATGTATTTTTCTACTGAAGAAATGTCTTTAATATACTCTAAAGGTTATCTATATCCTTTAAAGTGAACCTCCAGACTAAAAATCGACTCAGCAGCACTGAAAAGGCCTGGTGTTTCTTTAACAGTTTCACAGCATCAGAACTTTGTTTCTCTTATACAAGCCTCATTTTTAGCTGCACAGAAGAAAACTGCCCGGGCAGTTTTCCCCTGATGCTGTGCAAAGCATGATGGGATTTCTGATGTTGTTGTCATTCTGCTGTTTTGGTGCAATTTTTTTTATTTTTTTACATTTTGAATTTGACATTTGAAGCCTAGTGTGTGCAGCTGGGAGGGGTTATCAGGACACAGGACAGTTGGAACTGTGTCTCCTGCTCCTTGTCACCTCCTTTCAACCAAAAAAATGGCAGCCCCCATGAATCACAAACATTTGCCTGTTCTTTTAAAACAGGGTGGGTAAAATATTATATTACCTATCTATTCTAATTAACATAACTAATGTAACTTAATAACAGTATGTTTGTTTAGGCTGAAGTTCCCCTTTAAATTATATTTCTTATTTTCAAGTGTTAATATGAAGGAAAATGAACCAGGATAGAAAGGACCAGTGTGGGTTGAATTATAAAACAACATATTTTTCCTATGAAATCTTTACGGTATGCATGACTAGGGGTGTGTCGGGGTGTGATTGGGGGTGTGTCAGGGGTGTGGCCTATTTGTCCCTCTTTCTTATCTCAAAATGTTGGAATGGTTTTAGTGCCCTTAGTCCAACTTTCTTGTTGCTCCCTTTTCATGAGCAGCAGCGCCCCTCCCATTCCTTGTGCAGCCCCCTCTTCCATGTGTAGCCTTCATATTCAGCAGCCCCTCCCATTCCTTGTTCAGCCCCCTCTTCCATGTGTAGCCTTCATGTACAGCAGCCCCTCCCACTCCTTGTGCAGCCCCCTCTTCCATGTGTAGCCTTCATGTACAGCAGCCTCTCTCTTTCATGTATAGCTCTCTTGAGCGGCAGCATCCCTTTTCCTTGTGTTGCTTCCCATCTCAATTTGCAGCCTGCACTTCCATATGCAGCAACTCTTCTCCAAGGTCCAGCCTCCCAGGGGCTGCTGCGACCCAAGGCTCTGGCCTTTGGGGCCTTTCCAGAAAGCCCGGCCTGTACGTAGAATGCAAAAAGAAGAAAAAAAATAGTTTGATTTCATTAACGTGGAGGAAACGTGAACGCGGGGAAAAAAAACCCTAAATTGCAAACAGCCCATTGACTTGCTGTATATGCCTGGATATGCGCATTTCACACTATGTGGCAAAACACGCACAATTTTCCATGCTTAGTAGGACGGAAATATAACGAATAAGAAATAAAATGACATTTATGAAAATAAATTGGCTGGAGCACTTGCAAGCCTTTTAATTAAATTGGTGATTAAAAGGTTAAAGACGGTTTCAGTTCAACAACATTATTAGATTGGATTGTTAAGAGAGAGAAAGAAAGAGAGAGAGAGAGAATGCCACATTGGAAGTTAGCAGCTCTCCAGGGTCAGAGGAAGCGGCCATCATATAACCGTGTTGTATGCTTCCATCTATGCGGCCAAGATAGAGATCTACTTCTAGTGCTGATTTCAGGGACATTTTTCTCTAAATTGGCCTAAAGGGAACCTGAACCAAGTAAAATTATTTGAAGCGGAACTGAAATGATAAAAAAAACAAAGAGTTTCACTTACCTGTGGCTTCTACCAGCCACTTGTTGCCTTCCTGCACTCCAAGATTCTCTGTTCTCCCGCCATCAGCCGCTTTCGGTTCGGTGGACTCGGCAACTGTGCCTGCACACTCCGGGTCACACGTATCTTTCTCCGCAATGGCGTCCTGCGCTGTTAGCGCAGGACACTAGAAAGATACGTGTGGCTCGGGGAGCGCAGGTGCAGTTGCCGAGTCGACGGTACGATAGCACCGAAAGCGGCTGGTGGCGGGAGAATGGAGAATCCTGGAGGAGACAGGAAGGCTGCAAGGGGCTGGCAGAAGCCACAGGTAAGTACAACACTTTTTTATTATTATTATTATTTCAGTTCCGCTTTAAAATAAACACATTATGTGCTTGCTAATGAATATTACTGTACATACCGTACTTACCGCGCCATCAGTTCCTCTCAGAAGCTCACCATTTTCTTCAAGCAATGATTCCTTCCAGTTCTGACAAGGTCTTGTCAGACTTGTCTCACTGGGAGCTGAAAGTTTTAAAGTGGCCACACACCATACGATTTTTTAAATATATGTTCAATTCAAGAATAGCAATACATTTTTCTGACTGATTGTAACAATTTAAAAATATGACCAAAGTACCACACACCTATGTAAAATTTTTCCCCAATCATGAATAAAATAATTGAATGCTCAGAAAAAATTGATTGTAGCTGTACATTTATTTATTTATTGTATTTATAAAGCGCCAACATATTATGCAGCGCTGAACATCAAGTAATTGACAATCCATCACACACCATACAATTTTTGATAAAGTTGTTCTGAAATTTCCAACATGTCCAATCTCCAAAAATGGAAAAAAAAACTGGAAATTTGATCGGATTTATCGATCGAACACAAAGAAAAGTTCTAGATTTTTTGGGACAACTGATTGAAATGATCGAATTGGTGAAAAATTGGATCTTTTAATTGTATGGTGCGTGGCCACCTTTGTGGCCCTTTTACACTAGATCAGTTGCTGTCAGTTATAACTGAAAGGACAACTGAGGTGCAGAGCAGGTGCAACTGGGGGGGTCCGACCCCCCTCCCTGCCGCTTAAGCTGGAGGGGGAGCGCAGATGGGGGACCCAGGTGAGGGAGGGGGGGTCCGACCCCCCTCCCTGCTGCATTAAGCTGGAGGGGTAGCGCAGATGGGGGACCCAGGTGAGGGAGGGGGGGTCCGACCCTCCTCCCTGCTGCATTAAGCTGGAGGGGGAGCGCAGATGGGGGACCCAGGTGAGGGAGGGGGGGTCCGACCCCCCTCCCTGCCGCATTAAGCTGGAGGGGGAGGGCAGATGGGGGACCCAGGTGAGGGAGGGGGGGGTCCGACCCCCTCCCTGCCGCTTAAGCTGGAGGGGGAGCGCAGATGGGGGACCCAGGTGAGGGAGGGGGGGTCCGACCCCCCTCCCTGCTGCATTAAGCTGGAGGGGTAGCGCAGATGGGGGACCCAGGTGAGGGAGGGGGAGTCCGACCCCCCTCCCTGCCGCATTAAGCTGGAGGGGGAGGGCAGATGGGGGACCCAGGTGAGGGAGGGGGGGGTCCGACCCCCTCCCTGCCGCTTAAGCTGGAGGGGGAGCGCAGATGGGGGACCCAGGTGAGGGAGGGGGGGTCCGACCCCCCTCCCTGCTGCATTAAGCTGGAGGGGTAGCGCAGATGGGGGACCCAGGTGAGGGAGGGGGGGTCCGACCCCCCTCCCTGCCGCATTAAGCTGGAGGGGGAGCGCAGATGGGGGACCCAGGTGAGGGAGGGGGGGGGGGTCCGACCCCCCTCCCTGCCGCATTAAGCTGGAGGGGGAGCGCAGATGGGGGACCCAGGTGAGGGAGGGGGGGTCCGACCCCCCTCCCTGCCGCACTAAGCTGGAGGGGGAGGGCAGATGGGGGACCCAGGTGAGGGAGGGGGGGTCCGACCCCCTCCCTGCCGCTTAAGCTGGAGGGGGAGCGCAGATGGGGGACCCAGGTGAGGGAGGGGGGGTCCGACCCCCCTCCCTGCTGCATTAAGCTGGAGGGGTAGCGCAGATGGGGGACCCAGGTGAGGGAGGGGGGGTCCGACCCCCCTCCCTGCCGCATTAAGCTGGAGGGGGAGCGCAGATGGGGGACCCAGGTGAGGGAGGGGGGGTCCGACCCCCCTCCCTGCCGCATTAAGCTGGAGGGGGAGCGCAGATGGGGGACCCAGGTGAGGGAGGGGGGGGTCCGACCCCCCTCCCTGCCGCATTAAGCTGGAGGGGGAGCGCAGATGGGGGGACCCAGGTGAGGGAGGGGGGGTCCGACCCCCTCTCCCCGCCGCTGTGCCCAATACCCCCTTCCTGCCCGCTACCCTCTTATGCGACGTATGCTACGCCGCGGGTCCGCTAGTACAATGTATTTATTCTTAAAGACGCAAACACAATCACTGCACAAAGCAATTTTGTGAGCGTTTGCGTACTCAAAAATGGTACAGGCAGCGCTTTGCTGAGCAGATCGGAAACAAACCGCTCAGCTGTGAACTCTCTCATAGAGAATCATTGCACAAGCGTTTTGTGGGCGATTTTAAAAATCGTCTGCGCTTGAAAAAAGGCGGACAATGCCCCTAGTGTGAACGAGCCCTAAGAGAATATATTTTGATAATACGGCAGCTCAGAGTGCTACAGGATAAATGGAGAATCCCTGAGGCTTATGTAAATTAAAGCAAACCTGAACTAAAAAATAAAAGTCAAAATAAACATGCACAAGTCATACTTACCTCCCGCGTAGTCTACTCATCAATCTCTTTCTCTTGTCCTGCATCCTGTGTGTCCACTGTGATCAATGGAAGTCTCCGCCCTCCGTTTTAAAGGGGTTCTCTACATGTCTAAAAATACAAAAACTGACACTTACCTGGGGCTTCTATTGGCCCCCTGCAGCTGTCATGTCCACGCCATCCTCCTCCAATGCTCTTCAGTTGCACCATCCTGCCCGATACCCCCTCCAGCTCGGCGGCCCCCCACCCACGGCTGGGGCGGCGAAAAGTCTAGGACCGGCCCTGGAGGCAGGGCGCTACTTCTTCTTCTTGCTTCAAAGTTGAAGCAAGTAGCCTATTATATATATCGATTTATTCTTGTCCAAGTCAGAGTTCACTTCCTGACTTGCGTCAAGGAGTGAATTACAAAACCGCTCTGAAAAAGTGCTTAGAAAAGCACTTTTTACAAAAAAATGCAGCACGCAGTGGAGCACCGGGAGGGGGAAAAAACTGCAAACAAAAACGCAAAACTTTTGCGTTTTCATTTTTAGGTGTGAATGAGGCCTCAGAGCGTTGATCTGCTATTTTTTCTGCCATAAATAAGTAACAGATTTTAAATTAGGCCTCATTTATAGCTCCATGCTCCTAATTATAGCATTCAAAATGTCTTATGACGAACTGTATACAATAGATCTTTTATGATGTTTGTCAAAAGTTTATCCCTGTTATAAATCTTTTATGCCTCTATATATTTGTTTATATCAAATCAGCGGTCGGGCATTCTTATTGCGGCACCAATTTTCATCCAATAAAATTATCAAACCTGATGGTCAACCAGGAAGCAAAATCTCTAGATGTATGGCCAGCTTTAATATTAAAGAGACACTGAAGTCTCTTTTTTTACCTGATTACCTCTTCCCTCTTCCTACATTCCCGCGGCAGAACAAGTGATTTATAGCAGAGAAATAGACCTGCAAAGTTCCACGACTTTGCAGGTTGCAGATTTAGCTGGGGAGGCAGAGCTTTGCGCTGTAGCTCTGCCTCCTCTCTGGTCAATCTCCGCCTCTCCTTGCCCCCCTCAGTGAAAGAAGACTGAGGGGCAGAGAGAGGCGGAGATCGTCGGAGATTGACTGGAGAGGAGGCAGAGCTACTGCACACAGCTCTGCCTCTATCCGGAAGAAAGGAATATGCGAGCCAAGAACTTTACTGGGCTATTTCTCTGTTATATATCACTCGGGAATGCAGCAAATCCACTTAGAATTTAATGCTGAAGAGGACTTAAGCATAAAATCAGGTAAAAAAGATACTTCAGTGTCTCTTTAAAGTGTACCTGAGATGAAAAGGTATAAAAGTTTTATACATACCTGGGGCTTCCTCCAGCCCCTCCACACCAATCCTTCCCTCACCGTCCTCCTCCGCCTCCTGGATTGTCCGGTAGATGCCCTGCTAGCTTCACTAGTCAGGGCGTACTGCACATGCGCGGAATGGCCATGCCCACCGGGAGCCCTGTGTGGGAGGACTTTGTCTGCGCCGACTGGCAAAGTTAACAGGGCTTCTAATGGAAAATCCAGGATGTGGAGGAGGATGGCGAGGGAGAGATTGGCATGGAGTGGGCTGGAGGAAGCCCCAGGTATGAATAAAACTTTTATACCCTTTATCTCCAGTACACTTTCATGTTTGTTGCCTTTGGTCAGGGCCGGCACTACCATAGAGGCAGGGGAGGCAGCTGCCCCAGGGCCCCAGAGCTTGTAGGGGCCCCCAGTGGCCACAAGAGGAAAAAAAATTTCCAATCGGCCTTATAGTTTTTGAGAAAATCGATTTTAAAGTTTCAAAGGAAAAAAAATACACATTAAAAAACCTGCCGACTGTAATGGTTGATAGCAAATCCACCTTAAATGCTAGAAACCCTAAATTTGCAGGATATGTTAAAGAGATCATTGGAAATAAGAGGAAAAAACAATTTTTCAAAAAGACCCTATAGTTTTTGAGAAAATCGATTTTAAAGTTTCGAAGGAAAAAAGTATACTTTTAAATGCGGTAAATGTCACTTTTGGTAGCAAACCTAACAGTAGTGTAATTTTACATGCATCAAAAGAAAGCGCAATAAATTTCCTGACAGGGTTTCCAGGGGGTCTATACGCAGCCGCAGCGCTTTGGCCAGGGATCGCTATACAGCCGCAACATGGCTGTATGAAGATCCCTGGCATTTTTTTCTATTTTCCCAATTTTGTTTTTATGTTTAGAGTGTGGGATTTTTTTTTTTTTTAAAATTATGTGGGGTCCCCCCTCCTGAAACTTTTTAACCCCTTGTCCCCCAGGCAGGCTGGGATAGCCAGAATGTGGAGCTCCAACCGATTGGGACTTCACACCCTGACTATACCAGCTGCAAAAAAGGTCCCCTAATGCCAATTTTTGTTGCGGGGTATCTGTTGGGGGGGGGGCCCCAGGTTTATTTTGCCCTGGGGCCCCATTGTTGCTTAAACCGGCCCTGCCCTTGGTTTCATGTTTTATAATCTGCCTGGTCCTCTCTGTGCTGTTTCACTTCTTGTTGTTTATCAGGATCTCTGGCCTTTTGTGCGATATCAAACCTAGTCGCCACCCCTCAGTCGGACGCGCTGCTGAACAGAGAGGGTCCCTCTCCTAATAAGGCATTGTGTCCCAGGAGAATCCCCAAATCCCCGACCCTGGAAAGCCTCATTTTTGTAACGCTATGAGTACCCCCACCAGCAGCGACAGAGGTATGTGCTGCCTGCGTCTGGGTGACGCTGGAACCAAAGCTGCTTTCACAAGGCTTACTGGAACAGCAGAGGACGGGGTGAGCGCCGTGGTAATTGATTGGCAGAACGTTCTGGAGGTGTTCAACAGGAACAGCGATTCACGCTGTAAGTGTTGCAATAACTGGTAAAAGTATTTAACAGGAATAGAAGGACGGACTGAGTGGTGAAATAATGGATTGGTGGATTCCAGAACTGTTTAACAGCAGAGTGCTATTTCCATCCACACTGACCACATAACATTAGACCGCTGTAACATAACACAAAAACAAAGCTCTTTATCTTTCTTTGAAAAGGCACTTAGGGCCCATTCACATTGGGAATCGCAAAACGCTAGCTAGGTTAGTGGCAGCAATTTTTGAGGTAAAAAGTGTATTTTTTCCTGCACAATTTTTCACGATTTTTGAGTGATTGCGATTAGCGCTTTTTTAACATTGCAATCGCGATCGCTCAAAAATTGCAAAAAAAGCACTGAACGCACCACTTTTGCGTTTACTGCGAATCACAAATCGTCAGCAATCACTGCTATATAGCTTGCGTTACACTAGGGCTTTTAAAAGCGATAGGAATCGCCGGTGAATCAGCAATTAGCAGTAAACAGACACAAATTGCCCCAGTGTGAATGGGCCATTAGGGCTGAGACACACTATGGGCTTGATTCACTCAAGCGTGATACCTGCTATCACAGCAGTTATCACGCGCTCTCATTAGAAGGTTATCGCCCGATTACGTGCGCTTTTCACGTGAAACACACACGTGATCGCGCGCAAACGTTCGTTTATCGGGCTTGATTGACTAAACCATGATAAGAAAAATATCACAGGTTATGGTAACTGCTGTGATAGCAGAACGCGTCATAGCAGATCACAGCAGTTATCACGCTTTAGTGAATCATGACCGCTTTCTGAGCACTTTTCTGACCATGAGCACTGTCTGAGCATTTTTTTTTTAAATGCTTCCATTGACTTACATTAAAATCGTGGTAAAATAGCCACGATTGTGATTTTTTGAACAATCACAATCGCAGCGATATTACTGCAATTTTAATATAAGTCCATGGGAGCGTTTTTCTAAAAACGCTCAGACAACACTGATGGACGGTCAGTAAAGCGCTCATAGTGTGTCTCACTCCTTACTGTTTATGGGCAAGTCAACTTCTAAAGCTAAGCAAGTACCTTAGGCTTTCATCTCCCGAACCAATCACTTGTGAAAGTTATTGGAAATCTTGAGTGTGAACAGGAGTCCCCTTAGGGTGATCTCCATCACAGTAATTGGCCAAGGTGGAAAAACCCTAATGCAATCGTAGTTCCTACAGTGGGGCACCTTCCACCCGTCCTCCCCCTTTCCCTCTCCATAGAACAAAATAGGCTGTTCCTCTGGGCGTCAAACAGCGAGTCTGTACAAGAATTAGGGGGAAATTATCACGTGAAATGATTATGTCAGACTACGCAGATTAATATTGCGCTTTGGGTCCTACAGGAGAAAAGCAATTTACAAATATTTTTGTAGTTGAATAATGTGTGCATAGCTTGACAATCAGGCCAACATGGAAAAGGAACTTTAACCGAGGATTTAACTTCATCCCAGGTGGTCGCCGATACCCCCTTTCCCACTGAAAATTTTTACCTTTTCTCAAGTAGATGAACAGGAGGGGGGAAGGGGGGGGGGGTGAAACCCCTCCCACAGTGTGATGTCAGGGCCATGGTCCTGACAGTTTGCTGTCTGTGAACCTTGTTGCATTGTGAGAAATAACAGCTGTTCCAAAAAGAGAAATATCTCCCTCTGTGCATAGAACTCTCACTATGGACCATATCCACCACCAGCTCCATTGCACAGCCTTGTGCGGCCACCAGCTCCATTGCACAGCCCTGAGCGGCCATCAGCTCCATTGCACAGCCCTGTGCAGCCACGAGATGCCGCAGATCCATCACTGCTGCAAGCCAGTCAAACGGGACACTAATGGGCCAAACCGCAATCCTAAGGGGACTTTCACTGTTCTTTCACTTTTTCTCTCTATCTTTCCCTTTATCCCTTTCCTCTCTCCTCGCTCTCTTTTTCTCAGGATAGACTGGAGGGGTATCTGATTCAATTTATCGCTGAAGAAGCGTTTTGAGTGCCTAAGATGGCAGCGGATTTCCCCCTGGTCCTTTCTCCTGGGCCCATCTTCTACAGTACCTTCTACTTATGCCTTATATTCTATGCTCTGTATATGCATTGTACTTACTGTATGTATCTAATGATGTATCTGTATGCACTGTACATATCTACTGTACCATCACCGACCCTGTTGTGCCAAAAGCAATTCCGAGGTACAACTCGCGTTGTACTTGGCGAAATAAATTCTGATTCTGATTCTGATCCTATTAACTTTTTCTTTCTTTACCTACTTTTTGGTACTTTTTCAATTGCCAAGTGCTTTAAAGTTATGTTTAGATAAGTTAAAAAATTATCTCTTGGGAGAAAACCTAGGAGAAATGTACAACCAAGACGCATGACTTTAATTTTTTTTTTTAGGCTAATTTCACACCAGGACGTTGCGTTAGAGGGGGCGTTAAGGTCGCATAACGTCCCCCTAACGGAACGCCTGGTGGTGCTAGATCTGGACGTCAGAGTGAGCCGCGTTGTGCAGCTCACTCTGGCGTCAGTGATGCCGTGATGCGCACTCTTGTGCGCATGCGGCATCACGTGGTCCCGCTGGCCAATCGCCGCACAGAGCGGCTGCTCCAGGATGTAAACACTGCACGTCACAACGTGCAGTGCATAATAATTAGCCATGTGCCTGGCCGCTCTCCGCTCCTCCCCAACATTACTGAGCATGTGCAAGCAGTCTAACGCGGCTCAACCGCGTCCAAAGTACTGCATGCAGTACGTTGTCTTGTGACGCAGCGTTACAATGTAACGCAACGTCCGCACTGTGAACAGCCTCATTGATTTTTCATTACTGTGCGGTGGGCTGCGTTACAGGCTGCTCTAACGTGCGCCTGTAACGTCCCACTGTGAAACCAGCCTTAACGTTGAATTTCACCTTGCCCATATAGCTGACCTATCCAGATCCTTCTGTGATATGTCACTATTTTCCTGTGTTGGTAATTCTGCACACCTTCAAATCATATGCAAAAATGGCAACATTGCTTTTTACTTCTTCTACTAGGTCATTCATAAATAAATTGAAGAGTACTGAACCCAGTACCAACCCTGTGCGACTCCAATGCTAACAGTCGCCCATTCTGAATATGATTCATTGACCACAAATCTTTGCTTTCTGTCCATTAGTCAGTTGAAGTTCCTTATCTGTGCACACAGACAAGCTCAAGCAGTTCCAAAGACTGCCAAAACCTCCAGCGGTGGGAGATTCAAACTGTGGAGCCTACGGGAGAACGAGGACACTGGGAGGAGAACAGTGAAGGCTCTTAAACTGAGTGAGTTTCTGTCTGGTCCAGCCAATCATGCACACATGGTCTTTTTGTAAGGAGGACCTGTCACTTTTTGCTAGCAATTGCATTTGTGACATTACTTCATGAGACCTGACTGCGGTCTTAACATACCCTTTTACTAATCAATATTTGTAATAGATTAGATGCAGTGTTTGTCAACATTATTTTGTTATGTACCCCTTTTGAAAGCCTGTGCTCAACAAGTACCCCTTGATATAGTAGAGATTACCTCAAGTACCCCTTGACAGTTGACACAGATATATTTCATGGTAGCACAATAATTGTCTCGAAACACTTTCCAGGCATTTATTTATGCTTTAAATTAACTAAAATATGAATTTGGTGTTGTAGTGTATATATAAGATTATCATTTTCTAAAGCTCTATGTTTGTTATACTTAATTAACCCCATCAAGCCCAAGTACCCCCTGTACCCATCAGAAGTATCTAATCCCCCCCCCCCCCCCCCAAGTAGCTAGTTATTATTATTAGGCAGCATCCCCCTCCAAGTAGTCAATGAAGGCCCCTCCCCTCCTGGCTGCACCCCCCCCTCCAAATAGTCAGTGACCCTCCTATTATACAGCACCCTCCTTAATGAACATATTGATATTTGGCCTCAATTCACCAGAGGTTACCGACCTATTTATCTCATGGGAAGTAATTTACCTTCTGTGATATCTCCAAATAGCAATTCTCCAGAAGTATAGGGTGAAATATCGACAGGGAGATATCCATGCGATAAATGTGCGATAAATAGGCGATAGTTAGCCGTTATTTTTTCTCAAAATCACAATTCACCAGGGAAAAAAGGGGGTGTGGCCATTCGTTATTTTTTCATCTATTTATCCCCTGAATGTACCTGGAGATATGTGGTTTTCCTCACAGCTGCTGCAGCTCACTCTGCAGCTAGTTTACTAGCAGCACACAGTAACAGCTTATACTGTACATATTTCAGGCACCAGAGAGCAGCCCATTTACACTATTAAGCATATTAAGTAATATTAAGCATTTACAATATTAAGTGGATGGGCGAAAGGAAGGAGGAATCTGGATACATTTTTCATCGGGAGTGAGTGCGAAAATGTATCCAAATACCTCCTCCGTTTCACCCATCCACGTAATATTGTAAATGCTTAATATTGCTTAATATTGCTTAATATGCAGAACGGAGGGAGGAATTTGTAATGGAAGGAAAGGGCCAAAAAACAGGGAGGGAAACTCTCTGCGGTCACATGCTGGTAATAACCTCCTCCTCCTACCCACAATCCTTTACTTCCAGCATCCAGAGAGGCAAAGTATTGCATGTAAATCACTAACACCGCATTACTACCGACCGTTTATCGCTCGGTTTTCGCATCCATATCGCTCCATTATCGCACCATTATCGCCTGCTACCGAACACTCCTCTCTCTATCCTCTCACAGTGGTGAATTGCAAACAAAATGTTAAAATACTGCATGAGATAAATACCAACCTTTCATCTCTTACCAACTCTCCTCTGGTAAATTGAGGTCATTAGTCTTGCAGAGCACATAGACATTTCCCCTGCAGTTAGTAACATGCACTTTAATTATGCAGCATCACCTCTGCGCACCCTCAAGTTTGTAATTGTAAGTGACCCCCATTAGCTGGACAAACAATTCCTTACCAGTTGATGTTTAGGCGTTTTAATGATTGATTGTTGATTGGAAAAGACTATTCTTTTCCAGATTAATCTAGCAAGAACATTGGTGAGATCATGGCGGGAGCGGTACCCAATCAGCAGCATCACAGCTGGAGTCAAGGTTTAATATTAACTGGAGCAACTGTTGTCTAGATGAATGATCAATAGCCTTTTACTGAGTAGCTGAGGCGATATCAGGGCCGGCCCGCTCATGAGGCGGGGTGAAACTTTTGCCTCAGGCGGCAAATTTCTAGGGGCGGCATCCGCCCGTCGGAGGGTGCGGGGAGCCAGCCGCCCAGCTGGAGGGGTAGCGGGCAGGACGGGGATATTGGGCCTAGCGGCGGGGAGGGGGGTCGGACCCCCCCTCCCTCGCCTGGGTCCCCGTCCTCAGCTCCCCTCCAGCCTTAAATACATCCGAACTAGCGCAACTCGTAAGAGGCAGTGGGCGGGGAGGACTCACCTCTTCCTCGCTCGATCCAGCGTGCGCTCCACTGACGTCCCTTCCTGCAGCGCCGTCCATTTACAATACAGTGGGCGGCGTGCAGGAAGTGACGTCAGTGGAGCGCACGCTGGATCGAGCGAGGAAGAGGTGAGTCCTCCCCGCCCACTGCCTCTTACGAGTTGCGCTAGTTCGGATGTATTTAAGGCTGGAGGGGAGCGGAGGACGTGGACCAAGGCGAGGGAGGGGGGGGGTCCGACCCCCCTCCCCGCCGCTAGGCCCAATACCTCCGCCCTGCCCGCTACCCCTCCAGCTCGGCGGTGCCCCCCCCCCCCCCCCCCCACTGGGCGGCGGCAGCAATAATTTTTTTAAAATTTGCCTCAGGCGGCAAAAAGTCTAGGGCCGGCCCTGGGCGATATGTGACATGATGAGTACGTACAGTGCAAAACATATTAATAGCCATGCTGTTTTACTTGTTTTATTTTGTTGCCTGAGAGAGCTAATTTTTAGGCATAGAAGTGACAACTACTGTCTTATCGGTAACGTTTTCCTGGCAGAATACAACTTCTGAGGGCAGGGAGAGATTAAATACATGAACTATTGACCCTTTTTTAATTCTGGGACACTTATTAGGCTGCTACTGAGCAGAGGCAACAAAACATTCAGGGCCCGTTTCCACTTGTGCGGTGGGAATCGCTGCGGTAAAAATTTGCATGCGGATGCGAATTTCGCATGCGGTTATATGCGACTTTTCATGCGAATTCGCATACGAGTTTGCATGGATAACGATGTATGCAAATTTAACCATGGCAGTGCCTGTGTGCTTTTCCATTGATTCCATGCGAAATCATATGCAAATTCGCATGAAAATTCGCATACCTATACCGCATGCGAATTCTCTATTAAATACATTGTATGCGATTCGCATAGCGGTATGCGAATTCTGATGGCTTGTCAGAAACAGTCCCATCCACTTGTATTGGCTACGTAAAACGCATGCGAATTTGCAATAGTGGAAACGGGCCCTCAATCTAGTTTGTAAATGTTTAAATATTTAAGAAAACAATGGGATATCTAAAAAGAAAAGTCATTTTAGGAGTAGGAGGATAAATACAATTGTTTATCTCATCAGTTTATTTTCACCTCGGGATCACTTTAACTGTGAGCTAATTTATAAATTCAGTGCTTACATAACTTTATATTTTATTAATAACGTATGCTACACAGAAGAAAAAAAGGGATGTGTGCTCAGACCAGTCAACTCCTGACTTAAAGAGACACTGAAGCGAGACTAAATCTCGCTTCAGTGCTTATATTCAGCAGGGGCATGTGTGCCCCTTGCTAAAACGCCGTTACCTCCCCAATCCCCTCCGTGCAGCGCGGGGATCACTTCCGCATTGAGGCATGGCTAATGGCCGCAGCCCTGCCTCACGCGCGTCTGTCAGCGCGTATCTCCGCCTCTCCCCCGCCCCTCTCTGTCTTCCTTCGCTGAGAGGGGCGGGGGAGAGGCGGCGATGCGCCGCTGATAGACGCGCTGTGAGGCAGGGCTGCAGCCGTTAGCCCTGCCTCAACAGCAGCAAAATCTACGACCAAGTTGGTCGTAGATTTTGCAGGGGGGGGATTTGGAGGGTAAGGGTCCCCCGTTTAGCCGCGGGATAGCGGCGTTTTAGCAGGGGCACACATGCCCCTGCTGAATATGAGCACTGAAGCAAGATTTATTCTCGCTTCATTGTCTCTTTAAATACTGGCTGCCTCAAGTCACCTGACTAATTAACCACTTGAGGACCTAGCCTTTACCCCCCCCCCCCCTTAAGGACCAGCGCTGTTTTTTCAGATCTGTGCTGGGTGGGCTCTACAGCCCCCAGCACAGATCAAATGACAGGCAGAGCGACCAGACCGCCCCCCTTTTTCCCCACTAGGGGGATGATGTGCTGGGGGGGTCTGATCGCTCCTGCATGCTGTGGGTGGCGGTGGGGGGGGCACCTCAAAGCCCCCTCCACCGCAGGATTCCCCCTCTCCCTCTCCTCCCTCCCTTCCCCGAGAGATCGGAGGCTGCACAGGAACGGATCTGTCCTGTGCAGCCTCTAACAGGCTCCCCGCTGTCATGTGACAGCGATCCCCGGCCGCTGATTGGCCGGGGATCGCTGATCTACTACATACATTTAGCTTGCGAGCCGCGATCGGCGGCCCGCAGGCTATTCACGGAGCCCCCCGCCGTGAATTGACATGAAGCAGCCGCTCGCGCGAGCGGCTGTTTCCTAATTAATTAGCCTGCAGCCGGCGACGCAGATCTGTGTCGCTGGTCCTGCAGCTGCCACTTTGCCGACGCGAGGTATGAGTGCGCGGTCGGCAAGTGGTTAAAATGGCAAAGCGTATGCAAATTGCATTCGCCCACCAGAATATGCAGGATCTAACCTGTCCACCTAATCTTCCTGCAGGAGTTGGCCCACGCAAAATTTTGCATCTCAACAGGGGTGCTGCCTGTAGGCCTCCTTGTACCCCCAAGAAATGAAGGGCAGTGCAAACACCCCCACAAGGCATCCACTGCACCGTAACCGCCCCCCATGGGAGGGGGGAGCGAGAGAGCATGGCCAGCACAGCCCCTGCACATGGCCTGTGCCCAGGGGGGACCACCCATGCTGCCCCCAGACACTGCCACCGCTGGGCAAGCCTATCCGCCCCCCACCCCCCCCACCCCCACAACAACCCGGGGTGCGGATAGGCTTGCCCAGCAGTGGGCTTGCCCAGCAGTGGGCTTGCCCAGCGGTGGCAGCGCCTGGGGGCTTGTCTGCGCCCCGCCCCCCCCCCCCCTCACCTCACCATTGTTGTGTTTGCTCCCAAACCATGCAAATGGCACCACAGGTAAGTAAATTCACAAAGGTAGGTAATCTATCCTTTGGGGGGGCAGCATGGGTGGTCCCCCCTGGGCACAGGCCATGTCTGGGGGGTGTGCTGGCCATGCTCTCTCGCTCCCCCCTCCCATGGGGGCGGTTGCGGTACTCCCGGGCAGTCTATGCCTTGTGGGGGTGTCTGCGCTGCCCTTCATTTCTTGGGGGTACAAGGAGGCCTACACGCAGCACCCCTGTTGAGATGCAATATATTGCATGGGCCAACACCTGCAGGAAGATAGGTGGACAAGTTAGATCCTGCATATTCTGGTGGGCGAATGCAATTTGCATACGCTTTGCCATTTTAATTAGTCAGATGACTTGAGGCAGCCAGTATTTAAGTCAGGAGTTGACTGGTCTGAGCACACATCCCTTTTTTTCTTCTGTGTAGCATTTTATTAATAACATAGCAACACCACGGCAAGACTTGGTTTTATTTTGCACATTCAGTGAAATAGGACTTCTTCTTTCACTTCCCCTGGCAGCCAGCTGCCCGGAATATTTCCAGGTCCAGAGAATAGACCATTCCAGGATGCTCCTCATTCTATATATATTAGGGACAGTCAAGCAAAATCATTAGCCGAGTCTCCCATATAGAGGGCACTTTCTGCCCATCACCCTCTTTTTCTCACCAACAAATGACCATTCGAGCTACAGGTTTCTCGGCCACTTTCCTCCACAACTCGAGAACCAATCAAGATCCTTGTTTTGTTTACCAGCTAAATACTAGTTGGTTGATTTGGGCAACTGCTCCACTTTGTCTTCCATTTTCTTTGCACCCAAATTGGTAAATCAAGCTTCCTGACTGGCCCACATCTACTCCTTAGCACTACTATCCCTGTCACTTCAAACAGCCTTTATAAAAAACCTTCACCCATAAGTCTTTGTAATACAAACATTTGCCAATCACAAAATCCTTTAACAGGAACTTTAACCGAGGATAGTACTTGATTCCAATCAGTAGCTGATACCTCCTTTCCCATGAGAAATCTTTACCTTTTCTCTCATAGATCATCATGGGGGTCTGTATGACTGATATTGTAGTGAAACCCCTCCCCCAGTGTGATGTCACGACCATGGTCCTGACGGTTTGCTGTGTGTGAACCTCGTTGCATTGTGGTAAAAATGGCTTTTTCCAACTGCCAGGCAAGCAATATCTTCCTCTGTGCATAGAAACTCTCTGTAATGAACATTCCATACAGATCACCTGGCAGGACTAAAGATGTCACCACCAGTGATACATTTCAGAATGTAAATCAGGGAGAGGAAAGACTTTACAATGGACAAACACTGACCAAATCCTACTAATATTATAAATGGGAAAGTTCGGATGTTTGGATGTTTGTTACTCGATCACGCAACAATGGCTGAACGGATTTGAATGAAATTTGGCACACACATAGTACATTGGCTGGAATAACATATAGGATACTTTCTATCATCATAACCAAAAAGGGGGCGGAGACAAAAACAAATTTCATTGGGAAAATATAAACTGCAGCCATTCTTACACTGTTAATAGCAAGGTTCTCAAACTCTGCACAGTTGGTCACAGGGTGACTAGGAATATTATTCAGAAAAGTGGGAGGAGCCTACAAAAGCCAATCAAAATTCACCTATGGATTTTCAAGGGGAAATATTTAATTGCTGCCATTCTTGCACTGTTAATGGCACAAGCCTGAAACCTGGTACAGTTGATCATTGGGTGACTGGGGTTAAATTCAGAGAAGGGGGTGGAGCTACAAATAGCCAATCAGATTTGTTTAATTTCAATGCAAATTATTGATGACAAAGACCGCAAAGCTCACAAACTTGGTCATTAACCACTTCAGCCTTCAGTCGTTTTTCACCTTATGCTTCAGAGCAATTTTTATCTCCCATTCATTCGCCAATAACTTTATCACTACTCATCACAATTAATTGATCTATATCTTGTTTTTTCCGCCACCAATTAGGCTTTCTTTGGGTGGTACATTTTGCTAAGAATTATTTTTTGTAAATGCATTTTAACAGGAATATTAAGAAAAACATTGAAAAAATGCATTATTTCTTAGTTTTCAGCCATTATAGCTTTAAAATAATACATGCTGCCTTAATTAAAAGCCACATATTTTATTTGACCATTTGTCCCAGTTATTACACCATTTAAATAATGTCCCTATCACAATGTATGGCGCCAATATTTTATTTGGAAATAAAAGTGAATTTTTTTAGTTTTGTGTCCATCAATATTTACAAGCTTATAATTTAAAAAAATATTAGTTGTATACACTCTATAAATGCATATTAAAAAAGTTCAGACCCTCAGATAACTATTTATGTATTTTTTTTAATTATTATAATTTTTTTTTAGTTAAAAAATTTATTTGGGTATTTTGGGTATTATTTTTGGGTTGTGGGAGGTAAACTGTTAATTTTAAATGTAATTTATTGTGTCTTTTTGTATTAAAAATGTATGTGCATGTAGTTTTACTATTTGTGCATGTACTACAGTGAGTTTTTGTTTTTCTATCCTGCGAGCGGGCACACTCGCTCACAGGAACTACAAGGAAGACATGATTTTTTTTTTCAGAAAGACAGCGGGGGCGCGGGGGCGGGCAAACGGGCACAGCAGCCTTTTGGATATGACAGTCACGTCCAAAAGGCGAAAATAGTTAAGTAATTGTGTGTTAGGGTTAGAAAAAGGGGCCGTAGCCAACACCAGCCAAATACATAACCGAGCAACGCAGGGTCATCAGTGGGCGGAGACAAATACCAATTTCACTGGGAAAATGTAAACTGCAGCCATTCTTACACTATTAATGGCAGGGTTATCAATATTTTCACTGTTGGTCACTGGGTGACGGATTAATATTCGGAATAGTGGGTGGAGCCTACAAAAGCCAATCAAAATTCACCTATTGATTTTCAAGGGAAATATTTAATTGCTGCCATTCTTGCACTGTTAATGACACAAGCCTCAGACCTGGTACAGTTGGTCGTTGGGTGACTGAGTTTCAAATTCAGAAAAGGGGAGCCACAAGCAGCCAATCAGATTTGTTTCATTTCAATGCAAATTATTCATGCCAAAGACCACAAATCTCACAAACTTGGTCATTGAGTAATTGTGTGTTAGGGTTAGAAAAAGTGGCCACAGCCAACACCAGCCAAATACATAGCCGAGAAGCGTCAGGACATCAATGGGCGGAGAAAAATGCAAATTTCAGTGGGAAAATGTAAATTGCAGCCATTCTTACACTGTTATTGGTAGAGTACTTAATGTTTGGATGTTTGTTAATCAATCACATAAAAATGGCTGAACGGATTTGAATGAAATTTGGCACACACATAGTACATTACCTGGAATAACATACAGCATACTTTCTCTCATCATCCTCCAGGACAGCCACCTGAGATTACCATTGAGCCCCTCCCCTGTGGAAACAATGCACATGCAATTAATTAATTACTCCTCTGGTCCACCCTCTATATAACCAGCCTCCTCCTCTACCTCCCTAGTTCTTTCATTGTTTCCACTCACCCGTGGACAGTGCACTAGTTGTTTTTTGTTATGCTGTAGGGGAGCGTGTGTCGCACCTATAGTTAGCAGGAGTATGTTGACCTTTCCCCATGAGACTGCAGTTCAGGCTTGTGTCGGCTGAACGGGCAGGAGGTGGTGAGCGGAGCCCAGCATACACTACCTGCCGGCGTGGAGGGCTGGGAAGAAGGCCTGAAGCGTCCTTTCTTGTGGCCGCTGCCGAGCACCATCGGCGTTGTTCCGGGGAGCCGGAGAATCACGTGACGCCCTGACGTCAGGGGGGCGGATGCGACCAGGCGCGTACGCTCCGCCCACCGAGGACGTCATGGGCTAGTAGCCGGAAGATCTTCGGAAGGCGGCAGGCGGGGCTACAAGCGGAGAGGCAGCTTCCGAGTTGCAGAGCGCACGTGGAACGCCGACACGCTGCGGGGCATGGATCAGTCAGAGGCCTCCACAGCGGACAACAGCAATGTACCAGCCGCAGAGACACACAGCCAGCCGGCACAGGTACAGCTGAAAGTGACTCTGCACCCCATAAGCGCTACACTATACATGGCTTGGGGTTGCAGAAGATACTAACAGCCTTATTTTTCTTGTCTGTTTGTTTTACAGAAACATGTGAAAAAGACTAATAAGTGCTCAAAGTGTGGGGAGGTGATGCCACCAGGTTGCACATGCTCATCATGTGACAAGTGCAGGCATAGAGGGGACACTATCCCAGACACTAATATGATAATGATTGACTTAATGAAGTCTATGAAAAAAGAACTGACTACCACCTTTGCAGCCTTCAGGGCAGCTTTTCCCACTCAGCCTCCAGTACAGGGACAGGCCCAGCCCACACCCCCGACTACATCGATAACAGACAGTAGCACGCAAGCGGTGGCAGTGAACATCCAACCTCCACCGGCGGAACAGCCGCAAGGTTCAGGGCTCAGACAGGATCTGACCCAACCCAGGCGTATATTACCAGCTGTGCCAGTAGAACCTGACTCTCTAGATGATTCATGGGAAGATATTTCAGGAGAATCTCTGGAGGAGGGGGAGGCTAGGGATTCGGACGATCCAGTGAGGGCTACGGCCAGAATGCCTAGATACCTGTTTAGTATAGAGGATACATCGGAGCTCCTGAAAGCTGTATACGAATCTGAGCATATTCAGGAGACCACCCCGACTACGTCAGTTCAAGACGATATATACAGGGGATTAGAAGAGACTGATAGCAGAACTTTCCCGGTACACAAATCGATTAAAGGAGTCATATCTTCTCAGTGGAAGCAGCCTGAGAAAAGGTTGTTTATCCCTAGATCATTTAAAAGGAGATTCCCCTTTAAGCAAGAGGACCAGGAGTTATGGTCAAAATGCCCAAAATTGGACGCATCATTAGCTCAATATTCCAAGTCCACAGATTTGTCATTTGAAGATTCAGGCAGCCTGAAGGATCCTATGGATCGAAAGGCGGAAATCCTCCTCAAAAGAGCATGGCAGGCAGCATCCTTCGGATTTAAGCCAGCTATTGCAGCCATATGTCTTACTCGCAACCTTGAGAAATGGATGAGAGGGTTAAAGGCGCACCTTATTGCAGGTACCCCACATGAGAAAATTTTAGACTCCCTTCCAGTCATGTCGAAGACAGTAGCTTTCCTAGCAGATGGGGCCACAGAATCATTAAGATCTGCGGCAAAGAATGCAGCCCTGATAAACTCTTCTAGGCGGGCAATATGGTTAAACACTTGGGAGGGTGATGTTTCATCCAAACACAGGTTATGTGCTATGGAATTTCAGGGGGACTTGTTATTCGGGAAGGATCTAGATGGTATTCTAGAGAGATCTTCCGATAAAGCTAAGAAATTCCCGGACAAGAGGAAAAGAGGAACAAATAGGCCCTTTCAGGGGAGACGTTATGTTCCCAGGAGAGAAGTTAGGGGTCAGGGGTCCCGGCAGCAGCAGCAGCAGGGATCCAAAAGGTGGACTTATAGTACAGGGAGAGGAAGATCTACCTTCCTGTTCAATAAAGCCCAGCCAGCCACCCCAAAACCCGACAAATGACACAGATTTACAGGTGGGGGGAAGGCTTCTTTATTTTTTTCAGGCCTGGCAGAGTATAACAGGAAACGAGTTTATTTTAGATTTAATAAGGAATGGGTACAGGATAGAATTCCGAGAGCCCCCCCAAAAAATTTTTGTGATTACGGGGACCCCCAGGGACCCAGAGAAGGCAGAAGCAATTCGCTCTTCTGTGATAAAACTATTGCAACAGAGAGTGATTCAAAGAGTTCCGGTCCAGGAGTTTTGCAGGGGGTTTTATTCAAGAGTTTTTGTAATACAGAAGCCGTCAGGAAAGTACAGGATGATACTCAACCTGAAGCCCCTAAACCCTTACATTCTGGAGAAAAGGTTTCGAATGGAAAGCGTCGCATCAGTCCGCAATTTAATTTGGCCAGGAGCTTTTATGGCCACGCTAGATTTGGAGGACGCGTACCTCCACCTTCCAATTCATCCGCAATTTCAGAGGTTTTTGAGGTTGCGGTAGTCATGGGGGATGCGGTATGCCATTACCAATACCGTGCCCTGCCATTCGGAATATCCTCGGCTCCGAGGATATTCACGAAAGTTGTTGCAGAAGCGGTCGCACAGTTACATCTCCAGAATGTAAGGGTTCTTCCGTATCTGGACGATTTTTTGATTTTGTCAAATACCGAACAGTCTTTAAGGGAAAACCTACACCTCTGCGTCCAGACCTTAGAGAGTCTGGGCTGGTTAGTCAGCAGAGAGAAGTCGTGTTTTCAGCCATCCCAAACAGCGCTATTTCTGGGGCTAATCTGGGACTCAGAGCAGGAAAGGATTCTGCTTCCTCGACCGAAGGTCAGCAAGCTGATGAGAGCAGTGACCGAGTATACATCAGCCCCGTCAGTTTCCCTACGGCAGACAATGTCCCTACTGGGCCTAATGACCTCAGTGATCCCGGCAGTGGAGTGGGCTCAGGCACACACTCGGGAATTACAGGCCTGGTTTCTTCAGGTCTGGGACAGAAGGAGGTCCTCCTTAGATCAACGAGTAAACCCACCACAGCGGGTGTTGCTCTCCCTCCAATGGTGGGTGAATGCAGACCACCTGTCCAGGGGACGTCCCTGGATGCAGAAGGCTCCAGTGAAACTATACACGGATGCCAGTGCATGGGGTTGGGGCGGCCACTGTTTGGATCAGCAGGTACAGGGTCAGTGGTCCCCTCAACTCAGCCGAAAATCATCGAACTTCAGGGAATTAATGGCGGTCAGATTGGCTCTACAGGCCCTGCTGCCGCACATAAACAACAGGGAGGTACTGTTGTTCTCCGACAATATGGTCACAGTCTCCTATATCAGGAAACAGGGGGGCACCAGGGTGCAGGCTCTCAGAGAGCTAACAATGCAGATTCTTACATGGGCAGAGGAAAATCTACAGTCACTAGCAGCAACCCATATTCTAGGCAGTCAGAACCGCTGGGCAGATGCCCTCAGCAGGTCGGTCTTAATAGAAGCAGAATGGCAGCTGAATCAGGAGGTCTTCGAGCTCATCATAGCAGAATGGGGCAGACCAAGCATAGATCTGTTTGCCACACCCCAAAATGCAAAGACAAAGGATTTCTTTTCCCTACACCCTTCATCTTCAACAGACCGGTTAGATGCCCTGACACTGGAATGGCCGAAGGGCCTTCTATACGCCTTTCCCCCATTCAATTTAATTCCGAGGGTCCTCAGCAAGTTGAGGCAGTCCCAGGCACGAGTAATATTCATAGCACCCTGGTGGCCAAGGAGGGCCTGGTTTCCCTTTCTACAGACCTTGAAGGTACAGGGGCCCTGGCACTTAGGGGACCGAAGGGACCTACTAATACAGAATGGACAGATGCACCCAGACCCAGGATTCCTAAAACTCACAGCCTGGATCCTGAAAGGCAGACTTTAGAGGGACCAGGATTTTCAGGTAGAGTAATTAATACTCTGCTAAAGTGCAGGAAGGAGAATACTAGGAAGATTTATTCCAAAGTATGGAAGGTTTTTTGTTCATGGAAGGACAAGAATAGGATTAGTTCGAATGAAACAAGATTTATTTTAGAATTCCTACAGGATGGGGTGGACATAGGATTGGCAGTTAGCACCCTCAGAGTCCAGGTATCGGCCTTATCTGTATTTTTAGATAGACAACTATCCACTGAATTACATATAAAGAACTTCTTGAAGTCGGTGGCCAGATCACAGCCGGTCCCGGTAAAGATGGCGCCCCCATGGGACCTGGCACTGGTCCTAGATTTTCTAATGTCGGACACGTTCCAACCAGCAGAGACCGTTCCTATTAGGTTATTAACGCTAAAGGTGGCCTTCTTGGTGGCGATTACAACGGCAAGGAGAGTAGGGGACATACAGTCACTATCAATAAAGGACCCCTATATGGTGATTCACCCGGACAGAATAGTTTTCCGACCAGACCCGACATATTTGCCAAAGGTAGCCACGCAATTCCATAGACTGCAGGAGGTTGTTTTACCATCCTTTTCTACAGACCCCAAGAATGATAAGGAAAGAAAGCTAGCAAAGCTAGATGTGAGACAAGCAATTATCACATATTTGCAGAGGACACAGGATTGGAGAAGGTCCAGCCATTTATTTGTATTATTTTCTGGCACCCGAAGGGGGTTACAGGCAACTAAGGGTTCCATAGCCAGATGGATTCGGCAGCTGATACAGCTAGCGTACAACAACTCACAGACTGACACGCCTCCAGACATTAGAGCACACTCTACGCGGTCACTGGCAGCATCCTGGGCGGAGAGATCCGGGGCAACTCTGGACCAGATATGTAAAGCGGCTACATGGTCAGGACACTCTACATTCGTGAAGCACTACAGGGTGGAGTTGTTGTCCAGCCAGGATCAGGCGTTTGGTCGTAAAGTACTCCAAGCAGTCATCCCACCCTAAGGTAAAGATTTCTCGCTGGTCTCAGGTGGCTGTCCTGGAGGATGATGAGAGAAAGGCCGTCCTACTTACCGGTAGTAGTGTTTCGGCGAATCCTCCAGGACAGCTGCCTTAGTACCCAGCCCTAAGAGATTCGGTAGTATAAACTAAAGAAGGGTGAGCCTGTTACTCTTGTAATGAACTAGGGAGGTAGAGGAGGAGGCTGGTTATATAGAGGGTGGACCAGAGGAGTAATTAATTAATTGCATGTGCATTGTTTCCACAGGGGAGGGGCTCAATGGTAATCTCAGGTGGCTGTCCTGGAGGATTCGCCGAAACACTACTACCGGTAAGTAGGACGGCCTTTTTATTCCCATAACCAAAAAGTGGGCGGAGACAAAAACAAATTTCACTGGGAAAATGTAAACAGCAGCCATTCCTACACTGTTAATGGTAGGGTCCTCAAACTCTGCACAGTTGGTCACTGAGTGACGGGGATTAATATTCAGGAAAGTGGGTGGAGCCTACAAAAGCCAATCAAAATTCAACTATTGATTTTCAATGGGAAATATTTAATTGCTGCCATTCTTGCACTGTTAATGGCACAAGTCTCAAACCTGGTACAGTTGGCCATTTGGTGACTGGGGTTCAAATTCAGAAAATTGCCAATTAGATTTATTTTATTTCAATACAAATTATTGATGCCAAAGACTGCAAAGCTCACAAATTTGGTCATTGAGTAATTGAGTAATTGTGTGTTAGGATTATAAAAAGTGGGCAGACCTAACACTAGCCAAATACATACCCGGGCAACGCCGGACCACCAGCTAGCAATCTATAAATGAAGATTGTAAAAATAAGCCATTTTATTCATTGTTATTTTCACTACAGTTCCTCTTTAAACACTGATGCCCTTTTTATTGCTTGTTTTGCTGGTTATGGAGCACTGGAATCATTACTGGCTATTCTGTCAGAAGACCCAGAATAGGACTAGACTGCCTCCTTAATATGAGCCCCTCTTGTCAGCAGATCATCAAATCTGACAAAGTAGAAAACTGATCTGCCATTTTATCTCTGGTACCACAAGGTTGTATTTTGGAGAGACTAGTCATGCTGCCTCCTGACTTCCATAAAACAGATCATCATTTTTACCAATGGCTGAATCCTTTTGGGTCAAACTGCGGATGGAACTATAGCCCATTGGTGGCCAGTGATTGAAATGAGAAAAAAATGCATGCAATGAATGTAAAATTATGGTATTCAACTGATTTTTTAGTCCACAACATTTCATGGCTTTTCCTCTGGTGTATTTTCAGAAGGTTCCTCAGCACAGTGATGCCAGTGAATGGCAAGAATCCACAGCACTAAAAGTGGTGCAAAGCTTTGCCTGAGCCTAGAAAACACTTCCTCCATTAAGGGAGGTGTAGAGGGACACATCTCAGCCTCTGGCCAGAAGCATGTTCCACTAGTATCTCTCTATATATAGGTGAAAGACCCACTATAAGACGCTCCTGACCATAAGACGCTCCTGACCATAAGACGCACCTAGGTTTAGAGGACAAAAAACAAACCAGGGGAAAAAAATATATATACTAAACCTGGTGCATCCATGGTGAAGGGGCATCTTGTGGATTATGCCCCCTTTGTACCTCATGCCCCCTTGTACCTCTTGTGTCTCCCTGTGTCCTCCTCTGTCCCCCATGTGTCCTCCTTTGTCCCCCTTGTGTCCTCCTGTGTCAGTCTCTGTCCTCCTCTATGCCTCTTTGTGTCCTCCTTGTGTCCTCCTCTATGCCCCTTTGTGTCCCCCTGTGTCCTCCTCTATGCCCCTTTGTGTCCCCCTGTGCCTGACGTTTATCCCCCTGTGTCCTCCTCTGCATGGGTACAGTACAGGGAGTCCCAGACATTGCGGTGGGTTGGAGGCTCGTATTGGCAGCATTCACAAGTCAGGACCTCCCTACATTTGGACTATAAGACGAAGTGACTTTTTTCCCCACTTTTGGGGGAGAAAAAGTGAGTCTTATAGTCCAAAAAATATAGTTGGCCATATGCAATTCACTTTTTCACCTGAGTTTTCTCCTATGAGATCATTTTTCATCTTGCATTTAAAATAGCTTTTCAGCATTTTGCAACTGAAAAAGTACCAAAAAATAGTTGAAAAAGTACTGTAAAAATGATTGTGAGTATTTTTATTGCTTGCTGGTGATTTAAAATGCATTTTATTTTCAAGTTGTGAAAATATCACCAGGAGAAAACTCAGGTGAAAAGTGAATTGCATATGGCCCAGTATATCAAAGTTTTCTCCTGGCGGACTAAAAGTGCTTGAGCTGCAGCCACTAGAGCGCGCTCAGTAGGCAGTAACAGTGTTAGATAAACTAGCCCAAGGACTCCTTACTGAATAGGTGCTGGCTTACTGAACAGGAAGAGCCGAGATTTGAACCCAGGTCTTCTGTGTCAGAGGCGGAGCCCTTAACCATTACACTATCCAGCCAGTGCATGTTAGATTCTCTCTAGAGATGGCCCCTATTGGCTGCCTCGGCCCAAAACTCTCTTCTGGGTGTACAAGACTTTACAGTAAGAAAAACAGCCCAATTCTAATTAATATTAGGACTGTACATATACAATTTATCTCATCATGTCAGTTCAGGTACAGACCTAATCCCATCAGACCCCAGAGTAACCAATGATGTAATAGAGGCTTCTGACATACTCTACAACACAATCCCTGGCATACCAGTGCTTGTTATGTGACCAGTCCCTGGCACATCTCGACACACCACTGTAGTCATTCAAATGCTGTCTGTGTTTTCCTTTCCTTGGAGAGACCATAATTCACTTCCTGTCCCTGGGAACATACGCCACAAATAGCAATACAAACCTGTTTAACACCAACCCAATCCAAAAAAAGATTTATTGGCAGGACCAAATAGATTTAGCATTGCCAAAGCAAGACATTAGCATGGGAGTAGGTGGTTCTTGGAATAAGGGAAGGGTAAAGAGGGGTGCGGAGGGTTGGAGTATACAGTCCATAGGGGTGTGGAGGATAAGGGTGAGGAAGGTATAGGGGGCAGTATAAGGGGTACACAGTGCATAAAGTCTGTGGGGTATCATGTTCCTCTGCTCTCACTTGGTAGCAGCAAAATATCAGGCTGCTATTTGCACGGTTGTTTCCTCTTCAGCCAGGAGATGTAGAGTTCCCTCTCCTCATCTGTGGAGGTGAAATCCGGGATGTGGGCAGAGAGTCTCTGGAAGTGGGCAGTCCTCACAGGTGCATATTTGCTGCAGTGTAGCAGGAAGTAGACCTCATCCTCCAGGGCCCTCTGTTCACACTGCCTACACAGTCTCTCCTCCCGGGGCTTCCATGTCTGTCTGTGTCACCCTGTCTCTATCTCCAGGTTGGGGGTGCTCAGATGGTACAGGCTCAGTGTCTGTCTGTCTTTAGGGTGGTGTGGCTTCTCCATGTACGGGGCCATTGTGTACTACCTCTGTAGGGACTGGTAGACGCTGAGTTTCTGTGAGTTATGTCACTCCTCTATTCCTCTAGGTATCGTTCCTTGCAGCTTTCTACGGTCCCTTTTATTTTGGCTTTTCCCAATAAACAGATAACAGACTAGAGTAGCACTCTCACGCATAAAGTAGTGCAGATTGTAGCATGTTATGTAAGAGCTAGGCCTGCTAGGAACATCACACAGAGGTTTGAGGAACATCCCAATGGCAGATCCCAGTGATGAATGTCTGTTGATGGCGGGCTGTACATGGACTTATAATAATAACAGCCTTTGATGATTCAAGGCCTCTCTCTCTATGACGTGCCGCGCTTCTGAGGGGAGCGCCAATGTCATTGACACATGAGGTCACCCCTGCGTCCTGCAGCCAAGTTCTTCCAGAGATCTGACACAGAGCAGGCGGCGCTCAGGCCTGCAGCTGGGGAAGGGTTAATGGAGCAATGTTCTGCGGGTCTCGGAAGGATTTAAGGGCTTCTCAGTGTTTAGGGAACTGCTAATCTTCTCACAGCGGCAGCGAGCTAATTCCCACACACAACAACACGTCCCTAAATACATACATACGGAGGCACGCAGACACAGACCAGAATAGGGCATAGACTCGCGGAGCAGGGCTCCCATCCATCCCGCGCTGTGTCACTGTGCAGCAGAATGCGTCCCGCAAAATTATTGTGTGTATATAATGAATATTGCATACATCCAGACAGGATGCATCACTGGCTGCCAAAGGCATTACAGCCACCGCAGAGCTAGCGTCTATACATCACACGATCGGCTCCTTCCTGTAATGATGGGTGGTAATAACGCTGTAGTGATTACAGATTACAGATGTCTCCTCAGGGACATGAATTAATAATGAAGAAGACGGATCTGTGCAACACTCAGAGAACAATAAATACAACCTGCTCCCTATAGACTAGGAGGGAGCTGCTTCTCGAGATATGGCTACATCAAGGCAGGCCGGGTTGTCCGCTTACTGTCTTCCAAGAGGGGCTAGTGCAAAACAGATTTCATATATTTAAGCCCCATTTCAATGTATTTTTTTATAAAGATGAAATGATAAAAGGTGTATATAAACAGATACTCCACAAGGTGTAACCGTTTATATGCACCTGCCCGTCCTACATCTCTGAGCTTGTCCATCGACCTATACCTATACCCTTCCATCTTCCAATGTCCTGTACCTGAGTGCTCCATGCAGTTCTCAGTCCCATACGTGACTGCAGGACTTTTATAAAACTGCCCCCATTCTCTGGAACTCCCTTTCAACACTAGTGAGGATCGCCCCCCCTTACAACACGTTTACACAGGCCCTAAAAAATGGACCTTTTCAAGACTGCTTCCCCAACACCACTACTCTAACGTGCTCTGATGAGTATTGACTCTTCAGCCCCTATCTAGTATGTGTCCCTACCCCCTCTCTTAAAGTTCTAAGCTTCTGTCAGGGTCCTCCCCTCCTTCATCAGCGGGTACCTTCCCTACCCTTCCCTCAGACTGACCCAGACCTAAATTGCCTGGTCTCTAAGACTTTAACTTCATTGCATGATTTTGTATATCTTGCTACTTGTTGACTGTCACCCTGTGCATTTTATCTATTGTACAGCGCCATGTAATATGTTGCCGCTGTTATTAATACAGTGTTAAAAATAATAAGGTAACATCGGTATATACCTAGGACCTGGTAAGTGTCAAGGAACTGAGACATAAATGTGTACCTATCCCAGGTTCCCATTTCACCATTCGTGTGGCTCTGCATTTAATATCAGCTGTCAGTTGTCACCAGGATCACCATGTAAACAGCCTCTTTCCTTTCTTCCTCTTCCTTTCCTGAGAAATCCATCTCCCTGTAGGAGGACAAATGTGAAGTCCTGGGGACAGCTGTGACCCGTGTGCTGAGGGATGGGCCTATACACACAACGCTGCTAGACAGAATACTGCTTTAGCTGTTCATAAATACAAACATACACAGCCTGCCGGTCCAAGATCCTCCCTTAAAGTGCACCAGAGGCAGTGTGGGGGACAGATGGGATACAGAGGCATGTTTCCTACTCCAGGCCATGCCTTTGTGTCTCCTATGTGCCACTCTCAACCCCCCCCCCCCCCATGCCACGCTGTCATCCCTTTAAATTGGCGAGGGGAAGGGGTGTTCCTTGCAGGAAAGGCACTCCCCTTCCGCAGGAAAGGCACTCCCCTTCCCCAGCTCTGATTGGGCAGCTCCTCCTCTCCCCGCCTCTCCCATGCTGCGTGTTAAGAAACAGAGCCAGATCTACAGCGTTGTGATCCCAGGGGTCACGGCCATTTTTTTCCTTTTTAAACCAAAAGTCAGTTGCGGGACGTAGGAGCGGTGAGAATTTATGCTGAACTGGCAAGCCCCTCGGATCAGGTGGCATTTATTTATCTTTTTTTTTGTTTTTTTGTTTACAAAAATGCACACCACGGGTTTGCTTTTAAAGGACACCTTAAATGAGAGGGATATGGAGGCTGCCATGTTTATTTCATTTTAAACAATAGACATTGTCTGGCTGTCCTGTCCATGTGCCTCTAATACTTTTAGCTTATCGCCCTTGAACAAGCATGCAAATCGGGTGTTTGGCTTAAAGAGAATCTGTATTGTTAAAATCGCACAAAAGTAAACATACCAGTGCGTTAGGGGACATCTCCTATTACCCTCTGTCACAATTTCGCCGCTCCCCGCCGCATTAAAAGTGGTTAAAAACAGTTTTTAAAAGTTTGTTTATAAACAAACAAAATGGCCACCAAAACAGGAAGTAGGTTGATGTACAGTATGTCCACACATACAAAATACATCCATACACAAGCAGGCTGTATACACCCTTCCTTTTGAATCTCAAGAGATCATTTGTGTGTTTCTTTCCCTCTTCTGCTCTCATGCACTGAAGTTTCAGGCTGCTCTTTTCTTCCTGCAAACAGCTTTGCCCTTGTCTGAATTTCCTCAGTATGTGAAAGCCCAGCCAGCTCAGAGGACACTTTATCCAGCTTGTAAAAGATACGAGAGAAGAGAGAAGCTGCACTAATCTAAATATCACACAGGCAGTGTGCAGAGAGGGGCCTGAAAGGGTGAGTTCATAGCAGAACCACAACACTGAAGAACTTGGCAGCCTTCCAGACACTGGCCGACAAGTCTGACAGGGGAAAGATACATTGATTTATTACAGAGACTGTCATAGTAGAAAGTGCTGCAGTAAGCCAGAACACATTAGAATAGCTTTTGGAACTTATAGGATGATAAAAAACAGGATGCAATTTTTGTTACGGAGTCTCTTTAAGTCTGGCAGGATTTGTTGTATGTCTTTCTCAGGTGGGTGATTTAGACATTGAGATCAGCAGTATGCCAGGAAACTGGTATTATTTAATGAAGTAAATATGACAGCCTCCATTTATCTGTCACTTTAGGTTCCCTTTAAACTTGCTAATTTCTGTTGACATTTCTGCAGAGAATAAACCAGACCATTCCCCAAACAAAATTCCTTAGAAGTTCTCCGAGTAGCTAGCAAGATGCCACATTTAAAAAACAAGAAACACAGCATGAAGTCATCAACAGTGATTTGCTTGGATGTGAATGCACCGTATCAGAAATGGCAGAGATCATAATTCCGAAGCTATTGCCCTAAAAAGCAGAGCTGAGCAAAGGGACAGTCCTGGGCAAGGCCGATTCTAGTCATAATGAGCCCCACAGGTCTGCAACTAAAAAGCTGTTTGTTATTTTCATCAAATATCCATGTATTTTGGTGTGCTGAAAACAAATCAAATCTTAAAAAACTCCTAGACATCATGACTTGCCACAAAATGCAAAACGGTCTTCAAATTTATAAGATCTTTAAAAATTTTAGATCCTCAAAAACAGGGGTCCTCAAACGTTTTGGCTCGAGGGCCGGGTCAACATACTTCAGACTGCTGTGGGGCCGGAGTATACATAAAATGATGTAGAAGTCTTTGCGGGCCAGACAGTGAAGCATACCCAGGTGGTCACCTGATGTGGAATTTGTTGGAAACCAGCGAATTACTGCTTTCTGGCTTCCATGTGGATGGGTGGTGCCAGCACTGCTATTCTATATGTGGACCACCAATATTTAAAGATGTAGCTGACCGCATTTAAAAGTAATACATTTTGTGTGTGGGGGCCGGTAAAAAAGCCTCAGGGGGCCACATTCGGCCTGCGGGCCTTAGTTTGAGGACCACTGCTGTAAAAGAAGGGTGGATTGTATTTAAAGAAGTCATACAGAAATTTTTAGGCAATAACAAAGATCCTCACTACAAAGACAAAACATTTCAAGCTTTATGTTGCCTAAATTTGAAAGTGCATTTCCTCCAGTCCCACCGTGGCTACTTTCATAGCTCCTAACTGTCCCTCTTTTGGAGAGACGGTCCCTCTTTGGGAACCCAATCCCTGTGCCCCTCTTTCTTTTTCATTTGTCCCTCTTTCAGGACTCATGTACCGATCTACTGTATTTAGGGACTCAATTTCTTATTAATATGTGTATCACGAGGGTATATCACTGCACAAATAAGGGCTTGTAATTAGTGACAGACGCAAAACTGCAAAAAATACACCTTTATTTCCAAACAATATATTGTTGCCATACATTGTGATAGGAACATAATTTACACAGTGTAATAACACAAATGGGCAAATACAATAGGTGGGTTTTAATTACAATAGCATGTAATATTTTAAAATTATAATGGCTGAAAATTGAGAAATAATTTTTTCCCTTTATTATTCCTGTTAAAATGCATTTGGAATAAAATAATTCTTAGCAAAATGTACCACCCAAAGAAAGCCGAATTGGTGGCAAAAAAACAATATATATTGATCATTTTGTTGTGATAAGTAGTGATACAGTTATTGGCAAATGAGCGAGGAGCGTTGAAAGATGAAAATTGCTCTGGTCCTTTAGGGGAAAAAACCCATAGTGGGTAACTAGTTAAATCAGTGTGGCTGTGTGGACTACCGTCACCATCAGCAGTAAAGCCACAACTTGTTGGTGACTGATGCCCTATAAAGAGGGTTATTTCTGTCTCTCAGCTTCCCTAAGATAAAATAGTTTACATTTGGAGGTCACAGCAAGGTTATGCAGTCAGGACACTGTCAACATTTACAGCTTTTCACTATAAATGTCAACATCGAAAGCTGTAATTTTCTTTTGAAAACAGCATGAGATGAGCAAATCAAGAGTGTGGAATAGTTTTTGTGAGGGGAACTCACCCATAGCCTTTGTTTATTTTATCTTTTAAATGTGGTTGTCTTCTGTATTAGAAAAACAAACCGTTTTACTTCCAGGATCACAGCAGTGTTGCATAACCAAGTGCCAAATATAATGTGTGGCTTGTCAGCAGTGTTCCTAGCAGCCAATAGACAGCACAGCAGTCGCCTGCAGGACCACTGCCTTGTTCAGATGTGACATATCTGATCATTTGAGCATTGCTTGTGCCATTAATGTCTTATCTATGTAGGTGTCCTCTGAAGTTGCGTCTTCTGTAATGGTGTTTGCATTGGATATTTTCAGGCAATTAGAGTGGAATATACCTTGCTTGCTTTTTCCCTTCCCTCTACACAGAACAGTACATGCTGCTTGGCACGAGCTAAGCATGCATATATACACGGGACAGCTGTGCAACTGGGGTTACCGGTTAAAGGGATAACTGACCGTAAAACAAATTGGCCAGTTACTTACCTGGGGCTTCTTCCAGCCCCCCGAAGTCCTGGTATTTCACCGTTCCTCTGCTACCGCCCTCTGAAAGCTGGCCCAGCCAGCCTTTGGTTACTGTACATGTGTGGCCCGTGGCCGCGTGCCTGTTTGTGGCCGGAAGTATTCCATGCATGTAACAATTTTTACTTGCTGCGCAAGCACAGAACGCTCCTGGCTACGGAGTGAAGGAGGCGCGCAGCACAGGGCCGTGCATACAACGTTCAGGGGATTTTGACAATAGTGTGCTTAGGTATTGATCTACTCAGAAATATTCAAAACCTATATTCTCTTCACTGGCTCGGGATTGCGACAGTGAGAATCTACACTGCACCTGTGGCTTTCTAGCTCAGAAGAGACGTAGATTCTATGCCACGGCTTTGTTTGGTTCACAGCTGATTGCTGCTCGCTGCAAATGTATTTGACAGCTGGGCTTCCTCCTATGGGTAAGGAGACAGTTTTATTGGCTCCTTAGGAGGTGATCACTGTGAGCCAGTCACAGTGATTGTGACAGCTGGTCTTCCTCCTATGGGTAAGGAGACAGTTTCTTTGGCTCCTTACCAGGTGATCACTGTGAGCCAATCACACTGAGTGTGACAGCTGGGCTTCCACCTATGGGTAAGGAGACAGTTTCTTTGGCTCCTTACCAGGTGATCACTGTGAGCCAATCACACTGAGTGTGACAGCTGGGCTTCCACCTATGGGTAAGGAGACAGTTTCTTTGGCTCCTTACCAGGTGATCACTGTGAGCCAATCACAGTGATCCCTGAACGGCATAATGAAAAAAAAGCTCTGGTCCTTAAAGTGGGATAAAACTATAACATAACATTTAATAATGTGTTTTACCACTTTGTATTACCCATAGTTATTATATTTGCTTTTGTGCACCAGTAATATTGTCCTTTTACAAATTCCAAAAGTGCCGTTTATCTGCTCTGAAATCTGCCATTGCATTTTTATTGCATAGCTGCTGTATTTATATATTAAAATGTAGCTCTTTTTTTTTTTTTTTTTTTTTAAAGCCGGCAGGGATATGGATGCTTGCATATATTTATTTTCTTTTAAACAATGCAAATTGCATGGCTGTCCTGCTGATCCCCTGCCTCAAATACTTTGAGCCATAGAACTAGAACAAGCATGCAGATCAGGCGTTTCTGACTGAAGTCTGACTAGATTAGCTCCATGCTTGTTTCAGGTGTGGGATTCAGACCCTACTGAAGCCAAATAGACCAGCAGGGCAGCCAGACAACTAGTATTGTTTAAAATAAATAAATAAATAAATATGGCAGTTTCCATAGCCCTCTCACTTAAAGTGAACCTTAAGTGAGAAAAAAAAATTGAGTTTTACTCACCTGGGGCTTACCTCAGCCCCCTGCAGCTGATCGGTGCCCACGACGAGTCGCTCTGATGCTCCGGGTCCCGCTGGCGGCCACTTCCGGTTTCGCCGTCAGGACCAGTCAGGCTGGGGAACGCGGCTGATACTACGCGTTCCCAGCCAAAATAGCACCCCTATGCGGCCATATGTCCGCATAGGGGTGCTATTTTGGCTGGGAACGCGTAGTATCAGCCGCGTTCTCCAGCTTGACGGGTCCTGACGGCGAAACCGGAAGTGGCCGCCAGCGGGACCCGGAGCATCAGAGCGACTCGTCGTGGGCACCGATCAGCTGCAGGGGGCTGAGGTAAGCCCCAGGTGAGTAAAACTCAATTTTTTTTTCTCACTTAAGGTTCACTTTAAGATGTCCTTTAAAGGCATTTCTTGATGTACCATCCCACCATTGAGTTAAGGCTGGACAGTTCTTTGGTATCCTATGTAAATATGCATGTACCAATTCTGTATCAATTAACAATTAAGTTGATATCCTTTGTGTATTATAGAGTGCATGCCCCTTGTCCTTTAAAGTAGGCCTGGAAGGTTTATGAAGTGTTGGGATGCATACACTTTGTTTTCCTGTTAAATCACACGCATACACAGTTGTTTCCTGTGCTTTTAAGCAGTTCTGGAATGTTAAGGGTCCTTTGTACTTTCTATCTGTGGGAATAATAATAAAATATATACACACTTACATACTGTATATTCCTCTTCTGGAATCCTCCTCATATTTTACAACTTCCAAATAAGTATCCTCTGACCTCATAAATATATAATCTAAACAAACATGTATGTTCTATAGTTTCCTGGTGTGAGAAACCTACGTAATATTTTGTTAGCAACTGGCAATTGTAGGGTAGGGCTCGCTCTTTGCACACAGATGAGTATGTACAGGAGAATTCAACAGGCAGTGGCGTAGCAATAGGAGGTGCAGAGGCTGTGACCACATCAGGGACCACCGTCAACTGCAGTATGAGCTCTTCTAGTCCTTTACTGGTAATAATCTCTTCTATAGATGCTTTGAATAGAAGTGATCATTAAAACATTCCCCATTCCATTCTGTGTGTATGTCTGCAGGTATATTATCTATCTATTATATATAATAGCTAACAGGTGGCAGCGCGGGAGCACGCAGGATATAATGATCGCCAGTGTTCCTGCGTGCTCCCGCGCTGCCACCCGTTAGCTCAGAGATCAATGAATGAGAACACAGTTCCCATTCATTGATCTAAGTCCCATTCAAACGTTCAAACTGAGAAATAATTTTTTCCCATTGTTTTTCTTAATATTCATGTTAAAATACATTTAGAAAAAAGAATTCTTAGCAAAATGTACCACCCAAAGAAAGCCTAATTGGTTGGCGAAAAAAAACAAGATGTAGTAGTTCATTTCATTGTGATAAGCAGTGATAAAGTTATTGACAAATGAATGGGAGATGAAAATTGCTTGGATGCATATGGTGAAAAAATACTTCAGGCTGAATAAAATGAGCACAGGAGAGCAACAAAAATGACAGGAATAGCCTGTATTTGGCATACACTTTCGAGGGGTACGTTTATTTTAAAGGTACCTGTTCTTCTCAGGTTTCCTTTAAATATCTCAAAAACTATAAGATATAGAATGATTTTTGCAGCACAAATGAGCCCAAACAAAACACTACCCAACCATACCAGTTTCACCAGTATCCATAGTCTGTTGTAAACCCCCTCGGTAAGGTTATTGAGTGAGAAAAATATAACTGCCATTTTCTTTAAAACGAAAGCAGAACAAATCTTCATTTTTGCAGCACAAATGGGAACAAACATAGCACTAACCAAACATGATGGCATTTTTATTTGTACAGATTTTAGGGGTGCCAGTTTCACAGAGCTGAATTCAACAACATCATTTTAATGGAGTAGATTGCTTCAAGACTGGACTGTTGACATTCAAATCCCTACGCAATTTGGGCCCTGGACACATTAAGGATTTGCTGAACCTGCACCACACTTGTCACAACCACAGATCACCAGGATCCATAAACTTATGCTACGTACACACATGCGACAACGATCGTTCGTTGAGGACGACGAACGAACTTTTAATTGACGAAAGAACGACCGAAGTAAAGTTAGTTGTAAAAAGTGTGTAACGATCACATCGTTAGAACGAACGTTACACCACGTAAAAGCACTTAATGCGCCTGCGCATAAAATTGTGAAGTTCCTTGGAGAAAAAGTGAAATACGCATGTCCAGCCTGGTACGAACAATCGTTTCCAACGATGTACCACTTTTGCTAACGATCGTCGGTGGTAAAAATCCGCCAAGACAGAACTTTGTTTTGTAGCGATTTGCCTCGTTCGTCGTTTGCCTTAATAGTCGTTGGTTCGTTTTTTGTAACGATCGTCGTTGGTAAAGATCGGGGAACGATCGTTGCAAACGACTATAGTCGCATGTGTGTACGCACCTTAAGTCACTCCCAGAGTGCACTTCAAAACCCTTGGAGCCAGAGCTTTCTGTCATGCTGCTTCTACCCTTTGGAACTCCCTACCACGCCCAGTAAAGACAGCCCCATCGCCGGAGTTATTCAAATCCAGACTGAAAAGCCACCTGTTTAGCCTGGCATTTGCATCAGGAAGTATGACTGCAACCTTCAGTCATTTTGAATAGTCATCTGGCAGCTGGAAAGTCTAAAGCTGTACAAGTACAAAGCCTACAATATTCTTCTTGGTGTCCCAAATTGCATTAATGACACATTCCCATTTGTAGCCTGCTCCAAAAATGTATGAAAGTATAAACAGCACGTAGTGCTAGCAAACAAAAAGGGACAGCAGTTTAGCATATTAGTTAAAAGGAAAATATCTTGGTTGCTGAGCAACCAGCAAATAACAGCAAAACATGGAAAAAATGTCACGCAGTAGGACTAATTGCAAGTGCGAAACTCTTACAAGCTGCAATTAAAACAAAAAAACAGTAGTAGGTACATTAGTAGAACTGCTTCACTACAGTTTTATTTTAGCAAAAATGAACAGATACCTGCCCAACCACACTGTGCTTCTGTTTGACAATCAGTAACTGCCATCTAGTTTTGGAACACAAAATCAGAAATAGAAGATTGTGCCAATGCCCGGTTCTAGGAGTCCTTAGGGGTGAAACAGCCACTTTGAGTGTTGGCATGTGGTTTAATTGGCTACCCATGCTCAATTATCAAATTGCCAACCGCCTGAAATTGGTTTTACAGGGCACCTCATGCTCAATTATAATATATCAGTGTGTCGGCTGTTGGTTTTATTGGAGCAGGGTGGCTTAGGTGCTGGTGATTGGCTATTGTAAAGCCAGGCATCGGCTATTGGTTTTACTGTTGTCTAGGGTTACAGGTTAAAGCGGAATATAACCCTGCATTTCAACTTTGCTCTAAAACATTATTTACAGTATATTATATGCAACCAGCATTTTTTTTTTTTACTAGACCAGCATTGGAAGGCTTACACAGAGTTTTAAAGTTCCTGGAGATTTCTGCAGACGCATCCGAAGCTGAAATAGATACATTTTGTTTACATAAATGTATCTAAGTGTTGAATGTTACACACTTTGGCTGTCCTCCAGCTCAGTCAGAGAGAGTGAGTCACATTCAACACTTAGATACATTTATGTAAACAAAATGTATCTATTTCAGCTTCGGATGCGTCTGCAGAAATCTCCAGGAACTTTAAAACTCTGTGTAACCCTTCCAATGCTGGTCTAGTAAAAAAAATGCTGGTTGCATATAATATGCTGTAAATAATGTTTTAGAGCAAAGTTGAAATGCAGGGTTATATTCCGCTTTAAAGAGGAACTGTAACGACAAAACGGCCCCTGGGGGGTACTCACCTCGGGTGGGGGAAGCCTCAGGATCCTAATGAGGCTTCCCACGCCGTCCTGCGTCCCTCGGGGGTCTCGCTGTAGCCCTCCGTACAGCTGTGACGCAATATTTACCTTCCTGGCTCCTGCGCAGGCGCTCTGATGCCTCTCGGCGCCGAAGTAGGCGGAAATACCCGATCACCGTCGGGTCTGCTCTACTGCGCAGGCGCAAGTTTCCGGCGCCTGCGCAGTAGAGCGGACCCGGCGGAGATCGGGTATTTCCGTCTATTTCCGTGCAGAAAGTCGCCACAGCGCCCCCGCTGGAGCCAGCAAAGGTAAATATTGAACTGACAGTCGGCACAGTCGCCGGCTGTTCGGAGGGCTGCGGCGAGACCCCCGTGGGACAGAGGACGGCGTGGGAAGCCTCATTAGGATCCGGAGGCTTCCCCCACCCGAGGTGAGTACCCCCCAGGGGATCTTTTTAATGTTACAGAGTCTCTTTAAGGTTAGATGTACTGTAAAGGGAAATAATGGAAAGGGTGGGTGGGGAGGAGCTTAAAGTACATAGTTCGGGTGAGAAGGTTTGGGTTGGGCATTTCAAATGGAGCTTGTAATTTTTTGGGGCTCTGTTCCTTTAGATTATTTTCCACTTCTTTGTTCTGTCTCTAAGTTAACTGGCACTATCACTTTCATTTCCAAATAATAAGGTTTTTTTTTCTCCTCACAACACTCTTGCACCTGTCTCACACTGTAACTGATTCTGCTCAAGCTCCTCCGCTCATGACCACACCTTCCCACTCTTTCATCTGCCTCACACAATAATTGCTTCTGTTTGAGATTTGCAGACAAGTTCCCTGCTGCCACCTGGTGTCCGTTTAGTAGAAAGCCACTTTCACCCCTTTAAAGGCGAAATTTCCAAAATCCCTTAGTTTCAGCCACAGACCACCATGTATGGTCCGGGAATCATAGCAATTCATTACATGCCCACACCCATACAACTCTGCATAGACATTAGGCGTCTCATTTAATTTGGGACACAGCATGCGATTTTCCAATTAATTTTTCAAATTCTCAATTCCTTTTGAAGAGACGCTTAGGGTATCATTCATAAAGAGGCTGTCGGTAAGGGGAATCGATGCGGAAAAACACCGCTGGCGGTGTTTTAGACTTCTGGGTGGGCATTCATAAAGAAGTATCCATGTGCAGAAGCAGTGCGGAGATTCCCCGAACTAGGCTGGCGGTAGGCTTGCGGAGACACGGAAGCTGCCGAGTTGATACATTTCTCTGTGTTCCGCTCTACTGCAGCTGCCTGGGAGGTCTGTGTGTCTCCATTCACTTGCATTGGTATCGCCACATCAGAGGGAGCGGGACTTTCCGACGTTGCACCGCTGGCGGTATTCTTTATGAATTAACATTTTGCTACATTTGTTCCAATAATCACCGCACAAGGCGGTGATTTATCACTCTGCTCGGTAGTGTCATTTTTTCATGCGGAAAGAGCCTTTTTGAATGCTGACTTTGCCGAGTGGTCGGTAAAGTCAGCTGTTTTTAGCATTTCCGCATGCGGAAATGCTTTATGAATGATAGCCCTAATTGTGTTTTTTTCCTTCCCCTGAAACAAAGTTAGTGGCCCGTATTCAATTCACTTTTTCTACTAAGTATTCTCAGAGGAGATCATTTTTTAATCTGTCCTCGGTCCCCCCCCCCCCTCTTTCCCATCTACACGCATGGCCTTGGTAACGTAATCAACTCATTTGACTTTTAATACCACCTATATGCAGATGATACACAACTGTACCTCTTGGCCCCAGACCTTAACTCCCTCCTCACACGTGTTCCCGACTGTCTGTCCCCTATACCCTCTTTCATGTCCTCTCGCTTTTTAAACTTAATATGAATAAAGCTGAAGTAATCGTCTTTCCACCATCTTTGTCCATTTCTCCGCCTGATATTACAGTAAATGTTAACACCCCTATAACTTCAGATCCCAAAGCACGGTGCTTATGGCTAATATTTGATTCTTCTCTCTCATTTATTCCTCACATTAACACCCTAACCAGGTCCTGTCATCTCCAACTCAAAAACATATCATGCATCCTTCCTTTTATCACTCAGCAATCAAGTATATCAGCACACCATATTTGAAAGAATCACACTCTTTTATTGAGCCATTATATCCACAAAAGTAAAGTAGCCGACAATTGTTTCAGGGGCCTCACTCAGGACACAACTAAAATGTTAGTATATGCTCTTATTATATCTCGCTTGGACTATTATAATATATTGCTTGGTGGACTTCCACCTAACCGACTGGCTCCCCTGCAATCTGTACTGAACTCATCTGCTCGTCTCATTCATCTTTCTTCCCGCCCTTCCTCTGCTGCTCCTCTCTGTCAAGCTCTTCACTGGCTACCAATTAACCAGAGGACCCAGTTCAAACTCCTAACCCTAACCTACAAAGCTCTCCACAATCTCTCTCCCCTGTACATCTCCTCACTAATTTCCAGATACTAACCCAATCGCTATCTCAGATCTGCACATGAGCTCCTTTTATCCTCCTCTAGAATTACCTCCTCACATTCACGTCTACAAGTCTTTTCATGTGCCTCACCCCTCCTCTGGAATGCCCTTCCACAGTACATCCGTCACTCTCCCACCTTTGAAATATTGAAACGCTCCCTCAAAACTCATCTCTGCCAGACAAGCATATTCTCTAGCTTAGGCTATTCCCCCTTTGACCTCATGCCTAGTTTTACTCCTTACTAAATAACCTAAACACGCACTGCCTTTATGTATACTGCATACTTAACCACCTATTGTCCCCCCTCCCCATTATATTAAATTGTAAGCTTTCAAGGGCAGGGCTCTCTCACCCTCTTGTGTCTTGGAATTTGTTATTCTTTTCATAGCTCGCACTCTGTTTTACATTTTAGTCATCATGTTACATCTGTCATTGTAACCACCAGTTCTGTATTTGTACCAGTGTCCATATTTGATGTATATCATTGTCTGCATCATTATGTAACCAATTGTTTCCCTACTTTGTACAGCGCCACGGAATATGTTGGAGCTTTATAAATCATCATCATCATCTTACATTTAAAATATATCTTCAGTACTCTGCAACCTGAAAGTAGGTGGAAAGTACTGCATATTTTCTTGCTTGCTTGCTTGTGGCTTAAAAGTCATTTTATTGATAAGTTGCGAGAAGATTACCTGGGGGAAAACTTAGGGGGAAAAAGTGAATTGAATGAGAGCCAGCGTTTTTAGTTCTCAGTTTAAAGTGGGGTGCAACTCCATATTAACTGAAAAATAGTAAAATAAATTATAGAATAAGATAGATTTAGCTTACTTATCCTGTTATTTTTAGTGTTCACTGTGAAATTTAAGAGAAAGATATTTCTGCTAGTTTCCATTTTTACGGTTTCTCTGTGATGCCAAAATTGACATCACTTCCGCCCTTTAATTTATTATTTAACCCAGCTCAGTGTTCATTTACTGCTTTTTTTTTTTTTTTTTTTTTTTTTTTTTTTTACAGATTACTGTCTCTCCAACTGCAAACATCACCTACATAACAGGCTTACATTACCGTGCAAACGCTTCAAAGGGAGGGGGAAACCAATTACCTTCTGATCATAGGGTCATTATTTTATCTGAAATAGGAAGTTTCTGTTATTTGCATTCTGAGATAAGTTTGTTATTGTAGCAAACAAACAAAAAAACCTTCCCACAATGTGGCACTGCGCAGTCGGCATAGTTCAGCAAAGGCACACAGACCAGTCAAAAACAAATTAGGGGACATATAGGTGACCCATTTAAGGAAAAAAAGGGGGGGGGGTTACATATATATTTGGGGTACTAACTATTTTTACACAATTTTTTATTTTGCGATGTTAACAATCGCCTTTAAAAAAACCTGCTAGAAGGCGTTTCCTACCTTTTGTTGTGAAAACAAATGCTAAGCAGATTCTCCTGGGAATAATATAATGTTCTTCAATTCTTCAAGGTGACTTATTTTCTCTAATTACCTCTCTGACTGTTTGCAGGTATTATTCGGAATTCTAACCAAAGACAGAATCTGAAGAAGTGGTGTTGCTGAGTCCTTTTAAAGCGAAAAAAATTAAATAGGTATACATTATGAATGTTATTCCTATTTAGTTCCCAGTCCAATGACAATTTGTGGAACTCTCATTTAAAAAAAGTAAAATGAATTGAATTCAGTCCTTGTGTATAAAATCTTTTAATAGTCATTTTCTCTCGCTCTCTTACAGTCATGATGGAAAACACAATAGACAAACCCATCAGGTAAACAATGCATAACTAGATCGCAGACCTCACAGTAATCCAGAGGTAATTCATCTATTAATGCACCATGATGCCCCCACCAGGGGGCAGTGCTAAAGACCAAAATCTTTATCAAAAAGGCTCTGTAACATACAATTTTGTTTAGTGTTAAAAAAGGTACCCTCTGACAAGAGGAAAATATGGTTTCATATTATACTATAAATTTGCACTCAGCCTATGTACAGGAATCGTGTGAGATATCCTCTTTCAGAGGGGGATTCCTATTATCTTATTAGCTTAGTAAAATCCCATTTCACTAGATAAGCTCTGAGTCCATAATACCCGCTCTTTAACTCATACTTAACATCCATTCATTCATGGTGAGAGGAATCCAAGGAATGTACTGGAGTAGAGGGTTGTGGGAAGAGGTTGTAGTGTACAATTATGTGCAGTAGATGGCGCTGTCCATACTAGGAGCTGACTTCAGTCTACAGCAGAAGATAACAAAAGGCCCTGAAAACAAGGGAAGGAGATCTGAGGACCCAGGAATTCTGTAAACCGTCAGTATCATTCAGGATGTCAGAGGTTGCCCAAGAGACGTATCAGTGCCAGGCTTTTCCTCATAAGTCTTATTATAGAAGAAACCAATGACTTCAGAAGTGTGAGGAGCACTCCTGGCTGGTGATGTAGAGCATCTAGTAAAGTGATTTGAGCAGGATCTCCAGTAAAGTCTCCAGTGGTTTAGCCCTTGTGACATCATCCCTCTTCAGAGCTGTCACTGCAGGAGCATCTCCTGGTCCCGGGGTAGTGGAGATGAGGATGGGGCAGCAGCATATCGGTCTCCTTCAGGGGGAGATCCCGGAGTTAAGGTAGCTTAGCATCGTCCAGCCTTGGCATCACCTATAGCCCCCCAAACATCAAAAACAAACTCATCTGGGAAGGCGAAGTCCCCTAGTGTACGGTCCAGTGCTTGAGAGAAATCATCGGGGTTCTGTTTGTCCATACCCAACTCCACCATGGTGCCGGCTGTGGGTACAGAAGAGGCAAGTCAACATCAAAGCACAAATGTATTGGTACCGAACAGCAAATTTACATCTTTCACGAAATCCGCACAGAGAGCAATACACAGGCTGCCATCTTTCCCAGAATACAGACTGAGGGCTCGTTCACATTAGGGGTGTTTTCGGTCTCTTTTCAAGAGCAGGCAATTTTTAAAATCACCACAAAACGATTGTGCAATGAATCTCTATGAGAAGGTTCGTATCAGCGCGGTTCGTGCGCTGTGCGTTCAGCAAAGAGGTGCCTGGACCATTTTTGTGGCGATTTTGCCTCAATGGAAGGTATAGGAAAAACGCAAACACTCATAAAATAGCTTTGTGCAGCGATTGCGTTCGAGCTTTTAAGAATAAATACATTGTATTTATTCTTTTCCAGGTCAAAGAGTTCACTTCCTGACTTGCGTCAGGGAGTGAATTACAAAACCGCTCTGGAAAAGCGATTAGAAAAGTGCTTTTTCTAAAAACGCAGCGTGCAGTGGAGTGCCAGAAGGGGAAAAAAAAAAAACGCACAAAAAACGCAAAATGCTTGCGTTTGCAATTTTAGGTGTGAGTGAGGCCTGATACTGTTCAAATTGCTGATCAGGCTGAGAGATTGGGAGAGGAGCAGCAATGCTATAGAGGGAGGAAAGCCTCTCAGTCCAAGGCACTGCCAGAATGCAGAGAGGCCCAGCCTCCAGGAACAGATAAGCTGTGCTGCTTTATATACATGCACTGCAATGGCTTTATATTAAATTCAGAGATTATACAAAAAATTACATACACACAAATATACACTTTTTTATTGTATTTTTTTTTTTTTATTTACAAAATTTTCATTTATAAATTATTTAGCCAGCGTTTGACCGCAGTAAAATCTTTGCTTTCTCCGATTTACATTCGGAAATGTATTAATGGTTGTGACATCTTTAGTCCTGCCAGGTGATCTCTGCGGAATGGTTGTTTCTGAGAATTCAGAAACCAAGGAAATAAATGCCTGGTTTCCCAGACTGCTCTGGGGGGAAAATTCCACATAGCTAAACTGCCTAGGAAATGACATCAATGGGAGGGCGGAGAGAGGAGGCGCGCGGAGGGGGCCACACAGGCGCGGTGACTTGCGACATTAAAGTCGCAAATTCCGGAAGTGAGCTGCGGCGGGGGACTGGAGAAGCGTTTTTGTCCCGGCGCGGGCACAGAACGTCTGTGGGGGGCTGTTAGAAGCCCCAGGTGAGTTAAACTTTTTTCTTTATTTATTACCCTTAGGCTCAACACACACCATACAATCGTGGTTGTTCAATCTTACCACTTTCATGTAGTATAAGAGCTTATCCAATCAATCATTCAAGGTGTTTTCAATCTGTTGGCCCTTATACTACATAGATTTGGTAAATCTGTACAACCAAGATTGTATGGTGTGTGTTGAGCTACGTTTCCATTGTAGCGTGAAATTTTCGCATCCAAAAAAAAAAAAAAAATCTTATAAGATTTTTCTGATTGGTGAAAATTCGCTTGTAAATATGTACGCATTTTTATGAGAATTTTCGTACGCGATAATTCGCATTAGTCAAATATAACAATCTGCCTAGTAACAGCTTAGTTATGACTGCTGACCACTTCCTGTAACCAGATTTAATGTGAATTTTCACGAAAATAACGCAAAACTTTGCATTGCTATGCATTGCCTATGCAAAGCATTGTATGCAAATCATACGTGATGTCCGAAAAAAATGAGACAGGCCCTCAGATTTTTTCACACGTATGAAAATTCGCATTGGTTGGAAACAGACCCATTCACTACCATTACTTGTAAAATCAATGCAAATTTTCTGAGAGAAAAATCTGTCACAAAACGCACAAGTGGAAAGATATCAGTCAAGGCCAAACAGCATGGTGAGAGTGACAATTCTCATATTTCTGCATCTGCTGACCAGAAAGACAAACAATACTTTGACTTTTTGTTTAACCTTCTATAATATTTCCTTAACTACCTGCGGACAGACGCAGTTTAAATCTACGGCGGGCGGCACTGCGGTTCTGACCTAGCGTAAACTCTACATCCCATTGACCGCGTTCCCCCGCCCGTTCTCGCTGCTCTGCCCCCGCCGCAATGTGCTGCCCTGCTGCCTCTATGACGGCAGAGCACTGTGAGCCGGGCAGGAGCAGTTTTCATTGGCTCCTGGCCCTGTCATTCCTGTAAACCGTTCCCATTGGCTTACATTGAGTGACAGGGTCAGGAGTCAATGAAAGCAGCTCCTGACCGGCTCACAGCGCTCTGCAGTCATAGCGACGGCAGAGAGAGCAGCCTGCGGTGGGGACAGAGCGGCGTGACCGGCGGATTTTAGCGGCGATTCGTCGGGAAGCAGCGGTTTACTGTACCAGCACCCTCTGGTCCTTAAAGAGAACCTGTACTGAGTAAAAATATTTAAAATAAACACGAGGTAACTTCAAATGAACATTACATAGTTACCTTGCCATCAGTTCCTTTCAGAAGCTCACCATTTTCTTCTGACAATGATCCCTTCCAGTTCTGACAATATTTTGTCAGATCTGAAATATATCAGTTGCTGTCAATAAAATATCAGTTGCTGTCAGTTATAGCTGAGAGGAAAACTGATGTACCAGGTTATGTCCATGTTTCCCTATGGCTCAAGTGGGCGATGTTACAGTTTAACTGTGTGCTGACCAGAAAGCTGTTATGGGTAATGACCATTTTCAAAATGGAGGATGGAAAATTCCCTTGATCACAGTGAACAAACAGAACGCGGGAAAGGAGAAAGACACTGAGGAGTAGACTACATGGAAGGTAAGTATGACTTGTGTATGCTTATTTTGACTTTTAATTTTCAGTTCAGGTTTTCAGAGGGTACTGGTACCGAAGTGGTAAATGTACTAGTGCAGAAAAACACGGGCTTTGATTCCAGAAAAATTCCAGAGTGCTGCCTGGAGTTCTTCTTTAAATCTATCAGGAGCAGAATGTGAACAGACAGACACTTACCAAGCTCACTGTCTCTAATCCCCATGTAACTTTCCAGGAGGTCGTCCACCTTTTGGATGGCTTTCTCCTCAACAACAGATACCTGATCCACAAGGAAAGAGAAGAAATGGAAATCAAAGAATGAAATCCCCCAGTGTTTGCACTCACTGTAGCTCTATTAGCTCCACCTCCAGGCCTCGTGTATCCCCTCCCCTCACTAAACAAACACAACCCTGTAACTCCATCCCAGGCAGAGGAGTATATGAATAGATAATGTACAAGAGAGCGGTAGATCAGTAATTATGCACTTTTACTTCGCTGCCTAACCACCCAGAATCTTGTGCACTGCAACCCTCCCCTAAATTTACAACCTTCTATTCATCTAAAATGTTTCAACAGAATAAATACCGATCTCTAGCAAAAAATCACAAGAGCCAGATCCAATTCATTTTTTCCCGAGTTTTCACATTATAAATAAAATGCATTTTAAGTCACTAGCAAGCCAGAAATTTCAGCAGTGCTTTTTCACCTACTTTTTGGTACTTTTTCAATTGCAGAGTTACCCAAGATGAAAAATTATCTCCTGGGAGAAAAAATACGTAGGAGAAAAAGTGAATTGGATCAGGCCCCTAGTCTTCTATAAAGCAGACCAGGGATCAGAATTCCTTCTCCTACAAGTTTGCCATGTTGAAGTATATCTGAAGACTGCTAGGATTGTTATTCTTTAAAGAGACACTGAAGCGAAAAAAAAATGATAATTATGATTTGTATGTGTAGTACAGCTAAGAAATAAAACATTAAAGGGAAGGTTCAGGGAAACCTGTAAAAAAAATAAAAATCCCTATCCACTTACCTGGGGCTTCCTCCAGCCCGTGGCAGGCAGGAGGAGCCCTCGCCGTCGCTCCAGAGGCTTCCGGTCGTCTTCGGTGGCCGACCCGACCTGGCCGGCCTCTTCTGCGCTCCAAGGACGGACTCTTCTGCGTCCCACGCGGGCGCGCTGACGTCATCGGACGTCCTCCGGGCTGTACTGCGCATGCGCAGAACTACTGCGCCTGCGCAGTACAGCCTGGATGACGTCCGATGACGTCAGCGCGCCCGTGTGGGAAGCAGAAGAGCCCGTCCTTGGAGCGCAGAAGAGCCCGACCTGGCAGCCGGCCTGGCCAGGTCGGGTCGGCCACCGAAGACGACCGGAAGCCTCTGGAGCGGCGGCGAGGGCACCTCCTGCCTGCCACGGGCTTGAGGAAGCCCCAGGTAAGTGGATAGGGATTTTTATTTTTTTACAGGTTTCCCTGAACCTTTCCTTTAAGATCAGATACATCAGTCTAATTGTTTCCAGTACAGGAAGAGTTGAGAAACTCCAGTTGTTATCTCTATGCAAACAAGCCATTAAGCACTCCGACTAGTCGTGGAGAGGGCTGTTATCTGACTTTTATTATCTCAACTGTTCCTGGACGATTTACTTTTTCTCTGCTAGAGGAGAGGTCATTACTTCACAGACTGCTCTGAAAGACTCATTTTGAATGCTGAGTGTTGTGTAATGTGCACATATTATAGAATGATGCAATGTTAGAAAAAACACTATATACCTGAAAATAAAAGTATGAGAGTATTTTCTTTGCTGCTAATCTTCTAGTAATTATTCATAGTACACAACCAATTCACTATATCATATTTTTTTTTTCGCTTCAGTGTCTCTTTAAAAGTACCCTTTATGGTACTACATATTTGTGACCACTCTAAAGTTTACTTGAAGCAAAAAATATAAAAAAAATAAGCCCAGATACTTACTTGCGGAGAGAAGCCTGCAGAGGCTGCCCACGTCCTCCTGGCCTCTGCCATTGCCACATGCACACCTAAAGCCTAGTACACACTAGCAATTTTGATTGCCCAATCATTGGTCAATTTTACCACCTCCATGTAGTATGACCATTTACCTATATAATCTGCATAGAATTGAAAATCTGTTTGGCCCTCATACTACATGGAGGTGGTAAAATTGACCAATCATTGGCCAATCAAAATTGCTAGTGTGTACTAGCCTTAAGGAAGATAACCGGCAATTCATGCACAATCGCAGCCATACTGCACCTGCACAGTAAGCTGGGGCGGCTCATCCACAAGCGGCTCGGTGCTACTGCGCTGGCATGGCCACAATCATGCATGAAGAAGAGCGCGGCTGTGACCTTCACAAGAGCCCCCGGCAGTGGCAGTGGTCTGCATGAGGACACGGAAGGTTCTCTTTAGCTGTAGATGTATTCTGGCATTTTAGAAAGTCCTTAGAATACAGTCAAACATTACAGCATTAGGCTTCTTATATACTGAAAAATCGCAATTTTGATTTCTGACTCCAACTTGCGATTCCGATTTTCACTAGCAACAGAAGAAGAACAAACACACAAAAAAAATTGCATCAAAAATTGAAAATCGCATGTAACGTAAAACGTAAAAGTTTTTGATCTCTGCCACACTCCGTTTCAAAAGTTTGCCTTATTAAAACAAGTATTTGGGATTAGTCAGATTGGCGTGAGCATTTGGGGTCTTCCATGATACCTTCTGTTTTAAGAAGTTTGGGTTCACCATTCGGCACATCTCTGCTCATGCTCGTGGGAAGGAGCACAGAACTACGTCACAGAGAGATACTATATGGTCTAATGCAGTGATCTGCAAACTTGGCACTCCACCTGTTAAGGAACTACAAGTCCCACAATGCATTGCAGAAGTCTGACAGCCACAGCCATGATTTATAAAGGCAAATGCATTGTGGGAATTGTAGTTCCTTAACAGCTGGAGAGTCACGTTTGCAGATCACTGGCCTAATGCTAGGTACACAGCAGGTACCAGTTTTTTTCGTTCGATAGATGCGTTCGATTGATCATTTCCGTCATGTCCGACATTACTTGATTGTAATCGATTGTTTACCGCTTGATTTCTCATAGAAGTGAAGGGAAATTGATAAGAAAAGAGGATCAAACGGCAAATCGACCGAAAAAACGTAACATGTGTACCTAGCATTAGAGGAACTAAAGACGGGAGATGTTATAGTATACAAATCAGAAAGGTTTCCCAAAGAAGTGAAAAATGTGTACACAGACTTCCGCTTTCCATATGCATGTTATATTCTTACTATATATCTATACTCCCCACCTCTCTCACCAGCTCCTCCACAGTGGATGGCCCCTTGGTTCTGAGTCGTAAGGTCCCCTTCCCCGATGATATGCCAGAACTATTGCCGGAACTGCCGGTGCGCTGACCAATCATTTCTAAAAAGAGAAGAAAATATGTAAAATGCTGATTCCATGGCCTAGCAGTAATCTGTGGAACAACTGTAATTTCTACATTGTGTATGAAACACTCTCATTTACAACAACTGTAAATCTACTTACAGTGAAAACTGTAGCATACATGATTCTACCAAGACTTGTAACTTTGCTGTCTAAAGCACGGGTGTCAAACTCAAGGCTTGCGGCCCAAATGCGGCCTTCTTGCCATTTTATGTAGCCCCCGAGAACTTCAAATGTGCATGATTGTAGGCAGTACAAACGACAGCACATTGCCTCCACAACCAGAGCAAACCGGCGACAGAGTTTCTGGTTGAAACATTGTCAGTTTGAGGTGGGGTGCAGCAACAACCCATGGGACCCTTGCAGCAAAATTAGCATGGGACCCCCTCATGTGCCTGGTAAACTTCCACACCTCTTCCCCACAACCTCAGCTTACCAAAAAAGGTAAACATTTCTCTACTCCTGAAACCAGGTTCACTTCAACTAATTTAACCCCCCCCCCCCCCCCCCCCCATCAAACAGAGCTTTCTCTGCTCTTATCCCTGCCAGCATATTTGTTTACACGGCTGTCCCCAGTACAGCGCTGCCGTAGATCACAGTGCTGTACCATGTAAACAGATGGCGGTTTCGCCTTCTAACGGTCTCCTAGCGGCTGGGAGACCGATGACAGAGCGGGGATCGGCGCGCACGATCCCCTGCATTCTCCGCCCCCAGGACTCCATGCCAATTGGCGTTGAGCGGTCCCGGGGCTGCCACCGCGTTCACGCCAATTGGCGTGGAGCAATTTGCAAGAAGCTAAGACTCATTAAACAGCCTTCTTCCTCATTTTGTTACTGCTAAAGAAAGATTATCAACTTTTTCTACAAGATTTCTCTTAAAAGCAAAACTACCGTATATGAATACACAGGAACAAAAAAAGTGACCCATGATCACATGATTAAAGTCTTATACATGTATATCAGCCACTTTCAGTCAGTCACTTCTGCTTCCTGTTTTACCTCACACAGTAAGTGAGACACATGGTCACTATCAGACTCAGCCAGTCACAGGCTAATAAACTGATCAGGTGTCACATTCTCTGACTCCATATATAACGTTCTAGTGCTGCTCAGAGTACTTCATACTTCGTGGTAAATAGTTACCAAAAGCCTTTCTGGGTTCACAGAGCTTCATGTTGAAGGTCCTCCCTCGAGGCAATTCTTTCAGTGTCCTGGCCACCTCAAAGTGACGGCTGCCAATCAGATTCCTGCCATTGATGGACTCAATCATGTCTCCCACGCCGATGAGCTGCATGCGGTGTATAATGCTGCCTTCTTTAATACGCTGTAGGTAAGAAGAACAGGTCACCCATTGCTGGAAAGGTTTATGAGGAGTAAACAGACACCAGAATCAGGCAGTGTTGGATCTAGAACAGTAAGAAGAGAGTACCTTAATAAAGGCATAACCAGCACCATTGTCGGTGATGGTGAGGCCCAGGGAATCCTCAGATTTATACACCTCCAGTTCCTTTTTCTGCCCTCGCACGTGAGCAAAGATGAAGTCCTCAAGGCCTATCTGCCCACCCAGAAGCTTATCCATGTCTAGGCGGTGAGTGTTCAGGGTGCAGAACATTACCTGTGCAAAGCCAATACATATGCATCAATAAGGCATCTTTAGGAACAAAGTAGTCAAAGCCCATTTAAAACAAACAAACAACCAAATAATACGGATAAAACAATGACACAGAAAGCACACATAGGGACATTTACTCTTTTTTCCCCCCCAACCATTAAAGTGGACCTGAACTCTTGCACCGGAAAGAAGGAAAAGAGGGAGAAATGCACCCGGTATGTATTTAGAGAGTTCAGCCTGTCTAATTCCCCCTTATCTGTGACTAAACACAAGTTGTAATTTGATCCCTCAGCTTTGTCAGCTGACTGCCACGGCAGAGAGCTCATTTGTAAACACGGGATGTTAACCTCCCTGGCATTCAATTTCCCCAGGATTTCTGTGCAAAAGGTGATCAAATTAATTTTTATAACTTTTTTTCCCTGTAACTTGCCAAAATGTGTCAAGCAAGGGTCCAGTATACAGTGCAGGAGAGTACTGACGTGTATGCCTGTCAATACTGTTCACAGCATGCTTTGTATGGACGTGTATAACTCAATACCGCAAGGGAGGTTAACAAAATGTCTGCTTCAATGAAAGCAGGAAGTAGACACTGCAGATTTATTACAGGATTTGTATAAGGGCCTGTACACACTGCTGCGCTTTTCAAATCGCAAGGTCTTTTGAAAAATAATGAAAATCGTGAAGACCTGTACACACTGGTGCGATGCACTTTTCCTATTCTCATGAAGGCTTGCGATTTAAAAAAAAAAAAAAAAAAAAATCGCATGCGATTTTAAAAGCGCAGCAGTGTGTACAGGCCCTCAGCTGTAACAAAAAAATGTTTTTGTTTAAAGGTTATTATGCTGTTGCTTATCTTTTAGAGCAGAGAGGAAGTTCTGAGTTCAGATCTGCTTTATCAGGGGCATTTACCAACTTGTGTAATTTTTCTTGACTTTCAAGCCACTTACATTTAGCATACCTTTGAAAAGTTAGGGTGATCCACTCTGTGATACGCTTGATGTTGTCTTATTAGATTTGCCCACTCCCTTTACCTGAATGACAGAGACTCTCAAAGCCCACATCTCCAAAAGTGCCAGTTCATCCTTAGTTCTGTCTTACCACTTCATTACTGAGTAACCACTCACACAAACCCACCCAATTTCTGCAACCAATGCTTCTACACGCCTTGGACTGTAAGCTCTGCGGAACATGGTCATTTTTTATCTTTGTCATAGTTTTTAGTTATGTATTGAAGTCTGCAATTTGTACAATGTATGAATAATCTATAAATAAAAGAGAAGTGTTCAAGTTCTATTTTTGCAAAGATATTTCTTAGAAGGCTAGACTTAAAGGGGAACTGAGGAGAGAGGTATATGGAGGCTTTCATGTTTATTTCCTTTTAAGCAATACCAGTTGCCTGGCAGCCCTGCTGATCCTCTGCCTCTAATACTATTAGCCATAGCCCCTGAACAAGCATGCAGCAGATCAGGCGTTTCAGACTTTAAAGTCAGATCTGACAAGACTAGCTGCATGCTTGTTTCTGGTGTTATTCAGATACTACTGCAGAGAAATAGACCAGCAGGGCTGCCAGGCAACTGGTATTGATTAAAAGGAAATAAATATGGCAGCCTCCGTATACCTCTTACTTCAGTCGTCCTTTAAGTCCTGTTTGGCTGCTAAAACAAACAGATGTGCTCTGGAGCATTTTACATACATCCACTTTTCCATGTATGCTGCACAATGATCTGTATACTGTCAAGCATGGTGTTGGATTAACTGCCTCTAGTATTAGATAGACCCACACTAGTCAGTCCCATAGCCTTCAGCTTCCCAATGCTGGTGTACATAGTCTCCTGATCCTGGTCTGCACTAGAGAGAGCTGGAGGAAGACAGGAGGCTGGCTGCTTATTCAGCCCAGTACAAAGTCTAGCTTTCATCATTCAATAACGCTCTCTACTGGAGACCAGCATTGATCGATGTTCTTGCAAATACCTATCTGGATCTACAAGGCATGGCCTGTGAAATTTGTTTTTCTTTTTTACACATAAAGCTTTTAACTGGCAGTGTACCACAGGCAAAGGTACAACTGTATTTAAAGAGCCATGCTTATGCGCTTTGAGTCCTACGGGAGAGAAAAGCGCCTTACAAATGTTATTTTGTATCCCCCTCTGGGGGATACTTACCTCGGGAGGGGGAAGCCTCAGGGTTCCCATGAAGATAGCAGGAATCCAGCGCTGGCTGGTGAGGATTTATTTACCGCGATCCTGCACAGACGCACTGGCGGCTTTTCATTCGGGCTAGGTGGAAATGGAGCGAAATCGTATCCTCTCTACAGGCACAAAGGAGTCGCCCCTGCGCAGTAGAGCAGATACAATCAGGTTCGGCTATTTCTGCCTTACCCGAATGAAGAGCCGATAATGCGCCTGCGCAGGATCACGGTAGGAAAATATTTACCTGGCCGCACTTCATTGGGACACAGCGCTGGATTGCCGGGACACCGGAGGACGGGGGAAGCCTCGTTAGGATCCAGGGGCTTCCCCCTCCCGAGGTAAGTATCCCCCAGAGGGGATTTTTCTTCATTACAGACTCTCTTTAAAATGTATTATGATTCGTCTAGTTTTCAGTGTATTAGACGAAAGCCAAGATGGACATGAAAAAAAATAAAAAATACACTTGCCTGGGGCTTCCTCCAACCCCTTTCAGGTCAATGGTGCCCTCGCCGTCCTCCCAGGCTGCCTCAAGCCTCCCCAGTAATTCCTGTAGTTGCAGTGTTCAGTGCATGTGCGGGCCAGCCTGTGTGGGCTTCCATCGCCAGGAGTGCGTGCATGCGGCCGGACTGCGCATGCACCAACTCACCATGACTAGCGGCTTTACTGTGGAGACTATCAGAGGATGAGGAAGCCCGAGAGGACGGCGAGGGAGCTATCGGCCTGAAGGGGGCTGGAGAAAGCCACAGGCATGTATCTTTTTTTTTTTTTTTTTTTTAAGTGCTCGTTTTAAGTACACTAAAGAAGAACCATAGTGAGATATAGTAGAATTCAGTAAATTATTTAGGATTAAAAAAGGAAAGTATAGGGAGCTCCCTATACTTTCCTTTTTTAAGCCTATATTCATTTTTATGGGTGAGACGAGCCGGTTTGGGGTGATATCCCGTACCCCCTTTGTTTTTTGCTTAAATTATTTAGGATACCTACTTTTACATTAAATATCCTGGTTTCAGTATCGCAAACACTTCCTATATCTATTTATTGCTGTATTCTGGGAGGACAGATCTTTTCTACTAGCTTTAGAACCCTCAGCAACAAACATTCAGCAGAGATTACCAGCCAGCACTGAAGAAAGCAAGTCAGGTAAAGTAAAGCTTTTACAATGGGCAAACACTGACTTAATCGTTTACAAATAAATATTGTAAATAAAAATAAATATATTTTATTCATTGTTATTTCAACTACACTTCCTCTTTGAAGCAACACTTTTGGCTTTAAAAGGACAACTGAAGTGAGAAGGCTATGGAGGCTGCCATGTTTATTTCCTTTTAAGCAATACCAGTTGCCTGCTGGTCTGTTTGGTTGCAGAAGTGTCTGAATCACACCAGCAGAAACAAGCATGCAGCTAATCTGTCATATCTGACAATAATGTCAGAAACACCTGATCTGTTGCATGCTTGTTCCGGGTCTATGGCTAAAAGTACTAGAGGCGGAAGATCAGTAGGACAGCCAGGCAACTGGTATTGCTTAACGTGAACCTCCGGACTAAAAATCGACTCAGCAGCACTGAAAAGGCTTTGTGTTTCTTTAACAGTTTCACAGCATCAGAACTTTGTTTCTCTTATACAAGCCTCCTTTTTAGCTGCACAGAAGAAAACTGTCCGGGCTTTTTCCCCCTGATGCTGTGCAAAGCATGATGGGATTTCTGATTTTGTTGTTCTGCTGTTTTGGTGCAATTTTTTTTTTTACATTTTGAATTTGACATTTGAAGCCTAGCGTGTGCAGCTGGGAGGGGCTATCAGGACATAGGATAGTTGGAACTGTGTCTCCTGCTCCTTGTCACCTCCTTTCAACCAAAAAGATGGCTGTCCCCATGACAAAGATGGCAGCCCCCATGAATCACAAACATTTGCTTGTTCTTTTAAAACAGGGTGGGTAAGAAATTATATTACCTATCTATTCTAATTAACATAACGAATGTAACTTGATGACAGTATGTTTGTTTAAGCTGAAGTTCCCCTTTAACCACTTGAGGACCCACCCTTTACCTCAAAGCCCCCCTCTGCGGCGAAATTCCCCCCCTACCTCTCCTCCCTCCCTTCCCCAGAGATCCGAGGCTGCACAGGAACGGATCTGTCCTGTGCAGCCTCTAACAGGCTCCTGCCTGTCATGTGACAGCGATCCCCGGCCGCTGATTGGCCGGGGATCGCTGATCTGGTACAACACTGCTACTGTTAGCAGCGTTGTACGAATGTAAACAAAGCGGATTATTTCCGCTTGTGTTTACATTTAGCCTGCGAGCCGCGATCGGCAGCCCGCAGGCTAATCACGGAGCCCCCCGCCGTGAATTGACAGGAAGCAGCCGCTCGTGCGAGCGGCTGCTTCCTGATTAATTAGCCTGCAGCCGGCGACGCAGATCTGTGTCGCTGGTCCTGCAGCTGCCACTTTGCCGACGCGCGGTATGAGTGCGCGGTCGGCAAGTGGTTAAAAGGAAATAAATATGGCAACCTTCATATCCCTCTCTCTTCAGTTATCCTTTAGGCCTCGTTTAGACTATACGCGCTGCCGTGCGCATTTTGGCAGCGCGTATAGTGTGCGACACGCAAGAACGGTAGAAGGGCATAGACAGCCCTTCTACCGTTCCCATCATATGCGCTGCGTGGCAGCGAGATTGCGCTATCGCGTGCTGCACGCATTTTTGGGAATCGCAGCGCAGATCCCATTCATTGTAATGAATGGGATCTGCAGCGCAGCGCATAGGAGCGCAGATGGCGTGCGATCGGACGCGTTGCGTTCCAATCGCACATCCATCTGCGCTAATGATGTGAACGAGGCCTTAAAGAAAACCTGTAATGTAACAAAATGTATGAGAACAACAATGCAAGAGTACTATTGCATTGTTGAAAGGTATGAAAGAAGAAAAGAATCCGGGCACCAGATGAGCTGCTGTGCAAACCCACTTTATTTCATCCCACCAGAACGATACAGCATACAATAGATGGCGGCCTTAGACCATGTTTTGTATGCTGTATCTGTCTGGTGGGATGAAATAAAGTGGGTTTGCACAGCAGCTCATCTGGTGCCCGGATTCTTTTCTTCTTTCATACTGTCAAGACTGTATTGATCCGGAGGCACAGTGAGTAACCCCCGGCCGACCCCCTCCAGTAAGGTCTACCTCATCTAGTGCCGATCTACTCTGCTCTTTTTACTTCCATTGCTGGAAGTTCCTGATGGATTCCCCAAACAGAAATTCAGTGCACCCCTCCTGAATCTTTATCAGCATAGGCAGCAGGCATACCCTTGTAACTGTACTCCAATAGGTTATAGGTGCCAAGGCACGGAGCAGTGTTTATGAGACCTGTGCCTATGCATACTATTAGGAAACCTGAGCTGGCATAGGCTATTCCAGGAGCTCTAGTGGCAGCAGTCCGTGAAGCCATCACAACCTCTCAGCATTTAAGGTCAGCTTGATAAGCTTTTAGTAACCGGCAGTACACGCATACTTGCAGTGATATACTTACATCTCCATTCGGTATGTTGAATGCCTCGGCTATCTTGGCATAGAGCTCCTTCACATTGCTGAATCCTTCAATCCTCCCCGTAGGGCTTCCGTGGGCAAGCTGGGCGTGGAAAACCAACCGTGGCCGCAGGGCGGGAGCAGGAGGAGGGAGGCCGGGAGCTTGAGGAGACAGAGAGCCACCTGGCACCCCGCCAGCCTGGGACACCCCTAACGCCGTGCGCTCCCCCACATCATCTTCCTCCATCAGCGGAGAGGCCTTCTTTCTACGTCCGAGGCCCAGAGGCATTGGGGCTCCGTAATGTCCAGCAATACCAAAGAGGAAACTGTAAACAAAAAAGAAGCAAGGCGGTTACATACCAATGGTTTCCTATGACTGTATCTTCATATAGCTCCATTCATCCTGACAGGCTACCTGTGGAACCATTAAAAGCCATCGCCTTCTTTAGATGACTATATGTGGTGTCTTTCCCAATACCGCCATTAACTTTCCGTACAATTATTATTATTCAATTAAAGATAAATGGTATTTTATCACAGTGAAATACACTGTGCATTTCACTGTGATACAATAACATTTAGCTTTTATAGCCATTATATCCAGGTGGAGACCCGGTCATTTCCCTTGTTTGATACTGATCGTTGCACCCTACTGGGCCGGGGTGCTCACTGATTGACTCCCTGGTACTAAGAAGTATCAAAAGCGGTTGAGCGGTTGAACAACCTGTTATCATCAAAGGTTTAAAAGTAACCCTGAACTGACGTCAATATTACTTAATAAAGCCCATGGTGGGCTAGATTATCTGCTCCTGTTTGTGCTACCGCTGCTCGTTGTCTGTGGGGACCTCAGTTACCCTTCACATTTGACAGGATCTTCCAGTCAAACACATTTTCTCCCAAGTGGTATCGCACGCCTGAGAACTGCGCAGGCACACGGTGACTTTCTTTCAATGGAACTTGCGCCTGCAGTTGTGGAACTTCTGGGCGGCTGTGAAGTTTAGAGATCTGAGCAGGAAGGGGAACCCACCTATAGATTACACAGGATATATAGTCCAGATTTATGTGGTTTGCAACGGATTATCTACATCCTGCAGGACTTCAGTTCTTGCCCAGGGACGTAAAAAAAAAAAAAAAAAACCCCACAGAACATTTATATCGCGCTTTTCTCCTGACGGACTCAAAGCGCCAGAGCTGCAGCCACTAGGGCGTGCTCTATAGGCAGTAGCAGTGTTAGGGAGTCTTGCCTGAGGACTCCTACTGAATAGGTGCAGGCTTACTGAACAACCAGAGCTGACGTAGATAATAGTTCATTAAATCCAACGTCGGTCGCTTGCACCCTTGCGGGGATGAATCTAAGTCCCCGTGTTAATGATTGCCGGCATCAATAACCCACACATACATTTAAAATTAACTCCTTCCCACCCACACTCTCCCATAGTACCCAAATAAAAATGTTGCAGTAAAAACAAACAAACAACCATTACTGCCGCACAGACATGAGCCTCACGTCCGCGTCAGGTGCTGCTGTACCAACAGGTGTTCACGTCTGTACAGCCTGTGGGGTTGTGCGCACGATAGGGCAGAAGCCTGCGATCGCAATGGTCCCCTCCTCAGGAGGGATTGGTGGCAGGGGGACAGAAGTCTCCTGAGGCAATCGTGCATGTTCACCGAGAATGATCACTGTTTTCGTTAAACAGTGATCATTCCCAATTGGTGCCGCCACACTGCTGCCTCCCACTCGCTCGTTTCCGCCGATCGATTAAAGGAATACTATCGATACCAAAGTGTTCTAAAATGACAGTGTGCAAATAATGTCTAAGTAGCTGTGTAAACATTTTCCTACTTTTCATGTTAAATATCAGAGGCAAAAAACTGTAATTTATTGAGGGTAGGATTTAGCTATATTGGGACACATCAATTGCAGAAGGGGTGTCTGCTTCAATGCACAGCCAGAGTTGCATATCAGACTACAGAAAGCAAATATCAAACATATCAAACTCTGAAAGCAAAAACAGTATGAAAAAGCTGTGACAATTAGTTACATTTCCTCTGCTCTCTTCAGACACTTCAGTCAGAAACACAGGACACAGAAGCTGCAGCTGTTGGGAGCTCTCTTCTCTGTCACACACAGAGCTACACATAGAGTTAACTGATCAAGTGTGAGGGGAATCTCCCCTCTCCTCATGGCTCAGTCAGCCGTCAGTTTTGGCGTCAGTAAAGTTTGAATGTATTTTGATAACAGTAAACAAATAAGTTGCTACTAAAATGTATACACACTGGTACTTAGCAGCAATTCCCAAACAATTCCTGTGTCAATTGAAAAAAATATGTGAAACGATAGTATTCCTTTAATGAGTGGGAACTTCGTTCATCTCTCCTCTAGGCCACCGTGATCGCAGTAATCACTGAGATGCCTTCCTCACTTCCAAGTAACACAGCTAAGCATTACTCCCTATTAGGATACTTATTGTACTCTTATAAGAAAAAATGTGCAAGGACATCTTGTGGACAAATAGTAATATTACACCTACATACAGTGATGTGAAAAACTATTTGCCCCCTTCCCGATTTCTTATTCTTTTGCATGTTTGTCGCACTTAAATGTTCCTGCTCATCAAAAACCGTTAACTATTAGTCAAAGATAACATAATTAAACACAAAATGCAGTTTTAAATGATGGTTTTAATTATTTAGTGAGAAAAAAAATAACTCAAAACCTACATGGCCCTGTGTGAAAAAGAAATTGCCCCCTGAACCTAATAACTGGTTGGGCCACCCTTAGCTGCAATAACTGCAATCAAGCGTTTACGATAACTTGCAACGAGTCTTTTACAGCGCTCTGGAGGAATTTTGGCCCACTCATCTTTGCAGAATTGTTGCAATTCAGCTTTATTTGAGGGTTTTCTAGCATGAACCGCCTTTTTAAGGTCATGCCACAACATCTCAATAGGATTCAGGTCAGGACTTTGACTAGGCCACTCCAAAGTCTTCATTTTGTTTTTCTTCAGCCATTCAGAGGTGGATTTGCTGGTGTGTTTTGGGTCATTGTCCTGCTGCAGCACCCAAGATCGCTTCAGCTTGAGTTGACGAACAGATGGCCGGACATTCTCCTTCAGGATTTTTTGGTAGACAGTAGAATTCATGGTTCCATCTATCACAGCAAGCCTTCCAGGTCCTGAAGCAGCAAAACAACCCCAGACCATCACACTACCACCACCACCATATTTTACTGTTGGTATGATGTTCTTTTGCTGAAATGCTGTGTTACTTCTACGCCAGATGTAACGGGACACGCACCTTCCAAAAAGTTCAACTTTTGTCTCATCGGTCCACAAGGTATTTTCCCAAAAGTCTTGGCAATCATTGAGATGTTTTTTAGCAAAACTGAGACAAGCCTTAATGTTCTTTTTGCTTAAAAGTGGTTTGCGCCTTGGATATATGCCATGCAGGCCGTTTTTGCCCAGTCTCTTTTTTATGGCGGAGTCGTGAACACTGACCTTAATTGAGGCAAGTGAGGCCTGCAGTTCTTTAGATGTTGTCCTGGGGTCTTTTGTGGCCTCTCAGATGAATTTTCTCTGCGCTCTTGGGGTAATTTTGGTCGGTGCCAAATGCATTGTCTCAGCATGAGAAATGTTGGCCAATCAGAGAGAAACAGAGGTGTGGGAGGGGAAAACAGGAGGAAAAGAGGCTTCAGCCAATCAGGCTGCATTAGTTAAGTCTGAGGGGGAAGTAGAAAAGCAAAAAAAGGACAACCCAGCATTCCCTGCAACTTCCTTTGTGTGTACCAAATAAGAGTCAGGTAAACTGGGGAATGACCATTTATCAACAAGAAAATTAATAGTGATTTTAACTTTTAGATTGCCTGGTTAGCATCTTTAGTAGTTTACTAGATAAAAATAATAGATTTTTTTATTTTATGCCCGACAGTTACACTTTAAAAAATGGTTTCCCTTTCCTGAAACCATTGGTAGGTGTAGAGGCAGCTCACTAAGACTCAGTTCCCACTTGGACCAAAAATCTACTAGTTCAGTACCTTTTTTGGTGACACAGCAACGGACATGCAAATTGATCCAATGTAAAAAAATAGCTTGATCTTCCACTTGATATTTTTAAAAGATCCATTTCCTGCTTTACGGTAAACATAACAGAAAGTCACAATCTGCTGCACTTTTACCAGATAGCGGATATGTTACCCATCGAAAACTGTGGTGGAAACGCATCCGCACTTAACTGGTCTGCTCCGATCTGAACAGGCCGTTTTAATCCATTACGAACAGGACCTGAGCATAAAGGTTCAATCGTACTGATGCCAAAGTACATTCATTACAGAAACCTTACAGATTCCCTTAAAGCGTATCCGAGATGAAAAACTAACTATAACAGGTAACTTGTCTATATATCATATCTAAAGTTTAGATAGTTTATACAGCAAATATAGCTGCAAATAGCTTTAATAGAAAATGATTCTTTCTTCCTGTGATACAGTGACAGCAGCCATGTTGTTTGTAAACATTACACAGAGGCAGGCTTATCTGTATCTTGATCACGAAGCCTGTGAAAAAAACTAATCAACCCTCCTCCTCCTTCCTCCCCTCTGCCTCTGAAATCAATGGCTAGTAACATCTCCCTCTCCTCCTGCTCAAACTCAGCTCCCATGAGCCCTTGCTACTGCCTTGGCTCTCTGAAAACCTGTGGGCGTGGCTTTTTTAGTTTATAGGGAATTAGAGTATTGCAACAAAAACAAAAAAGTATTTGGCTTAACCTCCTTAGCGGTAACCCCGTGTGTGACACGGGGTAAGCCGCCGGAGGGTGCCGCTCAGGCCCTGCTGGGCCGATTTACATAATTTTTTTTTTTTGCTGGACGCAGCTAGCACTTTGCTAGCTGCGCCAGCACCCCGATCGCCGCCGCGCGCCCGATCGCCGCTATCCGGTGCGGCGCGCGGCCCCCCCCCCCCCCAGACCCCTGCGCTGCCTGGCCAATCAGTGCCAGGCAGCGCCAAGGGGTGGATCGGGTCTCCCAATGACGTCCCGACGTCGCTGACGTCGGCGACGTCATCCCGCCCCGTCGCCATGGCGACGGGGGAAGCCCTCCATGAAATCCCGTTCTTTGAACGGGATTTCCTGATCGCCTATCGCCGGAGGCGATCGGCGGGGCTGGGGGGATGCCGCTGAGCAGCGGCTATCATGTAGCGAGCCCTGGGCTCGCTACATGATTTAAAAAAAAAAATTTTTTTAAAAACCTGCTGCGCTGCCCCCTGGCGGTATTTTTCATACCGCCAAGGGGGTTAAGGAATGCCCTATAAACAATAGGAAAGGAACACAATTATGCAATGAGTAAAAGTTCACCTCGGATCCACCGTTCAAAGCAGATACCAACCTGTGTGGAGAGAAGGGGGTTGAACTGATTGATGTATATACAGAAAGTACCTGGAAAGTCAACCCTGAGGCAGGGGTCACACTTGTTGGCTTTCATGCGCGTTTTCTGCACAGAAAAACTGTTTTCAACTGAGAACTCATGTTAATCAATGAGATAGGTCACACTTGAATGTAGATTTCGCGCGCAGAAAAAAAACTGACATCTTGCACAATTTGTCAGTTTTCTCTATAAATTACATTAGCTGTTGTAAGGTAGAGGTCACACTTGTCTTTCAGTTTTCTGAAAAGTGTAGAAACTAAAAGACAAGTGTGACCCCTGCCTCAGGCTAGTCGGCATCACTGTATAACCTACACCTTAAAGGCAAACAAACAGTACAACCAACTCCAAGAAAACACAAGTTTGAAGATGGAAAGAAAAAAAAATACAGGTTACAACCAGATTGCATCTGAATCATCAAGGAATGCCTAAGTATGCCTGCTGGAACAAATGATGTGCAAGAAAAGTTTGAGTCACTCTGTATACAGCTGTTGCCTACCTGCTTCACCATTTGTAGTTTTATGGGAGAGATTGGCAAGTGAGAGCCACAGGTATGGCCATTTGAAAAAACAAAACAAAAACAAAACAAAAACTTCAATGCATCTTAACTACTGTTTGCCAGAAATCACAAAGGTCAGCTAGAAAAATATTGTGTGGTCTTAGAAAACCAAAATTTAGATTTTTATCCAGTAGACTAATGTCACATTTGTCCTAAGCCTAACACTGCACATCATCTAGATAAAACACACCAACAGTAAAGAATGGTGGAGGCATCATTATGCTCTTCTAAAGCAGGCCATGGAATGCTCCTGAGAGTGCAGGTCCCAGGAGATGGTGTCAGGTCTCACATCGTGGACCGCAAACCAGGTATCTACAAATGACCGCTGCTGTGAACGAACAAGGTCCAGTTCAGAATAAAATCATACACAAATTAGCTCAGGTTTCATTAGTCGTAAGGTTATACAACGTAATAATGTTCCACCGTGCATCATCTTCAGATATTTTAAAGACGTGCCCACCATCACCAAATAAGAAAATCAAGGCTTACCAGCCAGGAACAACCCAAGGTTGTATACAGGGCTTGAGCAATCAAGAATGGAAAGATGATCCTACAGGCTCCGGATTGTATCTGAACCCCCCAAATGGAATTAGCAGGCAATGTGTCGGGATATGAGCATCAAAAACAAAGGTAGTTCTCAGTGCAGATTGCTTTTATTTCATAGAAACTGTATCAAACAAACAATGTATAAAAAGTCAATTTCTTCTGATAAACGGCAAACAAAAAAAATTCACAGTTTCACTGTAATGCTTTGGTCTGTGAGGGCGTTTCCCAAAGCGTAGGACTAGTATCTCTATCATTTTAGGCGGGACACTGAACTTCTATTATGGGTTGCAGGAGATTTTCTGAAAAAGACCAAGTCCTGAACAGAAGCTAGCATTGGCAGGCAACATACTGTAGGTATGAGGTACACATGGTAAGGGCCCTTATCCACTGTACGCACTCCGATCCGAATGTTGGTACGCATGCGTTTGACTGATTACAAGAATACAGCCGGAATAATGAAACTCGCAGTGTGCGGTTTCCACTGCCGTCTCTACCATGAGATTCCATTTTCCCGCAAATGTAACGCATGCTGCATTTTTTTCCTCTAATTGCGCTTGCATAAACTCGAAAGCGCAAGAAAATCAATTGCAAAATATTGGGTGCTTTTCTTGCAAGTTCAGTTCTTTTGCTAATAAAATTAATTATTAGAAAAATGTAAATGCAATTCCTCTGGGAAAACTGAACATCACATGGATCTGCAGAGAAAACCATGATTTATAGTGAAAAAAGGCCCTCAATGTCATAAAGAAAGAAAACATTAAAAAAAACAAAAACGAGAGAAAACACGTTTATGACCGCTGTAAAAGTGAAATCAAACAACCAACTTGGGAGGAAACTTTTATAAAAGTGCATGTGGTCACAAGAGAGGTCATAAGACACATATCCTACTGAGATCTATAGGAAATCCATATGACTAATGTGGTAATGAAGCAGAGGTGAGGCAGAGGAAATCTGCACGGCAGGACTCTACCGAGGCGGATGGGAACAGCACAGCTGCAGGGAACACTATACATCCACACCAGTCTGTTAACACTTTCATACCTACCAGGAACTAAATATATCCTTAAAGGCCACTATTCCACGTAGTGCTAAACTACAACAAGCAATTACATGCAGCTGAATGGCAGCATTTGGTAACTCGTGCAGAGTTACAGTGTGCAGTGCCGTTAGAGTGCAGTGTCACGTTTGATGCACGGCGGCGTTACCCGGCAGCAAATCTCATGTCACAGCTGAGCATTGCAACCGCTGTACTCCGATGCAGCTACATGGGAGGGGCCTGTCCACCGCCTGTACAGAGTGCTAGCAATCGCCCGGCCGATGGACAGGAGCAGCTGACAAGCAGTGAAATCACTGCCGCCTTCAGCTGCCCCTGGAGAAGAGGCATATCGTGTGGTCAGCCGACACTGTACAGTATTGTTCATATTCACCACTAGTTACATATGATTCTAAATTCTGTGTTTTTTTTATAGGGTAGGGCAGCTGTAACCAACACCTCCAATCTCATCTCATTGAATGGTTTCCAACTGGCTGACACTATTTCTAGCTACTGTATGGCCAGCTTTAATATTGAAGACTTACACAGTGAAATGTACGCAGAAATGCTAAGATAACAGCGAGTAGAAAGTGATACATTCTTAGTGGGAAGAGCCTGATAAATGATTGTTTTTCCAAGAGTCCTCATAGAAGTGGTGTCCTCGATTACATAGATCTGGCCTGAATGCTCACACACTGATGTTGTTTTCAAGTCCAAGCTTCCCGTGACAACGACCAGGATGCTTACCTTAATAGAAGTTGGGAAATCTTTCTCATACCCAATTTAAATGAAAGATCCGTAGGAAGATCTTAATATATGGATGAAAAACTGGAACGCGCAATTACAGAGGGCACGTCTCTTGAACGAATACTCGGATCTTTGCTGTTACTATTGCTTTTAGTAGAAACATTTGGAAAATCCAATAAAAGATTCTCAAGAGAGAGAAAGGCTTTATAGTTGAAATACTAGGTCAGTGATGGCTAACCTTGGCACTCCAGCTGTGGTGGAACTACAAGTCCCATGAGGCATTGCAATACTCTGACAGCTCTAAGCATAACTCAAGGAGGCAGAGGGATGATGGGATTTGTAGTTTTGTCACAGCTGGAGCGCCAAGGTTAGCCATCACTGTACTAGGTGTTCCTGGATAAGCACTTGAAAAGTTAGAGAATCTTCCATGATCATAAAATGAAATTCAGCCCTAGAAGTAACTTTGATTCTATCAGCAGGAAAAAGAGTGTTTACAAAATCTCAATACAGTAGAATTTCATTATAGTAAGCTCTGATATAGTAAACCTCTGGATATAGTAAACTCAGTTGTCAGGTCCCAGAAAATGTGTCTGTATAACTATACAATGTAGGACCAATTCTGATATAGTAAACTTCTAATATAATAAGCTAATTGTCCTGGTACCTTGAAGTAAACTATAAAAGGGATTCTATTGTACATACCAGAGTTTTTCCTCCCATTCATTCAAACTTCCAAAGCAGCCTCACAAAATCCACTGTATCCCAAGGTTAGAACTTGAGAGGCAACTACAGCCTGCTTATTCTAGAAGACATGCCACACTTTAAACGCCCATCATGTACAGAAGCCAAACAAATATTGTACATATGAAACCATTCAATATAAAGTTTGACCTGTAAAGGTGCCCATTCATGGTGTGATTCTTTAGTGGACATTCTATTTTCTATTAGATCATACAGATCGAATAAAAATATTGTTTTTAATAATTCTACAGCATTATCAGCTCCAAACTCGTCACAATATTGAGACCAGTTGTGATCGTATGTATGTTAAAAAAAAATAATAAAAAAATAGTACGCCATGCTGATCGACTAGATCTAGCCATCATTCAGGATTGATTGGGCCTATCAATTACTTTGCATCCATACAATTCAATGAGAACGAAAACACAATTGTTGAAAATCGCATGATTAAAGGAACCTTTGGACATCAATGCTATTTAATTTCTAGCGTGAACAGATCTGAAGCATGTTTTAAATATCACTATAAGGAGAAACGGAAGAGAACATGTTAAACTCTACAACTGCCCCTTCCAAATTTAGGTTTTCACTTAGATGGTGGAGCAGCCAGCTGCATTGAGACGTGGGGACTGTGATTATTCCATACCTGAGTAGTGGGTCCTTGAGAGGATCTCCTAGTGGGAAAGTCTATTGTTTATTGATGAATAACTAAATATACCTTGGATCCTAATTTTTGCTTGGATATGATCTGGACACAAAGGCCTCAATTCACTAAGCTTATCTCTTGTCTTTAATAACTCTTCTAGAGTTGTTACCATGGTGATAAGGCATGTAGTATTCAGGAAACATTTTACCTCAGGCAAACCTAAAGTTAACTCTTCTGTCTTTAAGTTAACTCTTTAGGGCTCGTTTCCACCATAGCGAATCCGCATGCGGTGACGAGATGCGGATTCGCTTGGTACATTGAAGTGGCCGGGGCTGTTTCCACCTGTGCGGCGTGCGGGAGCGATTTGGCGGCGGGCCAAATCTGCACGGCGGGACCCACAGAATTCGCCTGCGTCGGGAATCCATGCGAATCGCCGCTAATGTATTTAATAGTAAAAACGCATGCGTTTGTTACATGCGTTTTTACCCGCGATTTCGCTTGCGATTTCACACCCTTTTCAATGTTATTTTGCCCTGGCAGTGTCATGGTTAATTTCGCATGGCACCCTGCCATGCGAAATCGCACGCGAAATCGCGGGTAAAAACGCATGCGGAAACGCATCCGCATGCGTTTTTACAAGCGTCGGAATGCGGCCGAAATCGCGTCGCAACAGTGGAAACGAGCCCTTAATCCTTAAAATAACTCCAGAGTTAAAGACTGCGTTCATTAACTGCGTGTGAAAATAACTACAGAGGAGGTAACTTAACTACAGAGGAGGTAAATTAACTACAGAGGAGGTACCTTAAAGTGGCCATACACTGGCCCGATTCGCGGCCGTTTCGACAGCAGATTTGATCCTGGGATCGAATCTGCTGCCAATCGTTTGCGCTAAACGCACCCGCCGATCCGATTTCCTCCTGAAATCGGATCGGTCCGTCGATCGCGCCGTGCGGGAAATTACCCTCGATCGCCTGCGGGTAGGGTGCGCGTCGCTAGCGGCGGCCGATCCAATCAGGTATACATTACCTGAAGCTGGCTCCCGGGCGTCTTCTCCGCGCTGCACCGCTCTGTTCCGGCTCCATCCCGGCGCTTCCTGTGTCACTGCAGTGACCAGGAAGTTCAAATAGAGGGGCTCCATTTGAACTTCCTGGTCACGGAGTGACACAGGAAGCGCCGAGATGGAGCAAGAACAGAGCGGTGCGGTGCAGCGTGGAGAAGACGCCCGGGAGCCAGCGTCAGGTAATGTATACGGGGAGGGGGCACAGGCGGCAGGAGCAGCTCAACAGATTGTGATCGGTTTCAGGCTGAAATCGATTCACAATCTGTTTGCAGTAAAGGCAGCCATACGATCCCTCTCTGATCAGATTCGATCAGATAGGGATTTGTCAGCTGGTCGATCTGATGGCAAATCGACCAGTGTATGGCTACCTTAAAGGAATGAAGAGGTAAGATAACTCCATCACTGTGTGGAGGTAAGTTTTCGCTTGCCTTATCTCCAGCATGATCTTAGTGAATTGAGGCCAAAGAGAAATAGTTCACGCAATCGTTCTAGATTTGTGCTATCAACGTTACCATCATCCAGTACTAATACAGTTCAAGCTAATAGACAGAATGCACCCATTCCAGCATGTTCTGTCGGTTCCTTCAGGAAAGCATCCAAGATAGATCAAATGAAAAGGCTTCTCCTCTGCACTGCTGTGGATGGAAGCAGAGTGCAGAACTCTTCAATATCACAATCCTCCAACAACTGGAAAGGTCTCTAGATCGTCCATTCAAGCTGTAGTGGTGAAAAGTAAACCACCTGGTTCCTCATGAGAATCACTGTAAGTGTGAGCAGGACAGGTTGAAGAGCCCACATGAAGAATCTGTACATTTAAAGGATACCCGAGGTGACATGATGACAGACATGTGTATGTATAGTGCCTAGCACACAAATAACTATGCGGTGTTCCTTTTTTTCTTTCTCTGCCTAAAAGAGTTAAACATCAGGTATGCAAGTGGCAGTTCCTGTCTGAGTCAGGGCTGGGTCAGACTACAGTGTGACCCTGACTGATCAGACATTACAACTATAAAACACTTTCCTAGCAGAAAATGGCTTCTGAGAGCAGGAAAGAGAAACAAAATTGTCAATAGTTCATACATTTTAGCTCTGGCATACTTCAATGAATGTGTCATTGAGCAAAAACAAAAAAAAAAACAGTAAAAACTTAAAAAGTAGATTTAAATATAACATAAAACCGTGGAATGTCTTAAAAAGTCATTTTTTAGGAGAAAGAGGATAGATACAATGGTTTATTTCATTAGTTTATTTTCGCCTCAGGTGTCCTTTTAACAGGATTGTCACCATTAAAATCAAATTTCAACAGCAACTGGTCTGAGTGTATTAAGTGATAAAGATGCTAATCCTGCATTCAAATATTCCAAAACTTTCTCTGCTGTTATGGTTTAGAGTTATCACATAATTTAGGAGCACTGGCTCTTTAATAGTCAGTGCCAAACAGTTGAATGCTGGGGGTTCTTTTTATCTACAATATATTACTCCTCTCATTTATTTCCCTGCCTAGCTGCCTATCTGAAACTCGATCCTCTGCTCACTTGTGTTTACACGCAAGGCTGAGGTGACTCAGCGAATGGAGATAAAAAAAAGTTAAGGGCAGAAATGACACCAGGAATTAGCCTCAAACTTGGGCAAAAGACATGGTTCCCACCAGGAACAGAATTCTCTTCATTTACTATATAACATTCACTGAAATCAAAACATGGACAGTACAATACATGTGTTATGCAAGCAGATCAAGTATTTATCCACTTATATACGTGTTTCTTTTCCCTGGCATAGTATGGCTAATCCTACTGCTTTAAGGACTTTTTCATCCAAGTAATAAAAAGGTTGGCTCTCTTGAGAGCAACACACTGTAATCTGCTTCAAAACCAGAATTTCCAGATGTTCTCGGATATAACCACTGTTTCTAATATCAACAGACAACATAGGCTGAACTGTTTTGCTGTCAAAACTTTGTTGGAGAAATTATGCTCGAAGGTGGAGTTCAAAATTCAGTTATCTCAGAAAACATCTGAATGAGACTGAATGTTGAGCCCAATTTCCTCCTGAGTATGGACACAGTGAGGAACAATTAGAACCTGTGATGATGGATTTGTTTTTCTTAAGCAATCATGTAAGGTAGTGGATCACTGTAACTCAATCTAGCGTTAAAGTGTACCTGAGGTACTCATCTCAGGAGAGGGATACCTGTGGATCCTAAAAAGGCTTCCTCTGTCCTCCTCCGCAGGCCCATACCAGCGCAGGGACCCTTAAAAAAAGAGCTTGTCAAAACACGCTCGGCTTTCTTTGGAAAAAGCCAGGGCGGATCGGGCTCATGCTACTGCACATGCCACCTGCACAGTAGCATGGACCCAAATGGGCTTGTCATTTTCTGCCAGGGCCCATGTGGGCTTTTGCTACTCTGCAGAGAGAATCAACAGATAAGGAATGACGAGAAGAATATAAAAGTCTGGCAGCAGCAGGTAAGATAGCTTGTAGAGGCAAGCGTCTAATTAGAGGAATTCCAGGCTGCAGTAGTCCAGATCAGATCACAGCAATTGTGACGGCCTTTATAAATTCAAAGGAATGTGTTTTTTTTTTGTTTTTTTTTAATATTGCTCGAATTTGTGCATGTCTTTCATTGGTTTCTTGTGAACAAACAGGACCTTCAATAGCCATGGTCACATGACCCATGCTCTGCATGAGCCAGGGTTCTTAGGGCCCAGAAAGCTCCTACATCTATTGGCCACACCTCTGGCCTATAGGTGAAAGAACACAATAGCATGGGTGTGAGTACTGGAAGCTTCCATATTTAATTGCTGGGGAAGGGAGTTGCAAGTTTTAGGGGCGTTTTGGGAGTGGGTAGAGAGGATCAAGAGAAGAATAAAAAATAGTGGAGATGGACTTGAAGTGAGAGTGGTTGTGAGGCTGCCATGTTTATTTCCTTTCAGAAACCAGTTGCCTGGCAGCAGTAGTGTCTGAATAACACCAGAAACAAGCATGCAGACAATTATGTCAGAAACATCTGATCTGCTGCATGCTTGTTCAGGGGTCTGTGGCTACAAGTATTAAAAGCAGAGGATCAGCAAGACACCCAGGCAGCTGGTATTGCTTAGAAGGAAACAGAGTGGCAGCCTCCATATCACACTCACCTCGGGTTCATTTTAAAAGTTTTTAAATCCTCCAGTTTGGAGAAATGTGTTTTCACAAGACATGACAGATCAAAACAGCTTTATGAGAGGTACCGTAATTAAAGCCCATCTAGGTTGTGCAACACTGCCATATATGTCTCTCTCCCCACAGTACCGCTTGTAAACGCACCAGTGGGATGAAGCCTCCTCTTCACCACACAGCCTGATTCCAAACCCTTTCACTGTTAGCCTGTGAATATGGAAGTAATATAAGTGTTAAGGTGCCCATAGATCTAGCGATGATGGGCAGATTCAACCAAAAGACAAATCTCTCTCTTATTGAATCTGATAAGAGAGAGACACCACCGGCCGATTCCCGATCAATTTCATGCTGAAATCGATCCGGAATCGGCCTTGTGCGTGTGCCTCTCTAATGTAAATGTCCCCCCGGTGCCCGTCAATGTATACATTACCTCTCCGCAGCGTCACAAATTGTAGAAGAGAATGAAGCACACCTCTAAATTCGCTTGTGATGTGCCACAGCAGGACCTAGGCAGCACTCCCGGTCAGAGTCTTGAAGCAACGGATAATGCCGGGAACCATCAAGTTTCTTAAAGAGGAACTGTAACGACAAAACGTCCCCTGGGGGGTACTCACCTCGGGTGGGGGAAGCCTCCGGATCCTAATGAGGCTTCCCACGCCGTCCTCCATCCCTCAGGGGTCTCGTTGCAACCCTCCGTGCAGCGGTGACGTCAATATTTACCTTCCCGGCTCCTGCGCTCTGACGGCTGTCGGCTCCGAAGTAGGCGGAAATACCCGATCGTCGTCGGGTCTGCTCTACTGTGCAGGCGCAAGTTTCCGGCGCCTGCGCAGTAGAGCGGACACGACGGAGATCGGGTATTTCCATCTATTTCCGTACTGAAAGCAGCCACAGCGCCCCCGCTGGAGCCAGCAAAGGTAAATATTGAATCTACAGTCGGGTCTGTCGCCGGCTGTTCGGAGGGCTGCAGCAAGACCCCCGTGGGACAGAGGACGGCGTGGGAAGCCTCATTAGGATCCGGAGGCTTCCCCCACCCGAGGAGAGTACCCCCCAGGGGAGGTTTTTGATGTTACAGAGTCTATTTAATGCTCTTATTTTCAGATAAACATTACAGCCATCATTGCAACGTTTCAGAGTAACAACTCCTTGATCAAGCTAAGGTGCATGTAAATGCAGCTTAGCTTGATAAAGGAGTTGTTACTCTGAAACGTTGCAATGATGGCTGTAATGTTTATCTGAAAATAAAAGAGCATTAACAAACTTGATGGTGTCGGCGTTATCCGTTGCTCTCCGCAGCATCACACACACACTTACTAGGAAACCACGTGGGGAGCGCATGTATGCGGAGACAGAATCCCGGAAGCCAGAGGGGGACAAGCGGAGGCCGCAGAGAGGTAATGTATACATTGACGGGCACATTTATATTAGGGGGACAGCGTCGGGGGTTTAGTCACTCTCCTTGATAGTTACCGCCTCGCACCCGATCAAACAATATCTTGCAGTATGCGCGATCAAGAATGCAACCAATTTTCGTCCCAAATCAGTCAGGCATGCACTTGGCAGCACCGATTTTCATCCAATTTGATTATAATAATTGAATTGGATGGTGAATCGGCCACCAAGTCGCCTGATGTATGGTCACCTTTACTCTTATTCAATGCTCAAATCAATAACATTCCATGGAATCCTCCTTTAACGCCAGTTACAGTTTTTATTATTTTTGCGATTTGATATGTTTAATTAAAATAATAGTTTTTTTATTACAGATATTTAACCACTTGATGACCGCAGTGTTAAACCCCCTAAAGACCAGGCTGTTATTGGCAGCACTGGGCTGTGCAGGCTTTTCAGCCTCCTGCACAGCCCAGCTAAGAAGTATGGCGATCGGACTCAACTATTTTCCTAAGGGGACATACTGCCGGAGGGGTCCAATCGCTGCTGTAATTTTTTTTTCTCCTCAGCCTGTATCAGGTTGTTCATCTCTCCCTCCCTCCTCCCCTTCGTGCAGAGAGTTGAACAGGATGGCGATCCGTCCTGTTCTGCCTCTCATAGGCATCAGCCTATGAGAGGACGGCGATCCTCGGCCAATCAGAGGCCGGGGATCGCCAATCTCGTGCAGCGCTGTACTGATGTAAACAAAGGGGATTTCTTTCCCCTTTCGTTTACAAGCAGCCTGCTAGCCGCGATCGGCGGCCAGCAGGCTATTCACGGAACTCCGCTCCGTAAACGGGCAGGGAACGATCGCGCACGCGTACAGCAGTTCCCTGCCAAACTGCAGCTCTAGGATTTGACGCCAATTGGCATTAGGCAGTCCTGGGGCAGATCTCTCAGGCTTTCAAAGAGGCCAAATTGTTGGTGCTCGTATGGCAGGCGCTACTGTAACAGAAACTGACCAAATGCTTGGCATTTCAAGAGGTACTGTCTCAAAAGTAATGACTGCCTTTGGAAGAGAAGGAAAAAACGTCCTCAGCAAAGCACAGTTGCGACCGAAAGTCGAAGTTGTCTGAGAGAGACCGTCGGACTCTAAATCGAATTGTTAGAAAAGCCCGCAAGACCACGGCTCCTAAAATCACTGCAGAGCTGAATGAACACCGTTTCCACAAAAAACGTTCGTCGGGAGCTGCACAAATCTGGATTCCACGGAAGAACTGCAATTAGAAAACCTCTGCTCTCAAAGACAAATGTTTCAAATCGTTTAGAGTGGTGTAGAAACCACCAGAATTGGTCCCTCCAGCAGTGGAAAAATGTGATTTTCTCTGACGAATCATCGTTTACCTTATTTCTGACCTCCGGCCAAGTGTACGTTTGGAGACAGCTGAAAGCAGCATTTCATCCAGACTGCCTTCTCCCAACCGTAAAACATGGTGGGGGTTCTTTGATGATATGGGGTGCGATTTCTTGGAAATCCGCCGGGCCAATGATTTCCCTTCATGGAAGAATTAACAGCCGAGGCTATTTAGGAATTTTGGGCAACCATGTTCATCCTATGGTACAAGAACGGTTTCCGGAGCAGAATGCTATCTTTCAAGATGTTAATGCCCCAATCCATACAGCTACAATTGTTAAAGAATGGAATAAGGAACATTCTAATGAAGTTGAGCATCTCATCTGGCCACCACAATCCCCAGACCTCAACATTATTGAGCATTTATGGTCGTTATTAGAGATTCAAGTAAGAAGTCGATTTCCACCGCCATCGTTTTAACTGAAGAATGGACTAAAATTCCTTTGGAAACAATTCACAATTTGTATGAATCAATACCTCGGAGAATTGGGGCTGTAATTGCCGCAAAAGGTGGACCTACACCATGTTAAAAGATATTTTGTTGATTTTCAGGTGTTTCCATTATTTTGTCCAACCCCTGTACATCTGCATTATAAACAATCTGATATCAGTTGGGCTAAACATTAGGCTGTGTTCCCACTTGTGCCAGAGAATTGGACATTTTTATTCCGTTCTCCGCTCATCGCTAAACAGACAGTGATCGGCTACTATTTTATGAATAGGAGTTGTTCACACTTGTCACTCTGCAATGGATACGTGAGATCCGTGGCAGTAAGTGGGCTGCACTGCTGTGCAATCCACGATACCTGATAATCCCTGGCAAGTGGATGCATTCCCCCGTATAGCCTATGGAGGGAGCGCATACACCCCAGGCTCCAGCCGGCCCACAGTGGACAATACACTGTCAGCTCCCACTGGCCGCACGTGGTCTGGCAACAAGTGAGAACGTGGGCCTTGAAGTCTGCATTTGGAACTACATGCTACTTTTCTTGTTGTAAGAAACCAGCAGGAACCTCTAAAACAATAAATGTGCTGCATTTTGTTAGCTAATAAGACGTTCTATTTACTCCATTGAAACCCTATTTTTGGAATTGTGGACTGTTAATCTTTATGAGGGGGAGGAGCTTAAACATTTTTGGCTTTATAGCAATCTAGATCTGCTGATTTTACAGCACAGTTAAAGTCCTGTGCTGCTGTGTCAGCTCCACTCAATGAAGATGTGTGTATATTTATAGCATGACTATGGCATCTGTCACCAACACTCTCTTACAGTGTGTCATCAAACAAGAGCAATAGGTGATTCATTGAAGTAAATGTACACCTACAACATGCTTGTGGCAATTTCTTATTCTAAAATTATCACCATTGTCAGAAGCTGGGACAGATATACCTGTAAATGATGCACTATACTCAATAAAAAATAATCTCTGCTCTGTAATATAGTGCCAGCATACTCTGGATTACTCTACAGCAGAGTTTTCCAAACTTTTTAAAAAGTAACATGAGGTGTGAGAACTATACAAGCTGCCATATTTATTTCCTTTTAATACCAGTTGTCCGGCAGTCCTGCTGATCGTTCTGGTCAGTAGGTCTAAATCCCACACCTGAAACAAGCATGCAGCTAATCTTTTTGATTTGTCATAAACATCTGATCTGCATTCTTGTTTGGGGTCTATGACTTAAGTTTTAAAGGGCCCATACACTGGTCGATTTCAGTCATCGATCAACATAATCGATTTAAAGGGAAGGTTCAAGCAAAATAAAAAAAATGAGTTTCACTTACCTGGGGCTTCTACCGGCCCCATGCAGCCATCCTGTGCCCTCGTAGTCACTCACTGCTGCTCCAGTCCCCCGCTGGCAGCTTGCCGACCTCGGAGGTCGGCGGGACGCATTGCGTACATTTTTACGCATTCCCGCTAGTGCAGGAACATTAACATTCCCGCTAGTGCAAGAACACATACATTTTTACGCATTACTGGTTCAATGCATAAAAATGTACGCATTAAACCAGTAACGCGTAAAAATGTATGCGTTAATGTTCCTGCACTAGCGGGAATGCGTAAAAATGTACGCAATGCGTCCCGCCGACCTCCAAGGTCGGCAAGCTGCCAGCGGGGGACTGGAGCAGCAGTAAGTGACTATGAGGGCACAGGATGGCTGCATGGGGCTGGTAGAAGCCCCAGGTAAGTGAAACTCATTTTTTTATTTTGCTTGGACATTCCCTTTAAGCCGATCGATTTGCTGTCAATTTGATCTACAGTGGGTTGCAAAAGTACTCGGCCCCCTTGAAGTTTTCCACATTTTGTCATATTACTGCCACAAACATGAATCAATTTTATTGGAATTCCACATGAAAGACCAACACAAAGTGGTGTACACATGAGAAGTGGAACGAAAATCATACATCATTCCAAACATTTTTTACGAATAAATAACTGCAAAGTGGTGTGTGCATAATTATTCGGCCCCCTTTGATCTGAGTGCAGTCAGTTGCCTATAGACATTGCCTGATGAGTGCTAATGACTAAATAGAGTGCACCTGTGTGTTATCTAATGTCAGTACAAATACAACTGCTCTGTGAGGGCCTCAGAGGTTGTCTAAGAGAATATTGGGAGCAACAACAACATGAAGTCCAAAGAACACACAAGACAGGTCAGGGATCAAGTTATTGAGAAATTTAAAGCAGGCTTAGGCTACAAAAAGATTTCCAAAGCCTTGAACATCCCATGAAGCACTGTTCAAGCGATCATTCAGAAATGGAAGGAGTATGGCACAACTGTAAACCTACCAAGACAAGGCCGTCCACCTAAACTCACAGGCCGAACAAGGAGAGCGCTGATCAGAAACAGTCAAGAGGCCCATGGTGACTCTAGACGAACTGCAAAGATCTACAGCTCAGGTGGGAGACTCTGTCCATAGGACAACTATTAGTCATGCACTGTACAAAGTTGGCCTTTATGGAAGAGTGGCAGGAAGAAAGGCATTGTTAACAGAAAGCATAAGAAGTCTTATTTGCAGTTTCCCACAAGCCATGTGGGGGACACAGAAAACATGTGGAAGAAAGTGCTCTGGTCAGATGAGACCAAAATGGAACTTTTTGGCCAAAATGCAAAACGCTATGTATGGCAGAAAACTAACACTGCACATCACTCTGAACACACCATCCCCACCGTCAAATATGGTTTTGGCAGCATCATGCTCTGGGGGTGCATCTCTTCAGCAGGGACAGGGAAGCTGGTCAGAGTTGATGGGAAGATGGATGGAGCCAAATACAGGGCAAACTTGGAAGAAAACCTCTTGGAGACTGCAAAAGACTTGAGACTGGGGCGGAGGTTCACCTTCCAGCAGAACAATGACCCTAAACATAAAGCCAGGGCAACAATGGAATGGTTTAAAACAAAACATATCTATGTGTTAGAATGGCCCAGTCAAAGTCCAGATCTAAATCCAATCGAGAATCTGTGGGAAGCTCTGAAAACTGCTGTTCACAAACGCTGTCCATCTAATCTGACTGAGCTGGAGCTGTTTTGCAAAAAAATAATGGGAAAAGATTTCAGTCTCTAGATGTGCAAAGCTGATAGAGACATATCCTAAAAGGCTGCATAAATCGATGAAAGATTGCACACCACTCGATTGAGGTGCAGGGACCCATCTAAGTCATATAGTAATCAAATCCAAAAGGTCCGCACACTCACAGGATAAACTTCCAAGTTTTTTATTCAGACAATGTGACAATGTTCCATTCCAATGACCAACGATTTGTTTCGGGGCCCGTGGGGTCCCCTTTGTCAAGGCAACACAAACAGAATACGTCACCATTCTGTTTGTGTTGCCTTGACAAAAAGGACCCCACGGGGCCCCGAAACGAATCGTTGGTCGTTGGAATGGAACATTGTCACATTGTCTGAATAAAAAAAACTTAGAAGTTTATCCTGTGAGTGTGCGGACCTTTTGGATTTGTATCCTAAAAGACTGGCAGCTGTAATTGCGGCAAAAGGTGGTTCTACAAAGTATTGACTCAGGGGGGCGAATAATTACGCACACCCCACTTTGCAGTTATTTATTTATAAAAAATGTTTGGAATCATGTATGAGTTTGTTCCACTTCCCACATGTACACCACTTTGTATTGGTCTTTCACAGGGAATTCCAATAAAATTGATGCATGTTTGTGGCAGTAATGTGACAAAATGTGGAAAACTTCAAGGGGGCCAAATACTTTTGCAACCCACTGTATCTGACTGGATGGAAAATCTAGGTCAATATGCTGCTGGCAGCAGATCGATGGCCAATAGAGTTGCGTTGGATCTAATGGTCCAATAATTCATTTAGATCGATTTCCAATAGATTTAGTTCTGAAATCTATTGGAAATGTGTTCCTAGTGTGTGGCACACATCAGATAGATTCCTGTCAGATTCGACCTGACAGGCATCTGACAGAAATCTATCTGATGGTTGAATCTGCTGCAAATCTGTGTATGGCCACCTTTAGAGGCAGAGGATTAGCAGGACAGCCACGCAATCTGCATTACTTAAAAGGAAATAAATGTCAGCCTCCATATCCCTTTTATCTCGGGTTCCCTTTAAAATACTACTGAAGAGAGAAGGATTTGGAGGCTGACCTATTTATTTCCTTTTACACATTGCAAATCACCTGGCTGTTCTGCTGATTCTCTCTCTCTCTAATACTTTTAGCCATAGACCCTGAGCAAGCATGCAGCAGATCAGATGTCTCCGACTGAAGTCTGACTGGATTAGCCTCATGCTTGTTTCAGGTGTCTAATTCAACTACTGCAGCCAAATAGATAGGCAAGGCTGCCAGGCAACTGGTATTGTTCAAAAATAAATGAATATAGCGGCCACTATATCTCTCTCAGTTCAGGTGTACTTTAAATTAGAGGCTGCTATGTGGGATAGCACTCATGGGACCAGATAGGACTGTGCAGCAGCATGTAACCTTTACATATGGCAAGCCACCCAACACCATCCTCACCTCCTCCTACAAACCCACTAGCATGCAGGACTCACACCTACACTGACCAGCCAAAACCAGCTACCCAAAACTGTGGGGTTTCCTCACTGGGCCATCAAGACAGCTCTGATTTTTTTTATTATTATTTAGTATTTATATAGCGCCGACATCTTACGCAGAGCTGTACAGTATATATATTGTCTTGTCACTAACTGTCCCTCAAAGGAGTTCACAATCTAGTCCCTACCATTGTCATATGTCTATGTATATATCATGTATGTAAAGTAGTCTAGGGCCAATTTTAGGGGGGAGCCATTTAACTTATCTGTGTGTTTTTGGGATGTGGGAGGAAACCGACGTGCCCGGAGGAAACCCATGCAGACACGGGGAGAACATACAAACTCCTTGCAGATAGTACCCTGGCTGGGATTCGAACCAGGGACCCAGCGCTACAAGGCAAGAGCGCTAACCACTACGCCACCGTGCTGCGAGAACCAGACAAAGCACCCTGGTGTGTGTGCGTGCGTGTATTCTCAATGGGAACATGACAGTAAACACCTACTCTGCTCTTTGTTTCATTTTTCACTGCTCAATCTTCTTGTAATCAGCTCTGACAAAGCCAAGCCTGCCCCCTTGTGGCTCTGCTTTCCTGCTATGTATCCTCATAGCAGGAAATCAGAGCCACAAGGGGGCAGGCTTGGGCTTGAAAAGACATCACAGAAGACTGACTCAGCTATAATCATTAGGGGGCAAAGCTAGACTGAATGCTCAGCCGGAGATTTTATCAGAGCTGATTACAAGAAGACTGAGCAGTGAAAAATGAAACAAAGAGCAGAGTAGGTGTTTACGGTCATGTTCCCATTGATATATATGGTAAAATACATGAGGGTGCTTCGACTCTGGTTCTCTTTAAGGTCCCCCTTCGAATGAAAGCACTAAAATTCAATTTTAAGATCGCACTCTCTCTTCACAGATCACAAGGACACCAACAATATAGTGGCAATTGTGGTGCCCCTTTCCACTAACGCGATCAGATTTTACCCAAAACGGAGCGTATCGCATGCTGCATTCTTCCTGCGTTTGTTAAAAATCAATGGAAGAGAAAGATATTTGCATACCAAAGAGGTTGCTATACGATTTTCTTGCAACTGCCTGTTTCATTTTATCTTTCTAATAAGTTGTGGGTATGACACACACACACACACACACACACACACACACACAATAGAAAAAAAAATGTGATCACATTGCAGTACATTTGTAATTTTCAGTGGAAAAGGACTCGAAGGCCTCTTTTACACTATGCTGATAAACTGACGCGTTTTAACTTTCCATAGCAGTGCATTGTAAAAAAAATAAAATAAAAAAGGTTTTAGGTAAAACACATTTATTGTGAAAGGAGCCATAGGGAAAGATGGACATCACCTTGCACATCAATTGACTTTTCATTTATAACTGACAGCAACTGATATAGTGGAAAAGGGCCCTAAAGGAATTTGCACACAGGTAGTTGAGAGTGATGCATGCTCCCATGGATCTGCTGGATGCTTGTACCTACACCAATTTGCCAGTTGTCCTTCCTTGTTATAACCACAGCATACCAGAACACACCACAAGACATGCCATTCTGGTGACTATCAGACCCAATCATCCAGCTATCACAATTTAACTGTTGTCAAAGTTGCTAAGATCATTTTGCGTGTCCATTATTTCAAGACATCAACTTCAAGCACCAACTGTTCACTCACTACCTAATATACTCCACCCTGTGACAGATGCTGCTATAACAAGATAATCAGTTTCATTCACTTCAACTGTCAGTGGTTTTAATGTTGTGGCTGATCAGCTCAAGTGTAAAGATAGAGAGAGGCTAGATTAAAAAAATTGTTTCAATTATGTCACAACTGACTGAGTGACCGCTACCATGCTACATCAGTCAGTGTGGCGGCTGCTATGATACAGGGGCCTGAGTGATCAATCAGGAATTTTACTGACAGTGTTTAAACAGAATTAAAAAAGTAAACAGCTCAGTGTGTAGAGAGTGTCCAGCCCATTAATGTCAACATTGCTAAACAGCAGTGATTGCTGTGCTGCTCCCACTGGATGCAAACCATACACAGCCAGCTTCCTGATGAGAAAGGAAAGAGGGCAAAAAGGCCTATGGCCTCTTTTCCACGGGCAGTTGAACTGTGTGCTCAGCAAGCAGTTATCAGGCACCGGTGAGCGGTTGAGAGGCATTTCACTGCCTATCAATTGTCCGCAGAAAAGAGGCCTAAGGCCACTTTTCCACGGACTGTTGATAGGCAGTGAAATGCCTCTCAAACTCTCACATCTGTTGAGCTGCTGCTACCTGGCAACTGCTCACTGCTGCCTGATAACGTCTTGCTGAGTTTGTGAAACCCCCGACTCCAGTACCCGGCGATTAGCGCAAATCACCCAAATAAGAACGGGCCCATAGGATTTAATTACACTAGCGCTTTCAAAGGCGCTAGTGTTTAAAGAGAGTCTGAAGCGAGAATAAATCTCGCTTCAGACCTCCTAAATAGCAGGGGCATTTGTGCCCCTGCTAAAACTCCGCTATCCCGCGGCTGCACGAGGGTCCCTGTCCCCCCAAATCCGCTCCGTAATGCGGGGGAGCGCTTCCGCATTGGGGCAGGGCTAACCGCCGCAGCCCTGCCCCACGTGCGTCTGTCAGCGCGTATCTCCGCCTCTCCCCCGCCCCTCTCAGTCTTCCTTCACTGAGAGGGGCGGGGGAGAGGCGGCGATGCGCCGCTGATAGACGCGACTGGAGGCAGGGCTGCAGCCATTAGCCCTGCCTCCAGGAGCGACCAAATGCACGACCAAGTCGTGCTGGGGTGGGTTTGGGGGTGAAGGGACCCCCTTTTTGCGGCGCGATAGCGGCGGTTTAGCAGGGGCACACGTGCCCCTGCTAACTTTGAGCTCTGAAGCGAGATTTATTCTCGCTTCAGAGTCTCATTAAGCGGTTTGCCAAAAATAGCCGGCAAAACGCTCAAGTGTGAATGGGCCCTTAGAGAGATTTTCTAAACATGCCTAGCGTTTTTTGGAACGTTTTTGAGTAGCAGATTTCATATTTCATATATTGTTACAGTAAAGCTGTTACTGAACAGCTACTGTAACAAAAACGCCTGGAAAACAGTTCAGATCTAGCGTTTTTCAGAGCGGTTTTCCACTTACCTATACTTTAACATTGAGGCAGAAACGCCTCAAAAATCTAAAAAATAAAAATAAAAAAAATGCTGCAGCCCCCGAGTTTGCGTTTGTGGAAATAACAAACCGCTCTGATGTGCACCATCCCATTGGAATACATTACCCAAGCTGTTTTCAAACCACTAGCGTTTTTAAAAACGCTCATGAACCGCTCTGGTGTGCGCCAGCCCTCAGAGTCGGAGTAATTTTTAGGTATCTGGAGTTGGAAGTTTCATAAACTCGGTCGGACGGACCCAAAAAAATCCCTCTTACCAAAATGTTTTGCAAAACAAAAGTTTGCCTTCTTAAAACAGAAGGTATTTGTGATTATTCATATTGAAGTGAGCATATAAGGTCTCCCATGATATATCTAGCTGAATTATGCAAAATGTAAAAAAATGCCTAAGGGCTGGAACCCACTAGTGCAATTTTGTGAGCATTTAGGGAGCGATTTCCCTAAATGCTCAGCTAAGGTAAATGGATGGGCCACATTCCACTGGAGCAATTGTAATTACCAAAATCGCAAACGCAGGACCTACAGCATTTTTACCGTTTAGCATTTCTGCAATGTAAATTATATAAACGCTGACATAATCGTATGTCAAAACCTACACAGAGCGATTTTGCTAGCATTTTTACATTACTGCACACTGCAAATAAGTTAAGATTGAAAGGACCAATCAGAATTAAAACCGCTAATTGCTGCATAATCGCTGGCAAAAAAGCTAACACTTTTTAAAAATGCTACCAAAATCGCTCATGAAATCTCTTACATACCCCTCATACAAAATGCTAGCGATTGCGATTAGCGATAGCGTTTTGTAGCGGGTTCCAGGCCTAAAGGTGCAATCTAGTGTCCCAGACGATCGACTGTCTGATCCCATTGTTGCGATTGTTCGGGCCCAACAGATGGGAAAATGATAAGCAATCTGATCAAGCTAAGGCTAGGGCCACACTTGGCAAAATTCACAGGCATTTTCTGAAAACGCACATAACTTTTCCCAATGCATAATCGCAGTGCACTGTGAGGAATGGCCCTGGACTAGGATACATACATTGGCCCTAGACTACGATATATACATATGCCTATGGAAGGGATTAGATTGTGAACTCCTCTGAGGGACAGTTAAGTGTCAAGACAATATATACGCTGTACAGCACTGCGAAAGATGTTAGCGCTATAAAAGTACTACATTATAATAATAATTCCTGGCAGTGTTGATGCAGGGATTTTATTTGGCTGCCAAGTGGAGTCAGGAAGGATTTTTTTTCGCTTGTAGGGCTTATTGGACCATGCCTTGTAAGGGTTTTTCGCCTTCCTCAGGATCAACAGGTATATGTGAGGGGGCGGGCTAGTGTTGTACCTTTTTTTTTTTTTTCTGGTTGAAGTCAATGGACGTATGCTTATTTTCAACTCAAATAACTATGTAACCATGATCTGTCAGGCAGATTGACTCAGTCAAGCCCAGGCCAAGGGCTTTTTTCTCTCACTTGCAATGCCCGCTCCATCATACCTCCTCCCTAGCAACAGAAAGCATCACTGGCCTACAGGTGTCTACATAGACTGTTTGCTCAACGTGCGCCGCCGTTGTCCCAACCCTTACGTTCCTGTTGTCACAGGGAATGCAATGACCACTGTGAATGTTTATAAGACTAAAAATAAAAACACCTGCTGCACCTGTTCATCTGTTCCCACAGAGACCTACAGCTGCCTGCTCACTCCCAGTCTGCCTAAACTACTTTCAGTACGCAGGGAGAGACTGCCTACTGTGTCAACTGAAGCCATGCCTCCCTGCTGACTCACAGCCAATCAGGAAGCACGGTTTCAGACTGACCGGGGAAGGTAGGAATAGGTAGTAGTAGGCTATGGAGGTGACAATGGGCTCTATTCACAATAAGCAGTTCGGTAAAATCATTTTGGACGGTAAAATACCTCCTGCGGTATTTTACACTTGTTGTCCCAAATTCACAAAAGCTTTTCCCCATGAGGCAGAAGTTCAGTAATTTACCAAAAAACATGCCTCCATTCACTAAGCCCTTGTTGGTAAGTGTCACTTACCAGCCTTCTAGCAGGGCAGCAGCAGGCAGGGGGGCTGTGTGTGTGACTCGGAGGTTTTCCAGACTGTGCATACGGTCATCCCTTTAGATGTGCTGCAGCCACTAGGGGGAGCTCTTCTGTGTACTACAATACAAATATGCACATCGAAAGGGATGCAGGGATGCCCTCAGAATTTTCAGCTTGTTCAGCTTTGATACAGTGAAAGACCCACAGGCATCACTATTGCATCCAATTACAGTGAGAAGCAGGCTGTGTGGCTCTCCCTATTGGCTGCCTGGCTCTCCCCAAAGGCTGTCTGCCAAGTTACAGCACAGAGAAAGCAGGGGGAGCCAGTTATCAGCTGCTGTGAGCTGGAGAATATTACCGAACACTTTTGGCTGGTAAATGAAGGGTAGAAATCTTTATGAATTGACATTTCCTGCGGCAATTACCGCACAAGTCGGTAATTTACCTCACTAGTTGGGAACAGTAATTTTCTGTGCGGTAACAGGCTTTGTGAATTGTAATTTGGGAAGGTGATCGGTAAAATCAGCTGTTTTCAGCATTACCAAATGCGGTAATGCTTTATGAATAGAGCCCATAGAGCTAACATTTGGAGCAACTAGCACTTTCCCCTTTTTATTTTCAGAAAACTGCAACTTTTTATACATTTTTTTTTAAAGTTGAATGTACAATTCATTTAAAATAATGATCTATATATAAGGCATATAAAAACTGTGCCTGGAGTTTGGGCTTAAGTTACCTGCCAGGGTCCCTTTCAAGAATGACAGCTGTGTAGGCTCAGTAATAAAATATACATTTAGCTTCCTTTAGCTTCTGGAGTTCTTTGCTTCCCTACCAGCTACAGTGTAGGCTCATCTCTGCTCAAGCCTAGCTTTGTCCAATTATCCTTTTTGTCCAACAGAAGACAGGTGGCCTTTAGGTACAAAAAAGTATACATGCCCGAGTGGAGCTGAGAAACTAGAATTAGGGCTGGTTCACTTGGACAGTTCTGAAACGATAAACAATGGCCTTGATGCTCATCATTTAAACACTGACCAGTCAGATAAATGGACAGCCATTGGTACGCTCGCTTATCAGCGTTTACCATCGTGTGCACAAATACCACATTTTGATCCCGACTTTCGCCGTCATCTGCCAAGTGCTTTGTCGATCCTGGGTGCATCATGTTGTTTCCAAGATCGTTTACCACCATGCTTAAGTGATGAAAAACGCTGTACGCCAGGAAGCGCCGCCGAAAGCCAACAAATGTTTTTTTGCAAACGAGTGAGGCTCGTGCCTGCGCAGTAAGCCATACTTTACAGCTGCGTAGTGCTGCCAAGTTCGTACACAGAGGGGAGCACAGCTGCGAGCAGTACTCAACATTAATGTTGAATACTGCCACGCAGCAGAAGAATGGCAGGCGTAGGAAGTTTGGATAAGCCTCTGTACCACCAGAGGCAAGTATATACATTTTGGCAGGCTCCAGGTACACAGTGGCGCTTTGACTTATACAACTTACACCACATACAACAATATTCCACTACATATATGTAAAATAATGGGTGTTGATTGCAGAATCAATCGACGATCTGCCCAGCTTGGACACAATGCGGTGTACACCCAATATTCTACATTATACCCATCTGGACAATAGCTGTTGTGCAGTGTACCCTATGCTGTGTATCAGTGCTGCTATAAGGTGCTCTGCAGTATACTCTATGCCGTGTGAGTGTCAGTCGTGCTATAAGGTGCTGTGCAGTGTACCCTATGCTCTGTATCAGTGCTGCTATAAGGTGCTGTGCAGTGTACCCTATGCTGTGTATCAGTGCTGCTATAAGGTGCTGTGCAGTGAACCCTATGCTGTGTATCAGTGCTGCTATAAGGTGCTGTGCAGTGTACCCTATGCTGTGGCAGTATCAGTGCTGCTATAAGGTGCTGTGCAGTGTACCCTATGCTGTGTATCAGTGCTGCTATAAGGTGCTGTGCAGTGAACCCTATGCTGTGTATCAGTGATGCTATAAGGTGCTGTGCAGTGTACCCTATGCTGTGCATCAGTGCTGCTATAAGGTGCTGTGCAGTGTACCCTATGCTGTGTATCAGTGCTGCTATAAGGTGCTGTGCAGTGTACCCTATGCTGTGTATCAGTGCTGATACAAGGTGCTGTGCAGTGTACCCTATGCTGTGTATCAGTGCTGCTATAAGGTGCTGTGCGGTGTACCCTAAGCTGTGACAGTATCAGTGCTGCTATAAGGTGCTGTGCAGTGTACCCTATGCTGTGTATCAGTGCTGCTATAAGGTGCTGTGCATTGTACCCTATGCTGTGTATCAGTGATGCTATAAGGTGCTGTTTAGTGTACCCTATGCTGTGTATTAGTGATGCTATAAGGTGCTGTGCAGTGTACCCTATGCTGTGACAGTATCAGTGCTGCTACAAGGTGCTGTACAGTGTACCCTATGCTGTGACAGTATCAGTGCTGCTATAAGGTGCTGGGCAGTGTACCCTATGCTGTGACAGTATCAGTGCTGCTATAAGATGCTGGGCAGTGTACCCTATGCTGTGGCAGTATCCGTGCTGCTACAAGGTGCTGTGCAGTGTACCCTATGCTGTGACAGTATCAGTGCTGCTATAAGGTGCTGTGCAGTGTACCCTATGCTGTGACAGTATCAGTGCTTTGCTGTGGCAGTATCAGTGCTGCTATAAGGTGCTGTGCAGTGTCCCCTATGCTGTGACAGGATCAGTGCTGCTATAAGGTGCTGTGCAGTGTACCCTATGCTGTGACAGTATCAGTGCTGCTATAAGATGCTGTGCAGTGTACCCTATGCAGTGACAGTATCAATGCTGCTACAAGGTGCTGGGCAGTGTACCCTATGCTGTGGCAGTGTCAGTGCTGCTACAAGGTGCTGTACAGTGTACCCTATGCTGTGACAGTATCAATGCTGCTATAAGGTGCTGTGCAGTGTACCCTATGCTGTGACAGTATCAGTGCTGCTATAAGGTGCTGGGCAGTGTACCCTATGCTGTGTAACAGTGCTGCTACAAGGTGCTGGGCAGTGTACCATATGCTGTGACAGTATCAGTGCTGCTATAAGGTGCTGGGCAGTGTACCCTATGCTGTGACAGTATCAGTGCTGCTATAAGGTGGTGTGCAGTGTACCCTATGCTGTGACAGTATCAATGCTGCTATAAGGTGCTGGGCAGTGTACCCTATGCTGTGACAGTATCAGTGCTGCTATAAGATGCTGGGCAGTGTACCCTATGCTGTGGCAGTATCAGTGCTGCTACAAGGTGCTGTGCAGTGTACCCTATGCTGTGACAGTATCAGTGCTGCTATAAGGTGCTGTGCAGTGTACCCTATGCTGTGACAGTATCAGTGCTGCTATAAGGTGCTGGGCAGTGTACCCTATGCTGTGACAGTATCAGTGCTGCTATAAGGTGCTGTGCAGTGTACCCTATGCTGTGACAGTATCAGTGCTGCTATAAGGTGCTGTGCAGTGTACCCTATGCTGTGACAGTATCAGTGCTGCTATAAGGTGCTGTGCAGTGTACCCTATGCTGTGACAGTATCAGTGCTGCTGTAAGATGCTGTGCAGTGTACCCTATGCTGTGACAGTATCAGTGCTGCTATAAGATGCTGTGCAGTGTACCCTATGCAGTGACAGTATCAATGCTGCTACAAGGTGCTGGGCAGTGTACCCTATGCTGTGGCAGTATCAGTGCTGCTACAAGGTGCTGTGCAGTGTACCCTATGCTGTGACAGTATCAATGCTGCTATAAGGTGCTGTGCAGTGTACCCTATGCTGTGACAGTATCAGTGCTGCTATAAGGTGCTGGGCAGTGTACCCTATGCTGTGTAACAGTGCTGCTATAAGGTGCTGTGCAGTGTACCCTATGCTGTGACAGTATCAATGCTGCTATAAGGTGCTGTGCAGTGTACCCTATGCTGTGACAGTATCAGTGCTGCTATAAGCTGCTGGGCAGTGTACCCTATGCTGTGTAACAGTGCTGCTACAAGGTGCTGGGCAGTGTACCATATGCTGTGACAGTATCAGTGCTGCTATAAGGTGCTGGGCAGTGTACCCTATGCTGTGACAGTATCAGTGCTGCTATAAGGTGGTGTGCAGTGTACCCTATGCTGTGACAGTATCAATGCTGCTATAAGGTGCTGGGCAGTGTACCCTATGCTGTGACAGTATCAGTGCTGCTATAAGATGCTGGGCAGTGTACCCTATGCTGTGGCAGTATCAGTGCTGCTACAAGGTGCTGTGCAGTGTACCCTATGCTGTGACAGTATCAGTGCTGCTATAAGGTGCTGGGCAGTGTACCCTATGCTGTGTAACAGTGCTGCTACAAGGTGCTGTGCAGTGTACCCTATGCTGTGACAGTATCAATGCTGCTATAAGGTGCTGTGCAGTGTACCCTATGCTGTGACGGTATCAGTGCTGCTATAAGCTGCTGGGCAGTGTACCCTATGCTGTGTAACAGTGCTGCTACAAGGTGCTGGGCAGTGTACCATATGCTGTGACAGTATCAGTGCTGCTATAAGGTGCTGGGCAGTGTACCCTATGCTGTGACAGTATCAGTGCTGCTATAAGGTGGTGTGCAGTGTACCCTATGCTGTGACAGTATCAATGCTGCTATAAGGTGCTGAGCAGTGTACCCTATGCTGTGACAGTATCAGTGCTGCTATAAGGTGCTGTGCAGTGTACCCTATGCTGTGACAGTATCAGTGCTGCTATAAGGTGCTGTGCAGGGTACCCTATGCTGTGACAGTATCAGTGCTGCTATAAGGTGCTGTGCAGTGTACCCTATGTTGTGACAGTATCAGTGCTGCTGTAAGATGCTGTGCAGTGTACCCTATGCTGTGGCAGTATCAGTGCTGCTGTAAGGTGCTGTGCAGTGTACCCTATTCTGTGACAGTATCAGTGCTGCTATAAGGTGCTGTGCAGTGTACCCTATGCTGTGACAGTATCAGTGCTGCTATAAGATGCTGGGCAGTGTACCCTATGCTGTGGCAGTATCAGTGCTGCTACAAGGTGCTGTGCAGTGTACCCTATGCTGTGACAGTATCAGTGCTGCTATAAGGTGCTGTGCAGTGTACCCTATGCTGTGGCAGTATCAGTGCTGCTGTAAGGTGCTGTGCAGTGTACCCTATTCTGTGACAGTATCAGTGCTGCTATAAGGTGCTGTGCAGTGTACCCTATGCTGTGGCAGTATCAGTGCTGCTATAAGGTGCTGTGCAGTGTACCCTATGCTGTGACAGTATCAGTGCTGCTATAAGGTGCTGTGCAGTGTACCCTATGCTGTGACAGTATCAGTGCTGCTATAAGGTGCTGTGCAGTGTACCCTATGCTGTGACAGTATCAGTGCTGCTATAAGGTGCTGTGCAGTGTACCCTATGCTGTGACAGTATCAGTGCTGCTATAAGGTGCTGTGCAGTGTACCCTATGCTGTGACAGTATCAGTGCTGCTGTAAGATGCTGTGCAGTGTACCCTATGCTGTGGCAGTATCAGTGCTGCTGTAAGGTGCTGTGCAGTGTACCCTATGCTGTGGCAGTATCAGTGCTGCTGTAAGGTGCTGTGCAGTGTACCCTATGCTGTGGCAGTATCAGTGCTGCTATAAGGTGCTGTGCAGTGTACCCTATGCTGTGACAGTATCAGTGCTGCTATAAGGTGCTGTGCAGTGTACCCTATGCTGTGACAGTATCAGTGCTGCTATAAGGTGCTGTGCAGTGTACCCTATTCTGTGACAGTATCAGTGCTGCTATAAGGTACTGTGCAGTGTACCCTATGCTGTGGCAGTATCAGTGCTGCTATAAGGTGCTGTGCAGTGTACCCTATGCTGTGGCAGTATCAGTGCTGCTATAAGGTGCTGTGCAGTGTCCCCTATGCTGTGACAGTATCAGTGCTGCTATAAGGTGCTGTGCAGTGTACCCTATTCTGTGACAGTATCAGTGCTGCTATAAGGTGCTGGGCAGTGTACCCTATGCTGTGTAACAGTGCTGCTATAATATGCTGTGCAGTGTACCCTATGCTGTGGCAGTATCAGTGCTGCTATAAGGTGCTGTGCAGTGTACCCTATGCTGTGACAGTATCAGTGCTGCTATAAGGTGCTGTGCAGTGTACCCTATGCTGTGACAGTATCAATGCTGCTATAAGATGCTGTGCAGTGTACCCTATGCTGTGGCAGTATCAGTGCTGCTATAAGGTGCTGTGCAGTGTACCCTATGCTGTGACAGTATCAGTGCTGCTATAAGGTGCTGTGCAGTGTACCCTATGCTGTGACAGTATCAGTGCTGCTATAAGATGCTGTGCAGTGTACCCTATGCTGTGGCAGTATCAGTGCTGCTATAAGGTGCTGGGCAGTGTACCCTATGCTGTGACAGTATCAGTGCTGCTATAAGGTGCTGGGCAGTGTACCCTATGCTGTGACAGTATCAGTGCTGCTATAAGGTGCTGTGCAGTGTAACCTATGCTGTGGCAGTATCAGTGCTGCTATAAGGTGTTGTGCAGTGTACCCTATGCTGTGGCAGTATCAGTGCTGCTATAAGGTGCTGGGCAGTGTACCCTATGCTGTGACAGTATCAGTGCTGCTATAAGATGCTGTGCAGTGTACCCTATGCTGTGGCAGTATCAGTGCTGCTATAAGGTGCTGGGCAGTGTACCCTATGCTGTGGCAGTATCAGTGCTGCTATAAGGTGCTGTGCAGTGTACCCTATTCTGTGACAGTATCAGTGCTGCTATAAGGTGCTGTGCAGTGTACCCTATGCTGTGTAACAGTGCTGCTATAATATGCTGTGCAGTGTACCCTATGCTGTGGCAGTATCAGTGCTGCTATAAGGTGCTGTGCAGTGTACCCTATGCTGTGACAGTATCAGTGCTGCTATAAGGTGCTGGGCAGTGTACCCTATGCTGTGGCAGTATCAGTGCTGCTATAAGGTGCTGTGCAGTGTACCCTATGCTGTGACAGTATCAGTGCTGCTATAAGGTGCTGGGCAGTGTACCCTATGCTGTGACAGTATCAGTGCTGCTATAAGGTGTTGTGTATCAGTGCTGCTATAAGGTGAGTACTGCACTATACATGCCTATAGCTGCCCCGCACACACATATACATACACTGCCTCGTCTGCTGCAGTAACCCCGGGGATAACCCTCCGAATCCTCCCGTCTCTTCGCTTCCCGGTGACGCTTCCGGTTTCGGTGATTCTCCCAACATTAGTCAGTGTGGGCGTGGCCGCAGAGGAAGCTCTGGCAACGCCTCACCCAATCACTGAAGCCGTCTAGGCGGAAGAAGGGCGTGGAAACAGCTGTCTGGAAGGGCGTGTCCAGCAGAAAGGGGCGTAGCCGGACGGCTAGACTGGGAGATGCAGGGGAAGGTGGCTGGACCCGTTTCCATGGTGATTATGGAAGAGATGAAGGCGGGGTTCGTGTCGCCATCTTAGTGCAGGATTAAAGAAAGGCTGTCAGAGGAAGGCGTGCCTCTCGTGTGTCACCATTTTGTTATGTGGCCTCTGCAGAATGAAGATTGAACACCTGTCCTGATTTCATGGGGCAGTGTCAGGCTTTGTGCATTTGTTCCTGGATATTCATGGTCCTGCATACTGACCTCCAGCAGTGCAGAAATGTGCTGCTCTGCTTCTAGGCCACCTGTTCTTTTGATGGGTACAGTACATATATTAGAATCCAGTCAAATAAATCCATTAAAGCGGACCTGAACTCAGAACTTCCTCTCTGCTCTAAAAGATAATCAACAGCATAATAACTTTTAATGAAAAACATTTGCTTTAAAGGGGTTCTGGGGGACACTTACCTGAGGCTTCTACCAGCCCCCTGCATTTGTAATGTCCCCCCAACGATTCGCCGGTACCAGTGTAAATCATCATCTGAGCCAACTGCGGCTGCACGCCCTTGGCCACGCTTACGATCGCTTCCACGCAAGTCATTGGGAGCTTACTGTGCAGGCGCAGTACAAGAAAACTTCGGACTGAGCCTGCGCAGTAAGCTCCCGTGCGCGTGCACTATTCGTCTTGATAGACGAATATCAGACCGGGACTGGCGGAGGGGAACCGAGGATCGTAGGAGGACGGCGCGGGACATGACAGCTGCAGGGCGCCGGTAGAAGCCCCAGGTAAGTGTCCGTTTTTATTTTCAACTCCCCCACAGAACCCAACTTGTTGGCGACCGCGTCACGCCGGCCGGCGTGGCCGCGGCGGCAGCCCCAGAACCGCCAATCGACATAAAGTCCTGGGCCTTCTTTTCGCAGGAGATTGCCGCTCGGAGACTGTTAGATGGCGACACCGCCGTCTGTAAACATAGTACAGCGCTGTGATCTACAGACATGGCTTTCCCCCTGGGACACTAGAGAGCGATCGGCTCTCATACGCTGAAGCCTATGACAGCCGATCGCCGTGATTGGCCGGCTGGGGGAGGGGGGGGGGGATTGAAACAGGCAGATTTAATAATAAAAAAAAAAAATTAACATAAATATTTGTATAAAAATAAACACTGGGGGGGGGGGGGGGGGGTCCCCACCAACAGAGAGCTCTGTTGGTGGGGAGAAAAGGGGGGATCACTTGTGTACTGTGTTGTGTGGCCCTGCAGCTTGGCCTTAAAGCTGCAGTGGCCTGTTTTAGAAAAAATGGCCTGGTCTTTAGAGGGGGGGGGGGGGGGGGGGTTAAGCCTGTAGTCCTGACGAGGTTAAAGAAAAGCATTTCTTTGTTACATCTGATACAAATCCTGTAATAAATCTTATAAATATTTTTTTCCCAAGAATTGTTTAATTTTACATGCATTTTATTAGGGGGAAATTGGGCGTAAATGCAAAAATCACCCTTTTTTCATGTTTCACCGTTTATAATTTTCACACAAGTGGCACAGGTTTCAAACACTTCAATATACATTATTTGACTTGTCCTGGTTAACACGAAAGTATATACGCCGTATTTCATCACTTGTTGCGCATGTAGCGTACCATTATAGGCAGTGATGCATTTTTACAGCGTTGGGTACCCAAACTATCAACCTAGTGATTGCATCCGGTCGCTATGGGCGGCAGCCATTACAGGTGTCCTCGAATCTTATAGGTGACACAAGGGGTAGATAGGGGTTAATTTACTGTAGGGGAAAAAACACATTATTTGTTAATGTGACAGTGACACTATAACTGCCTTGCTGCCATTGGGTGGGTGAATCAGCATGCACAATGCACGCGCGGAGGCGCACGTGTGTGAGCACAATGACGGCGGTAGCAGCAGCTTTCATTGCTGGACGCGAGTGTTACATCCAGGAATCTTCAAAGTAGCAGATTTTGGCGTGATACCCACATGGAATCTGAACTGGTTAAATGACAACTAAAGTGAGAGGGATAGGGAGGCTGCCGTATTTATTTCCTTTTAAATTCTGCACGTCGCCTGGTTGTCCTGCTGATCCTCTGCCTCTAATACTTCTAGCCGTAGACCCTGAACAAGCATATGCAGCAGATCGGATGTTTGACTGGATTAGCCATATGCTTGTTTCAGGTGTGAGATTCAGACACTACTGATTCATGAAAGTTTAGCTGGACGGCAGACAACTGTGCTGTACATCAGTGCTTGTACACAGACTGGAGTGCGGCCATAATGACAAATACGACAAGCGCTTGGCAGATTTTGTCAGGTTTTGAGGGCCCTTGCGCAGGAACGCTAGGCTCAATAATGATTCTGGAAGTCTCTGGATTATCCAGAAGCTTCCCTCTACTGAGGTAAGTAATGTTTCCCTTATTTCTCCTTACAGGTTCACTTCCCGCTCCACTAACCCAAAATATGATTAGGCAGAATCTCTCCACATAATTAAGCAGGTTAGTCAGAGTGGTACCTTGACGCCCCCCCCCCCCCCCCCCCCCCCCCCCGTCTCTGATCCAACTGTGAGGCCACAGAGTCCGGCAGCTGGGACATCCAAAGGCCCACCGGGTCATTGGCTGGGACATATTTGTACCTGGGATGGGGAACACTAATTTTAGGACATGTCCCAGGTAGACTGGGATGGCTGGTCACTGTATTTAAAAAGAAATATGGCAGCCTCCATATTCCTCTCACTTCATGGCCCTTGTCAAAGGGTGGGATATTAGGAAGCATTTGTGAACAGTTGTTGGTTGTTAAAGTGTACCTGTAATAAAAAAAAACTGCCCCCCTGGGGGGTACTTAGTACAGGAGGGAGAAGCCCCTGGAACCTAATGAGGCTCCAAGCTTGTTGGCGGATGCGCGCAGGTGCAGTAGCAGCGATATTTACCTCTGAGCACCAGTACAGGCACAGTACAAGCTTCCCCTCAGGCTCTGGTGGAAAAATATGGATATTTCCGCCGGAGCCCGAGGAGGAAGCTGGTACTGTGCCTGCGCTGGAGCCCGAGGAGGAAGCTGGTACTGTGCCTGCGCTGTAGCCCAAGGAGGAAGCTGGTACTGTGCCTGCGCTGGAGCCCGAGGAGGAAGCTGGTACTGTGCCTGCGCTGGAGCCCAAGGAGGAAGCTGGTACTGTGCCTGCGCTGGAGCCCGAGGAGGAAGCTGGTACTGTGCCTGCGCTGTAGCCCGAGGAGGAAGCTGGTACTGTGCCTGCGCTGGAGCCCGAGGAGGAAGCTGGTACTGTGCCTGCGCTGTAGCGCTTAGGAAAATATTGGCTTCTGCTGCTGATTGAGGGAGCCAGGGGAAGCCTAATTGGGTTCCCCCTTCCTGAGGCAAGTACCCCCTAGGGGCACTTTTCTTTATTACAGGTTTCCTTTAAAGGCAACTGAGCACTAGGATATTTTTTTTTAAATGACCATCCCCGGAAATGTGAGGTTCGTAATAAAGTGTGCCATTGGGGAGGCAGGGGTTGGGGTGAGCCTCACTACTTACCTACAGTGTGCTGGCCCCGGTTCGTATGGGATCCACCATGTTCTTCAGGGAGAGAACACATCTGCCCGAATACATGCTGGGAGATGTACATCTATGTACTTGTATCCACAGACTATATCTTTTGGCATGCATTGCAGTGTGCGCGACACTGACGGGAAGTTGAAAATTACGCAGATGCGGTCTCTTCATGAAGAACATGGCGGATCCCATACAGACTGGGGGTCAGAGGAGCACAATGGCAGGTCTTGTGCAATGGTTACTACTTACTCCACAGTAAAGGGAAGGACAAGTTGTGAACTGGCAACAGGGTCATGGGAGCCCAGGGCTCATTGTTCTTGGGGAGTAAAATCTGACCTACCTGAACAGATCCTAAAAGAGCCATTGGTGGGATAAATTGTAATGCTGGCCATGAGAGAAATGTATAAGAACACACAGTGCTAAATGCGAGGCTGCATAGCCACAGACTGGTCAGAGTAGCCATGTTGACCTATGTGGTGGAACCCACAGGAGCGCTTTTGGCAGCGTTTTGGCAGCACTGCAATACGCTAGCAGTTTGCCAAAACGCTGGGCTAATGTTAATGGATGGGGCAACTTCCACAGGAGCGTTTGCGTTTCTCAGAAACGAAAACGCAGGACGTGCAGCATTTTGGGAGCATTAGCGCTTCAATGTAAAGTATTGAACCGTTAGCGGAAACGCTCAGCAAAACCTAAACTGAGCGGTTTTGCTAGTGTTTTGCGGTTCAGTACACTGTAACAAAATGAAAAATAATTCACAGGACCAATCAGGATAAAAACGCAAAACGCTACGCACCCGCTGGGCAAAAAAATACAATGTTGCAAAACACGACCAAAAACGCGCATGAATCCGCTTGCAAACCGCTCAGACAAAACGCTAGCGGTTGCGTTTTGCGTTTGCTGTTTTCAGTGGGTTCCAGGCCTAAGAGTAGGTTCACACTTGTTCTAAAAACGTATCCGTGGCTACGGTTTTTGGCCCGGATCAAAACTGAAGCCACGGATACCTATTTTAAATATAGAGTCCATCTTTACTAAAAAAAAAAAAAGGATCCGTCTGCGTTCAGGGGGATCCGTTTTGAAAACTTGAACGGACAGTCCAGATTTGCATGATTTTAACGGATCCCAGATACACGGAGGGGTAGTGAAAATCGATGCAAAAAATGCAGGCATCTTTGGACACAGAAACGGATCCGTTTTCTGTGTCCCAGCCCTGGCATTACAGGAAGGGATAGGGCGAGCGGTGGAGCACGTTACTTGAGGGAGGGGAGGATGACCCCCCCTCCCCACCGCCGCCCCCCTTTCTGCCTGCTACCCCCTCCAGCATGGCGGCCCCACCCACCCACGGCCAGGGCTGGGGACATTTTCACGAACTGGAAACGTAGGCTTTAGTTACACTACGGCCCCGTTTTTTGCTTTTTGGAACGGATCCGATCCTGAATGGACAAGTGGGGACCTAGCCTAACTGAAATCTGCCAACGTGTATTACAATTGGTCCATTTTCAAGTTGCATAAAGAATTTACATTCAAGTGGGAAATATCTGCATCTCAGGAAGGTGGCCTGGAATGATGAATAATGGTTACTTTGGCCTCTTAAAGGACTAACAAGTCAAACAAATAAATCTATCTTTACTTACCTGGGGCCCAGCGAAGCTTGCACAGGCATTATGTAAGTATTCATATAGCACCGACATATTACACAGCGCTGTGCAGAGTATATTGTCTTGTCACTAACTGTCCAATCCAAAATCATAAATAATTGCGATCACTCTTAGGTATGGAAATACAAAAATTCGGTTTTTATTGAAGGAATCGTATGAAAACACTCAGACCAACCAATTAAAATCACTTAAAAATGGCCAGATGTTAGCGCTCACTCACATATATCATGCACTCCTCTGCACTCATACACCCCTTCTGGTACCGGTACCTCAACTGTCCTGATCTTCAGAGAGGGGGAGAGAACTGGGCGCAGGTATATGGGAGAAGTAAAGAGTCTCCGGCTTGTAAACACACGACAGGAGTGTACATCTGGCCTGACGTCAGCCGCCTCCGATCCAGCCCTTAGCGCTGGCCGGAACTGTTTGTTCCGGCTACGCTGGGCTCGGGCGGCTGGGGGGACCCTCTTTCGCCGCTGCACGCGGCGGATCGCCGCGCTGCAGCGGCGATCAGGCAGCACACGCGGCTGGCAAAGTGCCGGCTGCGTGTGCTGCTTTTTATTTGGTGGAAATCGGCCCAGCAGGGCCTGAGCGGCAGCCTCTGGCGGTGTTGGACGAGCTGAGCTCGTCCAGACCGCTCAGCAGGTTAACTTACTGTCCCTCAGAAGAGCTCACAATCTAGTCCCTACCAAAATCATGTCTATGTATGTATCGTGTAGTGCATGTATCATAGTCTAGGTCCAATTTAGGGGGAAGGCAATTGACTTATCTGTATGTTTTTGGGATGTGGGAGGAAACCTGAGTGCCTGGAGGAAACCCACACAGACACAGGGAGAACATACAAACTCCTTGCAGATGTTGACCTGGCTGGATTCGAACTGGGGACCCAGCGCTGCAATGCAAGAGCGCTAACCACTATGCCACCGTGCTGCCTGGGCATGCGCAGAAGACGCCAAACCTCCACGGGTCAGCGATCTTTAGAGGCTGCTAGCAGGACCTGGGAGAAGGCTGGAGCTACGGCGAGGGACCCAAACGACTTCTAGGAACTGTAAGAAGCTCCAGGTAAGTAAAGATTTAATTGCGCGCCTATCCTTTAAAGGTAGGGATATACAAACACAGATTTTTGTCCAATAGTCCAAAAAGATATCTTTCTCTCTGATCAGAACGATTTCCAGCAGGGAATTTATTGAAAATTGATCGAACAGCAGTGTTTGATGCAGTGCAACACTATGAGCCACTGATCCACCACCACTCCTGCCCCGCCCCCAATCTACCAAAATTTCCCATGTGGTCCAATCAATATTTTGTACGATTTTTGGCCATTAATTCCCAGCAGATTTGATCAGTGATCAAAGCTGACAAGAATCTAACTGGGAAGTGTTTGTGTGCAAGTATCTCTGGGATGTACAGGGAAAATGTTAAATACAATGGGCATGATTCACAATTCACAAAGCTTTTTCACCTGTTTTCCTCTGTTTTCACTTTATTTATGTTACTTTTTTAAGCTTCCAAAGAGCACAAATATAATTAACCTTCCTGGCGGTAAGCCCGAGCTGAGCTCGGGCTATGCCGCCGGAAGGCACCGCTCAGGCCCCGCTGGGCCGATTTGCATAATTTTTTTTGCTGCACGCAGCTAGCACTTTGCTAGCTGCGTGCAGTGCCCGATCGCCGCCGCTACCCGCCGATCCGCCGCTATCCGTCGCGCCGCAGCCGCCCCCCCCCCCCAGACCCCGTGCACTGCCTGGCCAATCAGTGCCAGGCAGCTCTATGGGGTGGATAGGAATCCCCTTTGACGTCGATGACGTCGGTGACGTCATCCTGCCCCGTCGCCATGGCGACGGGGAAGCCCTCCAGGAGATCCCGTTCTTTGAACGGGATCTCCTGATCGCCGATCGCCGGCGGCGATCGGAAGGGCTGGGGGGATGCCGCTGAGCAGCGGCTATCAAGTAGCGAGACTTTGTCTCGCTACATGAAAAAAAAAAAAATTTAAAGAAAAAGATTTGCTGCCCCCTGGCGATTTTTTAGCAAACCGCCAGGAGGGTTAAGGTAAGAAAAGTAACATTGAAATGAAGTTAATCAGGAACAACTTACTTTGAGTGTTTATTTTGCTTGTAAATGTGCTGAAAGGTTATTTTTATCGATTAGGTGATAAATAAGTCACTACTGAGAAGTTTTGTAAATATAGCCCATTGAGGCCCAACCTCAAAAGTTGTACGACTTCATGTGGATTTGTATGTGCTGTCTTTAGATTTCACTTATAAAGTGTTTATATGATGGTGTCAGAAAACCTCAGCACTTGTTTTTTAAATGGTATGTGCAGTTAAAGAACAGTGCTCAATACATGTAGGTGACCATCACCAAAACAAATGGAAGGACAAATGGTCTCTTGTTCCAAAAAAGTGTAACAGTTTATTCTCAGCAGTCAGTAAAAACAGTGTACAGATACTTACATCGCGAACCCTTATGACAGGGACCCTTCAGATGTAACTAGCGTATCATGTAAATCATATACACTAAAGACTCATAAGGTAGTAGTAGACAAATGCCCAATCTCCAGTTCCCACCAGTTTTGGCATTCCACCATCGTCAGAATGCTGAAACTGATTGGGAACTGGATATGGGGCCAGGGCTGGATTTACCATAAGGCACTGTAGGCACATGCCTACAGGCGCCTGATGATGGAAAGGCGGCCCACTCTCCTCCCCAAGAGCTTCCCTCCTTCTTTCCCTATGCAGAGTTTTGATGACACTATAAATGAGAGGTTACTCACCTGGCTCTCTGCATTTCTCTGATGAGATCTCCTTCAATCAGGGGCACCTCTAGCTACTTAATACTTTGGGAAAGTCTAACTACATATGACGGGAAAAGGAACTAAGGGAGAAGTGACAGCTTGGCCAGCCAGCAGACTTGTGGTGGGCTTCTGTTTGAAGATTCATGGAGGGCGAAGTGTAGGGTGCCAAAAAATCAGTGCCTATAGGCTTCTGTGATGTAAATACGGACCTGTATGGGGCATTTGTCTACTACTACCATTGTTTCTGGGTAGAACACTGTCAGTTTCAGAGCAGGAACAACCCACAGGACCCCACCCTGCGAAATTAGCATGGAGCCCCCACCTTGGATCCAAATACCCTAATGCGGCTGGTAAACGCACAAACCTATAAATCTTAACCCCCCCCCCAGCACCCTCTCCCCACAGAGTAGCTTAGCAGTGTAACAATTACTTGCTCCAGCACTGTCGCATCTTTTCTGGCTCTTTCACATCGGAGCCCGTTTTCCAAAGTTAACCAAGGTAAACCTTGGTAAGCCTAGACTTTCATTTTATCCTTCACATCCGACACTGCGTTTTAGTGCGTTGCAGTTCGACGCACCCGGGAGCTTTTAATCGTTTGGAGCCGGCATTTTCCCTTCGGGTGAATGAATAGCTACCGCCGCTGATTGCGTCACAACACAACATCCCGACGACACGCCGTAGGCCATATAACGCGTGCAGGAGAACGGCTCCTGCATGCGTTCTAGATGTGAAAGAAGCCTTGTTCTTCCTGGCATTTGCACGCTCTGTACAGCATAGTTCCCAGTATACATCATCAATGGGGAATCTCCTAATGCCAGATACATGTGCTTGCCAGTTGCTTGGGCAACCGGCTAAAAAAAGAAAAAAGCACAAACCTCCCCCTGCAAATACTCACTGAGCCTCCAGCGATGTCCGGCAGTCTCCCCATACCTCTTTGCGGGTTTCCCAATAGCTTTCTGGCATCCTCTGTGCATGCAAGTCGGCAAGTCACATTACCCGTATCAGGTCAGGTGACCTATCAGCCTCCGTGCACAGTTCTGGAAAGCAGTTAGGAGCCCACAGGGAGACTGCCAGATATCGTTGGAGGTGCTGTATTTAAAATGCCTCCAAACCCCCTCCCCCAAAAAAGTGTAGTCCCCACTATCCATCAGGTATGCCTGTTAGCTGAGACTTCCAGTTGTCCGAGTTCCAGATAACATGGACTCTGATGTACTTCCATACCTCCTGGTATGCAGAATAGAATATGTGTCTGTCAGGAAGATTAGACACCTGAAGCATTGGGGCTTTGCCCTGCCCATCGCCCGAGTCAGCGGCACTGCACCGATAACTATATACAGCATTCACCAATGGCCAGCCTTTGAGGTCACCGTTTGAATATCCGCTGCAGCACGAGCTGTGTTTCAACAACAAAGTACCGCTCCCTATCGGGCGACAGTGTGGATGTGCATCAGCCTGCCACTCCATCCACTGGAATTTTACATACGATTGCAGTTGGTTGCACAGCTTTGCTAGGAACAGTATGCATGGACACATGGACATACCTGTTCTAGATCCAATAGGGCCTGTGCTGACAGATCATCACTACTCACTGAATATAGGACTGGTGCAGTATGATGCTTATCTGTTGTATTGTTGAAGTACATGGATTGCGCAGATCCCCAGCTGAACTTTAATTTTCTTGCTTTTCGCTCATATGCGCCTTCATCTTGCTTTTGCTGCATTGTGTTGGCATCAATCACATACTGACTACTGCAACTGTTACAAATTTTACTGCGCTCTATACTGGCTGCCAACTGCAGAGTTCAATATATCCAGTGACTTCATTACATTCAAGTTGGTTGAACAAACAATAGTTCTCAACGTAATAGGACTGTGCACAGAGCTCTCTGTTCCACACGTTATGCATTGTTGCTCCGGTTTGCCTGCTGGTGCAGGTTTGGTAGCGAGATGTATGGGTGGGGTGGCCACTCCACATATTTTTAAACTTGTTCATTAGTGTTTTCTGATCAATAATAAAACTATATTTTTTATATATTTGGAACTATGGCGTTAGGCCTGGAACCCACTACCAATCGCAAAACGCTATCGCAATCGCTAGTGTTTTTATTCAGTTTTGTAAGCGATTTCATGAGCGTTTTCCGGCACTTTTGGGAGAGATTTTAAAAAGTGTAAGCTTTCTGCCAGCGATTGTGTAGCAATTTGCGATTAACGATTTTAATTCTGATTGGTCCTTTCAATGTATCAGAATTTTATTACAGCTTGCAATCGCACTCAGTTCGCTATGTGTAGCGATTCATGAGCAATTTGCCAGCGCTTCAATACATTACATTGAAGCGCAAACGCTTTCAAAATGCTGCATGTCCTGCGATTGCGATTTTGCTAATCACAATCGCTACTTTGGAATTTGTTACATTTATTTACATCGGCAGAGCATTTAGGGAAAGCGCTAGCGATTTAAAGCGCTCCCTAAATGCTCAAAAAAAATCACTCTAGTGGGTTCCAGCCCTTAGAGCATGATTGTTGCATACACTTTCCTTCCTTTTCCCTTAACCACTTCAGCCTTCAGTCGTTTTCACTTTATGCATCCAAGCAATGTTCACCTCCCATTCATTAACCTATAACTTTATCACTACTTATCACAATGAACTGATCTATATCTTGTTTTTTCCGCCACCAATTAGGCTTTTTTGGGGGGGTACATTTTGCTAAGAGCCACTTTACGGTAAATGCATTTTAACAGGAAAAATAAGAAAAAAACTGAAAAAATTCATTTCTCAGTTTTCAGCCATTATAGTTTTAAAATAATACATGCCTCCATAATTAAAACTCACATATTGTATTTGCCCATTTGACCTGGTTATTACACCGTTTAAATTATGTCCCTATCACAATGTATGGCGACAATATTTTATTTGGAAACAAAGGTGCATTTTTTCTGTATTGCATCCATCACTATTTACATGTTTAAAATAAAAAAAATAGAAATATTTCATCTTTACATTGATATTTAAAACGTTTAGACCCTTTTAGGTAAATATTTACATTTTTTTTATTGTCATTTTTTTTTTTTATATTAAACATTTTATTTGGGTATTTTTGCGAGGATGGGATTTAAACAGTAATTTTTTTTTGTAAATATGTGTTTTTTTTTACATTTAGTTGTAGTTTTACTTTTTGGCCACAAGATGGCAGCCATGAGTTTGTTTACATGACGTCACTCTAAGCGTAACATATACGCTTAGAGGGACGCAAGAACCAGAGGAAGCGAAGCCAGAAGCTGACGCTTTTTCTGTGGGGGAGAGGAATCAGTGATCGGGCACCATAGCCCGATTCATTGATTCCTGGGCTAACGATCCGCGGCCGGGAGCGCGCACATGGCCTCCCTGGACGTACTGGCAAAAGTAGTTAAAGGCTACCCGAGGTGACGTGACATGAACTGATAGACATGGTGTACAGTGCCTAGCACACAAATAACTATGCGGTGTTCCTTTTTTTCTTTCTCTGCCTGAAAGAGTTAAATGTCAGGTATGTAAGTTGCTGACTCAGTCCTGACAGACAGGAAGTGACTACAGTGTGACCCTCACTGATAAGACATTCAAACTAGAAAACACTTTCCTAGCAGAAAATGGCTTCTGAGAGCAGAAAAGAGATAAAAAGGGTCAATGGTTCACATATTTTAGCTCTGGCATACTAACAGTAAAAACGCCACATAAAACTGGAATATCTTAAAAAGTCATTTCTAACACCCCTTCTATAGAGCCTTCCTTGTTCCTTGTGGTCCTAGTTCCAGTGCTGTCCCCCGTTCAAATTTGTCACCTCCAGGAAGCCCGGGAAGGCTGCTGGAACACCAGCATCTGCGTACTCCTGTAAAGGGCAGCTCCGTACTGCGCATGCACAGTACAGAGCTGCATGTCTCCAAGAGCACTCAAAGACCCCAGTGATGCCCAAACCTTCTGAGGTTCCCCAAATGCATATTTAACCAGTTGGGGTGACAGCCCCGGAATGAAGAGACCAAAGGGGGATAGGGCAAGCTTTATAGGATGCAGAGCCTTACTTCTCCAAAGGTAAGTATCTGACTTTTCTTTCTAGCTTCAAGCGGATCGGAGATGAAAAACCAACTATAACAAGTAACTCGTCTATATATCTTAACTAAAGTTTAGATAGTTTACACAGCATATCTATCTGCAAACAGCTTCAATAGTTTATGATTATTTCTTCCTGTGATAGGACAGCAGCCATGTTCCGCTTGTGATCATTACACAGGCAAGCTACTCTGCATCTCCAGTCCTCAGCCTGTGAAAACGTCACCCCCCTCTCCTCCGCCTCTGAAAGCTCTGGCTAGTAACCTGCTCCTCCCATAAGCCCTTGCTACATGGGTCTCAGAGTGCCTAGGCACTGGAGGAGCTGTGGGCGAGGCTTGTTTAGTTTATAGGGAATTAGGATATTAAAACAAAAAAGGATTTGGCTTGAGGAATGCCCCATAAACTATATGTAAGGGGCACAATTATGCAATGAGTAAAAGTTTATCTCAGATCCACTTTCAGTTTTACTTTAAAGTGAATGTTTACCGTATTAAAAAAGAAAAAGTCAGATACTCACCTAAGGAGAGGGAAGGCTCGGTCCTAATGAGCCTTCCCCCTCCTCTCCCGCGCAGGATCCCCCATGGCAGTATTCGACCAGTTCGGTCAAATACTGCCACTTCCGCATGCCTTCGGGAGCTTTCGGAAGCCTTCGGGAGCACTCGGGCTCCCGCTGACGCGGCCGCTCCATACTACGCATGCCGAGCGCCCTCTATGACGCACTCGCGCATACGTAGTATGGAGCAGCCCGTCTTCGGAAGCCCGAGTGCTCCCGAAGACTTCCGAAGTCCCTGCTGCGGCGGACGCGAACGGGGGAGCCAGCGCAGCACCGAGGACACCGGGAGAGGGAAGGCTCATTAGGACCGAGCCTTCCGTTTCCTGAGGTGAGTATCTGACTTTTTCTTTTTTAATACGGTACCCATTGGCTTTAAAAGGACAACTAAAGTGAGAGGTATATGGAGGCTGTCATGTGTATTTCTTTTTCAAACAATACAGTAGAATTCCTTTATAGTAAACGCCAAGGGACCAGGAAAAGTAGTTTACTATGTCAGAAGTTTATATCAGAATTGGTCATACATTGTATATTTATACAGATGCATTTGCTGGGAGCTGAGCACTGAGTTTACTATACCCAGAGGTTTATTATATCAGTTTATTATTTATTTTATTTATAAAGCGCCAACATATTATAGAGAACTGATACTGAACCAGTTGCCTGGCAACCCTGCTGGTCTATTTGGATGCAGTAGTGTCTGAATCACACTAGAAACAAGCATGCACATAATCTTGTCTGACATTGTCAGAAACACCTGATCTGCTGCATGCTTGTTCAGGGTCTATGGCTAAAAGTATTAGAAGCAGAGGATCAGCAGGACAGCCAGGCAACTGGTATTGCTTAAAAGGAAAAAAAAAATATGGCAGCCTCCATATCCCTCTCATTACAGTTGTCCTTTAAAGAGGAACTCCAGTGAAAATAATGTAATAAAAAAGTGCTTTATTTTTACAATAATGATGTATAAATGATTTAGTCAGTGTTTGCCCATTGTAAAATCTTTAAAATCCCTGATTTATATTCTGACATTTATCACATGGTGCCATTTTTACTGTTGGCAGGTGATGTAGCTGCTGTATGCTGTTTTGGCAGTTGCAAACAGCTGTAAACCGCTATTTCCCACAAGGCAACAAGGTTTACAGACAGGAAACTGCCAGAAGTACCTCGGTACTCACAGCTTCTTGTGGGAGGGGTCTCACCACAATATCAGTCATACAGCGCCCCCTGATGGTCTGTTTGTGAAAAGAAATAGATTTCTTATGTAAAAGGGGGTATCAGCTACTGATTGGGATTAAGTTCAATTCTTGGTCGAAGTTTCTCTAAATACAGAGACTCTATACATTCAGGTCCTTTTTACACTTGCATGAAAATGTTGCTTTGGCCTTTGCTACCGCAAGGGGCCGCAAAAACAATGAAAGTCTAGGGAAACTTCACACTTATTGCGGCCTGTTGCGGTGCACTGGAAGTATCCAATCCGAACCAAGGGCAGCAGCGTGGTACCGCAAGCACGGCATTTAAAGTGATCCGAAACTCTGACATAACATTCAATAAAAATGTGTTTTCCTACTTTTTATTACTCATACAGTTATTATTTGCTTTTGTGCACACCTAATATTGTCTGTTTACAAATTACAAGTTTCCAAAAAGTGTAGTTTTTCTTGCACTGAAAGCTGGCATTGCATTTTATTTTTTTTTCTATTATAACTGCTTTTTTATATATTAAAATCTTCCGATGAGCTATTCTGAACACTGTGTGTGCCTGAAGCAGAGAGTTTCTCAGAGAGTGTTTGTTTACATTCCATTGTTGATACATTTGTGTTTAACAAGTAAAAAAAAAAAAAGATACTGTTATCAACAGTTTGGATGCGGATTTGAAGCTGAATAGCAGGGGAAATTGCCTTGTTTAACCATTTCAGTGATGGTCTGCTAGAATTTTTTTCTGGTATAGTAGTTTTCAAGCTGTGAGGAATCTTTTAGAGCAAAGCAGAAATGCTGGAGTTCAGACCACTTAAACGCACGATGCTTGGGGTAATGGAAGTCTATGGGCAACACAGTAAGTGTAAACGATGGAGCGTGGATTGACGGGAATCCCAGTGACATACCGTACTTCCTGTCCAGCATCAGCGCACTCTGCTGCAGGGTCATACAATTGTCATTTTTTGCATTATGGTGGGATGCAACAGGAGCATTGAATCCCACCACAACGCAAAAAGCAAGTGTAAAACCAGCCTAAACATTGTGCAGACACACACACACACGAAAAAAAAAAAAAAAAAAAAAAAAAAAGAAGAAGAAGAAGAAAGACCACAAAACCGTTTACTGAAAATATTGAATTTTATTTTGAGAAGATATTTCCAGCTCTTGGAGATGTTTACACTTGCCTAGAATCTCTGGTTAATGCCGCTGTACAACTCTAGGCTCGCAAGGAGTTGGCGGCGGTCAGGCAGCACTATGAAGTTTCATTCAGATACAAAACATCACAAAAACAAACGTCAGCATCCTGTCGCCACACTTTACAGATCAGTCAGCGCCCCCTACCCCAAAGCACTGCTTATAGGTCAATCTGCAAATACACTATTTACACACAGAACCATGTGATTAAAATAAAAAATATATATAATATTTACACCACAAATACAAATGTATTTATTTAGGGGACACTGGAGCGAGCCAGTAATTGCCACAATTTAAACAAGGAACTCCCTTCCTCATTTCATCTGTAGGTGCATTACTAAACTTTCACAATAGAAAACAAAATCACTAGGGTGCCAGCTAGTGGCCTAGTCCAGTCATTACAACTGTTAATCTGAGGGAAGAAAAAATAAAAATAAGGGGCGTGTCCCCATCCAGTGAGATTACATTTCAAAATGTTGCTGGATCAATAGAACAAATAACACTCCAGTTAAATTGTGCGTCGTGAGATGAGGAAAAGAAGCCTTTTATAACAAAATGTATTCCAAGTATAAAGACGTTGCACATGTATAAAACACACCAATACTGAAATAAAGGGGTTACATTATGTGTGAAGGTGGCCACTAATGGTCCAATTTCTAGCAAAAAATCGTTTGAGCGATCAGAAATCCTGATTGGAAGAAAAAGCATTCACTACACCATCAATGAACCAATCTTTGCTTCCAATGTATCACAACCAAACAAGAAAATCCAAATTTTGGTTTGACAAAAATACAGTCGGACGATTTTTTTTATAATCATTCATAATCGATTGTGCCCATCAACTGAGATTATTTTCAACCAATCTGATCAGAATTTCTGATCGCTCAAACGATTTTTTGCTATATATTGGACAGTTAGTGGCCACTTTAAGATGCCAGGTTAAAGTGTGATGTCACAATAAAAAGATTTGATACTTACCCAGGGCTTCCTCCAGCGCCATGAGCACTGATGCGTCCCTCGCCGTCCTCCCGAGTGCCTCCGTTCAGCCACAATCAGTCCCGGCAATCTGGCTCAGTCGCGTCAGTCGGCTCTTTTGTGCATGCGCGACCCCTCCAAACATGCGTAGAAGAGCCGACTGGCACTACTGACCCCGATTACCGGGACTGCTTACAGCTGAACCGAGGCACTCGGGAGGACGACGAAGGATGCCTCGCTGCTAATAGAGCTAGTGCAAGCCCCGGGTAAGTATCAAATCGTTTTATTGTGACATCTCAGGTTTACTTTAAACTAAAATCCTGTCAATCTGACAGAGATGCTTATAAAACAGTGCTTGTCAGTCTAGACCCTCTAGTGTTTTAAGCCCCCTCTACACCATTCAATTCCAGGCAAGATCGATTGAATTCAATTGGATCGAATTCGATTAGATCGATTAAATCAGACATGTCCGATCGGCATTAGATCAATCGTGTGATCGATTTGCATTGAAAACTAGCCAAAATTGATCACACGATTGATCGAATGTTGGATTTAATCTATCTAATCGAATTCGATCAATCTCGCCTGGAATTGAGTGGTGCAGAGGGGGCTTAAGCAGTGTTCCCCAACCCTGTCCTTAAGGCCCACCAACAAAGCATGTTTTGTGGAAAGCCGCAGACGTAGGTAATCAGATTGGCTGAGACACTAATTACCTCACCTGTGCATGTATGTGGTTTTCTGAAAAACATGTACTGTTGGTGGGCCTGGAGGACAGGGTTGGGGAACTCTGTTTTAGAGGCCCTGGTCAGTGTAAACATAGTCATCATCTGCTTGTAACGAACACAGAAGGTTTCCCACATCCAGCAGCGCAGCTACAACAGACCCCTGGGTCTGCTGCAATATCACCTTTAAACAGCAGGTGGCACTTCAGATATAGCGCCTGGGTTCATTTTCACTCAGGCAACACTATGGGAGGGCCCTTAAAGGGAACCTTAACTGAGAGGGGTATGAATGTTTCCTTTTAAACCATACCTGTTGCCTGGCAGCCCTGCTGATCTCTTTAGCTGCAGTAGTGGCTGAAATACACACCTGAAACAAGCATGCAGCTAATCCAGTCTGACTTCAGTCAGAGCACCTGATCTGCATGCTTGTTAAGGGGCTGTGGCTGAAAGTATTAGAAACACAGGATCAGCAGGAGAGTCAGGGAACTGGTATGATTTTAAAAGGAAAAATCCATATCCTTCTCAGTTTATGTTCCCTTTATTATAGTCACAGGCAGGCAGGGCACATCTGGACTTTAGGTACCATCCCAGTTCAGAGAGGCAAGCCTCAGGATTCTCTTGACCAGTGGCACAGGGCAGATCCTAAGCAACCAGGTAGACAAAAGGTCTAAAAGGTGTAAAGAAATGTTACTCTTACTTTGCTGCCGACAGGATGATAGAGCAATAAAACCGGAATGAGAAGAAATGAAGATGAAATGCAGCGATCTTGTATTACGAGCACTATGAGGAGCTCATTAAGTGCACACCAGGATCTACTAATGTCAGATACAGAGTAGACACTGTCAAAGCATCTCTCAAACACAGTGCGAGAGCTATAACTGAACACAACTCATTTATGAAAGTGGGGGGGGGACACAGGAGCTGTCCTTTAAGACTTTGTTGAGAATAGACAAAGAGTTGAGAAAAACATGACTATTTGGGCTCACTTTATGTCCTGTAAATGAACACAGACCCCTTTTTTCCAGCTTGAGGGCTAGTTCACAGTGGTCAGTTGTCTCGCAGAATAACTGCATGTCAGCTCACTGCCCATACAATCCTATGGGTCTGTTCACAGTACTGCATTGTAATGGATCGTGTTATTCTAAGTCAGGCCTTCTCAACCAGGGTTCCTTGGCATTTTCCCCCATCCTGGGTGATATATAATACAGCACGTTATAATAGTGGGTTCTGTAAAAAAGCACTAGATTGGGGGTCAGAATAATGAGCACATTAATAAAAAGCACTAGAATAAGGAGACATTGTAATAGGGGGTAGTTCTATAAACAGCCACATCATTTTTAAAGACCATGCCTCCTGCCAAATAAATGCAGGGGTTCCTCGAGATCCCCAAATTATTTGCAGACGTTCCTTGAGATCGCAAAATGATTTGTAGGGTTCCTCTAGGGTAAAAAAGGTTGAGAAAGGCTGTTCTAAGTCCCTGCATGCAGGCGTTGCATTTAAAGAGAAACCGGGACCAAGAATTTAACTTCATCCCAATCAGTAGCTGATACCCCCTTTCCCATGAGAAATCTATTCCTTTTCACAAACAGACCACCAGGGGGCTCTGTATGGCTGATATTGTGGTTAAACCCCTCCCACAGTGTCATGTCAGGACCATGGTGCTGACCGTTTCCTGTCTGTGAACCTCATTGCATTATGGGACATAACAGCTGTTTACAGGTTGGTCCAACTGCCAAAAAGAAAACAGCATATACTCTTCCAGTGACATCACCTGCCAGAAGTAAAAAAGGTCTCCAGGTCATAAATGTCAGAATGTAACTCAGGCAGAGGAAAGATTTTACAACGGGCAAACACTGACTAAATCATTTATACATAATTATTGTAAAAATGAAGCACTTTGTTTCTTACATTATTTTCACTGGAGTTCCTCTTTAAGTCTTTGCCCAGTCTCCATGGCAATTCACACACATTATAACGCGTGTGTTATGCAACTGACCACTGTGAACCCAGCCTTACTGTGCTGAAGGCGTTTAATGGAACCTTCAATACCGCTTTGGTCTATGGTGTGTTAGGGAGATGTACAGTTACTATTTAGGTAAGACCCTCTCTAATGTCTCGCGGGCAACAGTGGGGAGACGGTCAGGGAAGCGGATATCAAACTCTACTATCAGATCGCCCCTCTGATCCGGTGACTTGGGCAGGGGAAGTCCTTCTCCGTGGATTCTCCGCTTGGTCCCTGGACTGACGATGTCTCTGATAACGACGGGAAGAGTGCGTCCGTCCAAGGTGGGGACGTTCACGGAGCAGCCGCAGAGAGCCTGATAAATCAAAAACAGTAATCATAAGATACATGAACAACAGTAAACGCAAAAGTAAAAAGGTGAAAAGTTCAAAGTCAAAAAGATGAGTCAAAAACCTGGATCAAGCATATGGCTAATCCAGTAAAACCTGAGTCAGCTGAGTCAGAGTACCTTATCTGCACATGCTTGTTCAGGGTTTATGGCTAAAAGTATCAGGGCCCGTTTCCACTGGCCGAATCTGCAGAGTTTCCCCACAGGCAAATCACGCGGGGAAACTCTGCCATAGGGTACAATAGCGCTTCCGGCCGAATTGCTTGCACTAGCAATTTGGCCGACATTGCCAATCCGAAATGGCACGGGAGGCCGCGATTCCCATAGCCGTGCATGGCACAGCTAATGGGATTTGTCTGCGTGCCCGCACACCAGGAATGGACGCCGCACGTCTCAAGTGGAAAGGGACCCTTAGAGACAAAGGATCAGGAAGCAAATATGGCACCCTCCATATCACTCTCACCTCAGGTTCCCTTTAAAGTGGATCCGAGATAAACTTTTACTCATTGCATAATTTTGTTCCTTTCATATAGTTTATAGGGCATTCCTCAAGCCAAATACTTGTTTTTGTTTTGTTTTAATACTCTAATTCCCTATAAACTAAACAAGCCTCGCCCACAGCCTACTTGAGAGCCTTGGCACTTTCAGCCTTAGTAGCAAGGGCTTATGGGAGATCAGTCTGGGCAGGAGGAAGAGGAGGTTACTATCCAGAGATTTCAGAGGCAGAGAGGAGGAGGGAGGAAGAGAGAGGAGTGGGAGATACAGTTCTGTTTGTCTCATTAAACACAGGCAAGCTGAACATGGCTGCTGTCATTGTATCACAGTTTGCAGCTAGATTTGCTGAGTAAACTATCTAAACTTTAGATAAGACAGCCCCGAGCCTGCACAGAAACACAAAGCCACTGGCTTATTCCACCGTGCAGATCGTCAACGCGGCCAGGGCTGTGGAGTCGGGAGTCATTTTTTGGGTATCTGGAGTCTGAGTTTCATAAACTAAGGAGTTGCAGTATTTTTGTACCGACTCCACAGCCCTTATCGTGCAGACCAGCCAAGCTCTCTTTCACAGACAGGAGGACAACTTCAAACTTTTAAAAAGGATCCTGGGCAGCAATGGTGGTCTGGAGGAGGTTGGGGGGATGGTGTACTCACCTGGAGTGGGGGGAAGCCTCCAGATCCTATTGAGGCTTCCCCCTTCCTCCTCGGTCCCACGTCGGCGGAGATAAAGCTCCCCGAACAGGGGGGATGTAAATATTTACCTTCCAGACACAGGCGCAGTATCTATTCTCCGCTCGGAGATAGGCGGAAATAGCCGATCGCTGTCCCGACTGAGATCGGCTATTTTCGCCTATCTCCGTGCGGAGAGCCGAAAGGTAAATAAATCAGCGCTTGTCAAGGGAGGATTCTGGGACACTTCGGGGGAGCCAGCGCTGGACTGCCTGCAGCTAGAGGGGAGGGAGAAGCCTCATTGGGACACTGAGGCTTTCCTCTTCCGAGGTCAGTACCCCCCAGGGGAACTTTTTTTGTTACAGGTTCTCTTTAAGTGGATGAGCCCTAACCTTGTTTTATAGAATGCTGGATGGCGGGCATCCTTACTAGCTAAAAGGCTGGGAAGGCACAAGTGGCTTAACCCAGCATGCCTCACAAACGTTCGTCTACAAAAAGTAGGAACTTACAGGCATAGTCCAAAGACAGCCACAACATGACAAGTTTGCTTACCTCTCTCAGGCTGATTTTGGCTGTGTACACCAGATTAGATGAATCTCTCTTGAACATCGTGTGAGGCTTGTCTTTTAGCACAAACACAATATCTGCAGGGATGTTAGTTGGGGTTTCATCGCCTTCTTTGGGGAATGTGATCTTTGTGCCTTCCTTCCACCCTTTCTTTACTTGAATAGTGAGAATCTTGTCCTCTGTGTGAACGCTTCTCCCATCGGGGCCCAGACGTTTGTGAGAAATCTTCATTTTCTTGGTGCAGCCACTGAAAACGTCCTCAAGAGAGACCGGAAGCTCCCTGATCACTGGTGGGTCTTGCTTCCTTGACATTGGCTGAGGTCGACCTGGACCAGCCCTCGGAAATCCGCCTAAATGGCCAAAGCCTCCCATGCCCCCCATGCCAAAGCCTGAGAAAGGATCATCGGTGTCCATGTCTTCATCGTTTCGCGCAAAAAAAGTGTCAAACGGGTTGCGACCCCCAAAGAACTCTGAGAACATGGCATGTGGATCTCCATGGAAAGAGTAACTGAAAGATGGACCATTAGGACCGCTTCCTCCTCCTCCACCACCAGGGGTACCCTTTAGGCCTAAAAGAAAAAAAAATGGAAATTATTAAATGTACAAGGGGTTTGAGTTCAATGAATCACAACACCACTGCAAAGGTTCTAGAACTTGCCCTCTGGATATAGTAAACTCAGTCAAGTCCCAGCAAAGGCGTCTATATAAATATAGATCTTCAACTATGGGTGCAGGTACCTGAGCCTGTTGGGTGTAGTGCGCATGTAAAAAAATATTATATATATATATATATATATATATATATATATATATATATATATATATATATATATATATATATATATATATATATATATATATATATATATATATATATATATATATATATATATATATATATATATATATACATATACACACACACTAGCTGATTGCCCGGCGTTGCCCGGGTATGTATTTGGCTGGTGTTGGCTCCGCCTACATTTTTTAACCCTAACACACAATTTCTCACTGACCAAGTTTGTGAGCTTTGCGGTCTTTGGTATCAATAATCTGCATTGAAATGAAACAAATCTGATTGGGTGTGTGTGGCTCCACTCCTTTTTCTGAATTTGAACCCCAGTCACCCAATAACCAACTGTACCAGGTTTGAGGCCTGTGCCATTAACAGTTCAAGAATGGTAGCAATTAAATATTCCCCTTGAAAAGCAATAGGTGAAGTTTGATTCACTTTTGTAGGCTCCACCCACTTTTCTGAATATTAATCCCAGTCACCCAGTGACCAACTGTGCAAAGTTTAAAAACCCTGCCATTAACAGAATGGCTGCAGTGTACATTTTCCCAGTGAAATTTGTATTTGTCTCCACCCACTGATGACCCAGCATTGCCCGGGTATGTATTTGACTGGTGTTGGCTCTGCCCACTTTCTAACCCTAACACACAAACACTCAATGACCAAGTTTGTGAGCTTTGGAGTCCTTGGCATCAATAATTTGTATATTCCCATAGAAATTAAACAAATCAGATAGGCTGTTTGTGGCTCCACCCCTCTCCAGCATTTGAACCCCAGTCACCCAATGATCAACTGTAGCAGGTTTGAGGCATCTGCTATTAACAGTGTAAAAATGGCAGCAATTTAAATATTCCACTTGAAAATCAACAGGTGAATTTTGATTGGCTATTATAGGCTCCACCCACTTCCCTGAATATCTCAGTCACTCAGTGACCATCTGGGCAAAGATTGGGAACCCTAAAATAAACAGTGTAAGAAGGGCTGCAGTTTACACTTTCCCAGTGACATTCGTTTTGGCTCCGCCCACTTTTTGTAACCTGGACACAAAGTCACTACTCAATGCCCAAGTTTGTGAGTTTTGGGGTCCTTGGCATCAATAATTTGTATTTTCCCATGAAATGAAACAAATCTGATTCACTGTTTGTGGCTCTGTCCCCTTTTCTGAATTTGAACCTCAGTGACCCAATGACCAACTGTACCAGGTTTTAGGCTTGTGCCATTAACAGTGCAAGAATGGCAGCAATTTTAATATTCTCCTTGAAAAGCGACATGTGATTTTTGGGCTCCACCCACTTTTCTGATTATTAATCCCAGTCACCCAGTAACCAGCTATGCTAAGTTTGAGAAAGAACCCTGCCATTAACAGTGAAGAAAGGCTGCAGTTTACAATTTCCCAGAAAAATCTGTTTTTAACTCCACCCACTTTTTGTAACCTTGACACACAGTCACTACACAATGGCCAAGTTTGTGAGCTTTTGGGTTCCTGGCATCAAAATTGTGCTAATGGAAGCAGTTTATCCAGCAAAGAAATCTGGCTGTTTTTGGCTCTGCCCCTTTACTGAATTTGAACCTCAAACACTTAACGACCGACTGTAGCAGGTTTGAGGCCTCTGCTATTAACAGTGTGAGAATGGCTGCAGTTTCAATATTCCCCTTGAAAATCAATAGGTGAATTTTGATTGGCTCTTGTAGGCTCCACCTACTTTTCCGAATATTAATCCTAGTCACCCAGTGACCAGCTGTGTGAAGTTTGAGAACCCTGCTATTAACAGTGTAAGAAAAGCTGCAGTTTACATTTTCCCATGTAAAAAGTTAGTTGTTTTTGGCTCTGCCCACTATTTCTAATTTTGACATACAGTCACTTAATGACCAAGTTTATGAGCTTTGGGGTCTTTGGCATCAATAAGTTGCATTTTACCATTGAAATTAAACAAATCTGATTGGCTGTTTTTGGCCCGCTCCCTTCAGAATTTAAATTTCAGTCTCCCAGTGACTGACTGTAGCAGATGTTAGGCCTCTGCCATTAAGAGTGCATGAATGGCAGCAATGTAAATATTCCCCTTGAAAATCAAAAGGTGAATTTTGATTGGCTGCTGTAGGCTTCACCCACTTTTCTGAATATTAGTCACAGTCACCCAGTGGCCAACTGTGTCATGTTTGAGAACCCTGGCAATAACAGAATGGCTGAAATCAATCTAGCAAATCTGATTGGCTGTTTGTGGCTCCACCCCTTTAGTGAATTTGGACCCCAGTCACCCAATGACTGACTGTATCAGGTTTGAGGCCTCTGCCACTAACAGTGTAAGAATGGTAGCAATGTGAATATTCCCCTTGAAAATCAATAGGTACATTTTGATTGGCTGTTGTAGGCGCCACCCACATTTCTGAATATTCATCCCAGTCACCCAGTGGCCAATTGTGTAAAGTTTGGGAACCCTGCAATGTTAAAAATGTAGTTGTTGGCACCGCCCACTTTTTCTAACCTTGATATACAGTCACTCAGTTATCAAGTTTATCGGCTTTGGGGTCCTTGGTATCAATACTTTGTATATTCCCATTGAAAAATAAACAAATCTGGCTGTTTGTGGCTCCGCCCCCTTCCTGAATTTGGACCCTAGTCACCCAGTGACCAACTGTACCAGGTTTGAGGCATCTGCTTTTACCAGCATAAGAGAATGGTAGCAGATGAAATATACCCTTTGAAAATCAAAAGGGGAATTTTTATTGGCTGTTTTAGGCTCCACCCACCTTCCAAAATCTTAATCTGTGACCCAATGACCAACTGTGCAAAGTTTGAGAACCCTGCCATTAACGGTGTAAGAATGGCTGCCGTTTATATTTTCCCAGTAAAAGTTGTTTTGGCTCCGCCCACTTTTCGTAACCTTGACACACAGTCACTCAATGACCAAGTTTGTGAGCTGTCAGGTTCCAGGCATCAAAAATGTGTGAATGGAAGCAGTTTATCCACCAAGGATATCTGATTGGCTGTATGTGGCCCCGCCCCTTTAGTGAACTTTGACCCCAGTCATCCAATGACCGACTGTAGCAAGTTTGAAGCCTCTGCCATTAAAAGTGTAAGAATAGCAGCAGTTTAACTATTTCACATTCCTGGACGTGAAACTCACGTCCAGGAAGCCATGTGCGCTCCTGCGCGTCCATGCGGCCGATCGCGCGCGTGCACGCGCGCGATCGGCCGGCGGTTTGTTAGCCAGTGAATCAGTGAATCGGGCAACGGTGCCCGATCACTGATTCCTCTCCCCCGCAGAAAAAGCGACAGCTTCTCTCGGAAGCTACGCTTTTTCTGCTTCCTATGTCGCTCTAAGCGTACGTGGTACGCTTAGAGTGACGTCACTGTAAACAACTCATGGCTGCCATCTTGTGGCCAAAAAGTAAACTACATCTAAATGTTAAATAAAAATAAAAATACACATATATTTACAAAAAAAATACAATTTCAATCCCACCCTCCCAAAAATACCCACATAAAATGTTTAATTAAAAAAAAAAACAACATTACAATTAAAAAAAAAAAAAAAACACAAATATTTACCTAAGGGTCTAAACTTTTTAAATATCTATGTAAAGATGAAATATTTCTTTTTTTTTTATTATAAGCTTGTAAATAGTGATGAATGCAAAACGGAAAAAATGCACTTTTATTTCCAAATAAAATATTGTCGCCATACATTGTGATAGGGACATAATTTAAATGGTGTAATAAACGGGACAAATGGGCATATACAATACGTGGGTTTTAATTATGGAGGCATGTATTATTTTAAAACTATAATTGCCGAAAAGTGAGAAATAATGATTTGTTTCCGTTTTCTTCTTATTCTTCCTTTTAAAATGCATTTACAGTAAAGTGGCTCTTAGTAAAATGTACCCCCCAAAGAAAGCCTAATTGGTGGCGGAAAAAACAAGATATAGATCAGTTCATTGTGATAAGTAGTAATAAAGTTATAGGCTAATGAATGGGAGGTGAACATTGTTCGGATGCATGAAGCGAAAAACGACTGAATGCGAACTGGTTAAATATTCCCCTTGAAAATCAATAGGTGAATTTTGATTGGCTGTTGTAGGCTCCACCCACTTTCTTGAATCTTAATCTCATTCACCCAGTGACCAACTGTGGCAAGTTTGAGAACCCTGCGATTAACAGTCTAAGAATGGCTGCAGTTTACATTTTCCCATTTAAAATGAACGGCTGAAATTTGAATGGCTGTTTTATGCTCCGCCCACTTTTCCTGGATTTGTAACCTCGGCCACCAAGTGACCAACTGTGCAAAGAGTGGGGACTCTGGCTCGATTACTGTGAGAATGGCAGCCTTTTACATTTTTTCCATTGACTTGAATGGGTGGAATCTGATTTGCTGTTTGTACCTCCGCCCAGGTGTGCAGGGGGGCCGCGAGACCCCCAGAACATATCATCCCAGGTAGTAAGGGATCTGTGTACCAAGTTTCGTTCAAATTGGTCAAGCCGTTTTTGCATGATCGCGGCACATACACACACACGAATATATAAATATATATATACACATACACATACACATACACACATACACACATACACACATACACACATACACACATACACACATACACACATATACACATATACACATATACACATATACACATATACATACATATACACACACACACACACACACACAGTATTTTGCGGAATATAAGACGCTCCGGCATATAAGACGCACCTAGATTTAGAAGGCAAAAATCAGGAAAAAAAAAAAAAAAAACGAAACCTAGGTGCGTCTATGGTGCAGAGGTGTCTTGTGGACCTTTAAACCCCCCAAAACTGTCTCTATCTAAGCTGAACTGCTCATCTACACTAAATCCTGCTACACTACACTTCACTTACCCCTGCTGCCCCCACCAACTACACTACACTACACGAACTAACCCCTGCAGCCAACCCAAACTACACTACACTACACGAACTAACCCCTGCAGCCAACCCAAACTACACTACACTAACTAAATCCTGCACCCAACACAAACTACACTACACTTTGCCCCTGCAGCATCTCACCTGATCCTGCTGCCGCGATCCTGTCCTCCTCCGCCTGACTGCCGCCTTCCAAGGGTCATCCGAGGGTCCCAGCTGTGGTCATCTGAGGGTCCCAGCCATCCCATCCAGAATCCCGGCTCTTCAGTGTCCCAGTCGCCAGATCGTCTTCACTGCAGACAGCAGTCATGCAGTAATCGCGCTGCTGCCTCGCCGACATCCTCCATGGTAACGGCGTCCTCTTCCTAGTTACGGTGCCCCCTTCTGTGTGACGAGCAGCGCATGTGCGCCTGACGTCATGCGTGACCCCGGCGCACGTGCGCCTGAAGTCATGCGTGACCCCGGCGCACATGCGCCGCTCGTCACACAGAAGGGGGCACCGTAACTAGGAAGAGGACGCCGTTACCATGGAGGATGTCGGCGAGGCAGAAGCGCGATTACCGCATGACTGCTGTCTGCAGTGAAGACGATCTGGCGACTGGGACACTGAAGAGCCGGGATTCTGGATGGGATGGCTGGGACCCTCAGATGACCACAGCTGGGACATTCGGATGACCCTTGGATGGCGGCAGTCAGACGGAGGAGGACAGGATCGCGGCAGCAGGAACCGGTAAGTATGTTTTGGGGCCCAAATACCGTACCTTTAGAATATAAGACGCACCCACTTTTCCCCCCTAGTTTTGGGGAAGAAAAAGTGCGTCTTATATTCCGAAAAATACGGTATATATATATATATATATATATATATATATATATATATATATATATATATATATATATATATATATATATATATATATACACACACACACACACATACATATACATATATATATATATATTACCCATATACAGTGATGGGAAAAACTATTTGCCCCCTTACTGATTTCTTAATATTTTGCATGTTTGTCACACTTAAATGTTTCTGCTCATCAAAAAAACGTTAACTATTAGTCAAAGATAACATAATTGAACACAAAATGCAGTTTTAAATGATGGTTTTTATTATTTAGTGAGAAAAAAACCCTCAAAACCTACATAGCCCTATGTGAAAAAGAAATTGCCCCCTGAACCTAATAACTGGTTGGGCCACCCTTAGCAGCAATTACAGCAATAAAGCGTTTGCGATAACTTGCAATGAGTCTTTTACAGCGCTCTGGAGGAATTTTGGCCCACTCATCTTTGCAGAATTGTTGTAATTCAGCTTTATTTAAGGGTTTTCTAGCATGAACTGCCTTTTTAAGGTCATGCCACAACATCTCAATAGGATTCAGGTCAGGACTTTGACTAGGCCACTCCAAAGTCTTCATTTTGTTTTTCTTCAGCCATTCAGAGGTGGATTTGCGGGTGTGTTTTGGGTCATTGTCCTGCTGCAGCACCCAAGATCGCTTCAGCTTGAGTTGACGAACAGATGGCCGGACATTCTCCTTCAGGATTTTTTGGTAGACAGTAGAATTCATGGTTCCATCTATCACAGCAAGCTTTCCAGGTCCTGAAGCAGCAAAACAACCCCAGACCATCACACTACCACCACCACCATATTTTACTGTTGGTATGATGTTCTTTTGCTGAAATGCTGTGTTACTTCTACGCCAGATGTAACGGGACACGCACCTTCCAAAAAGTTCAACTTTTGTCTCGTCGGTCCACAAGGTATTTTCCCAAAAGTCTTGGCAATCATTGAGATGTTTTTTAGCAAAATTGAGACGAGCCTTAATGTTCTTTTTGCTTAAAAGTGGTGTGCGCCTTGGATATCTGCCATGCAGGCCGTTTTTTGCCCAGTCTCTTTCTTATGGTGGAGTCGTGAACACTGACCTTAATTGAGGCAAGTGAGGCCTGCAGTTCTTTAGATGTTGTCCTGGGGTCTTTTGTGGCCTCTCGGATGAGTTTTCTCTGCGCTCTTGGGGTAATATTGGTCGGCCGGTCACTCCTGGGAAGGTTCATCACTGTTCCATGTTCTTGCCATTTGTGGATAATGGCTCTCACTGTGGTTCGCTGGAGTCCCAAAAGCTTTAGAAATGGCTTTATAACCTTTACTAGACTGATAGATCTCAATTACTTTTGTTCTCATTTGTTCCTGAATCTCTTTGGATATTGGCATGATATATAGCTTTTGAGGTGCTTTTGGTCTACTTCTCTGTGCCGGATAGCTCCTATTTAAGTGATTTCTTGATTGAAACGGGTGTGGCAGTAATCAGGCCTGGGGGTGACTACAGAAATTGAACTCAGGTGTGATAAACCACAGTTATTTTTTAACAAGGGGGGCAATCACTTTTTCACACAGGGCCATGTAGGTTTTGAGTTTTTTTCCTCACCAAATAAAAACCATCATTTAAAACTGCATTCTGTGTTCAATTATGTTATCTTTGACTAATGTTTTTGATGAGCAGAAACATTTAAGTGTGACAAACATGCAAAATAATAAGGAATCAGTAAGGGGGCAAATAGTTATTCACATCACTGTATATGGGGAGATATATATATATATATATGTACCTGCACCCATAGTAGATCCAGGTGGCGGAGCAGGACAGCGAGGAACTAATTAGCCTGAAGGGGGCTGGAGGAAGCCCAAGGTATGTATAAGACTTCAATTTCATCTGTCTCAGGTTTACTTTGTTACACAGTAGTACTATACTCTACATATGCACTCCCCACAGAGCTGCGGGGAATCCACTGAGAATGTTGTACACACTGAACACAGAGGTGTTGTCTATCGCCCATAAACCTGGTTCAGATTGTACATGAAGAATGTGCGATCGAGGAAGAATCCCCTCATTCTCCTGCAGAGTACCTGCACATCATTCTTACATGTACCCACAGTTGTTCTTTGTTCCTGTCTGTACCTTCTACAAGTACTCTTACCAAGGACTAGTTTAAAGGGGCCCATACACTGGTTGATTTTAGCCATCGATCGACGGCCGATTCAACCGTTTTGATCAAATCACCTAGAAATCGATGCAGCAGAAAACATGATCGATTGGCAGATCGATCGATTTCCGTCCGATTTTGATCGATCGGTCCGGACGGAAAATCTGGGTCGGCCCATAGGGTTGCATTGGATCAAATGGTGCAACACTGCATTTCGATGGAATTTCAATAGATTCAGTTTGGTCAGGTGATAGATATGCAAGTCTCTGATTTGCTAGTCATGATCATGTGCTAAAGCAGGATGTGGTCACAGCAAATCAGAGCTTTGCAAATCTATCAGCTGATCAAACAAATCACATGTTTCTGTAGGAGTTCTCCTAGACATGGCCATCGCTTCTCACCAATGTGTGAGTTAGTAATAAAACTGATGCTTTTTTTACTGTTGTATTAAAATATATAAACTGAAATGTCCCATTTTCTGCATGTAAGTTTATTTTCTTGCAATATCCAGCTTTCTTTGCTCCAGCTATAGCCTCAGGTTGTGCCTTTACATCTGCCGGTGAGCAAAGGTGGGGCTGCCTTGCCTTACTTCCGATTATGTTGTTTATCCTCACATATATCCTCTAGATTGCAAGCTCCCAAGCACAGGGCTCTCGTACCCCGTTTGGGTCCTGGAATTTATTGTTCATTTTGTATCTTGCAATCTGTTATAAATTTTACGTCCCATGTTACACTTGTCATTGTAATTACCAAATCTGTATTTTGTACCAGTGTCCATATTTATGCATACAATTGTCCAATTGGTTTTCTCCAGGCTGATTGCTCCTTCGCATCCTGCGCTTCTCATCTCCGGTACACTTTAACTACTAGTAGCATATCTGCACTGCAGAGTTAATGGGATATGCCTAGCTGGGATCTGGATTTTACATTGCCACTGTAGTGCTGATATGGTCATTCCTATAAATGGCTCCTAATTCCATAATGCAGACATCTTGCATTATTGATTAAGATATTTTGGCCCTGCTTTGTAACAGCTACACGCAGTTTCAAACTTTAGTTCTGCTTCAAGTATGTTGGAGATTTTTGAATCCAGATAGTTGAACCATTTATCTCTGGACCTCATAATTTCATTATGCATGCTGAATAAGACTTATGAGGGCAAGAAATAAGGGGGGGGGGGGGGGGGGAGAGATAGGAAGGGAATGGGAGTTGGTAGATGGAGGCAAGTAACATGGAAAAAAAAAGAAAAAAGAAAAAAAAGAAGATACAGCGACGTGACACAGCATAAAAGTGTGCAGGGCATGCTCTGATTTGTAGAAATACCAAACTCAACTACAGGTCAGAACTTGTACAGTTCACTCCCTGCACAGGTTGCCGGTCAGACATGTTCAAGAAATACTAGGAATGAAATTCTGGCAAGATTTACTGTAATAAAATAGATTTTATTACTAATAGATTCTATGCGGTGTCCTAATAAAAGTAATGCTACAGATATGATATCCTACAGAATACATAAAAAAAGGATACTCATTCTGCATCCAGATGTACCAATCAATGTTTAAAGATACCGTGTTTCCCAGAAAATAAGACACGGTCATATTAATTTTTGTTTCAAAAGTGTGCTAGGGCTTCTATTCAGGGGAAGTCTTAATATTTAGAGAAAAAGGGATATTTGACCTAAGTCTTATATTGAGCTATTCTTAATAGCCGACTGAGCCCGCTCATACATGCGCAGTAACACGGAGCTGCGGGCTCCACGCTACTGCACATGCGTAGGTAGGCTTGCGGACATTGCGTGCACTTAAACAATGAACAGGAGCCGTGCTTAGCAACTGGGGGCTTGTTACAACCGGGGGAAGCCTCACTAGGATCCTGAGGCTTCCCTCTCTAAATAGTAAGCAGCAGATTTTGAGCTTTGTCTCGAGTTTGCTTTAGAGTTGGTTGGAGTCCTACCAGTTTTAATTCAGACCCCTTTTACACTAGCATTGCATTACCCTGTTTTACCCAGGGCTGGAGTCGGTACAAAAAGCCACCGACTCTGACTCCTCAGTTTAGGATTCCACTGACTCCTCTAATTTGCATATTACAATCTTGTTGATTGAAAGTATGTAACATGAAAATCGTCTCTTAACTGCCAACGCTTAAGAATTTTAAAAGACAACTGAAGTGAGAATGATATGGAGACTGCCATATTTATTCCCTTTAGTCATAGACTTAAACTAGTCCTTGGTAAGAATACTTGTAAAGTTGTAAAAGGTACAGGCAGGAACAAAGAACATCTATCAGGCCCTAGGCAATGTAACTGGGTACATGTAAGAGTGATGTGCAGGTACTCTGCAGGAGAATGAGGGGATTCTTCCTCTATTACACATTCTTCATGCACAATCTGAACCAGGTTTATGGGTGATAGACAACACTTCTGTGTTCAATGTGCACAGCATTCTCAGTGGATTCCCCGCAGCTCTGTGGGGAGTGCATATGTAGAGTATAGTACTACTGTGTAACAAAGTAAACCTGAGACAGATGAAATTAAAGTTTTATACATATCTGGGGCTTCCTCCAGCCCCCTTCAGGCTAATCAGTCCCTCGCTGTCCTCCTCCCCCACCTGGATCTTCTGCTATGGGTCCAGGTACTTGAGCCAGTCAGGCGTAGTGCGCATGCACACACTCCGCCGCCGGGAGCATACTACACCTGCGCAGCACTATTGCGCAGGTGCAAAACGCTCCTGGCTGTGGAAGCGGTATGCAGCCGGACTGCGCTGACTGGCTGAATTACCAGGACTCATAGCAGAAGATCCAGGTGGTGGAGGTGGACAGCGAGGGACTGATTGGCCTGAAGGGGGCTGGAAGAAGCCCCAGGTATGTATAACACTTTTCTTTTCATCCTTCTCAGGTACCATTTAATTTGTTGTCACCAAACCAAAGTTTAACAATATCAAATTATTTGATTTCATGAGCAAAGAGAGTGCATTTGCATAAATCAGAATCAACGCAGAATTATTTCCATCTCATTGACCATCTCTATTAGTGACACAGCTACACATCAGGCTTTATACTTACAGCATAGATGTTATTTAGTATATATAAGAGATTCCTGTGTACACATCATATATACAGTCACAATCAGATGTGTATATCTGACTTTAAAAATTCGGGGACTGCTCTATTGAAGCAGCACAAGTAACTAATTTTGATTGGTTTATTTCATTTTTGTGGACTAAGCACAGCTATTACTGTATGTATAAATTATTTATGATTATTATCTGAGAAATAGAACATTTTATCATATTTTCAATTACAGTTTAAATTCATTAGGAGTCGGAGTCGGTGCATTTTTTCCTGACTCCAGGCACCCAAAATTGCCCCGACTTCACAGCCCTGGTTTTACCGCAGGGTAATGCAAAGGCAATGCAAGTCAATAGGGCCTTTTACACTTGTTGCTTCAGAAGTGTCCATCCTACCGCACAGCCTGCAGCGTGTTACCGCAAGCAGCCCTCTTAACACGGTGCTTGGGATAATGGTCTACGGGCACCGCTGTATGTGTGAACGATGGAGCATAATGTATCAGAGCGCGCATGTGTGGCCCAACTGGAATCACAGAGACGTACTTCCTGCCCTGCAGAGCGCAAGTCACTGAGGGGGGGGGGGGCGCACTCTGCCACAGGGTCTTTTTAAGAAGGATATGTGAGGTGAATGTGCGGCAGGGGATCACCGCAGTGGTACAGTGTAAACCTGAGGGTAGCAACCCACTAGGACATTTTTGGCAGAGTTTTTGGATTGCCAGCGACTCCCGAAAACACTTTGCCAATGAAACTGAGTGAGGGGGAACCTATTAGTGAGATTGCAATTAGGGGTAATCGCAATTGCAGGACGTGCAGCATTTTGAGCGAGCTTACGCTCAATGCAAAGTATATAAGTGCTGCATCAATCGCTCATCAAAGCAATTATGCAGTACTTTGGGGGGAGAGCGATTGCACAATAAATACTCACCCAGTGTCTTGATTTCCTTCTTCCGTACATAGCTCCGACCCCTAAAGGAAGATGCCACAGGTGCTTCTCCGATTAGTCCTAGAGAAGCACCTATGACCTCTTCCTTTAGGGGACAGGGCTATGGACAGAAGGAGGACGTCTGGTAAGCATAAACTTAATAAAAAAAAAAAATAATAATTCGCTAGTTGGAAGCTCTGTATAGCGCTTCAAAGCATCGGGAAATTGCGAACGCAATCGCCCTAGGAATCACTGCAGACAGCACTGCTGTGATTTTACAGCGCTGCAGCGATTCCTAGTGGGTTTCAGGCCTCAAAGTTAAGAATGATAAACATTTTCTACTTTTAAAACTGGCTTAACTTTGGGAAGGACGATGCAGCCGTGGTGCTGTCAGCCAAAGCAACTGCATTTTGAAGAGGTCATCTGACGAACTTGCCAAACTGCACGCTCTTGGGAACAGAGAGTTATTCCCAGTCACTCTAACCTGCAGAACAAGTCCTCACCGGTCTAGTAAATGGCGTGATGCTATTTCTGTGTGCCATATAAAAAATTGTATGTAGCACATTATAGAATGCTGACACCACACCTGAAACCAGACTGAGCCTACTGCAGTCAGCACTTGTGGTCCTGCCATAACTAATCAACTATATGAGCTACACACAAGTCCCTCCAGCCCAGCTTCCTGTGTGAAGCGAATGTGGTCCTGTTCACCGTGAGAATCTAATCTGCATCACCTTCACTCTTCATGCACTAAATTCATAACCCTTGTAGCACTATTACTATAGTACGTGTTCTCATTTGAGGGATGGGATAACATTACATTAGCAAGCACTTTTCAAATCACCTGCACTTTAAAGCGTGAATCAGCCCTAAATACTTTCAGCCCCAGACCCTGAACAAGCATGCAGATCAGGCGAAACAAGCTGCACGCTTGAAGTGTGTGATTCAGACACTACTGCAGCCAAAGAGATTAGCAGCAATACAAGGCAACTGGTATTGTTTAATCTCCTTAGCGGTCTGGACGAGCTCAGCTCGTCCATTACCGCCGGAGGGTGTAGCTCAGGCCCTGCTGGGCCGATTTTGATGAAATAAAAAGGAGCACACGCAGCCGGCACTTTGCCAGCCGCGTGTGCTACCTGATCGCCGCGTGCAGCGGCGAAAGAGGGTCCCCCCAGCCGCTCGAGCCCAGCGTAGCCGGAACAAACAGTTCCGGGCCAGCGCTAAGGGCTGGATCGGAGGCGGCTGACGTCCATCACGTCACTCTGCTTGTCACCATGGCGACGAGGTAAGCGAAACAAGGAAGGCTGCTCATTGCGGCCTTCCGCGTTACTTCTGATCGCCGGAGGCGATCAAAAGAACGCATTCGGAGTGCCCTCTAGTGGGCTTTCATGCAACCAACTTTTAGTTGGCTGCATGTAATAGTTTTTTTTTTAATTAACAAAAAACCCTCCCGCAGCCGCCCTGGCGATCTTAATAGAACGCCAGGGAGGTTAAAAGGAAATAAAAATGTCAGCCACCATATCCCACTCACTTCAGGCTCTCCATATTTAAAACAAGGATGCAGCGGGAACCACCTAACCTGCAGACTCAATCAGGGGCAACAATTCAGAAAGACAGAGAATCACCATAGCAACCAGACTAAAATGTTGAAAAACAAAACAAAAAAAACCTTTCCCCCCCCAGGATCCTCTTCCTGGGATTGGTTTGGGGTAATCCTCAGGGTCCCAATGAGGCTACCGCATCCCAGTAGCTGCAGGGAATCCAGCGCTGGCTCACTCGAATCCCCCCACACTCCTACCCTGACAAGTCTAACAAGGTTTGATTTATTTACCTCGCCGGGATCCAGCACAGGGGCAGTAGCAGTTCTTTGTTTGGGCAAGGCGGAAATAGCAGAGCCCAATTGTATCCGCTCTACTGCGCAGGCGCAAAAGGACTCGCATCTGCGCAGTAGAGCAGATCGATCAGGTTCGGCTATTTCCGCATTAACCAGAAGGAAGAGAGGCCAGTGTACCTGTGCAGGATCGCAGAAGGTAAAAATTTACATCACCGCACTTCAGGGGGCTGCAGAAGGAGAATGCCAGGACACCGGAGGATAGGGGAAGCCTTTGTTAGGATCCAGAGGCTTTCCCCTCCCCGAGGTAAGTGCCACCCACGTTTTCTTAATACAGGTTTTCTTTAATATTTCCTGACTAATAATACATTTAAAAAGAGAGAAGGGTTACGCAGACTGTCAGAGAATCCGCTGTTTCTCTCGCCAACCTACCAGAATTGTGTCCAACTGTGTAATCCTTACACACGTTAAAAAAAAAAATTAACAAATAATTTTTCAAAGAGTATGGGTTCTTGGAGTTAGCCCTGGGTAGATTATGGCTTCAGCTCAGCCAGTGGCTTTATCTGCTTCTATCCCCCCCTCTATTCCTGATCCAGCTTGCCTTCTCCTCAGCTACCTGTTTAGAGAAGGATTAGGATCCTGGTAACTGTTGCAAATGTTACATGCAAACTTCCTGCCCAGTGGCCGCATGCCCGGTCTCTCCATACGCGGCGCACAGGCCCGGTCTCTCCATACGCGGCGCACAGGCCCGGTCTCTCCATACGCGGCGCACAGGCCCGGTCTCTCCATACGCGGCGCACAGGCCCGGTCTCTCCATACGCGGCGCACAGGCCCGGTCTCTCCATACGCGGCGCACAGGCCCGGTCTCTCCATACGCGGCGCACAGGCCCGGTCTCTCCATACGCGGCGCACAGGCCCGGTCTCTCCATACGCGGCGCACAGGCCCGGTCTCTCCATACGCGGCGCACAGGCCCGGTCTCTCCATACGCGGCGCACAGGCCCGGTCTCTCCATACGCGGCGCACAGGCCCGGTCTCTCCATACGCGGCGCACAGGCCCGGTCTCTCCATACGCGGCGCACAGGCCCGGTCTCTCCATACGCGGCGCACAGGCCCGGTCTCTCCATACGCGGCGCACAGGCCCGATCTCTCCATACGCAGCGCACAGGCCCGATCTCTCCATACGCAGCGCACAGGCCCGGTCTCTCCATACGCGACGCACAGGCTCGATCTCTCCATACGCAGCGCACAGGCCCGGTCTCTCCATACGCAGCGCACAGGCTCGATCTCTCCATACGCAGCACACAGACCATACCCTCACTCACCTTCCTCCCCATATTTATCAAATATCTCCCTCTTCTTGGGGTCACTCAGTACATCATAGGCTTCAGCGATCTCTTTGAAGCGCTCTTCAGCTCCCGGGTCCTTGTTCTTGTCAGGATGATACTTCAGCGCCTGTTTCCTGTAGGCCTTCTTGATATCCTCCTCTGACGCTCCTTTTGCTATTCCCAGGATCTTGTAGTAATCCTTGCCCATGTTTCTGGGGACTCTTCACAAGTAACAGGAATACCAATGCAGAAACAACTGTGGACACAAAACACACATTTAACTATTCAGTTGATCTGTACAGAACAGAACTGAGGCACTGTAGTGACACTGTAGTAGAATGCAGTAAATTATTCAGGATACCCACTTTTATGGACAGTTTCCTGGTTTTAGCATCAAAAACACTTCCTGTATCTATATATTTCTGTATACCAGTATTTAACGTACTTCGAGTTATCAGGGGAAAAATGAATAAAATAAGTGCTACTTACCGGGGGCTTCCTCCAGCCCCAAGCTCCCAGCATGCCCCTCACCGCAGCTCTGCAGTCAGCCGTTCGCCGCAGGTCCGTCCCGGTCCTCGACGATAACGTCCGGCCGACCTCCAGGTCGGCCTGTACAGCGCCTGCGCGAGCAACACTGTCAATCGCCGCCACGTGGGCCGGAGCGGACTGCGCAGGCGCAGAACTACTGCACCTGCGCAGTCCGCTCCGGCCCATGTGGCGGTGATGGACAACGCCGCTCGCGCAGGCACAGTACAGGCCGACCTGGAGGTCGCCCTGACGTCATCACCGGGGACCGGGACGGAGCTGCGGCGAATGGCTGCGGGGAGAGCTGCGGCGAAGGACATGCTGGGAGCTTGGGGCTGGAGGAAGCCCCCGGTAAGTAGCACTTATTTTATTCATTTTCCCCCTTTTAACTCCTTTAAAAGCTAGTGTGAACCGAAAAAAAATGAAAAAAAAAAAAATCAACCAGATACTTGCCTAAGGAGAGGGGAGGCTCTGGAGCCTATAGAGACTTCCCGATCTCCCGGCGGTGTCCTCGCTCCAGCGCTGTCACCCCCGGCAGCAGTAACCGACCGGTGGAATACTGCGCTCTGCCGCTGGAGGCTTCGGAAGTGTTCTGGAGCCTGCACTAGCGCACTCACACATGTGCAGTACAGAGCCGCCAGTCTTCAGGAGCACTTGTACTTCCGAAGCCTCCAGCGACCAGTGATTCTAACGGAGGTGACATAGCTGCAACGAGGGATCCGTGAAAAGAGAAGGAAAGCTCCATAGGACCCAGAGCCTTGCCTCTCCTTAGGTGAGTTTCCATAGCTTCACCCTTCCAATGACACTTAGCCTAGGCTTTTTAACTATGTGGAATTCTCCCAGGCATTCTGGGAGACCGGGTATATTTTGTACTGGCTTTGGATAGCTCAGCAAACAAACATTCAGCAGAGATCACCTGACAGAGCTAACATGCTGCCACCTGCGGTAAATTGGCAAACACTGACTAATTTATAAATGAATATTGCTCAATAAAAAAATAATAATTACGTTATTTTCACTATAGTTCCGCTTTATGTATGAGCCAAATAAAGTGCATCAGTCCTGTCTAAGAATGAGAAGTCATCACAGCAACACAATGAGGTCATTTGTACTGAAGCAGATGTGCAAGGCTTTCACATTCACTAAATAAAATGAACTTTATTGAATTATAAAGGCATATCTCTGGTCTGGACAGCACTGTTTTCCATTAGGCCTGGCTGAAAGCCAATAGCCTATTACTGGAAATGATACAAGTATAGCCTATATGAAATTTTTATCCTCAGATTGCTGTACAAATATTCTGTCTCTCCATAGCTGACATCAATTCCTACCTTCATTCCTTTTGAAAGATGCAGCTCAGAAACATGCACTTTTTTTGTTTTTTGTTACAGCGATATAAATCCTGCAAGAAATCTGCAGTGTATCCACTTCCTGCTCCCATGGAAGCAGACATATTGTTAGCATCTGGTGCTTTCCAATTAGGCTCTCTAGTTCCCAAATACAGCAGCGCTCCAGATCTATCTAGCTTGGCGTCAGACATGATTAATGTACAAAAAGGCACACAAGAGTCCTTCTATATGCACCACAGTAGTTCCCCAGGCTCCTCTCCATAGAACTCCACACAAGGCCAACATGTTATATAGAAATGAAAAAGACAAGAGCCAATAGTGTAACCCTCGGGCGGAGCTGGCATAGGCGGATATATAAGGACTCTTATGTACCTTTTTGTGGACATTAATCAGGTCCAACTCCAAGCTAGATAGGTCTGGAGCGATGCTGTATTTGGGAACTTGACTGTGACTATCTTACATCAGATGGTATTAAGCACGCACTACGCATATAGATAAATTATAATTGTGTTGATTCCATAAGCGCAATTGTTGTAAATTAGGCTCTATGCCGTGGCAGTCAGGTGACACAGCTGAGGGATCAAATTACACCTTGTGATTATCCACAGATGAGAAAGAATCAGACAGGCTAAACTCTCTGAATACATACAGGGTGCATTTCTCTCAGTTTTCCTTCTGTCCAGAGTCAAGGTAATTTTAGGTACCTGGAGTCGGAGGTTTCAAAAAAGAGAAGAGTTGGAGTAAGAGGATTTTTGTACTGACTCCACAGCACTGCTTCGGTCCTGTGCAAGAGTTCAGCTCCACTTTAACAAGGGCTTAATGTCCCCCCAAAAAAGGGGGCTTCTGCTAGCCTCCCTGTGTCCTCGCCGTCTCTGAACGATCCTCCACTCTCTCGCCGCAGCACAGGTCCGTTACCACTGACTTCCAAGTCAACAGCCACTGCACCTGATTGGCCCTGGTCGCCGGCATCCTCGCTACCCTCGCCAGGAACGTCCTGCACAGAAGCAATACAAGAAAACCTCATACTGTGCAGGACGCTCCCGACGAGGGGAGCGCAAACAAGGACGCACACAGCCAGGGCCGCACAGGTGCAATGGACAGAGTCTCGCCAGCATCCTTGTTCGCACTGACATTAAGATCCGGGTCATCAAGCCAGGACCAGACACTTGCGTCAGAGCGAGCGGGGACGCTGGCCAGGGTGGAGGGGAGAGACGATCGCCAGGGGAACGTCAGCAAGGTGAGTGGATCCTCTTCTTTTCCCCCTACTGCCACAACTCTTACAGTGATCACTACGATACGCCGGCGATCGTAGTGATCAGAAGCCTGACCACTGAGCCATATGACAGGTTAATCTCCCCTCTAGTGTGCGCACGATCGCACCGGGTGCGCAAACGGCAGGTGGCGTAAATCCTACGCCGCATCAGGCTTAGACAGCCACAAGTGCGGTGTAGGATGTACATGCAGCAGTCCCCAAAAGGTTTAAGCACTACATTTCTTAGTAGTGAATCGTTACAAACACCACTAAGATATCACTGAGAATTGGAGATATGGGTGGAACCGAAACGTGGCCATACACTTATAGATGGCCACCAGATGGACTGTCCGTTAGATCGATCTCTGATAGATTCCTCTCTGATCAGATTCAATTTGCTGCCCACACAAAGACTTTGAATCAACTTCAGTATGAAATAGAATGAAAATTGTGGAGCCGCCAACGTCTGCCTCGCCGCCCCCAGGCCTGCCAGACTAGTATATACACAGCTGCATAAAAACAAAACATCCACTATCAGACAATGAAAGCAAGGTCTGACCACTCTGAGAACTTTTAACTGCTATTCTGTGGATAAAGAGTGTAGTTGTGCACAATTAACCACTGATGCCAGCTTATCAGAAGGAAGCAATTGTATGCAAGAGAAAGTTCCAAGGTTTCACAATCACCTTTCCCCCAGATATTACTCAGCTGATGGCATGCAGGAGCCCTGCCTATACCCTAGACTAGGGGAAAGACTGATGCTGGGTACAAACCATGCGTTTGTTTTGGTCTATTTCCCATCCGATCAATTTTCAGTTAGATTTTCCTGTCGATTAACACTCGGTTCTCTATTTCCATTCACTTCTATAAGAAATCGATCAGAAAAACAATCGAAAATAAGATTGGACATGTCAGAAATTATCTATCGAACAATCTATCTGAAAAAAAAAAAAAAAAACACTTATGGTGTATTCCCAGCACGATATCTCCCTATTAGTTGTTTCTCTGCTCTACCACCTTGATGTTCAGCCCAGGCACCAGCAGGAATGATATAGCAATTGTGCACTGGTGACACCACTAGAAAGTGAAAGCTATAATCCAATCGGAAAAATCGGATTTCCGCAGAAATACCACATTACAGCAACTCGGTACTTTTAGCCCAATCATAGAACTTGTGAGCATTGGACCAATTGTAGAATGCAGAATTTTTCTCCCCAAAAATCAGATTACCATGGTAATTTTATACCAATCACAAAACATGAATACTACTGAGTATTCCCAAGTCTGCTCTGAAGGCATTTGTAAACTTTTTCTGCATGCGGAAAACTCTGTGAATGTCAACATGGTCTTATTTCAGTCGGGAATGTACTGCAATTGGATTATTATATTGCATTGTGAATAGAGCCCATTATGTGCAGCAAGTACAGCAGGTTATAGCAAGCCACAAATTGTACGATCTGTAAAGAACGGATATCATTCATTGTCCTCCATATGACTGTTCACACTTCTGCACTGCCATCGCACAGCAATACGCATTTTCAGGTAGGTTTGTAAACATAAAACTAAACCCAGCTACTATTGTAGTATAGAATAAAAAAAAAATCATTTAGAAATACCTTATTATCCCAGCTAAATCCAATCCTGGAGATAAAGTACAACAAAATATAACTTGCTCAATTCTGCACATTAGTTACAGATCCAATGTGAATCATAGGAAGCTTCTCTAGGTTGTGCTAGACTCCTGGGCACTGCCCAACTACATGGAGGCCCAGATTCCACAGGAAGCAGCCTAAAGCAGTTATGCAATCAGCAGAGATTGTGGGATATAACAAGAAACAGATATTCTCATCATGAGTGCATCCTCATATGTATTTTAGGTGAGAGATGGGTAGAAGAGGTAATGTGATTTTTCTAGTGGACAAACAGTGGCAAAATCCTACAATACTATTCCTCAATATTCTCACTTTCTACCCTAGTCTACACTTTGCTGCCTGTCTAAAAGCAGAAGGGAATACTAGAGGAAAGGTATTATTTGACAGAGACGTAATAAAGGGACAGCACTGAACACAAAATCCCCCAAAAAATCAGATACACAAAAACAGAACCTAGCATATGACATTTTGGATTAAGGCTTTCAGAGCAAAGACGTGGAATGTACTGTACATGTAGAAACAGCACTTGAAAGCTCTGGCACATGGTAAAGCCAAAATGTAATTTTATTTGCTGAATGTAGTAGAATATAAGCAACGTTACCAATATTCTACTATCACCTATCGCAATCTAAATCACATCATCTTTCCGCTACCTACGCCTAACACTAAGCTCGGCCTCTAATCATCACTGAAACCGCTAATTCAGTCTACTGATAAATCTAGCCATTAAGTACCATGCATCATAATTACACCGTTGGCGCCGGTGATTACGATATTAACATTATGGTCTATGGGGCACCAAAATAACCAGGTACAACCAAACTACCTGTCTCAGGGTATTAAAACTTTAAAGTGTACATGAGATGGGGCAAAATAAAAATTTTTTATATATACCTGGGGCTTCCTCCATCCCCCTCATCGCTCCCTCGCCGCCATCCTCTGCTGCCTGCAGCCTTCAGAACTGGCCCCAGTAATTCATCCAGTTGGGGACAGTCGGCACAGTACAGCTGTACGCACTCGCCTGTCACGCTCCCGTGGACAGGAGTGTACTGTGCAGACACAGAAAGCTCCCAGCGACAGGAGCGTGTCAGGGGCACGCACAGCTAGGCATGCGCAGTATGCCTCAAACTGGAGGACTTCGCAATTTGCAAAGACTGCCAGCAGCGGAGGACAGCGGTGAGTAAGCGATCAGGCCAGAGGAAGCCCCAGGTATGCATACATTTTTTTCACCCCATCTCAGGTTCTCTTTAAAGGGCAATCAAAGTGAGAGGGATATGGAGGCTGCCATATTTATTTATTTTTATGCAATACCAGTTGCCTGGCTATCCTGCTGATCCTCTGCCTCTAATACTTTTAGCCATAGACCCTGAACAAGCATGCAACAGATCAGATGTTTCTGACATTATTGTCAAATCTGACAAAAATAGCTGCATGCTTGTTTCTGGTGCGATTCAGACACTATAATAGCCAAATAGATCAGCAGGGCTGCCAGGCAACTGGTATTGTTTAAAAGGAGATAAATATGGCAGCCACCATATCATTCTCACTTCAGTATACAAACACACAGAATGTGAGAGAGAGATAGAAAAACATTGATTGAAAGTGAGAAGACAGATGCAGAGACACACATACTTAGCTTTACTCAGCTGAAGCTTTACCTCACTAAGCAGCAATGTGACAGGTTACTGGCAGGTATGTCCCTAAATAGCAGTGCTGCTGCTGCCTGTGCTGAAGAGACCCCCATTCCCTATACACAGCCTCCCCAGAGCCCCTGTGCCACATAAGGTACAGTGGGGGGCATGCCTACATGTACAGCAGCAGAAAGCCTCCCCTGAGACAATGAGAAGCCCCCCTGTATACCCAGCTGATCGGAGCCCAGTCTGTCCTGACTCCCTGTGCCACATACAGTGGGCGTGTCTCCCTGTGACAATGAGAAGCCCCCTGTATACACAGCTGATCGGAGCCCAGTCTGTCCTGACTCCCTGTGCCACATACAGTGGGCATGCCTCCCCTGTGACAATGAGAAGCCCCCCATACATACAGCTGATCAGAGCCCAGTCTGTCCTGACTCCCTGTGCCACATACAGTGGGCATATCTCCCCTGTGACAATGAGAAGCCCCCCTGTATACACAGCTGATCAGAGCCCAGTCTGCCCTGACTCCCTGTGCCACATACAGTGGGCATGTCTCCATGTGACAATGAGAAGCCCCCTGTATACACAGCTGATCGGAGCCCAGTCTGTCCTGACTCCCTGTGCCACATACAGTGGGCATGTCTCCCCTGTGACAATAAGAAGCCCCCCTGTATACACAGCTGATCAGAGCCCAGTCTGCCCTGACTCCCTGCGCCACATACAGTGGGCATGCCTCCCCTGTGACAATGAGAAGCCCCCCATACATACAGCTGATCAGAGCCCAGTCTGTCCTGACTCCCTGTGCCACATACAGTGGGCATATCTCCCCTGTGACAATGAGAAGCCCCCCTGTATACCCAGCTGATCAGAGCCCAGTCTGTCCTGACTCCCTGTGCCACATACAGTGGGCATGCCTCCCCTGTGACAATGAGAAGCCCCCTGTATACACAGCTGATCAGAGCCCAGTCTGCCCTGACTCCCTGTGCCACATACAGTGGGCATATCTCCCCTGTGACAATGAGAAGCCCCCCTGTATACACAGCTGATCAGAGCCCAGTCTGCCCTGAATCTCTGTGCCACATACAGTGGGCGTGTCTCCCTGTGACAATAAGAAGCCCCCCTGTATACACACCTGATCAGAGCCCAGTCTGCCCTGACTCCCTGTGCCACATACAGTGGGCATGTCTCCTCTGTGACAATGAGAACCCCCCCTGTATACACAGCTGATCAGAGCCCAGTCTGCCCTGACTCCCTGTGCCACATACAGTGGGCGTGTCTCCCTGTGACAATAAGAAGCCCCCCTGTATACACACCTGATCAGAGCCCAGTCTGCCCTGACTCCCTGTGCCACATACAGTGGGCATGTCTCCCCTGTGACAATGAGAAGCCCCCCTGTATACACACCTGATCAGAGCCCAGTCTGCCCTGACTCCCTGTGCCACATACAGTGGGCATGTCTCCCCTGTGACAATGAGAAGCCCCCCTGTATACACACCTGATCAGAGCCCAGTCTGCCCTGACTCCCTGTGCCACATACAGTGGGCATACCTCCCCTGTGACAATGAGAAGCCCCCCTGTATACACAGCTGATCCGATCCCAGCATACATACCTGCGTTCAGCCTCCGTGTGACAACACTGCTGGAGTCCAGTAACAGCCTGACTCTTCTATGCGAGCAGCTCCACCTCCAGAACCTTCCAGATCTTTCTTCCGCACTCCAGAAGCTGCGTGAGCTGGCTCTTCATCCCCGCCAATCACTGCCCTCGGGAAAAGAGCGTCACCCAATCGGAGAGAGAGGCGAAACACTACCAATCCGTTCAGAGCATTCTCCGCCAATGTTTGACTTCCGGGGGGGTGTGACGCTCCTCTAGCAGCTTATTGGTTAGCAAAAGATTGTTGAGAAAACTTTGACGAATGAGGAAGCAGAAGAAGGAAAGCATCATCAGATGTGCTTGTTAGCTGGCTGCCATGTTGGATGAGGGTTGCTTGCCCTCACCTGCGCTGGCATCTGTGGTGTCAGAATAATCTACCCTCTTCCTTCTTAGCCTTCTTATTTGTTGTAGTTGTGAGGAATGAGCTCTTAACTGTGCCTCTTTAAAAAAAAAAAAAAAAAAAAAAAAGCAATGAGCTCTATTCCTCTTTGCTTCGTACCTAGGGCTTCTGCCAGCCGGAGCAGTGCTTTTCAGCGCTACAAGATTTGGGCGCAGCCAGCGCTGCCATAGACTATAATGGGAATCAGTCTGTATAGCGGCGCTTAGTGAGTAACGTCGGCGCCGTCAGAAGACAGAGCCAAGTTGCTTAAAAAACACAATAAAGGTGGCCATACACTGTCGATTTGACATCAGATTCGACCAACAGATAGATCCCTCTCTGATCGAATCTGATCAGAGAGGGATCGTATGGCCACCTTTACTGCAAACAGATTGTGAATCGATTTCAGCCTGAAACCGATCACAATCTGTGGAGTTGCTGCCCCCCCCCGCCGCATACATTACCTGATCCGGCCGCCGCGAGACCCTGCTGTCTTCTCCGCTCTGGCTACTGAACTTCCTTTCCAGGGGAAGTTTAAACAGTAGAGGGCACTCTACTGTTTAAACTTCCTGCCGGGACAGGAAGTTCTGTGTAGCTCTGGAGCCCGAAGCGGAGAAGTAGACCAGGGGACTCGCGCCGCCTGGAGCAGGTAATGTATTACCGCTCTATTGCGTCGGTCGTCCGGCATTTGAACGCCGCTAACGACGAAAAAATCTTCCGCACGGATGGGTCGACGGGAATCGACGGGAACGATCGATTTCGGACGGAAATCGATCATTCTGTCAGCGGTGTGCGCACCGATTTCACAGCCGTTTCGATCACTGTGATCGAAATGGCTGCATATCGGCGGGAAAATCGTTAGGTGTATGGGCCCCTTAATTCGGCCTCGAGCAATCGCTGGAAGACGAATTATATCGTTTCCCCACTATCCGTGGCGGCCTGTAGGGGGAATAGTAATTAACATGGCTCGGACTTGTGCAGAAGCAGGATCAGCCATATAACAGCTGTATCCTGCGTCCAAGTCTATCGGCGCCATTTTCATATGTATGCCTGCCAGCCCCCTGCAGCCGTCCTGTGCCCACGGTCTCCTCCAACGATCCTCCGACTTGTAAGTTGACGTCTACTGCACCTGCACGGCCCTGGCCGCACACATCTTCTTATGTGTTCCCGTAGCCAGGAGCATCCTGCTCACACGCAGTACGATAAAATCTCTACTGCGCCTGTGAGGAATTCTCCCGGCGACGTGAGCTTGAACGAGGATGCGCGCAGCCAGGGCTGCCCAGGCACAGTGGACGGCAACTTCCCGAAGTGAAGGTGAGCCGCGGAGGGGGAACAGAGAATCGTTTGGTAACATCACGGGCACAGGTCGGCTGCAGGGGGCTGGCAGAAGCCCCAGGTAAGTGAAACTCTTATTTAAATCTCTTCAGGTCTGCTTTAATGCACAGATCAGGCCCGGATTTACATCACAGGAGCCTGTAGGCATAGATGTCCTGTCACCCTAGACTTCGCCCTCCATGAACCTGAAAACTTCCACCGAACTGCACTGCAAGTGGCTATACCAGCTGTCACTTCTCCCTTACTTCCCTTGCTCATCATAGGTTACTACAGGTGTCCCTTAGTATTAGATGGCCAGAGGTACACTCAGTGTTAAAGGTATACGTCTAGGGAAAATAAAAAAAAATCCACTTACCTGGGGGCTGGGGCTTCCTCCAGCCCCTGGCAGCCATCCTGTGCCCTCGCCGCAGCTCCGGTGGCTCCTGGTCTTCTCCGCTGCAGAAGCCGACCTCGCCAGGTTGGCTTCCGGGTCGGCTTTTCCTGCGCTCCACTGCTACGCCGCTGACGTCATCAGCACTGCACTGCACAGACACAGAATCTACTGCGCCTGTGCAGTACAGTCCTGATGACGTCAGCGGTGGAGCGCAGAAGAAGCTGACCCAGAAGCCGACGTGGGTGAGGTCGGCTTCTGCAGCGGAGAAGCCCCAGGTAAGTGGATTTTTGTTTTTTATTTTCCCTGGGCGTATCCTTTAAGTAGCTACAGGTACCACCAACTCAGGGGAGATCTCATCAGTGGACTCTGCGTAGGGAAGAAGAGAGAAAGGCTATCGGGGAGGGAGTAAGCCGCCTTTCCTGCAAGCACATGCCTATAGTGCCTTATGGTAAATCCGGCCCTGGCACAAATCTTTGTAAATGTATGCATTTATCTGTTGAAAATGTGTTTATGTGGCTCTTAGGTTCCGTGTTTATTGTTATTAAACTTTATTTATAAATCATTAACATATTAAGCAGCGCTGTAATAGATAGGCATACCTCCTAACTTTCTGAGATCAGAAAGTGGGACACTGAAGCCACACCTCTAACTACACAGCTGACACACCTCTAGTCACGCATTCTGTATAATATAAAAGAGATTTCCTAAAAAATGTGTTGTTTTATAATGCAAACCACACTGGACCTTTCTATCCTGGTTCATTTTCCTTCATATTAACATTTGAAGAAAAATATATCAATTTAAAGGATAGGAATAAAGATCAATTTATTCAAGTTATTAGATAATTTTGATCTAAGATTGTGGGGAAGGGGGGGGGGGGGTGATGCAGTTGCAATAAATCCTTCAGGTATCCAGGGCCCAGATTGTGCAAGGATTTGAATGTCAATAAGCCCATCTTAAGGTAGCCATACACTGGTCGATTTGCCATCAGATCGACCAGCAGATAGATTCCTCTCTGATCCAATCTGATCAGAGAGGGATCGTATGGCTGCCTTTACTGCAAACAGATTGTGAATCAATTTCAGCATAAAATCGATTCACCATCTGTGGAGCAGCCGCTGTGCTCTACTGTTTAAACTTCCTGCTGGGACAGGAAGAAGTGAAGCTTGCCGGACTCGGAGCCCAGCGCGGGGACGGAGCAGCGGTGACCAGGGGACTTGCGCCGTCCGGAGCAGGTAATGTATTGCCACTGTATTGCGCTGGTCGTCAGGCATTGGAACGCCGCTATCAACGCACTCCCAACCCGCCGGCGATCGAGCAAAATCTTCTGCACGGACAGGAACGACAGGAATCGACGGGAACGATCGATTTTGGATGGAAATCGATTGTTCGGTTAGCGTTTGTGCGACGATATCACAGCCTGTCACGGACGGTTGCGGGGCCGCAGGCGCGTCCTGGAACCGCCCGTGAAGAAAAAGCGATCGCACTCGATTCCCTGCATCGATTGCGCTTCAAATCGATACAATCTGGGTTGAGTGTGTAGGGGCAGCTGAAGTCCTTTTCTTAGCAGAGAGAGAGAGCACCATCCTAAAGGCTGGATGGCTCTTTTGATATGCTAATGAGCCTGGGCCCAGAGAGTCCCTGGCTTCAAGCTGTGCTGATGGCCCATCCATCAGGTATAAGGTGACAAGCACCATGGCAGAAGCAATCTAGTTGGGGGGAAGCCAGACCCACTGGCTCCCTCCCAGCAGGGGAGGTGACACCCAGCTGGCTGCTCCAAACTTCAAAGAGCCTTTGCCTGGGAATAACCTGAGTCTCATAGCATATCCATAACTTCCCAGATCTGTCATATTTCTGGGGTTCCTGAGATGGCAGCTTCGCCAAACGTGGGGGAAGTGTAGCATGAGCCCCGGTGCTGGTTCTGAGGAAGTTTCAGAACATTCTGAGGTAAGGACTGCCAGTTAGGCAGTTTGAAAATGCCCTGATGATACCACAGGGGTCCCACCCCTCACGTCTGGTATCAGGGCGCTGGGTAAATCGAGACAGACCTGAAAATGTTAATAAATCCGCCCTGACCTGTACGGTTCTGTGAGATAGAGCCCATATATGGGTAGATATGATTTCTAGCCCCCAGGACAAGGGGAGGGCTCATCTCATCTTCTAAGGGGGTGTATGGCTCCCCGCCCTCACTCCCTCCTACTGAATCAGGGGCATAAGAATGGCAGAGGAGCCAAACTCAGTGTCCTCCACACTGAAACATCTTGAACTCATCAGGTGCCAGCTTGAGGATATGCTGGCATCCACCTGGTCTGAACTCTGAACTCAGATTGAAACCCAGAACTCTGATTTTCCCACAAAAAGGACATCTTTCCAGGAACTAAGTATTTTTCTCCCTTCTTTTATTTTTTTATACTGGCTATTACTGTTTTAATAATTGTGATTTTAATAATTGTCTGTATATATTAATTATTTATATTGCGTGAATAAACGACTTTCTCCAAGTCATTCACTGTCCGCTACCCTGCTTATCAGCACACACAGAACTGATCCCGGGTCTCTGAAGATACGCTACTGTTTGTTTGTTGTTGGCTAGACAGAATACCGTGTGTTTAACCGTTTTATTCGCAGGACTAGTCAGTCAGTTAGTGGGCTCCACGGTCCCATGGTAACCGCGGTGGTGGCAGTTTACTCTGAACCAGTGGGTGAAGTTGTAATCACCCGTGTCTCACAGGCTCCCTTCTGAGTTGTCTGCGGCTAATTCTTAACGGTTCCTGCGCATTGACTGCGACCAGAGTTTGCACGATCTGTGCGCTGGCACCGTTTAGAAGGCTAAGTGCGGTCAGCCACTAGGGCTCCTGTGACACAGCCGATTCGATCACATTGATCGAATAGACTGTGTATCAGCGGGAAAATCGGTAAGTGTATGGGCCCCTTTAAACAGCATTCTCCATTTTACTAGTAGCCAGTGGAGAGAACAAAGGGTTGGGGTTATGTGGCAATGGCGGGGTTGGCTTGGTAACAGTCTTACGGTGGCATTCTGTACTAATTGCAGACGGAAAGAGTAGAGATCAGCAGCACCACGGAGATGTATTTATCGACTACAGTTAACACTAATTGCAGGCAGCAAAGGTCTTTGTTTTGGAAGACCTGTATAGAGAACATTGCAGTAGTCCAACCATGATGTGATCAAGGCATGAACTAGGGTCAAAAGATCAGCTGGAGGCATGAGTTATTTAGTCCTTGCAATGTTCCTTAGGTGAAGGGCTCGTTCCCACTATCGCGAATCCGCATGCGTCCAATGCATGCGGATTCGCACATGTAATGCAAGTGGATGGGCCTGTTTCCACTGTAGCGTTGTTGAGGTGCGTTTTTTTCAGCGGTAAAAAAACGCACAAAAGAGCCAAAGAATTCGCCTGCGAGTGGAATGCATGCGAATCGCCGCTAATGTATTTAATAGTAAAAACGCATGCGTTTGTTACATGCGTTTTTACCCGCGATTTCGCGTGCGATTTCGCACCTTTTTCAATTTTATTTTGCCCTGGCAGTGTCATGGTTAATTTCGCATGGCACCCTGCCATGCGAAATCGCACGCGAAATCGCGGGTAAAAACGCATGTGGAAACGCATCCGCATGCGTTTTTACAAGCGTCGGAATGCCGGCGAAATCGCGTCGCAACAGTGGAAACAAGCACGAAAGCAGGAATGTTTTCACAACAGCTGAGATTTGATTCCTGAAGCTTAATTCCCCTAAATCTGTACACCCAGGCTGTGCACAAAGTCTGAGTTGTTCAGGTCTGAACTCCCTATCCTCAGTGGTGCTTGCTGAGACTGGAGCTGCTTTGCTGCCGAGCGCTGACCTATAAGCGATGAAAAGAGTCTCGGTGTTGTCAGCATTTAGTTAGCAGGCGCAGAAAGTTCCCAGGCCCGGGAGCATGACGGGAACACGCACATGGCGGTGCCGTGCATAGGCTGAAGGGGCACGACTGGCCAGATTACTGGGCCAGGTAGCATCAGAACGTAGGGGCCAAGGAGGACAGCGAGGGACTTTAATCTCGGGGGGTACTTACCTTGGAAGGGAGACGCCTCTGGATTATAATGAGGCTTCTTCTGTCATCTTCAGCCTCTGGGATTCAGAGCTGGCAGCCGCAAGAATTCGCCGACAAGCTTGTTGCGTTGCACACAGGAGCAGTAGGGGCTGCAGTGCACGACAATATTTACAATCTGCTCTCCTTTGCAGGTGCAGTTCAAGCTTCCCCTCACGGATCAGTGAATAATAGCGCACAGCGCCTCTGCATAAAAATGGCGCCGCATTAAAAAGATACGCTTATCACTATTTATCGTTAGTACTGCATAATAATGGCGCACAGGGAAAAAAGAAGAAAAATGGCACACAGTAACGTTATTTATCAATAGTGGCACACACTAACGTTATTTATCAATAGTGGCACACACTAACGTTATTTATCAATAGCGCCCTACATAAGCCAAACTGCAGACGTTATTTAACTGCAAAACGGTGAATGGATTTAATGTAGCACTGTCAAGGTTAGGCACCACCAGGGGGGTGGTTAGGGTCAGGCACCGCCAGGGGGGTGGTTAGGGTCAGGCACCACCAGGGGGGTGGTTAGGGTCAGGCACCACCAGAGGGGTGGTTAGGGTTAGGCACCACCAGGGGGGTGGTTAGGGTTAGGCACCACCATGGGGGTGGCTAGGGTTAGGCACCACCGGGGGGGGGGGGGTGGTTAGGGTTAGGCACCACCAGGGGGGTGGTTAGGGTTAGACACCACCAGGGGGTCTTAGGGTTAGGCACCACCAGGGGGGTCATAGGGTTAGGCACCACCAGGGGGGTCATAGGGTTAGGCACCACCAGGGGGGGTTTAGGGGTTAGGGATAGGTACAGAGAGGGTTCTGTGTGTTAACGCTAAATAACAATAAGGCTTTAACGTTAAATAACAATAAGGCTTTATCGTTAAATAGCGATAAGCGGCAAACGGATTAGCAGCGCAACACCGTGCACCATTATTCGCAGGCGCCATTTTCAGATGGATCCTTCCCTCAGGCTCTGACAGAAATCTTTCATGGAACGGAAATCCTTCCATGGAATCTTTCATACATCAGTAGTGCTTGAATCACACACCTGAAACAAGCATGCTGCAAATTCAGTCAAACTTAAAGGGAACCTAAACTGAGAAGGATGTGGATTTTTCCTTTTAAAATAATACCAGTTGCCTGACTCTCCTGCTGACCTGTCTCTCTAATACATTTATCCACAGCCCTTGAACAAGCATGCAGATCAGGTGCTCTGACTGAAGTCAGACTGGATTAGCTGCATGCTTGTTTCAGGTGTGTGATTCAGCCACTACTGATGCGAAAGAGATCAGCAGGACTGCCAAGCAACTGGTATTGTTTAAAAGGAAAACATCCATGTTACTCTCAGTTAAGGCTCCCTTTAAGTCAAAAGTCTGATTTGCATGCTTGTTCAGAGTCCATGGCTACATGGGCAATCAACCATCAGATTTGATAATTATTATCAAATCGGTGCCACCAAAAGCATGCTCGATTGACAATGCAAACAATTTTGGCCCGAAATTGGATATGCTGCAATATGTTGGGCCGACATGCTCTATCGGGTGTGCCACGTTAACGGCATGCAATAATGAACAATGAACTCAATAGAAATCCCTGGCCGCTGTGCCCCCTAGTATACATGTACCCTTTGTGCCTCTAGTATACATGTACCCTCCCCTCCCCCCCCCCCCACCTTTCCCCGGTGGCCCTGCATTAATACTTTACCTCTCCACCATCCGCTGGACTCCTCTTCCACATTACGCCAGCAACCACGTGTGGCGCTGGCAATTCTTGGCTTGCTTTGATCTTTCTCTCCAAGTAGAGAACTTAGAAATACAGTAGAAACTGAAAGTAGAAGTCCTCTATTATTGTCTCACACTGCCTCCTAGTGACAAGTGGCCATAAATACACATGACAGCAGTACTAATTAGAAGCTAGGAAGTATAACAAAGAAGAAATAAAAAATGTGTTTAAAATGTGTGTTTAACCAGTTTAATGTGTTTAATAAATTTAACCAGCATCCAGAGACTTTGGGTACATTTCTAAAGCTAGAAACACACATTCAGTTACAGTTTGTGGCCTCATACTGGATAGACACTAGCAGAGGGGCTAGCAATGTGTTGTGTTGCTATAGATGGGGAGGAGGGGCGGCTCACAACGGAGTGGGATGAGTGAGAAGGGATAACAATGGCATCGACCAGGGCTCAGGCTTTCCTGATCTCTGGTCCAAGTATAGGGGAGGGTCTGTATATACGCTAGATGTGTACATTTAAAAAGGGCACTGGGATAATTTGGGCACTGGAGATACACTAGTAGAATATCAATGAATTACCTATATTCTACTGTGAATCAGATGAATAATTCTGATAGTAGAATATTGGTAACCTTTAACAATATTTTACTGTAGCCTAACCTAACCTTACTCCCACACGATGCCTACTTCTCGATGCCTAGCCTTTATTTACCTTCATATTAACATTTTTAAAATTAGTAATATATCAATTTAAAGGATGGGAATAAAGTTTAGAGTCAATCAAACCCATTTTTAACAGAGGAATATATATATTTATATAGAAAGAGGGACAAAGTCCTGAAAGAGGGACAAATGAGGAGAAAAGAGGGACAAGGGACATGGCTCCGAAAGAGGGACTGTCCCTCCAAAAGAGGGACAATTGGGAGCTATGCTTTCAGGCAATTAAAGATTCCAAAAATAATAATAATAATAATAATAATCTTAAATGTCCTGCCCATTCAGAGGGCTCTGCCATTGCCTTCCAAAAGTAATAATATTTCAGTACCAGAGCAGGTTATCCTATTGAGCAGTGTAACAAATTTCAAACATGAAGATAACATTTCCAACTAACATCTTGTTGAAAGTGTAAACTGCATGTAATAAAGTAACTGGAATCGGCTTATTGCTAATGCTATGCTAAGTCGACCCGCAGCAGCGCACACGTCAGACTGGCCCCCTATCAGCTTGCAGGGGACGGAGACGCCATCCTGTCCCTCTCACTGATTCATGGCACCAGCTGCTCACGACTGGCCGGGGAGGTATCACAGCTACAGGTGGAATGATGTGACAAGTAAAGCAGAGATACGCTGCCTGGGGTCTATTTATAAAGACCTTTGCTTGTTTGCATTTGCAAAATTTGCAGCTACTTGCTGGCAGCACTCACCAGTGTTTATAGAGGTTTCCTGATAAATAAAAGGTCTGAGCACTTGTAGCATCAGAAAAAGGTGGTGCTTTTTATTTGTACTAACAAAAAATGTCATATGATTAAGCATAGTGCAGTGTAGCCTGGCAGCGCTGAGTCCCTGGTTCAAATCTCAGCCCAGGGCACTATCTGTAAGGAGTTTGTATGTTCTCCCTGTGTCTGTGGGTTTCCTCCAGGCACTCCGTTTTCCTCCCATGTACCAAAAACATACAGATAATGTAATTGGCTTCCCCCAGGGGCGTAGCAATAGGTGTTGCAGAGGTTGCGACTGCATCGGGGCCCTTGGGCCAGAGGAGCCCCGAAGGGCCCTACCTCAACAACAGTATTAACTCTCTATTGGTCCTGTGCTCATAATAATGACTTCTGTATATACTATGAATAGTGGTAATCATTAACAAACTGCTCCCTATTCCCTTCTTGAACCTCTGACCCTTTAGTTGCCATTTAGTTGCGCCGTATCAATTGTTATGTATGGAGTGCTTGGGGGGCCCCATTGTAGAATGCATCGGGGCCCACAGCTCCTTAGCTATGCCACTGCTTCCCCCTAAATTGGCCCTAGACTATGATACATACATTACACAACACATACATAGGAATATTGTAAGTAGAGATGGCACTGCTTAGGAGAACTCACAGAGAAGCATGTGAACAGTTTGATCAGCTGAAGACTGATGATTTTGCTGTGATGACTTCCTGGTTTAACACATGATCATGACCAGCAAATCAGAGCCTTACAAATCTATCAGCTGATCATACTGATCACATGCTTCTCCATGAGTTCTCCTAAGCATTGCCATCACTAATTGTAAGCCCCTCTGAGGGACAGTTAAATGACAGGACAATATACTCTGTACAGCGCTGAGGAAGATGTTAGCGCTATATAAATACTAAATAATAAAAGCTCCTTACACATGCTAGATTCAACTTGTCCGAGGCGGCCAATAAAGACTCCCTCGACCAAGAACCTGGCAGTTATCTAGGCAGGGCTAGTCCTAGCCACAATGGGGCCCTGTGGCCAGGGCCGGTTCAAGTAACAATTGGGCCCTACGGCAAAATTAGCCTGGCGGCCCCCCAACAGACACCCCTCGACCAAAAAGCGCCATTAGAGGCCCTTTGTTGCAGCCAAATTTCCCTTCTGGGCCCCTGAGCTGGCTGCTGACCCTCCCCCAATCACCTCCCAACTTAACAGACTCTGGAGAGTCCCTGGGGAGCAACAGTTAAGATGGAGGAGGGACACCTTGGGGGCCCCTACAAGCTCTGTGGCCCTGGGGCATTTGCCTATTTTTTCCTATGGTAGCTCCGGCCCTGCCTGTGGCAAAGGTAACCTGGGGGGGGGGCCCTGACACCTCCATCAACAAGTTCACCCCCCCAGGACTGTGCAACTTCAAAGTATGCACCAAGACATCAAGTATCCCCTAGCAATGAACGATCTGTCTGCTTGGTGAACAAATTGCACCAGCCAGCCAGTTACAGTTCCGATCTTCAGCCTGCCCTGGACTGCTCAACTCCTCTCTGATCTGTGCTCCTTGTTACTGACCTCAAATTATGACCCTGACCATGTTGTCTGTTGCCAGTTCTGACCTTGGCTTGCTATTCTGTCTGCTTCTTGACTGACCTCAGCCTGTGCTCTCAATTACTCCTGTCATCTGCCTGTCACGATTACGTCTGACTGCTCTGCTCTCAGTTGTGTTCTCAGCCAATGTTTCCACTACGCTTCCGTCCACCATTCCAGAACTGGGCTCATCTCCAACTCTCTGACCCAGCGATCCTTATTGGATGCTCTGGTGAAGACCAATCCAATCGTCACTTCAATTTCGCATTCTGAGAGAGCCCACACTAAAGGTGGCCATACACTGCCATGGTCGAATCTTGCAGCAGATTTGACCCTCAGATAGATTTCTGTCAGATACCTGTCACTGTCAGGTCGAATCTGACAGGAATCTATCTGATGTGTGCCACACATTGGTAATAGATTTCCAATAGAGTTCAGAATGAAATCTATTGAAAATCGATCTAAATGCATTACTGCACCATTAGATCCAATGCAACTCTATTGGCCATCAATCTGCTACCTGCAGCCGATCGACCCAGATTTTCCATCCGGACCGATCGAGCAAGTTGATCAAAATCATCTGGAAATCGGTCGATTTTCTGATCGATCGTGCTTTCTGCTGAACTGATTTCTAGCCGGCTCGTTCAGACCGGTTGAATCAGCTGTCGATCGATGGCTAAAATCGACCAGTGTATGGCCCTCTTAACCACTAGTTGTAATCAACAGCACCTGTGTAGCAGAGGTGTAGCTAGGTTTTTCAAGGGACAAACACAGTTTTTGTGCCACCTGGGGACTTCTGTGTAGCCTATTATGGGTTGGTACATTTTGTTGCCAAAACTATTAACCATAAGTGGACGCTGAACTAACTCAATGGTGAACTTGTAGGACCAAATGACATATGTGGAGCATTGGATCCTGGGGGTAAAAAAGTACACTGCAAGTAGGTACTTTATCGAGGATGAGGATAGGAGGGCTGGAGGGAGGCGGGGAGTAGATGGGGAGTGGGCAGAGAGCCCCCTTCTGTATGCGGATTTCCGCATTTTTTCCACAAATGTTATCGCTATTTTTTGTATACGGCTATCAATCATTACATGGGAAACGGATGCGTGGCGCAGAAATCTGCTGCATGCAATCCATAACTTTTCTGAATCACATTTGGAAATTTGCATTCAGTGGAAAGGACTCCATTGACATGCATTGGTTTCAGTTTCAATGTGAATAATCACATTGCAATTTCGCACTTAGTGGAAACGGGTTTGACTCCTTGGCGGCCAATCCACTATCTGATTAGATAATTATGATCAACTAGGGACCTTAGTGCGTTTAATAACGGGCTCTAGGTCTGTCACCGCTGCCACCAGTCACACGTCCCGCTCGGCGCGCGCACACGCCCGCCCGGCCCCTGACTGTCCTGCTCCCGTCAGAACAACGGCTGTCTCTGCGGCACATGCGCAGTAGCGCAAACGCAGAGACACACACACACACATGGACATGGGTTTTATTAGGTAGGATTCGGATGAAAATTGATGCCGTCAAGATCACTGCCAATCGATGATGTGATCAATTTCAGGCTGAAATTGGTCACATGTATTGATCGGATACGCTACAAGATGTCAGGTTAACATGCAATTATCACAATGAACGCGGCAGAAACCTCTGGTCGCTAGCCCACCCTAGTGTAAAATGTGCCCTGTGCAGCTATACCTTACTTTCCACTGTCCTCCGATATCTCCGCAATCCTTTCAGATTCCCGTTTGCTGTTGCATTGCGTTATAGCACAAAGGGCATGTGTGTGACCCAATGCGTCGGTAACCACATGGGGGACAAGTCTGGAAGGAGAGCAGAGACAGCGGCGGACGGTGGCTGGTAAAGTATAACTGCACAGGGCACCAAGGAGGAGGGGGGGGGGGGGTACATGTACATTAGGGGGGACGGCAAGGCAACAAGGCGGCATCATGCTGCCGGTTTACAAAATATTTCATGCTGAAATTTATCAAGAATCGGCCTCAATCAGAGAGAGAGAGTGAGGGATTTGTCTCTTTGTTGATCTGTCCAGGCATCATCTAATGTATGGGCACTGTCAGTAGTGAAGTTGTTAACTAATATAAGTAAACCTTTTATATCTCCTGGCTGAAGGTAGATAATAAAAGCATTGTGTGTTGATGAAAGACAATAACTGGCCTCCTCCCTTTCCAGGTATGTAGACATAAATGGTGAGTTGTTTTCTCTGTCCAGAGTTCCTGCCTTATCCTCAGAAGGGTGCATTGTCCTGGTGGATTGCAATTTACGTGACTATATCTAGACAGATAAAATTCTGAATGATTGATGGGTCCAGCATGCCAGCAACTAGGTACAATGGATGTTTTGGGAGGAGCTGTCCTTTAACAAAACAGCAACAGATACGGAACATCTGCAAACTGTACGGGCTGGTTCACACGGACGCTTGGCGGCATTTACCGCCGAGCGTTCCGGACTCTTCGGCTAAATGCTCCCATTCAAGTGAATGGGAGCATTTAGCATCGCGCGATTACGCAAATGCGGCATTCCGATCCCGATTTAACGCAACGTTTCAGCCAGCCCTAGCGGCTTCTAGGGTCGCTTAGCCGCCGTGTCTTCATGTCCCCTTGCGGGGACGAGAAACACTGACCGCGACAGGAAGCAGACGATCGCCGTACCGCTGCCCCCGAACGAGACTTCACAGGACAACGCGGCTTCCGGCCGACTTAACGTCGCCTGCCGTCTGTGTGAACCAGCCCTTAAAGTAGCCATACACCTGAAGATTATTTATTTATTGTATTTATACAGCGCCAACATATTACGCAGCGCTGGACATTAGTTTAGGTTACAGACAATATTTAGGGGTGACATACAGCAATTCGACAATACAGGAATACAAGAAAGACCAGATCACACAGCACAGTATGAGTACAAGGTAATGCCTAGTCAGGCCTGGTGCACACCAAAAACCGCTAGCAGATCCGCAAAACGCTAGCGGTTTTTGAAGCATTTTTTTCTTCTTATTATGAAGCGTTTTGCGGTTTTGTGTAGTGTTTTTTTTGTGTAGCAGATTACAGAGATTGTTACAGTAAAGCTGTTACTGAACAGCTACTGTAACAAAAACGCCTGGAAAACCGCTCTGATCTGGCGTTTTATCAAGCGTTTTGCGTTTTTTGAAGGCAGAAACGCCTCCGAAATCAATAAAATGCTGCAGCCCGGGAGTATGCATTTCTGCAAACCGCCTACCGTTCTGGTGTGCACCAGCCCATTGAAATACATTACCCAAGCGTTTCCACATCCGCAAGTGGTTCTAAAAACGGTACCAAAACCGCTCAGTGTGCACTAGGCCTTAGTCACTAGATGGGAGCACAGAGATTAGGCAAGTTGAGTTCACTCAAATGCATAGCATGGGTTCACTGTAATGCAGGTGCATGATCAGATAGGACACAAAAGGAGGAGGACCCAGCCCGAAGGCTTACAATCAAGAGGGAGAGGTAGGGACGCGAAAGGTAGGAATCAGAGTTCAGCTGGGGGTTTAGAGCACTTGTGAGGGGTGGTAGGCCAGAGTGAAAAGGGAAATTTTGAGGGCCTTCTTGAAGATGTTGAAGGAGGGGGCTGCCCTAATGGGTGGAGGTAGGAAGTTCCATAATGTTGGAGCAGCTCTTGAGAAGTCTTGGAGGCGTGCATGGGACTGGGTGATGCGGGGGACGGTCAGGCGAAGTTCATTGGAAGAGCGGAGTGAGATGAGCGTAATGACCTAATTACGATTTTGCGAAATTTCGCGTAATTAGTGTAATTACGATTATGGCCGTAAGTACATAATCGTAATGAAGAAGGATTTCGCGAAATTTCGCGTAAGCGTAATTTTCGCGTAATTTTCGCATTACAGTCGTATCAAGCCGTAATTTCGCATTAAACGCTACCGTAATTTCGCGTTAAACCGTAACGCTCCGTATAATATAAAAAAGCCGCCGACTTTAAGGGTTAATAGCAAAGCCCCCTTAAATGCTAAGAGCCTCAAATTTGGAGAATATATTAAGGAGATCAGGAGGAATAAGAGGAAAACATTTTTTTTCAAAAAGACCTTATAGTTTTTGAGAAAATCGATGTTAAAGTTTCAAAGGAAAAATGTAAACATTTAAAAACCCGCCGACTTTAACGGTTAATAGCAAAGCCTGCTTAAAGTTTAGGAACACCAAATTCCCAGGGTATATTAAGGGGATCAGTGGGAATAAGAGGAAAAAATTTTTTTTCAAAAAGACCTTATAGTTTTTGAGAAAATCGATTTTTAAGTTTCAAGGGCGAAAATGTCTTTTAAATGCGGAAAATGTCAGTTTTTTTTGCACAGGTAACAATAGTGTATTATTTTCATAGATTCCCCCAAGTGGGAAGAGTTTTACTTACTTCGTTCTGAGTATGGGAAATATAAAAAAAAAACGACGTGGGGTCCCCCCTCCCAGACCTCTTTAACCCCTTGTCCCCCATGCAGGCTGGGATAGCCAGAATGCGGAGCACCGGCCGCGTGGGGCTCCGCACCCTGACTATACCAGCCCGCATGGTCCATGGATTGGGGGGTCTCGGAAGGGGAGGGGCAGCCAAGCTTTCCCCTCCCCCTCCGAGCCCTTGTCCAATCCAAGGACAAGGGGCTCTTCTCCACCTCCGATGGGCGGTGGAGGTGGAGGACGCGATTTCCTGGGTGGGGGGTTCATGGTGGAATCTGGGAGTCCCCTTTAAAAAGGGGTCCCCCAGATGCCCACCCCCCTCCCAGGAGAAATGAGTATAGAGGTACTTGTAGTACCCCTTACCCATTTCCTTTAAGAGTTAAAAGTAAATAAACACACAAACACATAGAAAAAGTATTTTAATTGAACAAAAAACATAACCACGAAAAAAGTCCTTTAATATTCTTAATTAACCATTAATACTTACCTGTCCCTTTAAATAAATGATCCCACGCAATATCCTCGGAAATGTTCTATCAGTTACAATGTAACAAAGTTATTATGTAACAACTTTGTTACATTGTAACTACGCCGCACCCGACGCCACTCGCCGCTCAGCCGCCGCATACGCGTCCGTGCAGGACGCTAAGTCCCCGCAGCTCCCGCTGTCCACCCCGCCCACATCTGTCACCCACATGTCACCCATAGGTGAGTGACATGTGGGTGACATGTGGGAGAGGCGGGGAGGGCAGCGGAGCCGGCGGGGACTTAGCGTCCTGCACGGACCCGACAGAGCTCTGAGCTATATAGCTCAGAGCTCTGAGAAGCATCTTTGTATTTGGGCTCCAAGGAGCCCCATTGGTCCTTAGCAGACCAATGGGGTTCCTTCAAATCAGAAGGAACCCCATTGGTCTGCTAAGGACCAATGGGGCTCCTTGGAGCCCAAATACAAAGATGCTTTTGAGAGCTCTGAGCTATAGCTCAGAGCTCGGGTCCTGCAGCGCAGACGCGGTGGCGGCGGCGGCAGTGAGTGACGTCCGGTGCGGCGTAGTTACAATGTAACAAAGTTGTTATATTGTAATAACTTTGTTACATTGTAACTGATAGAACATTTCCGAGGATATTGCGTGGGATCATTTATTTAAAGGGACAGGTAAGTATTAATGGTTAATTAAGAATATTAAAGGACTTTTTTCGTGGTTATGTTTTTTGTTCAATTAAAATACTTTTTCTATGTGTTTGTGTGTTTATTTACTTTTAACTCTTAAAGGAAATGGGTAAGGGGTACTACAAGTACCTCTATACTCATTTCTCCTGGGAGGGGGGTGGGCATCTGGGGGACCCCTTTTTAAAGGGGACTCCCAGATTCCACCATGAACCCCCCACCCAGGAAATCGCGTCCTCCACCTCCACCGCCCATCGGAGGTGGAGAAGAGCCCCTTGTCCTTGGATTGGACAAGGGCTCGGAGGGGGAGGGGAAAGCTTGGCTGCCCCTCCCCTTCCGAGACCCCCCAATCCATGGACCATGCGGGCTGGTATAGTCAGGGTGCGGAGCCCCACGCGGCCGGTGCTCCGCATTCTGGCTATCCCAGCCTGCATGGGGGACAAGGGGTTAAAGAGGTCTGGGAGGGGGGACCCCACGTCGTTTTTTTTTTTATATTTCCCACACTCAGAACGAAGTAAGTAAAACTCTTCCCACTTGGGGGAATCTATGAAAATAATACACTATTGTTACCTGTGCAAAAAAACCTGACATTTTCCGCATTTAAAAGACATTTTCGCCCTTGAAACTTAAAAATCGATTTTCTCAAAAACTATAAGGTCTTTTTGAAAAAAAATTTTTTCCTCTTATTCCCACTGATCCCCTTAATATACCCTGGGAATTTGGTGTTCCTAAACTTTAAGCAGGCTTTGCTATTAACCGTTAAAGTCGGCGGGTTTTTAAATGTTTACATTTTTCCTTTGAAACTTTAACATCGATTTTCTCAAAAACTATAAGGTCTTTTTGAAAAAATTTTTTTTCCTCTTATTCCTCCTGATCTCCTTAATATATTCTCCAAATTTGAGGCTCTTAGCATTTAAGGGGGCTTTGCTATTAACCCTTAAAGTCGGCGGCTTTTTTATATTATACGGAGCGTTACGGTTTAACGCGAAATTACGGTAGCGTTTAATGCGAAATTACGGCATGAACGAAACGCGAAATTTCGCGTTGAAAATTACGCTTACAGTATTTTCAATTACGATTTTAATGGCAATTTCGCTACGCTAATTTCGCATCGTAATCGCAAATTTCGCATGCGTAATTATAGTAATGCGAAATTACGAAAATTTCAGCTTAGGTTTTTACCTCTGAGTAAGATCAGAAATTTAGGTTGGACAGGTTTTGTGGACAGATTTGTAAGTCAGACACGGTATCTTGAATCTAATTCTGGACTGGATAGATTATGAGCAGATTCGACAAAGAGACAAATTTATCTCGAATCGAATCTGATTTCAGCATGAAATTTTCAGGGAATCGGCAGAGCCCGCCACGTCCGCCTTGTCGCTGCCCACCAAAGTATAAATGTGCCCACTCCAGTGTGTGCATTTATACACTACCTGTCCTGTGGCAGCCTTCAACGGTGTCCGTCCATCTCTCGGGTTCAAACAGCTGCATACACGCTTGCAGCGCATACCATCTGACGTCAGACGCTATGCGCCACCAGTGTGTATGCAGCTGTTTGAACTTGGAGAGATGGACGATTACCCCGCGGAGGCTGCTACAGGACAGGTAATGTATAAATGCACACACAAGGGGGGGCACATTTATACATTACAGGGGTGGGAGTTTCGTCGATTCGTCGTTTGTTCAGAAATTGGCCGCTATACCGCTGCACACAGACTAAACAACTTCAGCCTGACATCTTGCAGCATGTGCGAACAACAATGCCACCAATTTTCGTCCCAAAATTGGTCGCTTTGTAGGTCGGGAATGCACCTGGCGGCACAGATTTTCATCGAATTTGATTGTAATAATCGAATTGGATGGTCAATCGGCCGCCAAGTCGCCTGATGTATGGCCACCTTTAGGATAGCCAATAACTACTGATAGCTTAGTGCGTGTACACATATCCAATTTTGATTGGCCATCGTTTTGCCGATTTTACCACCTCTGTTTAGTACGAGAGCTTACTGTACCAACCAATTCTGTTCATGGTATTCAAAATCTGTTGGCCCTTATACTACATAGATAGAAGTCATAAAATTGGCCAATCATAATTATATGTGCACACATCCTTAAAGGGATACTGTAGGGTCGGGGGAAAATGAGTTGAACTTACCCGGGGCTTCTAATGGTCCGCCACAGACCTCCTGTGCCCGCGCAGCCACTCACCGATGCTCCAGCCCCACCTCTGGTAAACCTCTGGAATTTCAGACTTTAAAGTCTGAAAACCACTGCGCCTGCATTGCCGTGTCCTCCCTTCCGCTGATGTCACCAGGAGCGTACTGCGCAGGCCCAGTATGGTCTGTGCCTGCACCGTACGCTCCTGGTGACATCAGGGGGAGTGAGGACAGGGCAACGCAAGCACAGTGGTTTTCAGACTTTAAAGTCTGAAATTCCAGAAGTGATCCGGGGGCGGGGCCGGAGCATCGGTGAGTGGCTGCGTGAGCACAGGATGCCTGCGGGGGACCATTAGAAGCCCCAAGTAAGTTCAACTCATTTTCACCCCGACCCCCCTACAGTATCCCTTTAAAGTGTACCAGAGACCTGGTAAAGATTTGATTCTTACCCGGGGCTTCTTCTCGTCCCATAAACATGTGTGAGTCCCACGCTGTCATCCTGCAGTCTGCCGTTCAGCCGCAATCAGCCCCGGTAACTGGTTCAGTCTGGATCTTCTGCGGACCTCCCGCGCATGCGCAGTAAACCCGGACTGACCCGACTGAACCAGTTACTGGGGCTGAATGGCAGACCGCGGGAGGACGGCGAGGGACTCAGACATGTTTATGGGGCGGGAGGAAGCCCCGGGTAAGTATCAAAGCTTTACTTTACAAGGTCTCTGGTTTACTTTAAGCCTAGTACTCACTTTTAATTATGATTGGCCAATTGCTGACCACCTCCATATAGTATCCAGGTCAACAGATATTGAATACTATAAGTAGATTGTGTGGGTAAACCCTCATACTACATGGAGGTGGTAACATTTCTCAGTAATTGTCCAATCATAATTGAAAGTGTGTACCAGACTTCAAGGCGGTCACACGTTACAATTTTTTTCCAGTTTGACTTAACTGATCCAATTTTTCAGTTGGTTGAAAATTTTGAGGAAGTTATTTGACGTACCACACGTATATTCAAGATTGCCGTGAATTTGTTAAAGAGAATCTGTACGCTAAAATTCTTACAATAAAAAGCATACCATTCTATTAATTATGTTCTCCTGGGCCCCTCTGTGCTGTTTCTGCCACTCCCTGCTGCAATCCTGGCTTGTAATTGCCAGTTTTAGGCAGTGTTTACAAACAAAATACATGGCATGTGATAGGCTGAGAGGAGCTCAGTCTGTGACTCATACAGAGCCTGCAGGGGGCATGGAGAGGGTGTGTATAGCTTCTGCCTATAACGAGCAGAGCAGCACATTCTTGCCTGAGTGCCTGAGCCCGACACAGCCGTCAGAAGAAAGAAGATTAGATTATAAAACAGAGATAATAGAGCCACTGTGCAACTAGGAAAGGCTGCAGTAAGACAGACCACATTAGAACATGTATAGGAACTTAAAGGATAGAAGAAATAAGGCTGAACATTTTGTTACAGAGTCTCTTTAAAGAGAGTCGGAAGTGAAATCTGAAAGAAATAACAGATACTCGCCTAAGGAGAGGGAAGGCTCTGGGTCCTGTAGAGCCTTTCCGTCCTTCTACCGGTGTCCATGTTCCCTGCAGGCTCCCTGTTAGAAGCCCACAACCAATTTGGTTGTGGATTGCTCTCTTCTGGATTGGGTAGACTTTAGTAGGCTTTGGAAGCACTCAGGCTTCAGAAGGCGGGTCGCTCCATACTGCGCATGTGCTAGGGCCCTCTCTCGCGTGCACAGTACAGAGCCACCGGTCTTCAGAAAGCCCGAGTGCTTTCAAAGATTGCCGAAGTCCCCTGCGGTGGGAGGTAGGATGGGTGCACACTTAGCAGTGCAGGATACGCAACGTTTTTATGCATATGCGTTTGAATTGCGTGTTCCATGCGTTTGAGTCTTGGTTTCTGCTCATGCTTTTTAGCGTTTTTTATGCATTTAACCACGGGTATTTCCATTGCGTTTTATGCAAATCACTAGGAAGACAACAGGAAGTGGAAATACATCAGAAAACATTGTGTTTGTTGTTTGTTTTTTTAAAACCCATATAAAAACGCATACAAAACGCATTACATTGCGTCACCGTTGACTTTCATTATTTGCGTATTTGATGCCTTTTTGAAAAATATGCAACAAAATCAGTGTTTTTAAAAACGCATATTATAAAAGGCATACAAAATGCATATCTGTTTTTTATATGCGCTTTTTGATGTGGCCCATTGACTAACATTGCATGCATAAACGCTGCATTTTACGCAACGCTGGCGTTTCTGCTAAGTGTGTTCCCGGCCTTAAACGGTGAAACCTGCGGGGGAACAAGGAGACCGACAGGAGAATGGGAAGGCTCAGGACCTAGAGCCTTCCCTCTCCTTAGGTGACTATCTGGTTTTTCTTTTTAGCGGATCCGAGATGAAAAACTAACTATAACAAGTAACTTGTCTATATATCTTATCTAAAGTTTAGATAGTTTACACAGCAAATCTAGCTGCAAACAGCTTCAACAGAATATGATTATTTCTTCCTGTGATACAATGAGAGTAGCCATGCTCTGCTTGTCACATTACACAGGCAAGCTTGCCTGCATCTCCACCCCTCAGCCTGTGAAAACTTCACTCCCCTCTCCTCCTCCCCTCTGCCTCTGAAATCTCTGAATAGTAACACCTCCTCCTCCTCCTGCCCAAACTGAGCTCCCATAATCCCTTGCTACTAAGGTTCAGAGTGCCAAAGCATTCTGCAGAAGCTGTGTGCAAGGCTTGTTTAGTTTATAGGGAATTAGAGTTTTAAAACAAAAAAAGTATTTGGCTTGAGGAATGCCCCATAAACTATAAGAAAGGAACACAATTATGCAATGAGTAAAAGTTTATCTCAGATCCACTTTCACTTCAGATTCAAAAATAGCATCTATGGTGAAAAAGCAGGCTGGATTAAAAAACATTTCACACAATAATCAACTTGTTAACACACTTTTTTTTTACCGGCACTCACTCATTGATTTCTGTTTATTAAAATAAATCAAGTGCAATATAGTACAGCTACATTTTATTATACCTAAAAATCACTTTTCAATATACAGTATATTATTTTCACATTACATACCATACAATTTCCATCTTTTTTAATATACATATGTACACACTCTTTCATAATGTCATTCTTTTTGTTTATACAAACAATAAATACATTTTGTTATGTACTGAATAGTTACATACAGTGACAATGTATCACACACAATGCAATTCTTGGTGAAGCCAACTCGTTCAATCTTAAGAAAATTGAGAAAAACAAGAGATGAAAAAAAAACCTTTCAATTTTTCTGCACAACCAATTGTTTTCAGTGAATTGCTGTAAAATTGAACAGAACTTTTGTAACATGTGTGGCCACCTTTAGGCTTGAGGTACATGAACACATGCAATAATTGTGAGTCGAAACAGTCGATAACGTAATTTAAGCCAACAAGTAAGTCTGTGTACAAAGGCTGCCTGATTGATCCTGCTCGGGCGACTGCAGGACTTCACTAGAGCTGCCCCCATCCTGTGGAGCTCTCTTCCACTCAGGGCCGGCCCGCCCATGAGGCGGGGTGAAACCTTTGCCTCAGGCGGCACTTCTGGCGGGGCGGCACCCGCCCCGTGGGTGTGGGGGTGCCGCCCGAGTGGGCGGGATCACTCACCTCTTCCTCGTTCCAGTGTGCGCTCCACTGACGTCACTTCCTGCTACGCCGCAGGAAGTGTCGTCAGTGGAGAGCACGCTTAACGAGGAAGAGGTGAGTGATCCCGCCCGTTGCCTCTTACAATGCAGCCAGCGACGTAACTCTTTAAAGCAGGAGGGGAGCGGAGGACGGGGGACCCAGGCGAGGGAGGGGGGGGGGGTCCGACCCCCCTCCCCGCCGCTAGGCCCAATACCCCCGTCCTGCCCGCTACCCCTCCAGCTTGGCGGTGGCGGCCCCCCACACCCACGGGGAGGGGGGAGGGGCGGGGGCGGCAGCAATAATTTTTTTCAAAATTTGCCTCAGGCGGCAAAAAGTCTAGGGCCGGCCCTGCTTCCACTGCCCATCAGGCTCGCTCCCACCTTCAAAAAAGCACTCAAAACTCACTTCTTAAAGCGGAATATAACCCTGCATTTCAACTTTGCTCTAAAATATTATTTACAGCATATTATATGCAAAAAGCATTTTTTTTTTTACTAGACCAGCATTGGAAGGGTTAAACACAGAGGTTTAAAGGTCCTGGAGAGATATGCAGAAGTTCAGATAGATACATTCTATTTAGTTACATGTATCTATTGATAAACAGTTACACACTCTTTGGCTGTCGTCCAAGCTCCTTCTCAGTGAGAGAGATGAGTCACATTCAACACTTAGATACATTATGTAAACAAAATGTATCTATTTCAGCTTCGGATGCGTCTGCAGAAATCTAAAGGAACTTTAAAGCCCTGTGTAACCCTTCCAATGCTGGTCTAGTAAAAAAAAAATGCTGGTTGCATATAATATACTGTAAATAATGTTTTAGAGCAAAGTTGAAATGCAGGGTTATATTCCGCTTTAAGGAGGCCTACATCAACTCAACACTGCCCTAATCCTTTCTGCCAATAACTTCTTGTTGCATCCCCTCTTTTTGTGTCTCCAACCCCTCCCTCTAGATTGTAAGCCTTTGGCAGGGCCCTCTCTTCTTGTGTATCATACTTGACTGTGTGCACTTTACCCAGAATTTGGAACTTGTAATTGTTACCACTACCACTCCAGTTTATGATCTGGCATTGTACTACTATCTGCATTGTGTTGTGTATCTTATTGCCATTACCTGTATTGTTGTATCAATTGTCTATTACCTGTATTGTGCTGTCACCCCTGTTATAATTGTCTGTAATCCTATTTATTGTACAGCGATGCGTAATATGTTGGCGCTATATAAATCCAATAAATAATAATAATAATCTGTGCACGACGGATCCTAAACGACCGCTGATGCCAGAGCAGGACCAATAGCAAACCTATTTTCACTCCCCTCATGAGCAGGAATCTGCTTCATTAAGTGCCAATTGTTGTCCTTCCGCCCTTTCCTTAGCAACAGAACACATCGCTAGCCTGAAGGCTAGTTGTGTTCAGGGGCGTAACTAGACTAAATAGGGCCCCCCTGCAAAAATGATAGCTTGAGGCCCCCTTTGTCCCCGAACCCCACGGGATTGGGAGACGGCGATTGGCAGCAGAGAGTGTTCTGCTGTGAAGCAGCCTCTGGAAGCAGGAAAAAATTTCACACGCTTGTTATAAACTGTTCTAATCACCTTTTTCCGGCACCAGCAACTTCTTATAGTTGCGTCTCACGGACTGTGAGATAACTTGACTCTCAACACAGCAAGCAGGAGATAGACTTTCTCAGGCTTCTTCAATTGTCACGTTATTTATTCAGGAAACAGAAATACAGATAGATACAGTTCATCACATCCTAGCCACGCCAATCTTCATGTTGCGTTACAAGCTTCTTGATTAAACTTCCTGCTGAAGTCAATCAGGTACCTCCTTTCTAACCTACGTTACACTAGACTACCTATGTACAGCATACATTATATCAGATTACAGAAAAGAATAAAATACTTAGAGGTTCCAGTCAGCATTTAGAGCTAGTGTGAAAGTAAGAAGCAGAGTGAGCTCCCATCGCTCACTCGGGCTTTAATACCGACTAGAAAAGAGTTAAATATGACATCATCTTCGCCAGCTCCTAGATCAGACTATTGGTGAACCCACTCGTGGTGTCATCATACACACCTACTCAATTAATATTCAATGCGGCTTTTGACATACATACAAGAATGTGGTGTTTAGTAAATATGGCTGATGTTTATTGTTCTAGTGGTGTACATGCACAGGTCAGGGAGACCTGTGGCCTTGTCCATAGAACAGCTTCTTGGTATGTTCTAGTTCTGACAGAACTGAAGATTTTCTCTCTAAGAGAAAAATCCCCTTAATGGGCAGGTCTGCTCCCCAAGCCTTTTTGACTAACTCAGTCCAAATAACTGAGGCCTACTTAAATTATAACAACGCTCCTGCACACAGTTTTTGTGAGTGAATGGGGAGGTTTCTTTGCTAATTTGGCTGCACTTGCTGTTGGGGAGAGGGAGGTGGAGGGTACCCCCTGCTATGACAGGGCTCGTAGGGGTGATTGCTACGCCCATAGATGTGTTTGTACATTATCGGTCCCCTAATTGTCTCTGGAAGAAGGATCGTTTCCCAAACTTTGATGAGTGACACTTATCACGTGTGCACTTAGCTTTAGTCCACATTGAGCCAGATCACCAACACCCAACCAGAGCAGACAGTGCAGTGTCCGTGCCAATGGTGCGTTGTGGTCCGATTGGATTCCAGAGCATATGTTTTTTTCACCACAGTCTGTCTGAAATGCATCTGCTATTAGGAAAAATCGCGTAGATAAGATTTTTGCGTGTGAACAATTCCTGTTAACCATTTCAGCCCGCGGGTATTTTTCACCTTATGGACGAGAGGAATTTTCACAGTTCAGCACTCCTCCCATTCATTCCCTTATCACAAAGAAATGATCTGTACCTTGTTTTTTTTCCGCCACCAATTAGGCTTTCTTTGGGTGGTACATTATGCTAAGAATCATTTTATTCTAAATGCATTATAATGGGAATAATAAGAAGAAAAATGGGAAAAAAAATATTATTTTTCAGTTTTCAGCCATTATAGTTGTAAAATAATTCATGCTGCCATAATTAAAAGCCACACATTTTATTTGGCCATTAGTCCCGGTTATTGCAATGTTAAAAATTATATCCGTAGTACAATGTATGGTGACAATATTTTATTTGGAAATAAGGTGCATTTTTTTCAGTTTTGCCTCCATCACTAATTTTTAGCCAATTATTTATTAATTATGTGCCCTCTTATATGCCTCATTTTACTATTTGGTCACAAGATGTCCCCGCTGAGCAACATTTTATGTAGTGTATGAGTACGCTACATAGGATACAATGTATTGCTACATTGTAACTAGGGAAGTGACGTAAGGCTTCCATTGGAAGCCTGCGATCACAGTGCCGGCGGGGAGATTATGAATCGGAACATTGTTCCCATTCATAAATTTAACAATCGGGTGGCGGAAACCGGCAGAAATCACCGCGGAGCTCTATGTAAGAATAAACACAGTTTTGAACAAAAATAGTGTTTATTCCCGGCGGTAATGTACGGATTGGCACAGGGAACTTTTCTCCCCTGCGGCCAATCTCCTCCTGCTTCCGGTAATAGCGCGATCGCAGGCATTTCCCTGCAGGATCGCCCGCACTGCCCCCCCCAAGCTGCAGGGACGTGACTAGCGCGTCCCTGCGGCTCTAGCAGCTGCCGCTGCGGATATGAAGCTCGTGTTCGCGCGGGATAAATGGTTAATAACATAGGATCCTTCAACAGTCTGTTTTTTTTTGCGATCTCTTGCGATCCAGAAAAACATGTGAACCAAGGATTAACCACCTAAGGACCACAGGCTTACACCTCCCTAGTGACCAGGCTTTTTTTTTTTTTTACAATCCAGCACTCTGCAGCTTTAACTGTGTGCTGCAGGGCCATACAACTTACCACCCAAACAAATCTGTTCCCCTTTTCTGCCCATCAACAGAGCTTTCTGTTGGTGGGCTCCAGAGCCGGATTAAGGCTAAATGGGGCCCTAAGCAAAGTAACTGATTTGGGCCCCCCATCCCCCATATTAGAATGGGAAGATGCAGCTGTTGTGTGCACAGTAACATGCTGGACACACCAGGGCAGCCGCTCTACTGGTTGCTATGGGCAACATCCCGCTTTCCTCTGTGGGTGCACAATGCACGGAATAGCAGTGCCAACATGCAGAGGGATGCAGAGGGAGAGATGAATGGCCTGGACGTTGTCACTCGGGGCACCCCTGTAAAGAGGGTGCCAGATATCACAGCAGAAGCACTTTCCCCCTGCATCTCCAGCCTGGCAATAACAAAAAGCTCTGGACACCGCCAACCCGGAAGCCGCCCCCCCCCCCAGACAGAGTTACACAACCCCCACCCCACCGAACAACCAATTTCCTCCCAAACTAGACCGCCACATCCACCATGCAGCCTCCACCCACGTGAATACGGTAGTCCTGCAGAGAAGGGCAGCCGCAGTTGGGGGAAATGATAGCACCAGATGACTCGCATTCACCTATTGCGATCCAAGCAATAGAGGTTCCGACATCCGGAGCCCATCTGTCTCTACTAGAGTGCCACTCATCTGTTACTACTACTATTACTACTTCCTACTTCCTGTCTGATCTGAGAATCAGGAAGTTCAGAGTAAGCGGCGGCACCGTAGAGGAGACAGATGGGTTTTGGATGATGGGACCTTTTATCGCTTGTATCACGGATAGGTGAGTGGGCGTTTGTCATCTGCTGCTATCATTCCTGCCTGCTGCAGCTGTGGTTCTCTGTGGGAAGGGAGGGAGGAGCGGGCAGCGGCAGAGCACACAGTAGCAGGAGAGGGACCCAGGAGGAGAGCCCGGCTCTGAAGACAGTCAGCAGTGGGCGGTGTCCTTTGACAGGATGGCGAGGGCTGGATTATGTGCTGATGGGGCCCCTTTGACTCTGAATGGGGCCCCAAGCGACTGCTTCTGTTGCCTGGTCAAATAAAGAGAAAGATCCGCACCACCTTCAGAAAAGCTTAGTCTATTTTATTGGAAAAAGACACACACAAGTTTAAAAAGAACTTTAAGGCAGGACAGTCCACTGTTTCGGGCTCCTGCCCATCTTCATGCTGCCTAGAACTAGTGGACTGTCCTGCCTTAAAGTTCTTTTTAAACTTGTGTATGTCTTTTTCCAATAAAATAGACTAAGCTTTTCTGAAGGTGGTGCGGATCTTTCTCTTTATTTGCTACAGTTTGAGTCCCATGGTGTCCGGGACTATTGGATCTGCACACCTGACCATCTGAGACTGATGGAAGCCAAGTAAGTGCAACTCCACACTCAAAATTTCTGTTGCCTGGTCAGTAATCCGGCCCTGGTGGGCTCTGATTGCTGCTGCAGGCTGTTTTTATTTTTTAAACTAAATTGTCTTTTTTTTAAATAAAAATGACTTTTTTTCTCCCTCCCCCGAGATACAATCACCGTGATCGTCTCTCATAAATCAGCCTGTGAGAGCGATTCTCTTTCTTTCCCCTCTAGGGGACAGCAAAGTGACAGGGCTGTCCCTAGTACAGCGCTGCAGTAGAGCGCAGCGCTGTACAACAAAAAGAAATGTCAGTTTCTTTTCTTTTTAGTCTGCTAGCGGCAATCTCCATCACTGAAGCGGCAATGTGTGATCCCCTGCAAAACACTCCCTCAGGACTTGATGCCTTTCGGAGTTAGGCGGTCCTGGGAGAGCCACCTTGCGGCCGACAATCGTCGTTAGGCGGTCGTAAGGTGGTTATGGTGGCCACACACAATACAATAAAAAGATATGATTTTACAGCAATTCGATAAAAACATTTGATTGTACAGAAAAACAATTTTTGTAATCAAACGAGAAATCTGAATGAGTGCCCCATTTTTATTGATATAAGTGGATTGGGAGTGACTGATTTTTCTGATAAATTTTTCAAAAAGTTGAAATTGTCATTTTCTTGGCTTATAGACCCAAGCAATTTTTTCAGAGTTTTCAATCATCATAGATGTGTTGTACATTGGTCAGATTGTATTTTTTCAAATGGTAAAAGAAATATAAATAAATATATATATATATATATATATATATATATATATATATATATATATATATATATATATATATATATATATATATTTATTTGTTGTATTTATAAACCGCCAACATATTACGCAGCGCTGGACATTAGTTTAGGTTACAGACCATATTTAGGGGTGACATACAGCAATATGACAATACAGGAATACATGCAAACCAGATCACACAGCACAGTATGAGTACAAGGTAATGCTTAGTCAGTCACTGGAGGGGAGCATGGAGTTAGGCAAGTTTAGGTTCACCCAAATGCATAGCATGGGTGCACAGTAATAGAGGTGCATGATCAGGTAGGACACAAAAGGAGTGAGGACCCTGCCCAAAGGCTTACAATCTAGAGGGAGAGGTAGGGACACGAGAGGTAGGGGACCAGAGTTCAGCTGGGTTTAGAGCAATTGTGAGGGGTGGTAGGCAAGAGTGAAACGGTGAGTTTTGAGGGCCTTCTTGAAGGTGTTGAAGGAGGGGGCTGCCCTAATGGGTGGAGGTAGGGAGTTCCATAGTGTCGGAGCGGCTCTTGAGAAGTCTTGGAGGCGTGCATGGGACTGGGTGATGCGGGGGACGGTCAGGCGAAGTTCATTGGAGGAGCGGAGTGAGCGGCTTGGTGTGTATCTCTGAGTAAGATCAGAAATGTAGGTTGGACAGGTTTTGTGGATGGATTTGTAGGTCAGACACAATATCTTGAATCTGATTCTGGACTGGATAGGAAGCCAGTGGAGGGATTCACGGAGGGGAGTCGCCCTGGTGGAGCGATGGGAGGAGTGGATAATTCTGGCAGCCGCATTCATGATGGACTGCAGTGGGGCTATTCGGGTCTTAGGGAGTCCAAACAGAAGGGCATTGCAGTAGTCGAGGCGGGAAATTATGAGGGCATGGATGAGGAGTTTGGTGGTGGCAGGGGTCAGGAAAGGGCGAATCTTACAGATGTTACGAAGGTGGAAGTTGCAGGACTTTGTGAGGTTTTGGATGTGGGGAGTGAAGGAGAGTGCGGAGTCCAGGGTGACACCCAGACAGCGGGCTTGAGAGGTAGGGTGAATAGTAGTGTGGTTAACAGTGACCTGCACATCTGGGAGGTCCAGGGATGACCGGGGTGGGAAGATCATAAATTCCGTTTTGTCTAGATTTAGTTTTAGGAACCTAGCGGACATCCAGGAGGAGATGGCAGATAGGCAGGAGGAGACCTTGTCCATGGTAGTGGTGGATATGTCAGGGGTGTGGAGATAGATTTGGGTGTCATCTGCATACAGATGATAGTTAAAACCCATGGAGGTGATAACCTTGCCAATGGAGGATGTGTATAGGGAGAACAGTAGGGGGCCAAGGACCGAGCCTTGGGGGACTCCCACTGAGAGGTGGTTGGGGGTGGACGAGGACTCATTGAAGGAGGTCGTGAAGGAGCGGTTGGAGAGGTAGGATGAAAGCCAGGTCAGGGCGAGATCGTGAATGCCCATGGATTGGAGGGACTGGAGGAGTAGGGGATGATCTACTGTATCAAAAGCTGCTGAAAGGTCAAGGAGGAGGAGAATGGTGTATTTACCTTCAGCTTTAGCTAAGGCAAGGTCATTGACCACTTTGGTGAGAGCCGTTTCGGTTGAGTGGGCAGGCCGAAATCCAGATTGCAGTGGGTCTAGTAGTGAGTTGGCATTGAGGTACTGGGTCAGGCGTTTGTGAACCAGACGCTCAAGGAGTTTTGAGGCGAAGGGGAGGAGGGAGATCGGGCGGTAGTTGGAGGGTAGCGAGGGGTCGAGGGAGGGTTTCTTGAGCAGAGGCAGTACAGTGGCCTGCTTGAAGTCTGAGGGGAAGGTGCCTGTGGATAGGGAGAGGTTAAACATGGTAGTGAGGACTGGGGCCAGATCCGTGAAGTGAGGCTGAAGTAGATCAGAAGGGATAGGGTCAAGGGGGGAGGTAGTGGTATGGGAAGTCTGCAGTAGGTGGTTGACCTCCTCAGTGGTAGTAGGAGTGAAGGAGGTGAGGGGAGGATAGGGTGGAGAAGGAGTAGGTTGTGAGCAGGTGGGAGGTGAAGATTGGATATTTCCTGACGGATGGAGACTATTTTGTTGGTGAAGTGGGTGGCTAAATCTGTGGCAGAGAGGGAGGAAACAGAAGGTGGGGGGGTGGGTTTAAGCAGGGAGTTGAAGGTGCTAAAAAGACGCCGGGGATTGGAAGCTTGTGCTCCGATGAGCTTGGTAAAGTATTCCTGCTTCGCATGAGCAAGGGCAGTGTGGAACTGCTGCAGGTTAGTCTTGTACTGTAGGAAATCCTGGTTTAGTCGAGTTTTCCGCCATTTTCGTTCAGTGGCGCGTGTTTCCCTCTGGAGGTTGCGAGTATGGGTAGTGCGCCAGGGCTGGGGGTTAGGGGGTCGGTTGCGGCGGAATATTGGTGGAGCAGCTTTCTCTAGGGCTGATGAGAGAATTTGGTGATACTGAGCTGCAGCAAGATTAGTATATATATATATATATATATATATATATATATATATATATATATATATATATATATATATATATATATATATATATATATATATATATATATATATATTATGGTATGTGCGCAACAATTTCTTTCAAATATAATGAATAACCTGGTAATCAAGGTGTAATTTGCATACTGATACTCTGAAATCTGAAATGCTGTTGCTGGCTGCCTCCAGCAGAGGGCGATAGATCGCTGCTTTCACATTGGTCACCCTCTGTGTTGGAAATAGATGTGGTACGGAGGAGGAAGACTATGGGCACAAACAAGCAGCATGACATTAACACTTATGTCTCCTCCAAGTGCCGTGGCCCCCAGCTGGCACCCTTCCGTGACACTTCTGTACCAGGGCTTCTAGTGCTCCTTTTGGCAGGTTGGCACCCACTTCTCGGTTCTATGGGATATCAGAAGTAAGGATGATATTAATAGGTTTGCCAGGCCTGTTATTTAATTCCCATACTGACACCTCCAACAACACCCTCCTCCAATCCATCTCCTATTCCTATACCAGCAACACCTCCATAAATCACTTCTGCAAGTGGCCAGGCCTCTCTGGGTAATTGCAGCGTAAAGATGTTCTCTGTCCCTGAAACACACATAAGATGGCCTGTGCGTAACAATAGCTTCGTGACCCTCGTGTGGGGAGGGGCGGGGCAGGGACTAAGGGGTCCTGCTCCTGCTGTGATTTGTAGAATAGCCATGGAGGAAGGACTTAACCGGGCGTGTGGCGGTACCGGCATTTACATAGTTACATAGTTATTTGGGTTGAAAAAAGACATCCATCCATCGAGTTCAACCAGAGAACAAAGTACAACACCAGCCTGCTCCCTCACATATCCCTGTTGATCCAGAGGAAGGCGAAAAACCCTTACAAGGCATGGCCCAATTAACCCCAAAAGGGAAAAAAAATCCTTTGACTCGAGATGGCAATTAGATAAAATCCCTGGATCAACACCACTGGGCATTACCTAGAAATTGTAGCCATGCCTGTATGCAGTGTTGTAGGCTGGCTCACCTGTCACCCCACCACAAATCCTGACCTCCTCCGGTGTCCGGCATCACAGCGAGCTCTTGTACCACACCACACTGATGCATGCAGTGACGTCGCTACATACGCTGGAGTCACGTGGTACAGGCGCTCGTGGTGAGGTCGGACAGGTGAGTCTTCAACTCTGCCCACGCGCACGGGAGGAGCGATACATATGCACTTAGGGCAGTGTTCCCCAACCCTGTCCTCAAGGCCCACCAACAGTGCATGTTTTTTGGAAATGCACAGAGGTAGTTAATCAGCTCTGCTGAGACACTAATTACCCCACCTGTGAATGTTTGTGGTTTCCTGCAAAACATGTTCTGTTGGTGGGCCTTGAGGACAGGGTTGGTAAACTGTGACTTAGGGGACAGCTGCGTTAGGATGATATCTAATTGATTTTTAATGATGAAATCTATTGGAAGTTGCTGTGCAGTGTGTGATCCTCTCTGATCACAATACATCAGAGAGGGATCTATGTAATAGTCGATCTGGTGGCAGATCCACTAAGAACGTATCACCGCCTTAACTCCGCATCACTTAATCCAAAAAGAAATGGAGCCAAAGGTAAAGCTAAAAAAAAAAAAATCACCCCCCAATATTAAATAAAAAAACATTATCCAATGCCCTTTTTTGAAGGATTCACTTGTGACATTGTATGAAAATATGCACACAAAGGCGTGATTTGAAGTAAACCTTTCGTTTGCATTTGACTTAAAAAAATAAGTGTTTTTGTCAAGAACCAGTCACTCTTTATAGGAAGTGACTGTCTACATTTCTGCTGGGAGAGAGGAGCAATAAAATCATTACTTCTTCTCTCCAACAGATTCCCTCACACTCCTTCTTTCTGCATCAAAGAGCCAGGAAGCAGATCCTGGTCAAAAACAACAACTGTTACAGAGGTATTCAAAAAGACATTAATCGTGCCATGTTCCCAGAAAACACAGAGCTGCGGGGTCCTCTGATTCATCTCAGCTATACACAATTCCACATTGTGTCATCATGGGTGCAGATGTTCACGGTTCACACTACATAATACGCCAAGGTTAATATACCTTTTGAGAGGTTAATGGTTCTTATAGCTGGTCCACAGCCTGAGATATCAATTCTCTAGACAGGGAAGCTGGTAAAACAAGCATGATTGGTACCCACAGTTCCAGCACATGATGAGTCTAAAATGTTGGTTTTTATATCATATAGCGAATATCCATAGAGTTGTGGCATAATCTGAGAAAATGCCAAAACTCTCTCCCTGAGGCAAGGGGCTGGCCTCAGCCTGAGGTCAGGTGGCTAAGGGCGGGGGGTCATCCAGAGCCGGGACAAGGTCCTCCGGCACCCAAGGCTGAGACACCAAAGTGCGCCCCTCCATCCCTGCCACCTCAGCCGTCACACACTGATTGCTGTTAGACTAAGAGGCGCCACAGGGCCCACAACCTCCCCAACACCTTAATATCTAGTTATCTGGCATGCAGTCATTGCCATGTATCCCCTTTTCTTATTTCTTTCTGCTTCAAACACAATTAGGAATGACAGCTGAATGAATTCTGCGCCCCCTCCTACACTGCGCCCTGAGGCTGGAGCCTCTCCAGCCTATGCCTCGGCCCGGCCCTGGGGTCATCTCTCCTTACAAGATCCAACCCCTAGCAAATAGAGGGTAAAATATGTGGACACAAAGACTGTCATGGAGTCCCTGCATGCCTATCCATATACTATCCAGGATCTAGGCTTTTTATCTATGGAATATTAGATCTTCTGTTTTGGACTTATTATTCAACAGGACCCGGTAATTTTACTCTTCGCATTCGCATTATATCCAGTTATTTTCACTTTTATTCGCTTTATTTTACTATATCAAATCTGTTCATTTGGTAGATACTTTTTTTTTTTTTAACATTTTCTGTATTCAATTTTATGCATGTTTTTTTTATATAAAATAAACAATTACAATGTGTTTGTCTCACTGCTTGTTCTGAATATTTCTGTCCTGCTTTTCTGAAGAGAACGTTACCATAACTGTTTTATTGATATGGTTATCTCAAGAGACTAGGGATGTTCACAGATATGCAAATTGTTCTGAGTTGATGCAAATTTTTATGCAAATATAAGCAACATTTGCATAAAAATTTGCATAATTTTGGAACAATTATTTTATTGATCATCCCTACTAGAAAGGTTGTTGAAATAGCCCTTTTCCTTATAGGACTAGCTAGAGTTAGATTTGATTATTCACACGCTAATGCGAATTGGTGGCAGCTTACCAGATCTCTATAGAAGATTGCACAGATTGTATGTACAATCAAAATTGTATTGTGTGTGGACTCACCAACCGATTCAAAAGGTAACTTTGCCTGCAGTGCTGAATGCCTTCAGGATTCCCTCAGGGTCTGAGGCTGAATGGTAAATTGCGGAAAAGAGGACAGGAATTGTGCGATGATGTCACACCCCCATTTAAAAAAAAGAAAATATTAACTACTTTGTCCTCCTTGACGCAGTTCTACGTCAAGGAGGCCATGTGCGCGATCGGCTGCGGATCGGTAGCCCAGGAATCAATGAATTGGGCCATGGTGCCCGATCACTGATTCCTCTCCCCCGCAGAAAAAGCAACAGCTTCTCTCGGAAGTTTCGCTTTTTCTGCCTCCTATGTCCCTCTAAGCGTACATTGTACGCTTAGAGTGACGTCATGTAAACAAACTCTTGTGGCCAAAAAGTAACACTACATCTAAATGTAAAAAAAAAAAAAAAAATACACATATATTTACCCCAAACAAATACTATTTACATCCCACCCTCCCAAAAATACCCACATAAAATGTTTAATAATAATTACAATAATAAAAAAAAAAACAAAAAAAAAAAACACAAATATTTACCTAAGCATCTAAACTTTTTAAAGATCTATTTAAAGATAGATGAAATATTTCTCTCTCTCTCTCTCTATATATATGTAAATAGTGATGGATGCAAAACGGAAAAATTGCTCTTTTATTTCCAAATAAAATATTGCCACCATACATTGTGATAGGGACATAATTTAAATGGTGTAATAACCGGGACAAATGGGCAAATACAATACGTGGGTTTTAATTATGGAGGCATGTATTATTTTAAAACTATAATGGACGAAAACTGAGAAATAATGAATTTTTTCAGTTTTTTTCTTATTCTTACTGTTAAAATGCATTTACAGTAAGGTAGCTCTTAGTAAAATGTACCACCCAAAGAAAGCCTAATTAGTGGCGGAAAAAACAAGATATAGATCAGTTCATTGTGATAAGTAGTGATAAAGTTATAGGCTAATGAATGGGAGGTGAACATTGCTCGGATGCATAAAGTGAAAACGACCGAGGGCTTAAGTGGTTAAAGAACGGCGTCATTTCCTCCTTACTACGTTTCCCTTTGCAAATCCGAGCTTGTTGTTTGCATCCTCTCATATCTCCTGTCCTATAACTAGGAAATTGCTGCTTAAAATACCCCAGCAGCAGCACGTCTGTGCAATGCATTTGGTATGTGGCTCTTGTGATTACAAAACACATGATTCATTTTGCCAGGAAAAAAAAAGCCCTTCTGAATATATGTAATGCCTACAGTAATGACATTACCCAGCAAAGGATTAAACTATTTGTATTTTACATTGTCCAGAAGCTCTATAAATAGCCCTCTATATTATTACCAAGCTTAAAACAATAACTAATGGGTGTTCCACACCATCATGAATGCAAAGTGCAAACAGAGAGGATTATGGGAGTTTATACACTAGATTAACACTATCTAAATATTTGCACGAATAGCCTGTATGTCTTCTAGGGGTTTGGAAGAGAGTCTCCTTCAGGCAATATGCTGCTGAAAGATGTTTGTGAACAGTTTTACCTGCCAAAATAGAATTGTATCCGCGTCAAGCTAGTCTTGTGCAGGCACGTGCACAGGGGGGTGCTCTGGGTGCTCAAGCACCCCCCTGTGACCAATTACCTTAGGCCCCTTCTCTCTATTGGCAGTCCATATAAATTAGTAATTTTCAGGCCGCCCATTCCTGTCCCTCATTAGTACACATGCACCCTTTGAAAATGTTCACATTTGAGCTAAGTGCCAGCCCCTCTTCTTTAGCAAGCAAGGAATTATGGATCTAGATTGGTACCGCACGGAAGCCCAGCCTTCCCCTTCTCCTCGTTTACAGTCCTGGATTTGTTGCACCGCGAGCTCTCTCTGAAACTATATAGCTCCTCCCTCCACACAGGAATTTCCCTCTGCAGGTGCATAGCATCTAGCCTGGGTGTCCTCAATTATACGCTTGTGGAGGAAATCCGCCGCGTCAGCGCACGTCTGGTGCGCTGACCACGGAGACGATTCCGCAATCGTTACAGAATGACCAGCCAAACCAAAATTCCCAGGGCAGAGGGAACCTTTGATTTGCTTCAGATGTCATTGCCTGAGACAAAAGCGTACGTGGATCCTATTATAGGTAGGATCGCACACTATATTAAGGCAGTTAAAAAATCTGTTCTCGTTCCTGATCCCCACCCATATGGAGATTATCTAGACACCGGGTTGTTTGAACCACCATTCGCCTCATGGGAAATCGGGGCCTTGGTGGAAGAACTTGATTTTGATTGGAAAACCTTTTGCGATTTTTATATCGCAAAAAGCGCGGATGTCCTGAACGATTGTCTTGACTCTATGTACCTTTTGATTGATTCTGATGAATGTGATGAGTGTGTTGTGGATCTGGTGATGTTTGTATGGCAGACGATTTTGAATGAATTACACACACACCAATCAATTGATCCCAATAAAGAGGTAAAAATTTCCCGTTCTGTTCCTGCTCCAGTTCCATCTGTAGACTGTGCGCACTATGATTGTTCATCCTTTGTTAAGTGTGCATGGGAACCCCCGTTTGAGAAATGGGAGATCGAGCTCCTGGTCTATGAATTGGAAGGTGATTGGAGATCGTTTTGCAATCATTACCTTTCTAAAAACGAAGCAGTTTTGTATGCGTGCATTGAGTCTGTGTGCGCTTTAATCAAGACTGGTGAATGTATCTCTGACTTTGTGACTCCGCTGTTTGACGTGTGGAGAATGATTTTGGATGAACTACATGCGCTTCAATCTGCTAATTCTTGTAAAAACACATTGTCAACGGACGATTGTTCCAATCCTCTTGATTTAAAGAAAGTGAGTTTTGAATGCATTTCCTTTCCCAAAGCAACTGAGTGTTTGAAGCCTGAGTGCAAGTCGTTCAGAGCAGTTGCTTGTGTGGAGGTTGAACCAGTGCGGTCTGATGTCGCCACCGCACGTATGGTTGCAAAAGGTCTGTGTGGTCCTTTGTCTAAGAAAGACAGATCTTTTCCCTCAGGTTCTCTGAGATCGTCCATTTATGAACCTGCTATGGGGAAAATTCCTAAGTTATGCAACTTTAAGAAAATTATGGATGTGTCTAATAAAGTTTCTTCTGTTGTTGTCGTCACTTCTTTTGCAAATGAATCTATGTCTTATTCTGTTCACACCTGTGAAGACCTGTTGCCTAATGATAGTTGCTCCAATGTTTCTGTCCTAGATGCCTTGCAGTCTGCTACGCAGATCGCGGAGGTTTGCGCTATGGAAGCATCAGTTTCGCAACCTAAAGAGATCTTGGATCTGCAAATTTTGCGTTCTGTCTCCTCGGATTCGACATCGTTAGCCGAGTCTAAGAGTGAGACAGCACTTTGGTTTTACGAATGTGACTCTGAAGCATTTTTGCTGGGTCCAGAGAAGGTTTCTCTGAGCCTGCCCTGTACCATGAATAACAATATGATGTCCAATCACACTGACATTTGGGAACCCCTTTCTTGCTTTGAAGAAAGTTCTGACTCTCCTCCCTGTACTCTGGATGAGTCAATATTGCCTTGTACAATATCTCCTGCAGTGCCCCTAGAGGCTCGTCTAGGTATTGCTGCTATTTTCACCTGTTTTTCTGCACTTTTGGAATTTCAAGCTAGTTTGACTGCTACGCAGAATTCTGGGTTCAGTGAGAAGGAAGTTAGGGAGTCAGTGTGTGGTCCAGTGAATATGCCTGTACATTCCCCTCATGATTATGAAATTCAATCTCAGTTTATGGTGGAACCTTCCTTGGGACATCTGCCCTGTTCACAAGATAAAGTTCCAGTTTTGCCCTGTAACATGAATAGTTCAGAATCCTTCCTAGAAAACTTGAAAAATGATGTTCCTGAGGTCTTGTTTGATGTTCTGGAGGTCTCCGAGTTCCTCCCAAAGGGTGCAGAACTTGTAGGAGATGTCTCCTGCCCCCCAAGTCCTTCTGAGGTGTTACCCTCTTCCGTAGGCATTGCTGCCTTGCTGGCTACCTTTTCAGCTCTGATGGAGCTTCACTCATATGTAGTCAATGATGATATTATTGTCACAGAAATTTCTGAATTTGTATCCGAGTCTTCTTTTGAAAGTCCAGTGCCTGTGACCTCCACTCATGATGATTCTCTGCCCGGTACTGGTTTTGGTCTTGTCGTTCCAGACTCTGAGGTTGGCAGTTCCCCAACATGTCCTGAGGTTTCTCCTGTGCTGGTGTACCCCATTGTGCTCTGTGACCCAGAAAGCCCAAGTGTGCCTCGGTTACCAGCGTACTCAGATGCTTCCTCGGTGGAGACATGCTCTGATATGGCCTGCCTGCTTGCATGCCCAGAAGTGGTCTGAAAGTCTTGATCTTGATGGGTGTCCTCGTAATTCTGAATCCGGAATTGTCATTGGTTCCATGGGGGTTCTTGGTAATTCTCCATGTGAGCCTGGTGATTGTTCTGCCCTCTTGGGATCTCTGTGGAGCTTCAAAAGGTTCTGGGAGATTCCGGGAGAAATTTTGCTTGGTACCCTGGATAAGATCAACGGTGGCTTTTGTGTTTTAAGGGACACTTCGAACAGGTATTGTGGCAAGTTTGGTATTTTCGGACGCTCCTTGGAAGGTGGTGGGTATTGTCTGGAGGGTGTCGATGGCTTCTTCTCTGGCGTTCACAGTCCTGATGGGTGTTATACTGAGACTGGTAGTACTGATGGGCATGTTTCGGTGGCTTCTGTTTCCGATGAGGTCGGTTTCGGGTGGACTGACTCTGGAATTGGACCTTGTCGGGCTGCCCCGACCTTCATGAGTCTTCTGTTAGAATGGTTTGGAGATATCAGTTTTGAGGGTCGTCTGGAATTCGACCCTAGAAGGGGGGGTACTGTGAGAATCTTCTCAGCTGCCTGTGCAGACAGGCAGCGTTTTGACCACTGTTCACGTCTGCATTCTGCAGGTCTCAGAGAGACCTTTTGTCAGTTCTGCAGCTTGCTGCTGAGGAATTTGCATACATTCGTTATGCAAATCCCCTACCTACCTCCTGTCATGACTGGCAGTATAAAGGTTGGGATTACCCACAGTCCTTTGCTGGTCATTCCTTCAGGGTTTGTAGTACACACTCCTAGAGAGTGTCAGCCATGCTCTTGGTTTGAAGATCAGCTTAGAGTAATTCCTGGAAACTGTGCTAGGCAGATTCCCTAAGTGCAGTTAGGATTGTTTATCTGTTTGTTTGTTCTGTTGCTGTTGTCCTGTCCCAGCGGTGGTCAACAGGAAATGGTTCTGATCTCTGTTCTTGGAGTATAGCTGGTGCAGCGGTTGCTACCAGCTATCTCTTCTGTTCTGTCTCCTGGGATCGCGCTAGCCACTTTTCGCTAGCGCTGTGGATCCTTCTGTTCTGTCTCCTGGGATCGTGCTAGCCACTTTTCGCTAGCGCTGTGGATCCTTCTGTTCTGTCTCCTGGGATCGCGCTAGCCACTTTTCGCTAGCGCTGTGGATCCTTCTGTTCTGTCTCCTGGGATCGCGCTAGCCACTTTTCGCTGGCGCTGTGGATCCTTCTGTTCTGTCTCCTGGGATCGCGCTGGCCACTTTTCGCTAGTGCTGTGGATCCTTCTGTTCTGCTACTCTGTACCTGGATCGCACTCGCTTCTCGCTAGTGCTGTGGATCCTATCTCTCGCTTGTCCCTGTTTTCGTGTGTCTGTCTTGTCTGCTACGACCGCTTGCTGGAGGCTCGGTGAGGTAACCGTTAAGCAAGCGTTCGCGTCCTCTGTTTCATGTTTGTCTGTCGATGGTTAGTTAGGCGTGCTTGTCTCTATTGTGCTTATCACGTGGAGACCGCGCATAACCGCGTGCACTGTTGCGAATGAGTGCGGTGTTCGCGGTTAGCTAGCGTTTGTTGTTTTCCGTATCTCCTCATTGTATTATTTGCTGTGCCTTTGCTACTCTCGTGCTCCGCCTTGCTGTAACCTTGTGTCACGTCTGGCGATCGCACCTCTCGCGATCGTATTCCTGCTTCTTATCTGCTGTGGTGTGTGCACAGTCGCGGGTTGGCAACTAATTTTATGCACACACACACACACAATCTGTCTCTGTGCTCACTCTCAATCGCTTCTCTTGCGATTGCATTTCTTCCCTTCGTACAATTCCTGTCTGGCGTGTGTGGTAGGGCAGAGGAGCTGTTCCTCTGCACTCCACAGCTCCACCTGCCGACAGGAATTTCCCTCTGCAGGTGCATAGCACCTAGCCTGGGTGTCCTCAATTATACGCTTGTGGAGGAAATCCGCCGCGTCAGTGCACGTCTGGTGCGCTGACCATGGAGATGATTCCGCAATCGTTACTGCTGCAGGAGATGTCATCGCTATGTAAATAATAATACTATGGGAGGACATTAGACCATGACTATGGTAGGATTAGATTGTGAGCTCCTCTGAGGACAGTCAGTGGCATGACTATGTACTCTGTACAGTGCTGCAGAAGATGTCAGTGCTATATAAATACATAATAATGATATGGTAGGACATTAGACTAGTGGTCCTCAAACTAAGGCCCGCGGGCCGAATGCGGCCCCCTGCGGCTTTTTTACCGCACCCCCCCCTCCCCCCACATACAAAATGTGTTACTTATACTACATCTTTAAATATTGGTGGTCCACATATAGAATAGCAGTGCTGGCACCACCCATCCACATGGAAGCCAGAGAGCAGTCATTCACTGGTTTCCAGTCAAATTCCACATCAGGTGACACTGCTGTCCAATTGGACTGCAGGTTGTCACCTGGGTATGCTTCACTGTCTGTATACGCCGGCCCCCGAGCAGTCTGAAGTATGTTGACCCGGCCCTCAACCCAAAATGTTTGGGGACACCTGCATTAGGCTATGATTACGGTAGGGATTAGAGTGTGAGCTCTTCTGGGGACAGTCAGTAACATGACTATGTGCACTGCAAAGTGCTGCAGAAGAGGTCTGTGCTATATATATATACATAATAATTGCCACATTTTAGCCCCACCCATATCTTTTCTTAAAAGTGTGCTTCTGACTCCACCCCGTCCATCCAAAATGTTGTGTGTCCAGATATTTTGGGGCTTTTTGTAAAAACCTCACGTCACTGCAGGGCAAGGGGGTTCAGGGGAATGTCCCCCACTACTTGTTGGTACTACTGTGCTTTTCAGAGGGAGGGCCCTTTTTTTGAATTTGAGCACCCCCCACTTAAGGATCCTCTGCACGGCCCTGGTCTTGTGATTTGCACACCACCAAAAAGAATGCACATTCAATTGACAGGTCTTTTTTTCCCACATGCAATTGGCTCAAACACAGACATAATATAGTTGCTTCGCTATTTGCCTGATGAAGCAGGATTATGCCTGCGGAATGCACTGCACTGTGGAGTATTTAAATAAAGAGAATTGTTGATCAAAATTAACAGGTTTGTGTCTACTGATTGAGGAAGTAATTCCACCATGACCTCCCTTTAGTTTATTTTACTCTTGTATTGGTGCCTCTGTACTTATTACCAGTGATTAGTCTAGTTCCCCCTTGGTGGAGTGATATCCCCACTTCTTTCCTGTCTACAGAGAGCAACTTCTTAAACCTGAGTGGGGTCCGGTCTAATCTCTCCACCTGCCTATACAGTGGCTACCTGAGCGGTAACCCTTGTTTGTATAATCTACTTACCAAATACGTGTATTTGTTATACCTAATGTACTACACTATTGCAGGTTCTTGGTTTCCTTTTTGTTTTTCTTTGCACAGGCCTTATTTTAACTCTGCAGCATCCTGTGCCACTTTTCATTGTATAATAATTTGGCATCTTCACACTGTTGTACAATGACCAAAGGCAGGAGACAGTTATGCCAACCACATTCTTTTATCTAGCAAGCTATGCCCTCTAGTGGCAGGAGGAATCAGCAGGGATTTACCCAAAGCTTGTGCTGCTACCTGCAGCTAGGGCTTTGGTGAAAGATGTGAAGATCTGCTTCTGCCAGGTACTGTGGGCATTTTCAGACAGTCAGTGAGGGTGAGATATCTTGCTCTACTTTGTTTATTCAGCAGTTACTGAAAGGGGACCTCCACTATAAATTCCAGAGTGCAAAAGAGGCAGAATGACACTTTGTCTGTTCCTTAGACTAGACAATCTGATCATTTGTCCTGCAACTGTCAATAGGCCTTGGAACAACATCAGACCAGTCTTTTAATGTTTCCTATTAGTTTGCTGTGTTTAATGTTTCAGAGCAAAGGTGCCCATACATTACTCAACCTGGTGGCCAAATGACAATCTGATTCGATAATTATAATCAATTGGATGAAAATCGGTGCCACCAAGAGCTTGCCTGTTCGACCTTGAGACCAAGTTTGTGCCGAAATTGATTCCATGTATCAATCGGACATGCTGTGAAATCTCGGCCGACATGCTCGATTGGGTGCGTGGTGGTAACAGTAAGCGATATCAGGCCAAGTGACAAACGCAATGGAACCCCCCGGCACTGTCCCCCCTCCTGTAAAATGCGTATACGCTGATAGCCAGGTGGGCGCAAGTGTGTGAGGAAGAGTTGCGGAGACAGAGACAGTGTTGGACACCGACAGGTAAAGTATTTATGTATGGGCACCTGGGGGGTACATCTTCATTTAGGGGGACAGCGGACGGGGGCGTTGAGTCGATGAGGCAGCATGACTACGTTGGTTCCCAAAAGTTTTCATGCTGAAATTGATAGGGAATCGGCCTGCGGTTTATGGTGGCCATCAGTTCCGATCAGAAAGAGATCTGTCTCTTGGTTTTTAAATTTTGTGTTTCATACCACTTTAAGTTCTGCTTTAGCAATCTGATGGACGATGGAATCTGCAGAGGCCACTTTCAGTCATCGAACGGTGTGGTTTGAATTGGGGTTGGCAAATCTAAAGTTACAGGACGTGTAAGTATACTGTTGATATTTAGTGGCACCTCTTATTTTTACATGGTGGATTGATGCGTCTGACTGATTAGCCTCATCACGGGCATTGATGAAATAGCTATCATTCTGCGTATGGCATTCTGCCCCCGATTGACTCCTATTGCCGGTCATGTATATCCTCTATGGCCAAATACCACATCAAAGCATTCTGCCAGTCCTCTTCCAGCGGGGATATCACTTACACATGTTCACTGAGTGCCACTTGGATGCCTGCCTTGTGTATGCCCAGAATAGACGGCTTGTTTTCTCATTAATGTGACAATTGGCTAGCATGAATGGTGTTGATTGGAAACTACATTAGCTTCAAGGCAATTGTGTATCATGTTAAAACTTACACTTCCTAAACTGTGGTCAGATGAAGGAAGCGAACAGCGAAGTCACGGTCATAGCAGTTAATAATAAAGATGCGTTGCTGGGATTTCTTGTATCAGCTATAGCAGAGGAGAACATTACTGTAAAAAGAATCTTTGAATCGGCCACCAGGGCTTAAACTGGTCCTTAAATCTGGCCCTTGAAAATCCTCTTCAATGAGGATTCTTATTGGTTCAAACTAAAGACTAATGGGAACTCTGGTAGGAGATATAAAGACTGCAGGAAACACAAAAAACAGATACTTACCTAGGAAGAAGGAAGCCTCCTCACCCCACTGCCACTTGGCGAAACTCTCTGCAAGTATGATTGAGCCTGCGCAGCAGCATGGAGTCGCTTGTGGACAAGTGGCTTTGTCTTATTATGCAGCCACACCTATACTCACGCAAGAGAAGTACGGCTGTGCTCGTGCACAGAGAGAACACGGCCACAATAACATACACGACAAGCTCTTTATGGATATGTTCCGGGGGTTCACACGCAGCAACGGTGACGGCCTGGAGGACAAGGGAAGCCACAGTTGGATCCAGCATCTAGCTCAGGCCTGGGCAAAGTTTAAGTGGCCCAGGCCACCGGCTGTGGATCACATTCCTGTTTTTTTGAAAAATCTCCCTCCATACAGAGTTGCAAGAGTAGTTTTCCCAGCGCTGGTCTACCCAGGTAAGTATGTATCCTTTTTTCCCCATCCCCCTTCAGGCTGATCGGTCCCTCGACGGCCTCCTCCTCTGCCTGGACCATCCACAAGGCAGCCCAGTAACTTTGCATGTCGGCACCAGTCAGCATAGGCACAGTACGGCCGTATGCGTTCCTGTGGTCAGGAGCGTTTTGCACCTGGGCAGTAGTACTGTTCAGGCACAGTACTCTCCTGGTGATGGGAGCGAGATGGGCTGTGCATGTGTAGTATGCCCTGACTTGCAAAGTTAACAGGCCGCCAAGACTCATCTGGGGTTTACTTTAAAAATACTTTTGCTGGGACTCCCTCAGGCTCCTTTTCCACAGGTGGCTAACCTGCACACTCAGAGCTGGCTGGCAGCAGTGAGCAGTTGGAGCATTTTTTAACTGCCTGTCAACTGTTCGTGGAAAAGGGCCTTAGTTAGGTAGGTGTTGCGAAGTCCAGCAGAGTATGGCAGAAATCTGGCAGTGGTGGTAGTCCCAGTCTGGCAGGGATAAACATTTGGTAGGCAACTGTGAATCAAGATTTTAGTAGAAAAGAAGGCAGAAAAACAAAAAGAAAATAAAAATAGGAGACTAGAGGAAAAGAAGTCTAAAAGGAGAAAAAAACCTCAAAGTTGTCAAAACGTTTATACAGATGACACCACAGGTTATAGGTATACAGAAGAAGGAAGAAATGTAACCACTTGAGGACCGCAGTGTTAAACCCCCCTAAAGACCAGGCCATTTTGCTTAAAAAGGGCCACTGCAGCTTTAAGGCCTCTCTGCAGGGCCGCACAACACAGCACACAAGTGATCCCCCCCCCCCCCTTTTCTCTCTGTTGGTAGGGGCTGATCGCTCCCCCAGTGTTTGTTTTTTGTAAATATTTTTTGTATTTATTTTCTATTATTTTTGCTTATTTTTTTACCAAACCCACCAGCCAATCACAGGATCGGCTGTCATAGGCTTCAGCCTATGACAGCCGATCATAGCCTATGACAGCCGATCACTTCTGATCCCCTGGAGATGACAGCCGTGCTGTAGATTGCAGCACTGTACAAGGTAACTAGACGGCAGTTTCGCTGTCTAACAGTTTCCAAGGGGCGATGGCCGCTGGGGGGCTGAAGGCGGAGCTTCGCTCCGCCTACCTAGTGGAGATGCGCACACATCAATGCGCGCGATCTCCTGCAAAGCGAGACCCAAGGACCGTACGCCGATCGGGGTTAGGCGGTCCTGGGGTTGCCGCCACGGCCATGCCCATCGGCATGAAGCGGTTAGCAGTTAAAGAAAAGATAAAGTGCCCGATTGCTGAGGCTCTGGCCACTGTCATCTGCGTTGCTGTAGCCCGCCACGAGCTCGGCAGTCGCCGTCTAATTGGTGGCTGCTGAAAAGAGGGTGGGCCACAGCAGCACAGGCAGAGGTTTCCAAAGAGCTTCAGCAGTGTTCAACAGCATAGCCGTGGCTGCACACCCGAAGAGGGGAGGGGAGGGCCGAGCATCAACTGTAACCTGAAGACATTAAGACAGGTAAGTATTTAACCCCCTGACCCCTCCCCCCACCTGTCCTCATAAGACAGAGGCTATCATGACTGGCTCCATCATTTTTACCTTAGGTACTCTTTAAGTGAAGATACAAATATAGGTGTCATGATGTAGCAGACTACAAATGGGCATTAGAATAGAGCGAAGAGGTGGTCAGCTATAGCTACTGTATAGCTTATAGGATGCGTAGAAACATTTATTCAATCTAAAACAATACAAAGAGCAGAATAGAAGATACAGGCTGCCTATGTGAATAACTGCCATGTTACACCTCGGATGGATACTGTACTTTGTGTGGCCAAAGCCTTATTCTTTTTATTAAAGGGATACTGTAGGGGGGGGGGGGGGGGGGTCGGGGGAAAATGAGTTGAACTTACCCAGGGCTTCTAACGGTCCCCCGCAGGCATCCTGTGCCCGCGCAGCCGCTCACTGATGCTCCGGCCCCGCCTCCGGTTCACTTCTGTAATGTCTGACTTTAAAGTCAGAAAACCCCTGCGCCTGCGTTGCAGTGTCCTCGCTTCCCCTGATGTCACCAGGAGCGTACTGCACAGGCACAGACCATACTGGGCTTGTGCTATACACTCCTGGTGACATCAGCGGGAACGAGGACATGGCAACGCAGGCGCAGGGGTTTTCTGACTTTAAAGTCGGAAATTCCAGAAGTGAGCCAGAGGTGGGGCCGGAGCATCGGTGAGTGGCTGCGCGGGCACAGGATGTCTGCGGGGGACCATTACAAGCCACGGGTAAGTTCAACTCATTTTCCCCCGACCCCCCCCCTACAGTATTCCTTTAAGTTCTTAATGTTGCATTACATAATACATTTTGGAGGGGTGGGGTTGCCAAAGGATGAAAACACTTATTTGAATCGCTTCCGGACATCGCTAATTGAAATCTATGCCCTGTGTGGGAGCTGTTATTCCTGCCAGGATGTAGATTTCAATAAGCACGCCGCACGGACCTGCCGCTGATCGCGACGCTCTCCCACTGCTACAGCCCACTCTCCCTGCTGTCGGCTTACTGATGTTTTGCCGCTACTGCCAATCGAACTTCTATCACAGCACTGACTCTGCTGTCGCCATGACCGCAGAGCTCTGTGAGCTGTTTAGGAGCAGATTTCATTGGCTGCTGACCCAGTGAACATTGAGAGCCAATCTCATTGGCTCACATTAATCACAGGGTCATGAACCAATGTAATCACCTCCTGACCAGCTCACAGGAGCAGCAAAACATCAGTAAGCCGCGTTTTTCGTACCAGCGGTCTTCATTCAGGCAGCTGATTGCTCTGCCCCCCCCCCCCCCTCTCAAAATTGTGGGCGTGGATTTTTTTTCAAATTTTGTCCGAGCCTCTGGCCACACCTATCTGTGTTGCCCTGGCCTAATTTAACCCTGCAGCATTAACACAGAGCCTGACATGACAGTTTGTGGCTTCAATTCATCAAAAGCTGATTAAAAAAAAAAAAAAAAAAACAAGCCAGGAAAATACTGCATTCGTTTTAGACTTTTTTTTGCTAATTCATCAATAATTTCACAGGTGCGGTAGATTTTTGGTAATTAACCGAAACCCATTGACAAAAACCTGTTCAGTAACAGCAGAAAAGTCTCTGTTACACGTTGTTCTCTGTGCAGTGAGGGCATTACAATAGTAAGAGGCATCCCGACATCCCTTTAGATGTGTATGTTTGTTATACTCCCTCTGCTTGCTCTAAATCTGTCTATAAGTCTTTCTTGACATTTTATTTAATTGCTACAGCTTAGATGAACTTTGAGAAGACTTTAAACATGCCCTACCTAGGTGATTTCCCCACTAGTTTCTCTGCATCTTCAAACAGGAAAGGCTCCAGGGGAAACCGGTTTTGTTGTGTCCTCTCTGCTCGCTGCCTGCAAGGTAGAAAAGTTTGTCTCTCCCGAGAAGCCTGCGGGTCGTATCAACGGGACTTTCAGGAGAGAGGGGCTGTTTCTGTTGGTTCCCTGCTCCTGTCAATCATGGGGACATCCACACAGAAGGCATTCGAAGCTGGTTTCTGACAGAGGAGAGCTGCTGATAATGATCGAACATGTTAGTGTTTTACTGCATGCTGTAACCTTGATGAATTGGCATTTACTGACATGTGTTGGAGGTGTTTACCGCACAGTCGGTAATTTACTGCACTGCTCGGTAATTTTAGGTTGCCATGTGGTAACAACCTTGATGAATTGACATTTTTCTAAATGCTCGGTAAACTCAGCTGTTTTAAGCATTACCATATTTGGTAATGCTTGATGAATTAAAGGGGTTCTGTTCAGCTTTTTAAAAACAGCCACTTACCTGGGGCTTCTATTGGCCCCCTGCAGCCGGAATGTAAGCCCTGTGTCTTTTACTGGAGGTACTCTCCAAAGACTGAAGTGGTGTGTGGTGCAGCTCATAAAAAGCAATATTTATATCACCACATTGCCTAAAGCCACATTCATAGTGTTCAAGTTGATTCATTTAATGTGTCAGACATGTTAGCATTAATACAGGCATCAAGACTATTACTTTTGTGATTGAATTACCCGGTAACTTGAGTCCAAGCAGGGAGCCACACACACAGCCAGTCTGTTATCTCCTGGATTTGAATCAGTTCTCAGCTATTACAGCCTGTAATATGGATCTCATTGAACATCTATACCTGGCATGGACAACACAAGCCACATTTAGGGGTGTAGAGGGGGGTTTCATGACAGTCTCAGTTTAAAAAATGGTAATAATTTCTAACGAGCATTCCTATTACGGTAGTTTAGATGGCAAGGTTTATGAGCTGCTGACAAAAACAGAATGGTTCCTGTACGTTTAGCCTACATTGTGCAGGCGTCTGGTTCCTATACGTTTAGCCTACATTGTGCAGGCGTCTGGTTCCTATACGTTTAGCCTACATTGTGCAGGCGTCTGGTTCCTATACGTTTAGCCTACATTGTGCAGGCGTCTGGTTCCTATATGTTTAGCCTACATTGTGCAGGCGTCTGGTTCCTATACGTTTAGCCTACATTGTGCAGGCGTCTGGTTCCTATACGTTTAGCCTACATTGTGCAGGCGTCTGGTTCCTGTACTTTTAGCCTACATTGTGCAGGCGTCTGGTTCCTGTACTTTTAGCCTACATTGTGCAGGCGTCTGGTTCCTATACTTTTAGCCTACATTGTGCAGGCGTCTGGTTCCTGTACTTTTAGCCTACATTGTGCAGGTGTCTGGTTTATTGCTTCATAGAAACCGCTGATAAAGCCAATGTTTCGGATCACACAGGGGCCATTTTTCAAGACAAAGCTTGCTCAAGGCAAGAATCTGTCTGCCACTTGTGCTTGCAAAAAAACCCCCAAAAACATAAAATGCAGACTAGGTGAATTCACCTCTAAGCATGTGACCCTGTCAGCGCATTCCGCCGCAGGGCCATATGTTTGTCATTTTTGGCGTTGTGGTGTGATGCACCAGGAGCATCGCAACGCCACAATTAAAGCAAGTCTGAAGCATTATTGAAAATAAGAAACAGATACCCTGGGCCTTATAGAGCCTTCCTGTCCTCGTCACGGTCCCCATGTTCCAGCACTGGATCCCTGGTTAAAATCTCCCGCAGCGGGAGACTTCGGCAGGCTTCAAGAGCACCCAGGCTTCCGAAGACGGTACTGCGCATGTGAGAGAGAGGGCACTCGCGTGTGCGCAGCACAGAGCAGCCCGTCTTCAGAGACTCCTGAAGCACCCCAGAAGCGGTTGAGAGCAGTCTACGACCCACTAATGCGGGGAACCTGCGGGGGAACGTGGGAACTGTGAGAAGACCAGGGGACCAGAGACTGCTGGAACTAAAAAACGGGGCCTACTGATGTCTCACTGCATGGACCCACTGCTGTCGTCGCTCACCTGTGGCCGCAGCACTATGACAGCAGAGCCGGGAGTGTTCTGCCCAGGCGCAGTAGTACTGCAGCCCCAGCTAAGTAGATCTGCTTTAAAAAAAAACAACAACCCTGGATGTTTCCTGTTTTAAATTGGTTGAACCTTCTTCATGTGAACTGCAAATTTCCTTATGTAGATGCACAGCTTTTACTGTAATGTAGAGATTCTGAGCCATGTAGTCTGGCCTGCATTGCTTTTTCTACTCTGTGTCACAAGGTTACACCTGACTGACCCATCTGAATCCAGAGAGTACAGGAAGTAAAGCTGGCCATACACTTATGGGTTGCTACACGTTGTAGCAAAATGATCAATTCCTGTCTGATCAGAATCAATTCAGATTCAATCGATTCTAATCGATTTCTACCACACACAGCACATCAGTTTTCAATTGATTTTCCAGCAGGGAATCTATTGAAAAATCAGTCGAATTGCAGCGTTGCATGCAGCACAATGCTATGGGCTTTCAATCCGCTGCCGATTTTGCCCCACTTAACCTAGATCTTACATTCTGTCCCATAAATACTTTATTATTTATATAGCACCAATATATTCCACAGCAATGTACAGAGTACGTTGTCCTTCAGAGAAGCGCACAATCTAATCCCTACCATAGTCAAATGTCTATGCATGTATCATGTAGTGTATGTATCATAGACTAGGGTCTATTTAGGGGATAGTTAATTAACTTATCTGTATGATTTTGGGATGTGGGAGGAACCCGGAGTGCCTGAAGGAAACCCACACAGACACGGGGAGAACATACAAACTCCATGCATATAGTGCCCTGGATGGGATTTGAACCGGGGACCCAGCGCTGCAAGGCGGGAAGGATAACCACTATGCCAAAATCGATTGAAAGTCCATAGGACATTTCAGGGGAATCAAAGCATCCAAAACTGCCATCAAGCTGAAACATTCTTCATGTATGTGGGCAGTTCTGAGGACATTTGGCCTGAGAATGCTGTCCAGCACTTTGCTTCTATACTGTTTACATTCACTTATCAGCCTGATAATTATTTGAATTTGTTTTTAGTTGGACTTTCATCTGTCCTAATATATGAATATCTGAAGTTTTGCAAGGCTCTGACTGTATCCTAAATGCAGTGGAGTAAGATCAGAGGTCACAGCTGTGGCCAGGCCCCAGCTCCAGGGGAGCCTGTAGAGTTCTCCTCCTATATTGCCACGCTTGTGTGGGAATGCCTGCGCAGGTGATGAAGTGAGGAAACACTCGCAAGTTGGAACTGTTGGACACGGGCCACAGCGTGTGCAGATCTGCTGTCCCTTATTAAACACTGACTTTGGTTGTCAGGAGTGTGGGCTTGTAAAGTAGCGGTGCTGAGAGGGAGAGCTCCTTACTGAGAGGTGGGTGAGCTGCGAGGCTTGTTGGGACTGTCACCTTTCATAGTCTCCATGGTGAATCCTAAAAAATAAAGGACTGAGGACCAAAATTCTTTTCATTGGGCCAATTCACTGTAGACAAGACAAATAATTTAGATTGCGCTTTTCTCCTCATGGACTCAAAGCGCCAGAGCTGCAGGCAATAGGGTGTGCTCAGTAGGTTGCAGCAGTGTTAGGGAATCTTGCCCAAGGTCTCCTTACTGAATAGGTGCTGTCTCACTGAACAGGAGGAGTAGAGATTCGAAGCCAGGTTGCCGGTGTCAGAGGCAGAGCCTTTAACCCCTTCCCGACTGCCTAAAGGCGTCGGGAAGGTGGCTCCTCCAGGACTGCCTAACGCCGATAGGCGCCAATTCCTTGGGACAGAGATTAGCACGGATGTGCATGCATCCCCGCTGAGTTACGGAAAACCTGCCAGCTAGCAGGCTGAAAAAACAAACAAAAAGGCCTAGTGCACACCAGAGCGGTTTGGTCGCGTTTTCAGATCCGATTGCGAATGTGGAAACGCTAGGGTAATGTATTTCAATGGGGTGGTGCACACCAGAGCGGGAGGCGTTTTGCTGAAACGCATACTTCCGGGCTGCTGCAGATTTTGGATTGCGGAGGCGTTTCTGCCTCCAATGTAAAGTATAGGAAAAATGCAAACCGCTCTGAAAAACGGCAGTTCAGAGCGGTTTTGCAGGCGTTTTTGTTACAGAAGCTGTTCAGAATCAGAATCATTTTATTTATCGCCAAGCACGACTTGGTCGTGCCCGGAATTGGGGTTGGCACAAGCAGGTACAGAAAAAAGGACAGGCAACAGAGATAACAGGTAGCATATCTCAAACATAATGTAGTACAGTGGTGATCCACAACAGAGAAAAACCTTGTAGTACAGTGGTGATACACAACAGAGTAGTTCAGTGGTGATACACAACAGAGAAAAACCTTGTTCGCAGTAAATATGTAGATCTGCTGTGCAGACATGCTTAAGGGACGGTTCTGGTTAGTTGAGGGAGAACGGTTCTGGCTAGTTGAAGAGCGAGCTGATGGGAGGACGGTGCGGTGGTGGAGAGGGGTGGGAGTGAGTCTAGAGAGTTCAGTGATTTGACTGCTAAGGGGAAGAAACGGTTCCTGTGTCTTGAGGTCCTGGTGTAGATGGACCGATACCTCTGGCCCGAACGGAGCCGACTGAAGAAGCGAGAGCCTGGGTGTGAGGGATCGTTAGCGGTCCGCAAAGCTCTGGAGCACAGTCTGGTGTTGTAGAGGAGGTCCAGCGGGGGGAGAGGTTTTCCAATGATTCTTTCCGCCGATTTGATGACCCTCTGTAGCTTGTGTCTATCACTGGCAGAGAAGCCAGCGTACCAGACCAATATAGAAGAGCACAGGACAGACTCAATTGTGGCTGAGTAGAAGCTTGTCAGAAGTTTCTGGTCCATACCGAACTTCCTCAGTTGGCGGAGGAAGAATAGTCTCTGCTGGGCTTTCCTCTGGATAGAGGTAGTGTTGGCCTTCCACCTCAGGTCGTTGGAGATGGTTGTGCCCAGGAGACGAGTGCAGGGGACATGTTCAGTAACAGATTTACCGTAACATTATCTGAAATCTACTACACCAAAAACGCTTCACAAAACCGCAAAATGCTAGCTAAAACGCTACAGAAAAATAAGAAAAAGCGTTTCAAACTCTGCTAGCATTTTGCGGATCTGCTAGCGGTTTTTGGTGTGCACCAGGCCAAAAACCTGCCAGAATGACTAGCGCAGTGCTGTACGGTGGACAGCCCTGTCACCTGGCTGTCCCCTAGATAGGCAGGAAAACAGAGGCGATCTATGTGATTGGATGTAAGGGAGAGGAAGTAAAATATATATAAAAAAAAAAAAAGCGATATTAAAATAAATAAAAACGGCAGCAGGACTCACCAGCAGAAAGCTCTTTTGGTGGCAAGAAAAGGAGGGCAGATTTGTGTGCTAAGTTGTATTGCCATGCAGCACACTGGTAGGCCTAGTGCACACCAAAGCGGTTCGGCTGCGGTTTGCGATCCGCTTGCGGCTGCGGATACGCTTGGGTAATGTATCTCAATGGGCTGGTGCACACCAGAGCAGGAGGCGTTTTGCAGAAACGCATACTCCCGGGCTGCTGCAGATTTTGGATTGCGGAGGCGTTTCTGCCTCATTGTAAAGTATAGGAAAAACGCAAACCGCTCTGAAAAACGGCAGTTCAGAGCGGTTTGCCAGGCGATTTTGTTACAGTAGCTGTTCAGTAACAGCTTTACTGTAACAATACATGAAATCTACTACACCAAAACCGCTTCACAAAACCGCAAAATGCTAGCTGAAACGCTGCAGAAAAAGCGTTTCAAAATCTGCTAGCATTTTGCGGATCTGCTAGCGGTTTTTGGTGTGCGCCAGGCCGTAAAGCTGCAGTGTGCTGAATTGTATAAAATTGCCTGGTCACTAGGGGGGTGTAAGCCTGTGGTCCTCAAGCGGTTAAAGTGGACCTGAACTCTTGCACAGAACAGAAAGAAATGTACCCTGTATGTGTTTAGAGAGTTTAGCCTAGGCATGGGCAAACTCGGCCCTCCAGCTGTTACGGAACTACAAGTCCCACAATGCATTTGCCTTTATGAGTCATGACTATGGCTGTCAGACACCTGCAATGCATTGTGGGACTTGTAGTTCCATAACAGCTGGAGGGCCGAGTTTGCCCATGCCTGGTTAGCCTGTCTAACTCCCTTTCATCTGTGAGTAATCACCAGTGTAATGTGATCTCTCTCCTGTGTCAGCTGACTACCATGTCACAGAAGCTAACTGGTAAACATAGGATGTTACATAGTTACATAGTTATTTTGGTTGAAAAAAGACATACGTCCATCGAGTTCAACCAGTACAAAGTACAACTCCAGCCCGTCCCCCACATACCCCTGTTGATCCAGAGGAAGGCGAAAAAACCCCCACAAGGCATGGTCCAATTAGCTCCAAAAGGGAAAAATTCCTTCCCGACTCCAGATGGCAATCAGATAAAATCCCTGGATCAACATCATTAGGCATTACCTAGTAATTGTAGCCATGGATGTCTTTCAACGCAAGGAAAGCATCTAAGCCCCCTTTAAATGCAGGTATAGAGTTTGCCATAACGACTTCCTGTGGCAATGCATTCCACATCTTAATCACTCTTACTGTAAAGAACCCTTTCCTAAATAAATGGCTAAAACGTTTTTCCTCCATGCGCAGATCATGTCCTCTAGTCCTTTGAGAAGGCCTAGGGACAAAAAGCTCATCCGCCAAGCTATTATATTGCCCTCTGATGTATTTATACATGTTAATTAGATCTCCTCTAAGGCGTCTTTTCTCTAGACTAAATAAACCCAGTTTATCTAACCTTTCTTGGTAAGCGAGACCTTCCATCCCACGTATCAATTTTGTAGCTCGTCTCTGCACCTGCTCTAAAACTGCAATATCTTTTTTGTAATGTGGTGCCCAGAACTGAATTCCATATTCCAGATGTGGCCTTACTTAACAATATGTCTTCTTCCATGAAAGCAGGAAATAGACATACTGCAGATTTATGACAGGATTTGTATCCGCTCTAACAAAAACATCTTTCTTTAAAGAGAATCTGTATTGTTAAAAATCGCACAAAAGTAAACATACCAGTGCGTTAGGGGACATCTCCTATTACCCTCTGTCACAATTTTGCCGCTCCCCGCCGCATTAAAAGTGGTTAAAAACAGTTTTAAAAAGTTTGTTTATAAACAAACAAAATGGCCACCAAAACAGGAAGTAGGTTGATGTACAGTATGTCCACACATAGAAAATACATCCATACACAAGCAGGCTGTATACAGCTTTCCTTTTGAATCTCAAGAGATCATTTGTGTGTTTCTTTCCCCCTGTTCTCATGCACTGAAGTTTCAGGCTGCTCGTTTCTTCCTGCAAACAGCTTTGCTCTTGTCTGTAATTCCTCACTATGTGAAAGCCCAGCCAGCTCAGAGGACGATTTATCCAGCTTGTAAAAGATAAGAGAGAAGAGAGAGACTGCTCTAATCTAAATAACACACAGGCAGTGTGCATAGAGGGGCCTGGAAGGGGGAGTTCATAGCAGAACCACAACACTGAAGAACTTGGCAGCCTTCCAGACACAGGCTGACAAGTCTGACAAGAGAGAGATAAGTTGATTTATTACAGAGACTGTGATAGTACAAAGTGCTGCAGTAAGCCAGAACACATTAGAATAGCTTTTGGAACTTGTAGGATGATAAAAAGCAGGATGCAATTTTTGTTACGGAGTCTCTTTAAAAGCAGACCTGAACTCTTGCACAGGACATAAGAAAAACAGAGAAATTCACCCTATATGTATTTTGAGAGTTTCGCATAATTCCCACTCATCTGTGACTAATCACAACTGTAATTTGATCTCTCAGCTGCGTCAGCAGAACAGCTAATTTGTAAACACAGGATGTTAACCCTATGTCTGCTTCCATGAAAGCAGGAGGTAGACACACTACAGATTTATTGCAGGATTTGTATCAGCTGTAACAAAGAAATGCTTTTTCTTTAAAAGGTTATTATGCTGTTGCTTATCTTTTAGAGCAGAGAGGAAGTTTTGAGTTCAGGTCCGCTTTAACCATTACACCATCCAGCCACTGCTACTGTAAACCTGTTAGTTTTGAGTTAGTTATGAAAAACTCAACCTGCATGCACTTTACATTGCTACTCATTTGATGAATAAAATGTTTTCCGTCTATAGTTGAGATGGACCCTACAGAGGTTTCTGCAATGCATACATGAGAGTTCTGCACATCTATGCGATATACGGTAGATATGGTACCAGCCTAAATATTTGTCAGCCAAAACTAAAGGCCCTTGAAAAATGGAAAGAAGAAACGGAGAGCCCAATATGGTGTACTATTGTTGGGGTACACAAGAAATGTTTGTAAAACTGATAGGAAATCAGGGGTCGAGTCCTGCGTGGACGCGGGTGAACGGCGTTCACCCACTTTTTCTTCAGAGTGAACGCCGTTCACCCTGGCTTGTGTGGAGGGAGCAGAGCAGAGAAGGTGAGCTATGGGGACAGTGGGGATGGGCGGACATCTCCCCCCCCCCCCCCCATCCCTCACCTTTGTGCTCCCCTTCCTGCCTCTCCCCTCCAGCGTTGTTAAGTGTCGGGCCCGGCGGCGAAAGTGGGCAGAGACTTTCCACCTTCTTCCAGCCGCAAGGGACGCTCCGCTCTGTGTGCGGCTAGAAGACCAGACTAGCCGCACACAGAGCGGAGCGTCCCTTGCGGCTGGAACGAGGTAAGTCTCTGCCCACTTTCGCCGCCAGGCCCGACACTTAACAACGCTGGAGGGGAGAGGCAGGAAGGGGAGCACAAAGGTGAGGGATGGGGGGGAGATGTCCGCCCATCCCCACTGTCCCCATAGCTCGCCTTCTCTGCTCTGCTCCCTACGGGTGGGGGCACACCTGGGTAACCTGGGCACATATACCCCTGCCTACATATACTGGGGACATATACCTCTGGCTACATATACTGGGGGCATATCCCACTGGCTACATATACTGGGGACATATACACCTGCCTACATATACTGGGGACATATACCTCTGGCTACATATACTGGGGACATATACCTCTGGCTACATATACACCTGCCTACATATACTGGGGACATATACCCCTGCCTACATATACTGGGGACATATACACTTGCCTACATATACTGGGGACATATACCCCTGCCTACATATACTGGGGACATATACCCCTGCCTACATATACTGGGGACATATACCCCTGCCTACATATACTGGGGACATATACCCCTGCCTACATATACTGGGGACATATACCCCTGCCTACATATACTGGGGACATATACCCCTGCCTACATATACTGGGGACATATACCCCTGCCTACATATACTGGGGACATATACACCTGCCTACATATACTGGGGACATATACCCCTGCCTACATATACTGGGGACATATACCCCTGCCTACATATACTGGGGACATATACCCCTGCCTACATATACTGGGGACATATACCCCTGCCTACATATACTGGGGACATATACCCCTGCCTACATATACTGGGCATATATACCCCTGCCTACATATACTGGGCATATATACCCCTGCCTACATATACTGGGCATATATACCCCTGGCTACATATACTGGGCATATATACCCCTGCCTACATATACTGGGCATATATACCCCTGGCTACATATACTGGGCACGTATACCCCTGACTACATATACCGGGGACATATCCCACTGGCTACATATACTGGGCACATATACCCCTGGCTACATATACTAGGCAACTATACCTCTGGCTACATATACTGGGGACTACTATACTCATGGCTACTTATACTGGGGACACCTATAGACCTGGCTACCTGGGGGTACCTATTTTGGGGGAACTGCTGTCAGATTATCTGCATTTTTGTGGAACCGCTGTTATGTATTTTGGGGAACAGCTGCCAAATTATGTGTATGTTAGGGGAACGGCTGCTGCCAGATTACGTGTATTTTGGGGAACTGCTGCCAGATTGTGTATGTTTGGGGGACCACTACTGCCAGATTATATGTCCTTTGGGTGTTACGTGTATTTTGGGTGATCCGCTGCCAGGTTTCGCGTATTTTGGGGAACTGCTTCCAAATTATGTGTATGTTGGTGGAACTGCTGCTGCCACATTGTCTATTTTGGGGGAACCACTTCCATATTATCTGTATTTTGGAGGAACTTCTACCAGATTATGTGTCTTTTTGGTGAAATGCTGTCAGATTACATCTATTTTTGGGGGATACACTACGGCAGAGCTCAAACTTCCTTGGCAGACCTTTTACATCACTGCTAAGGTCATGTATATTTGGCTCCACCCATGACCACGCCCATGGTGTGCTTGACCACGCCCACTTTTTGCCATTCTCCGAGTGAGTCCACTCACTTCTTTTCCCAGGACTAGACCCCTGTAGGAAATATACTCACAAAGGTGGGCTACCACACAGGCAACCACTGTATAGGCAGGTGGAGAGAATTAGAACCTGCCCCCACTCAGGTTTAAGAAGTCGCTCTCTGTAGACAGGAAAAAAAAAAAGAGGGAACACCCCTCCACCAAGGGTGGACTTCACTAGACAATAAGTAAAAATTTGAACAGAGACGCCAAAAAGGATAAAAACGTCTAAAAACCGTTTAAAAAAAAAGGGGGGCGTCATGGCGGACTAACCTCCCTTGTAGATCAACAGACGTACGATTGTTATTTTAATAAAAAAAAACATTTATTGGAAGCTAGTTTCTAGTAACATAATCATGTTCTGTTCTATTGAGAGGGGAGGGGACTGCAGTGGACTACAGGTGGCCAGCTCTTTACTGCAAACTGCAGTTTTACTCCTCTAACTTGATGCTCCTCCCAATTCCTGGCCACCTAAACTGAATAAACAAAACAAACAAACACAGAACATTTATATAGCGCTTTTCTGGACTCAAAGCGCCAGAGCTGCAGCCACTAGGACGCGCTCTATAGGCAGTAGCAGTGTTAGGGAGACTTGCCCAAGGTCTCCTACTGGATAAGTGCAGGCTTATTGAACAGGCAGAGCCAAGAATCGAACCCAGATCTCCTGTGCCAGAGGCAAAGCCCTTAACCATTACACTATCCAGCCACTATAGATACGCAAGTCACATGGTACTCAGTTATGCATTTCACATCATAGAGGCATGGATCTAATCGAGATCTTTGTGGCTATGCGCCTTTATTAACGGACAGCCTATCCCTTCAGTCATTCACTAGGGAAGTATGACTGTGATGGAGATTGCAGATGGAAGCACCCCATGCCTATGGTTAGGTACAGACACACACAATTTTGATTGGCCAATGAATGGACAATTTTACCACTTCCATGTAGTGTGAGTACCAACAGACTTTGATACTATGTACAGACTGTAGGTAAGCTATCATACTACATAGAGGTGGTAAAATCAGCCAATCAGAATTGGATGTGTGTACACACCTATTATAATTGGGTAATTACTGACCAATTTTACCACCTCCATGTAGTATGAGAGCTTACCCATACAACTTGATCATAGTATTCAGTAGCTGTTGACCTTCATACTACATGGAAGTGGTAAAATTGGTCAGTGATTGGCCAATCAGAATGGAAGGTGTGTCCCAGTCAGCCTTCAGACATGTTAATATGGATATTAGGGATGGTTGATGAGACCACCTTAACAGGTTAAAATTGGACCATTTTCAAGTTTCATAAATAATTTGCATAATCCATCAACACATGATAATTTGCATCACACTGGTGGATACTAGGGATGAGCGGTCAAAAGTGAATCACTGTTCTGCCTAATTTAAAAACAGGGCCTTTGTACATGCGGCCCATGGCGGAGCGGTTTAACTTACCCTTGTTACCACCTCTAAAAACAATGTATAGATCATTTCAGTGTGATAAGTACTGGTAAAGTTATTGGCAGATGAATGGACACAGCGCTGAAATGTGAAAAACGATTGTGTGTTTAAAGAGAGAGTAAAGCCATTAAAAGTACCTCTTTATTTCCCAGTCCTGTTCAGCATTAAGATCAAAGATGATTTGCAGCATCCCCGCGGCAGAACGAGGTATTTATAACCCCGAAAATCCCGGGGGGCAAAATTGTACAACTTTCCAAGTCGCAGATTTTGCTGCCCGGGGAGGCAGAGCTTAGCGCTGTAGCTCTGCCTCCAGTCCATTCAATCTCCACCAATCTCCAACTCTCTCTACCCCTCTCAGTGAAAGAAGATTGAGAGGGGCCGGGAGAGCCAGAGATTCACTGGACTGGAGGCAGAGCTACTGCGCTCAACTCTGCCTTTTCCAGGAAGTAACAGACAATTTTGCCCCCGGGGATTTCTGGGGGATAAATACATCCTTCTGCTGCGGGGATGCGGTGAATCGTCTTTGATCTTAAAGAGGACCTTCAGCCCAAACAAACATACAGTCATTAAGTTACATTAGTTATGTGAATTAAAATAGGTAATATAATCTCTTACCCACCCTGTTTTAAAAGAACAGGCAAATGTTTGTGATTTCATGGGGGCAGCCATCTTTTTCATGGGGCAGCCATCTTTTTGGTTGAAAGGAGGTGACAGGGAGCACGAGACAGTTCCAACTGTCCTTATCACCCCTCCCAGCTGCACGCACTAGGCAACGAGAACAACATCAGAAATCCCATCATGCTTTGCACAGCATCAGGGGGAAAATGCCCGTGCAGATTTCTTTGATGGGGTGGAGCTTAGATTCTGTGCAGCTAAAAATGGGTAATAAAAACAAAGTTCTGATGCTGTGAAACAGTTAAACACCAAGCCTTTTTTATAATAATAATGGCAGTATTTGTATAGCGCCTTTCTCCTGTCGGACTCAAAGCGCTTGCGAGGCAGCCACTAGAGCGCACTCAGTAGGCAGTAGCAGTGTTAGGGAGTCTTGCCCAAAGAACTCCTTACTGAATTACTGGCTTACTGAACAGGCGGAGCCGAGATTCGAACCCAGGTCTCCTGTGTCAGAGGCAGAGCCCTTAACCAGTACACCATCCAGCCACAGCCACCGCTTTTTTAGTGCTGCTGAATAGATTTTTAGTCTGGAGGTTCACTTTAATGCCGAAGACGACTGGGAAATAAAAAGAGGTAATTTAAATGGCTTCAGACTCTCTTTAAAGAGGGATTGTCAGACACAAAATCAAATTCCATTTACCCACTGCTCTGTGTTTATTATGCTGCCAGGAATCTCACCCTGCATTTCAAGCACTCCGATCTATTCACAAATGTTTGTTTAGTAATAAATCTTATATCAGTCAGCCTGGCTCTATTCTATCACCATCACCAAGGAGAAAGCTTGTCATCTTCCCTCCCACATTGCTGCTCCTCACTGATTGGCTGAGAGCAGTTCAGTGTGACAGGCTGAGGCTATGGAAAACTAAAGTTTGCTTTCTTAAAACAGAAAGTATTTGCGATAATGCAGGATGGAGTTAACTCTGACATGTCTCCCAGTGCATCACTGCTGAAATATGCAAATCAACCATTGTCATCCTTAGAAGCTAAACACACCTCCAGAACCGCTGGAATGCAATGATGTGTCAGCTGTTAATTGTACAGAGCCACAATAATCCAACATGCATACAGACTGCTTGGTCTTCATCAGTGCATGGCATGGATTTATGTGGATCTATGGAGTAGGGCTTGTAACACTGAGAGGTACAGACTAACCAGCAAGCTCATGGTGAATCAGAACTCACTGGAGTGTGTGAGGGGCTACAATGGTCCTAAAAGCCCCGTTACTAAAATGCTATGGAAAACAAAAGTTTGCTTTCCTAAAACAGAAAGTATTTGCGATAATTGAGGATGGAGTCAGCTCTGATCCTGTGCTCACACATTTAGAAATCAAGCCAGACATGACACACTACAGATTGGAAGAGAAAAAAAAAAAGTAAGGGAGGAAATGCCATCAGGATTTGGCTTCAGAGGGAATTAAAAAAAATGGAAAACTAGCAGGAGCAGAATTCTTTTAATTTCCCATGTAAAATTCACTAACATAAAAATGGACAGTACAATACATCTGTTATGCAAGTAGATCAAAAACTTATCTACTTATATACAGTGCTGCCAGTAATTGTTCATACCCCTGGCAAATTTTGACTTAAAGTTGCTTTTATTCAACCAGCAAGCAATTTTTTTGACAGGAAATAACAGGCATCTCCCAAAAAATAAGACGATGTACAAGGCATTATTATGAGGCATTATTGTGGAGAAAAATATTTTTCTGCTCTCATTTACATTTGAGCAAAAAGTGTCCAGTCCAATATTATCCATACCCTTCTCAATAATCAATAGAAAAGCCTTTATTGGCTATTACAGCAATCAAACACTTCCTATAATTGCAGACCACCTTTTTGCATGTTTCCACAGGTATTTTTGCCCATTCATCTTTAGCAATGAGCCCCAAATCTTTCAGGTTGGAGGGTTTTCTTGCCATCACATTGATCTTTAGCTCCCTCCACAGATTCAAGTCAGGACTCTGGATGACCCACTCCAAAACGCTATTATTGTTGTCTGCTAACCATTTCTTCACATTTGCTGTGTGTTTTGGGTCATTGTCATGCTGAAATGTCCACTGGTGCCCAAGGCCACGTTTCTCTGCAGGCTGCCTGATGTTGTTGTTGAGAATCCTCATATATTGATGTATTGCTCTTTTTTCATGATAGTGTTTACTGTGATTAGGTTCCCTGCTCCATTGGCTGAAAAACACCCTCAAAGCATTAGGTTCCCACCATCATGATTGACAGTGGGGATGGTGTTCTTTGGGTTGAAGGCTTTTTTTTTCTTCACCAAATTAAGCAAACATCATTGTGACCAAACAATGCAATTTTTGTTTCATCTGACCATAAATCTTCTTTGTCCAGTTGAGCATTTGCAAAGGCCAAGCAAGCTTTTGTGTGCCTTATCTGGAGAACTGGCATCCTTGGTCTGCATCCATGGAACCGGGCAGTGTGCAGTGTCCGTTGGATTGTCTGCCTTAAGACATTGCCACCAGCAAAGCCCAGATTCACCAGGATGGCCTTGGTGGTGATCCTTGGATTCTTTTTCACCTCACTATCCTCCTGGTCAGCACAGGTGTCACTTTTGGCTTCCGACCACGTCCTCGAAGATTTTCCACAGTGCAGAACATCTTGTATTTTTTAATAATATTTTGCACTGTAGCCACTGGAACTTGAAAACATTTAGAAATGGCCTTGTACCCCTTTCCTGACTTGTGAGCAGCCACAATGCGCAGCCGCAGGTCCTCACTGAGCTCCTTTGTCTTAGCCATGACTGTCCACAAACCAACTGCAGAGAGCTGCTGTTTTTCACCTGTTGAGTGTATTAAAACAGCTGCTCCCAATTAATCAGGGTAATTAGGATGCTTTAGAACAGCTTGGACTATTTGGAATGGTATAGAACTTTGGATTTTCCCACAGACTGTGATAGTTTGTGAAAGGTATGAATAATTTTGGACTGGACACTTTTTGCTCAAGCGTAAATAAAAGCTGAGAAATGTTTTTCCCCACAATAATGCCTCTTATACATCGTCATCTTCTCTTTTGAAAGACACCTATGTCATTTCCCATAAAAAAAAAAAAAAATTACTTGGTGGTTGAATAAAAGTAACTTTAAGTCAAAATTTGCCAGGGTTATGAATAATTATGGGTAGCAATGTATGAGGTTTTTTTTCTCCTGGCATAGAATGGCTGAGCCTGGCACTCTGCTACTCTGGAAAAACTCTTAGGGCCCATTTGCACTATCGCGAATTCGCATGCGTTTTTCGCATGCAAATTCGCATAGCAATACAAGTGAATGGGACTGTTTCCACTTGTCAAGATTCCTTTGCGTTTTTCTGTGCAGAAAAAATTCGCATAGCAGAGCCATCAGAATTCGCATACCGCTATGCGAATCGCATACAATGTATTTAATAGGAAATTCACATGAGGTTTAGGTATGCGATGGGAATTCGCATGAAAATTAGCATAGAAACAATGGAAAAGCACACCAGCACTGCCATGGTTAAATTCGCATACATCGTCATCCATGCGAATTTTCATGCGAATTCGCATAGACCCGCATGCGAAATTCGCATCCGCATGCAAATTTTTACCGCGGCGATTCGCACCGCACAAGTGGAAATGCAGCCTTAGAGGTGAAGTGGTTAACGAGAACCCGAGGTGGGTTCTAAGAATCCTAATAGCAGAGAGAGGCTGGCTGTGCATATATAATCACCAGCCTCTGTTGCTAAATATCGTCCCTCCAGGGCCCCCCTGCATTCTGCTCTGCCCCCCATAAATCACAGCTGCGCTGTCGACACGCAGCGTGTCACCAGCCGACTGTTTACAATTGCCTATCAATCTCCGCTGGTCCCCCACCTCCTCCAATCAGCGGTGAGGGAAGGGATGCGGGCGGGGACCGGAGCTATAGAGGAGGCGGGGGGGGGGGGGGCGTCGAAAATTGATAGGCAATTGTAAACAGTCGACTGGTGACACGCTGCGTGTCGACAGCGCAGCTGTGATTCATGAGGGGGCAGAGAAGAGCGCAGGGGGGCCCTGGAGGGACGATATATAGCAACAGAGGCTGGTGATTATATGCACAGCCAGCCTCTGTCTGCTCGGGTTCTCTTTAATGTTCCTTCAGGATTGCCAGGCAACTGGTATTGCCTAAAGTGAACCTGAATTGAAGTTCAGGACATAAAAGCAGATACTTGCATAAGATTGAAGTCTCTGGATACCGTAGAGGCTTTCTGTGTCCTCCTTGCCCTGCTGCCGCTCGCTGGGACCCTCCGGAAGTTCCAGGCCACGCTCCTCTTCATGTACAATGCTTTTCCTTACTTTACAGGCACGGCCGTACTTGCACAGGCGCAGTAAAGCCATGCGAATGTATAAAGGAGTACAGCCTGGATCTTCAGTTAGGCCTAGTGCACACCAGAGCGGTTCTGCTGCGGTTTGCGATCCGCTTGCGGGTGCGGATCCGCTAGGGTAATGTATTTCAATGGGCTGGTGCACACCAGAGCGGGAGGCGTTTTGCAGAAACGCATACTCCCGGGCTGCTGCAGATTTTGGATTGCGGATGCGTTTCTGCCTCATGTTAAGTATAGGAAAAACGGCACTTCAGAGCGGTTTGCCAGGCGTTTTTTGTTACAGTAGCTGTTCAGTAACAGCTTTACTGTAACAATACATGAAATCTACTACACCAAAACCGCTATACAAAACCGCAAAACGCTAGCTGAAACGCTGCAGAAAGAGAAGAAAAAGCGTTTCAAAATCTGCTAGCATTTTGCGGATCTGCTAGCGGTTTTTGGTGTGCACCAGGCCTTAGACAGGCTCTAGCACAGCGTGGGAAGCCTTGACAGGATCCAGAGGCTTCTTCTCAGATGATTTTCTGGTGTTTGAGTGAGGTTCACCTCAGGAACACTTTAAAAGGAAATAAACATGGCAGCTTCCATATTCCTCTCAGTGCATTTTCAGGCAACGCTAATTGAAATCTACACCGTTTGGTAGCCGTTACCCCCTGGCAGGCCACAGATTTCACTCACCACCGCCACATGCTCTTGCTGCTCTCTCCCTCGCTGCAGTCCACTCACCCTGACACCGGTATAGCAGCAGTGCTCTGTAAACCGGTCAGGAGCAGATTTCATTGGCTCTTGACCCCATGATCACTGCAAGCCAATTACATTGGCTCACATTGATGACAGGGTCAGAAGCCAATGAAATTGGTTCCTGACTGGCTCAGAGCTCTGGGCAAATGGACTGGGGGGACAGATGAGCAAAGTGAACAGTGGTTGCTGCAATTCCATGCCGCGTGACGTCGACAAGCCCGTTTTTGGTGCCAGTGGTCTCTAGTCCTTTTAAGGGACCAGAGGCCATTGGTACTGAAGCGATTAAAGTGTAACTGTTGGGTATAAAATCAATTCTTTATTTTTATCTGGTAAACATGTAATAAGGATGCTAAGCATGCAATCCAAAAGTTAAAATCGCTATTACTTTTCTTGTTTTTAAATGATCGTTCCCCAGTATACCTGACACTTATTTGGTACGTTGCCGCACAAAGGAAGTTGCAGGGCATGCTGGGTTGTCTTTTTTTGCTTCTTTATTTCCCCTCAGACTTAACTAATGTACAGAAGCAAAAAAGGACAACCCAGCATGCCCTGCAATTTCCTTTTTGTGGCAACGTACCAAATAAGAGAGTCAGGTAAACTGGGGAATGATCATTTATAAACAAGAAAAGTAATAGAGATTTTAAATTTGGATTGCCTGGTTAGCATCCTTATTACTTGTTTACCAGATAAAAATAAAGAATTGATTTTATGCCCGACAGTTACACTTTAAACAATATCTGAGGTTAAAACAAAAAAAAAAGTTAAGCTTTACTTACCTGGGGCTTCTTCCAGCCCCTAGAAGAATATGTGGTACTACAGAGATTCTGCTGTCTATCAGGCTGCTGTTGTCCACTCTGTATAATCGTTAACCCCAGTTGGGTTGTGGGCTTCTGTGCATGCATGCCACAAGCCTCTTGCGACCGCGTTTCTGTAGCAGGGAGCATTCTGCCCTTGCACAAAGTCTCTGTAAACTGCACAAATGAAGAACGCTCCATGGTGCGCAACATTCCTGCACATGCGGAGAAGCCCACGAAACAGCCATGGTTGGCGATCATACGGAGGGGACAGAAGAAGCTAGGAGGGAAGCAGTATATCAACTCTGAAGCAGAAGTTACAAGAAAGTAAATAATAACTTTTTTGTTTTACCTCGGGTATCCTTTAAGACAAAGCAAATTTGAATCAAGATTCAAAACTTCCTGTCGAGCCTAGGCTATGTGCTACCTGCTTAGTGCTTACACCACCAAATTAGTGTTGTCCGGATCATGAACGATTCGGATCTTTGATCCGAATCTATTTTATGAGTGGATCATCCGAATCATCAAAATGAGTGATTCGGATCGCAAAAGGGGCGGGGCCGGGAGCGACACGCCCCCTCTCAGCGGGCAGCGGGGTCTTGGAAGCAGAGCTGAGATGGATCGCTCTGTTGGAAGGGAGGCAGCCTTGCAGGGAGACAGGTAGATGAGAGAGAGGGGACATGGTGCCACTGCCAGATATGTGTAGAGCACACATACTGGCTATAACGTGCTGCCCATTATAGGCTGTCTGTTCCGTAGTGCTGCACAGTGAACACATGGGAAGCTTTTGGCTCAGCATAGCTCAGTAACTTTGCAGACAGTGTGATTGAAAGGCAATATAATCCTCCTGCACTCGGCACTAAACTGCTGCACTTATCTTCTGGGAATGCTTTCTTTCACTGTGCGACCTTTTCTTTCAAAGTGTACAGATGAACATATAGGTGAAATATATGTAAAGCATATGACTTCAGCATGTGGGTATTACGTGCAAACATTTCTGCTCTCTGCTCGTCCCTCCTCCCTTCTCTGTCCACTCCCTGCCCTCTGTCCATCTTCTCCCCTTCTCTGTGTGTCCACTCCCTCCCCTTCTCCTGTCCACAGACCTGTCCTGCTGTTCATTTCACCCCGAATGCTTCCAGTAGTAAAATGATCCGAGATTCGAATCAAAGATCCGGATCTCTTCAATGATCCGATTCGAATCATCCGGATCATTGAAAAGATCCGAACTTCCCATCTCTACACCAAATGCCGTCTGCCGCAGTATCTATAAAAACAGCTGCCTGACAGAATCCCCGCCCCTTAGGAGGTCTAACACTGCACTGCAAATAGCCTGACAGCCGCCCATCACCCTCCGCCCCACCCACTCCAGCTCTGCAATATCTTCTCATTGGTTGCCCAACTTACCCCACCGTTGTCAACTACATGCTCCCGCCCCCTGCACCTTACTCTAATCCAGCCCATAGAAACGAGGGAGAGTGCCGATTGGTTCCCAGTGCAGTAAGCACGCCCATCCCTCCGGTTTCGAGAATCTGATTGGGTGTCTCTCGATCCGTCACCCCCGTCTGTCACTTGCCCCGCCTGTGACTGAGGCTCTGGCAGGTAACGGCTAGGTGCGCGTGCTGCAGTCCCCGGCGGAAATATGAAGCACTATGAGGTAAGCGAGGGTCTACCGGAGAGTGTGCGTGTGAGGCGTGAATGTGAGGCCCCTCCCTCCCCCGCTGCCGCGTCCGTCACGTCCTCTGGCCGGTATAATTCGCTCGCTGACTCTGGGAAGAATGTGGGAAGGCGCACGGCGCTACGGGGGCTGGGAGGGGACAAACTCCATAACAAAGCGAATCAGTCTAGGGATAGTCTAGTAATGTGAGTGGCTAGTCTGTGACAGGCTCCTTACAGACTGACTGGCAGCTATAAATAATCTGTGCTGCGTCTCCCTGGCCTGAGGATTTCCCATACAGGGGATTCTCTCTACTGCTTACAGGAAGGAAGTCACATTTCACAGTGTCCCAGTGCTGACGATGTATGGGGACAGGGACATATAATTGCATGGGGAAACCAATGAGAAGTCGTAGCAATACAGCTAGTCATTTGGCAGCTGATCGACCATCTGATCCTAGAATTATAATCCAATTGGATGCAAATTGGCGTTGCCAGACCGAGGAATGTATTGATCTGGTATGCTTGGTATTTTTGGGCCAATATGATCGATCGTGTGCACGGTGTGATGAGCATTGAACATGATGGAAGCCCTGGCATTGTCCCCCTAAAGGATAATGTGCTACCCTGCTGGTGCGTTTATACATTACCTGTCTGCTGTCACCTGCCCATCCATCTTCCTCCATTCGCACCTCATACGCTAGCGGCATACAGCAGGTGGCACATGTGTGAGGCACGGATGGAATGCTTACATGCTGGTAGCATGTGAGGCACAGTAATATATGGGGGCTCATTTACATTAAAGGGGCAGAGACATCGCAAGGTCGATTCCCGAGAGTTTTCTTGCTGAAATCGATTGGGTATCAACCTGCGGTTTATGGACAGCGACAGATCTCTCTGATCAGGTAGAGATGGGTCTCTTGCTCGAATCTGGCCATACATCGCCAGATGTATGGGCACCTTATACCAGACATGCCCATCAGATCAATTCCCAAACCATTCTGCACACTGAGTTCAACTGAAATCTGTACAGCATCAACGTCCTGCTTGTTGCGGACATCCACCCCCCCCCCCCCCCCCTGCTACTCTCGCTGACCCATTTCCACTGGGAATTTCCAAGATCTCGGATCACTCTTGATAGATGATCAGCCTACAGTCAGTGGAATGTGTTGGAGAAAGTAGATGTCTGTCAGACTCAATCAATGTAGGAAAAAAAAATCAATACATGTGTGTCCAAGTAGAGCATCTGCAGGAAAATTGGCTGCCTTTGAGAACTGATAAGGTGCCCGAGAACAGTAAAATAATAATGTTATAAAGGTCATATGCATAGCCCCGCCCCCCCACATGCCCTTCACAAAGGGACATACAGGAAGTGGACAGGGACAGGAAGTGCATCACTGGGATTCCCAGGTTTCCCCGTCATTACCCATGCCGCACACATTAAAACATTCTGCGTCCCCAATTCACCTTTATTATTTCTGCTGCCGCGGAAGTCTGGCAGTAACGTGCTATTGACTTTGCAGCGCCTAGTCGGGCACTTGCAGCACGGCGGGACAAGGTAAGGGTGCTAGGCCCCCGTTGTGTTACCTTACAGTTAAACAGAGTAACACAATGGCTATCATTCATAAAGCATTTCCGCATGGGGAAATGCTTAAAACAGCTGACTTTACCGAACACTCAGCAAGTTCGGCATTCATAAAGCCTCTTTCCGCATGAAAAACTGACACTACCGAGCAGAGTGATAAATCACCGCCTTGTGTGGTGATTTTCGTAAAAAATGTAACAAAATTATAATTCATAAAGATTACCTCAAGCGGTATGAGGACGGGAAATACCGCTTACTCTTATGTGGCGATAACAATGTAAAGTTAATGGAGACACAGACCTCCCAGGCAGCTGCAGTGGAGTGGAACACGGGGAAATGTATCAACTCGGCAGCTTCCTGTGTCTCCGCAAGCCTACTGCCAACCTAGTTCGGGAAATCTCCGCAGTGCTATCGCACCTGAACACTTTTTTATGAATGCCCACCCAGAAGTCTAAAATACCGGCAGCTGTGTTTTCCCACACTGATTCTCCTTACCGACAGCTCTTTTATGAATGATACCCAATGTGGAAATTCCAATGCAAGTGTACAAACGGCCTCAAGCACTCATTGTCCTTACATGTCCAATTGATCGATTTCGACCTACGATCGATATAGCCTTGCTCTGCATAAAAACAATGCACCACTGACCTTCGATCGATTTTCAATAGATTCCGTGCTGAAAACTTTTAAAGGGGTTCTTTTAGGTTTAAAAAAGTTTTACTTACCTGGGGCTTCTACCGGCCCCCTGCAGACGTCCTGTCCCACGCCAGTCCTCAAGGATCCTCCAGTCCCCCGTTGTGGCTCATGCTTCATACACACTTGAGATAAAAGTCTTTGGAAAATGCAAGATCACAGACCAATTTTACCCCCTTCCATGTAGTATGAGAGCCTTACTCTACACAGTCTATTCTATGGAGCTGAACTCCCCATCAGATAAAATCTTTGCAAGATGCTGCACACAAAGATGCCTGTACACACTCAAAAGATCATTATCTGCAAAAGATCTGGTACTGCTAAAAATCCATTCCTGCAAAATGCATTCATAGTCTATGAGATCTGCAGATCCTCATACACACCTGGTTTAACAGACTTCATCTGCATATCTGGCAATCATCTGCAGATCTGAAAATCCATCCTGGTGGATCTGATCTGCAGATGATTGTCTGTTAAACCAGGTGTGTATGAGGATCTGCAGATCTCATAGACTATGAATGCATTTTGCAGGAATGGATTTTTTGCAGGAACAGATCTTTTGCAGATAATGATCTTTTGAATGTGTACGGGCATCTTTGTGTGCAGCATCTTGCAAAGATTTTATCTGATGGGGAGTGCAGCTCCATAGAATAGACTGTGTAGAGTATGGCTCTCATACTACATGGAGGGGGGTAAGATTGGTCTGTGATCTTGCATTTTCCAAAGACTTTTATCTCAAGTGTGTATGAAGCATCACTCTCCGTTTGGCGACTTACAGTCGACCACATCTGCGCATGTCACCGGGAGCATCTTGCGCAGTGGGGGGGATGGGACCGGAGGATCCTTGAGGACCGGCGTGGGGACATGACGTCTGAAGGGGGCTGGTAGAAGCCCCAGGTAAGTGAAACTTTTTTTTTTTTTCTTTGAATTTTAAAGAACCCCTTTAAAAATGGATGTTCTGTGTATGTTTAGAATTAATCTCTCTCTGATCAGATTCCAATCAGAGAGGGCTTGATGATTGTGCAGATTCAGGTGCAATCTATTAGGGCCCATTTCCACTACCGCGAATTCGCATGCGTTTTTCGCATGCAAATTCGCATAGCAATACAAGTGAATGGGACTGTTTCCACTTGCGTTTTTCTGTGCAGAAAAAATTCGTGCATAGAAACAATGGACAATCACACCAGCATTGCCATGGTTAAATTCGCATACATAGTCATCCTTGCGAATTCGCATGCGACTTCGTATGAAGATTCGCATACACCCGCATGCGAAATTCGCATCCGCATGCAAATTTTTACCGCGGCGATTCGCACCGCACAAGTGGAAATGCAGCCTAAGTGTGTGGCTAGCTTCAGGAAAAGAATTAGGGGAAGCGGAACTGGAACTTTGTATAGGACTCTGGGGGCTGGAACCTACTAGAGCGATTTTATGAACGTTTATGGAGTGATTCAAACCGCTAGCGCTTTCCCTAAACGCTCAGCTAATGTTAATGAATGGGCCAAGTTCCACTGGAGCGATTGGTGTTACCAAATCGCAAAACGCAGGACATGCAGCATTTTTAACGTTAGAGATTAGCGTTAGTGTATCTGCATTGTAAAGTATATAAACGCTGGAATAATCGCTCCTCAAAACCTACACTGAGCGATTTTGTTAGCGTTTTGAAGTTACTGCACACTGTAACAAAATTAAAATTAATTGAAAGGACCAATCAGAATTAAAACGCTAATCGCTACACAACCGCTGGCAAATAGAATACACTTTTTAAAATTGCTCCTGAAAACGCTCATGAAATCGCTTGCAAACCGCTCATACAAAACGCTAGCGTTTGTGATTAGCGATAGCATTTTGTAGTGGGTTCCAGGCCTGACAGATTAATCCCAGAATCTTATTAGCTGTGTGCCAAATCACCTAACTATAATTCCAGCGATTGTTGAAGAAGAATAACCGGAAAGGCGAATTGAAGATAACATCTGTAATCAGTTAACATCGCAGGTTGACAGTCATTTGACAGCACAGAGCCACCTCCACATTTCCCACAAGAACATGCCATTCACACCTCCACCCTTTTACATAGGACAAAATGCTCAGCTGCCTAAACTAGCACCTGAAAGGGCCTTTTCACATGGGCAGCTGAACTGCACTCTCAGTGAGCAGTTACCAGGCAGCATACATTTGAAATCGGCGCCGGGAGACTTGGGCGCAGGATACAGCTGGTATATGGCTGATCCTGCTTCTGCACAAGTCCGGGCCGTGTTAATTACTATTCCCCCTCCAGGCCGCCATAGATAGTGGGGGAATGATATAAAGCCAAATTATTGTGTTTTAATAGCAACTTCAGCTTCGTCTTCTGACGGCGCCGACGTTCCTCACTGAGCGGCGCTATAGATGTAATTCCTATTATAGTCTATGGTGGCGCTGGCTGCACCCAAATCTTCCTGCGCTGAAAAGGACTGCTCCAACCTATCAACTGCTTGTGTGAAAGGGCCCAAACAGCCTGTTCACAGAAGTCACAAGCGTGTACATAGCTTTTAGCTAGCAAACACTATGCAGTGTTTTAAAGGTAATATCCGAGCTTAGAAAAAAGACACCTATTTAAAAGGGCACTACAGCGGAAAAAAGTAAACTTTAAAATATGTGCAAACATATACAAATAAGAAGTACATTTTTTCCAGAGTAAAATGAGCCATAAATTACTTTTCTCCTATAATGCTGTCACTTACAGTAGGCAGTAGAAACCTGACAGAGGTGACAGGTTTTGGACTAGTCCATCTCTTCATAGGGGATTCTCAGCAAGGCTTTAAAGGGAAGGTTCAGGGAGGGTGCCAAAAAAATAAAAATCAATTTCCACTTACCTGGGGCTTCCTCCAGCCCGTGGCAGGCAGGAGGTGCCCTCGCCGCCGCTCCGCAGGCTCCCGGCACCTCCTGCCTGCCACGGGCTGGAGGAAGCCCCAGGTAAGTGGAAATTAATTTTTATTTTTTAGGCACCCTCCCTGAACCTTCCCTTTAAATCTTTATAAAGATATTCCCGAAAAAAAATTGAAACAATGACGCTGGCCAGCTTCCCTGATCGCTACACAGTTTTTTTGGCAGTTGGACAGAGCAACTGCCATTCACTAAGTGCTTTTGAAAATAAATATATCCCTGAGAATCCCCCATGAAGAGATAGGCTAGTCCAAAACCTGTCGCTTCTATCAGATTTCTACTGCCTACTGTAAGTGACAGCAACATAGGAGAGAAGTAATTTATGGCTCATTTTACTCTGGAAAAAATGTACTTCTTATTTGTATGTGTTTGCACATATTTTACATTTTACAGTTTTTCGCTGTAGTGCCCCTTTAACTGGGGCTTCCTCCAGCCACTAGCAGCTGCTCGCCGCAGCTCCGCTCTCAGCCACTGGTTTCTGATGGTGCAGAGGCTGACCTTGCCAGGTCGTCCTCTACTGCGCCTGCACTCACACCACTGTCAATCACTCGCACGTGGTGTGTAATGCGTAGGTTCAGTAGTTCTGCGCTGTACACTCCACACCACGTGCGAGTGATTGACAGCGGTGCTTGCGCATTAGAGGACTTCCTGGCGAGGTCGGCCTCTGCACTGTCGGGGGCCAGCGGCTGAGAGCGGAGCTGCGGCGAGGGACATAGCAGCTGCTAGTGGCTGGAGGAAGCCCCCATTAAATAGGTGTCATTTGTTTCATAGCTCGGACATTCCCATTCATTTTGCGGCTAGAAAGAACACCGAAATTAGCTTAAATTGCTTAAACAAACAGCAACAACAACATTTGCCAGATTGCATGAATGTTGCATAGTGCATGAAGCCAGGAGGCTTGATGATGTCTTCAAGCCGGGACCCGAAACTTGGTGGCAGTGCGATCCTGGATGGCGGGTAGAGCTCCACATTGCTGGATCAAGGGATGACACCCATGTCTGACTATCTATACTGGGAATACTATGCCTGCCAGATTGCATGAATGTTGCATAGTGCATGAAGCCAGGAGGCTTGATGGCGTCTTCAAGCCGGGACCGAAACTTGGTGGCAGTGCGATCCTGGATGGCGGGGAGAGCTCCACATTGCTGGATCAAGGGATGACACCCAAGTCTGACTATCTATATTGGGAATACTATGCCTGGCTATCTAAACTGGGGACACCTAAACCAGGGAAACTGCTTTGGTCCTGAAGTGTGGTTTCATTGCCGTTCCCTAAGTGGTTAAGGGCTGAATCACACTTTGTGTGATTGTGCTCAGTTTGCTGATTGCCAGCGATCGGCAAAATACTACCTTATGCGGGTGTTCTCATTGCAGAGTTTCCATTTTAAGAAAATCGAAAATATGCTGTCTGTACTATTTTTGGAGAGATACAATCCTTTATCGCTCTGACAATTGCTTTGCAAATTGCATTCGATTTGTAATGTGAACTAGGCCCAATTCACAGTGTAAGGGCTGGAACCCACTAGGCCGATTTTGGCAGCGATGTCCCAAACACAAAAAGGGGTTTTCAGAGTGTGCCAGTCTTCTGCTTTCCAGTCCCTGTACTTCCTGCAAAATTTGAATCTGTTCTTTAAGTTTTTGTTTTTTTACAGCCCTTCTTGACTAAAGTACATCTGAATTGAGAGGTATACAGAGGCTGCCATGTTTATTTCCTTTTCGGCCTGGTTAAGGCCTCCTGCGCACTGCAAGTGATTCCGATTCAGATTCCGCTTTTTAATCAGTTTTTACATCAGATTCAGATTCCGATTTGCAGTTTGCAGGGAGCAAACTGCAAATCGGAATCTGAATCGGATGTAAAAACTGATTAAAAAGCGGAATCTGAATCGGAATCACTTGCAGTGTGCAAGAGGCCTAACACTTAAAGATCTTTTTTTTAGCGATAGTGATTTAAGAAGCTAATGCAATGCTATGGGTTATTTTTATAAAAATCGCATTGCTCAAGTGAGATCACGCACATAGTATTACATTAGCAAGAGCTTTTAAAATTATAAGTGCATGGAAAAAGCTCCTGCAGTGTTAACCAGCCCTCAGGTCGGATCCACACTATAAGCACTTTTGTGAACGCTTGCGTTTGATTAGTGCTTGTTAAAAAAAAAAAAAAATCACTCCCATTCACTTTCATTCAAATTGCGTAAAAATAGCAGCGATTGTGTACCGTATATACTCGCATACAAGCCGAATTTTTGACCCCCAAAATGGGGGTCAAAAGTTGGGGGGTCGGCTTGTATGCGAGTCTTCCCTGGTGGTCTAGTGGTGGGTGGGTGGGTGGTCCGCGCCCCGCTCCCCGCTCCCCCCCGGCCGCCGCTGCTAATACCTGTTTAGGCAGCGGCCGCTTCCTAATCCGCGTTCCTCTTCTTAAGTGTCTTCTCAGAGTATCACAGCAGCGCGCCCGGCGCTGCTGCTGTGACGATGCAGGGGGCAGGAAAGAGCGGTTCCCTTGGCAACGGCGATACAGATCGCCGCTATAGGGAGCCGCGCTCTTTCCTGCACTCTACATCGTCACAGCAGCAGCGCCGGGCGCGCTGCTGTGATACTCTGAGAAGAAACTTAAGAAGAGGAACGCGGATTAGGAAGCGGCCGCTTCCTAAACAGGTAATAGCAGCAGCGGGGGGCGGGGGGCGGAGCACTACCTACCTATGCTGGGCACTAAACTGGGCACTATACTGGCTAAACTGGGCACTATACTGGCTAAACTGGGCACTATACTAGCTAAACTGGGCACTATACTAGCTAAACTGGGCACTATACTGGCTAAACTGGGCACTATACTGGCTAAACTGGGCACTATACTGGCTAAACTGGGCACTATACTGGCTAAACTGGGCACTATACTAGCTAAACTGGGCACTATACTGGCTAAACTGGGCACTATACTAGCTAAACTGGGCACTATACTAGCTAAACTGGGCACTATACTGGCTAAACTTGGCACTATACTAACTAAACTGGGCACTTTACTAGCCATACTGGGGCACTATACTAGCTAAACTGGGCACTATACTAGCTAAACTGAGGCACTACCTACCCATACTGGGCGCTATACTGGCTATACTGGGCACTATACTGGCAATACTGGGCACTTTACTAGCTATACTGGACACTACCTACCTATACTGGGCACTATACTAGCTATACTGGGACACACTGGGGGGCTGCACCAATCCAGCATTTCCTACCCCCGGCTTATATGGGGGTCAATCATTTTTCCCTGTTTTTTCAGGGAAAAGTTGGGGGGTCGGCTTATATGCGGGTCGGCTTATATGCGAGTATATACGGTATGTTTTTCCGTATGCGCAATCACAGCGATTTTTACTGTGATTTTAATGAAAGTGAACGGGAGCGATTTAAAAAAAAAAAAAAAAAGCACTCAGCAAGCGCTATTTAAAGGGAATGTCCAAGCAAAATAAAAAAATGAGTTTCACTTACCTGGGGCTTCTACCAGCCCCATACAGCCATCCTGTGCCCTCCTAGTCACTCACTCCTGCTCCAGTCCCCCGCTGGCAGCTTGCCGACCTCGGAGGTCGGCGGGACGCATTGCGTACATTTTTACGCATTCCCGCTAGTGCAGGAACATTAACACATACACTTTTACGCAGGGCTGTGGAGTCGGAGTCGTGGAGTCGGGCAATTTTGGGTGCCTGGAGTCGGGAAAAAATGCTCCGACTCCTAATGAATTTGTAACTATAATTAAAATAGAAAATATGATAAAATGTTCTATTTCTCAGATAATAGTCATTAAAAATAATGTATATATACAGTAATAGCTGTGCTTAGTCCACAAAAATGAAATAAACCAATCAAAATTAGTTACTTGTGCTGCTTCAATAAAGCAGTCCCCGTATTTTTAAGGTCAGATATACATATCTGATTGTGACTGTATATATGATGTGTACACAGGAATCTCTTATATATACTAAATAACATCTATGCTGTAAGAATAAAGCCTGATGTGTAGCTGTGTCACTAATAGAGATGGTCAATGAGATGGAAATAATTCTGCATTGATGCTGGTTTATGCAAATGTATGCACTACCTTTGCTGATGAAATCAAATAATTTGATATGTTGTTAAAATTTGGTTTGGTGACTACAAATTAAAGGGTACCTGAGACGGATGAAAAGTAAAGCTTTATACATACCTGGGGCTTCCTCCAGCCCCCTTCAGGCTAATCAGTCCCTCGCTGTCCTCAACCACCCGGATCTTCTGCTATGAGTCCAGGTAATTCAGCCAGTCAGAGCAGTCTGGCTACGTGCTGCTCCCACAGCCAGGAACATTCTGCACCTGCGCAAAAGTGCTGCACAGGTGTAGTATGCTCCTGGCGGCGGAGTGTGTGCATGCGCACTACGCCCGACTGGCTCAAGTACCTGGACTCATAGCAGAAGATCCAGGTGGTGGAGGAGGACAAACGAGGGACTAATTATCCTGAAGGCGGCTGGAGGAAGCACCAGGTATGTATAAAACTTTAATTTCATCTGTCTCAGGTTTACTTTGTTACACAGTAGTACTATACTCTACATATGCACTCTCCACAGAGCTGCAGGGAATCCACTGAGAATGTTGTGCACATTGAACACAGAGGTGTTGTCTGTCACCCATAAACCTTGTTCAGATTGTGCATGAAGAATGTGTAATAGAGGAAGAAGTACCCACAGTCACATTGCCTAGGGCCTGATCCATGTTCAGATGTGTAATAGAGGAAGAATCTCCTCATTCCCCTGCAGAGTACCTGCACATCATTCTTACATGTACCCACAGTTACATTGCCTAGGGCCTGATAGATGTTCTTTGTTCCGGTTTGTACCTTTTACAAGTACTCTTACCAAGGACTAGTTTTAGTCTAAAGGGAATAAATATAGTAGCCTACATATCCTTCTCACTTCAGTTGTCTTGTAAAATTCCTAAGCGTTGGCAGTTAAGAGACGAATTTCATGTTACATACTTTTAATCAACAAAATTGTAATATGCAAATTAGAGGAGCCGGAGTCGGTGGAATCCTAAACTGAGGAGTCGGAGTCGTTGGATTTTTGGACCGACTCCACAGCCCTGCTTTTACGCGTTACTGGTTCAATGCGTAAATTTTTACGCATTGAACCAGTAATGCGTAAATATGTATGTGTTAATGTTCCTGCACTAGCGGGAATGTGTAAAAATGTACGCAATGCGTCCCACCGACCTCCGAGGTCGGCAAGCTGCCAGTGGGGGTCTGGAGCAGCAGTGAGTGACTACGAGGGCACAGGATGGCTGCATGGGGCAGGTAGAAGCCCCAGGTAAGTGAAACTCTTTTTTTATTTTGCTTGAACTTTCCCTTTAAACACAAGCGCTCACAAAGGGCCCTTTTCCACTAGCAGTCGCTAGCGCTTGCGCTAAACGCTAGTGATTGTGATTCAGCAAGTCCCTAATTTTATTCCGTGATTGTGATATGCAATGCATAGCATAGCAAAATCACAATAAAAATCGAATAGTGGTAGTGGAAGATACCTACAGCGTTTCCTGTTATTTAGCAAACCCTAGAAATTTAAAAATCGCTAGCTATTTTCAATTTTGCGATTCAGCATCGCAATCGCCGCAAGTGGAAAAGGGCCCAAAAGCACTCATAGGCCTAGTGCACACCAAAAACCGCTAGCAGATCCGCAAAATGCTAGCAGATTTTTAAACGCTTTTTCTTATTTTTCTGCAGCGTTTCAGCTAGCGTTTTGCGGTTTTGTGTAGCGGTTTTGGTATAGTAGATTTCATGTATTGTTACAGTAAAGCTGTTACTGAACAGCTACTGTAACAAAAAACGCCTGGAAAACCACTCTGAAGTGCCGTTTTTCAGAGAGGTTTGAGGTTTTCCTATACTTAACATTGAGGCAGAAACGCATCCGCAATCCAAAATCTGCAGCAGCCCGGGAGTATGCGTTTCTGCAAAACGCCTCCCGCTCTGGTGCGCACCAGCCCATTGAAATACATTACCCTAGCGGATCCGCACCCGCAAGCAGATCGCAAACCGCAGCGGAAACGCTCCGGTGTGCACTAGGCCATAGTGTGGAACTGGCCTTACACAATACCAGTTGCCTGGCAGTCCTGCTGATGGCTACAGTATTGTCTGAAGCACACACCTGAAACAAGAATGCTGCTAATCCAGCCAGAAACGCCTGATCTGCATGCTTGTTCAGGGTCTATGGCTAAAAGTATTAGAGATAGAGTATCAGCAGGACTGCCAGGTAACTGGAATAGTTTTGAAGGAAATACATATGGCAGCCGCCATATTGTTTTCACTTCAGGGGTACTATAAGGCCTGTTTCACAGTGGGACTTTGCATTTGATGCAACGTTAAAGTCGCACAACGTACCCCTAACGCAGCGCATGTAGGTTACGAAATTGGACGTTATTTTACACTGCGTTGTGTCTCTTGGTGCGCCGTTTTTGTCGCATACTGATGGAACAAAAACAGCGCATGCGTTACATTTAAAAAAAAATTACTGAGCATGTGCAACGCACATAACGCAGCAAATTAATTGCTAAACGCACAGCATGCAGCACTTTCTAAATATTGGTACACGTTACACACAACGCAACGTGTGCACTGTGAATATTGCACAGACTTAGTATTGCTGTGCGTTAGTCCACGTTAAAACATTTTCTAACGTGCGACTTTAACGTCACACTGTGAAAGAGGCCTAAGGCCTCTTTTCCACAGACTTGATAGGCAGTGAGATGTCTCTTAGGCCTCTTTTCCATGGACGGTTTAGCTGTGTGCTCATAAGGCTTCCTTTCAACGGACCGCTAATAGGCAGTTAAATGCCTCTCAAACTCTCTCAACTTCTCACTGCTGCCTAGTAACTGCTTGTTGCTGCATAACTGCTTACTTTTGCCTGGTAACTGCTTGCTGAGCACACAGCTCAACAGTTCGTGAAAAGGAGGCCTAAATCAGTTACCAGGCAGCAACAAACAGTTACCAGGCAGCAGTGAGCAGTTGTGAGAGTTTGAGAGGCATTTCACTGCCTATCAACAGTCCATGGAAAAGAGGCCTTAGGCCTCTTTTCCACGGACTGTTGAGCTGTGTGCTTAGCAAGCAGTTACCAGGCAGCAGTGGGCAGTTACCAGGTGGCAACAAGCAGTTGCCAGGCAGCAGTGAGCAGTTACCAGGCGGCAAGAAGCAGTTACCAGGCAGCAGTGAGAGTTTGAGAGGCATTTCACTGCCTATCAACTGTTCGTGGAAAAGAGGCCTTAAACTCACAACTGCTCACTGCTGCCTAGTAACTGCTTGTTGCTGCCTGGTACCTGCTTGCTGAGCACACAGCTCAACAGTGTTGGACATCCTGATTAGGGCTGGTCAATGAGATACACAGTTTGTGTGTAAATTTATGCAGCTTTAAAATTTACCTATCAGAACCCTCCAAGGTGGAATGCAGTTGGTTTATTTTCAAGCTGCATGAATTTGCCTACACAATTTGCATAATCCTACAACCGTTCAGACGTAAGCCTTGTACACACTATCAATTAGAATTGGCCAATTTTACCACCTCCATGTAGTATGAGGGCCAAAAGATTTTGAATACTAGGAGCAGACTGTGCAGGTAAGCTCCCATACTACATGGAGGTGGTAAAATTGGTCAATCATTGGCCAATTCTAATTGATAGTGTGTACAAGGCTTAAGGCCAGTGCACACCAAAAATAGCTAACGTAAGTGCTTTTGAAGTGATTTTTTTCTTTGTAAGTGATTCCGAGCGATTTCAGGCATGTGCACGTTCTAGGTATGCATTTTTTTTTATTTTTCTTACAGTAGAGCTAGAAGTAAACAGACTTCGCCATTTGAAGTGCGCAGTGTTGCGGCGGCGGCATGATAGAGCCTATCATGCCGCCGCTACACTGTGCACTTCAAATAGCGAAGTCTGGTAGCCATAGAAACGGACAACAATGGGTGTCAGTTTTGCCAGCTTCGCTACAGGGTTCCTTGCCGGGCAGTGTCATCAGTGAGGCTGTGTCCCTCTCCACACAGCAGTTGTGTCCCAGCATAGATGGAGGTTGCCGCTCCACATACATCTATAAATATTACAGTGACAAAAAACAAAGACTTTAGCCATAGTGCCCCTTTAATAAAGTACTAAATACCCAAGCTTTGGTGTTGAGTGCTGACAGCCTCCATCCTATATGAGTACATTTGAAATCGGCGCCGGTAGACTTGGGCACAGGATACAGCGGTATATAGCTGATCCTGCTTCTGCACAAGTCCGGGCCGATTTAATTACTATTCCCCCTCCAGGCCGCCATGGATAGTGGGGGAATGAAATAATTTGGCTTCCAGCGATTGCTGGAGGCCGAATTATTATGTTTTTAAGCAACCTCAGCTCCGTCTTCTGACGGCGCCAACGTTACTCACTGAGCGCTTCAATAGGAATGATTCCTATTGAAGTCTATGGAGGCGCCCAAATCTAGCAGCGCTGAAAAGCACTGCTCAGTCCTGCATTGCTGCATTGGGGTCGATTCATAAAGCATTCCCACATGCGGTAATGCAGAAAACGGCTGACTTTACCGAGCACTCAGCAAAATGTCTATTCATAAAAGCTGTTACCGCATGAAAAGCTGAAATTCCCGAGCAGTGAGGTAAATTACCGACTTGTGCGGCGATTATCTCAACACATCAGTAAATGTCAATTCATAAAGATTAGAGCAGGCGGTAATGGCACAGAGAACACCACCTGCCTTGAAGAGGTGATAAGGCAGCAATAAGAGCAAAGTTAATGGGACAGATCTCCCAGGCAGCAGCGGTGAGAGCGGAATAAACAAGGCTTCCGGTGAATACCTTAGGGCCCTTTTCCACTAGCAATCGCAATCACAAACGCCAGCGATTGCAAGTTTTCATTACTTCTGTTATGCGATTGGGATTTTTCATTTGCATTGCATTATCACTGAAAAAAAAAAAAAAAAAAAAAAAAATCGCTCCAGAAAGCATTAGCGATTTACAAATCGAATCACTATAATGGAAAATACTTCTCGTGATTTCTATGATAAAGTAGCACCCCTAGCAATTTAAAAATCACTAGCTATTTGCGATTTTACGACTCAGCTGTGTAGTGGAAAAGGGCCCTTAGGCTGTGTTTTTTAACCTCTTGGGTACTTGTTTTCAGATGTGTATTTCAAATCAGAAAGCCTGGATGTGTAAAGTTTCTTGAAGTTCTTCTAAGCTGTAGCAATTAAATAGATTGTTTAGAAAGACTAAAGGTGCGTACACACATGCGACTGTAGTCGTTTGTAACGATCGTTCCCCGATCTTTACCAACGACGATCGTTACAAAAAACGAACCAACGACTATTAAGGCAAACGACGAACGAGGCAAATCGCTACAAAACAAAGTTCTGTCTTGGCGGATTTTTACCACCGACGATCGTTAGCAAAAGTGGTACATCGTTGGAAACGATCGTTCGTACCAGGCTGGACATGCGCATTTCTCTTTTTCTCCAAGAAACTTTACAATTTTATGCGCAGGCGCATTAAGTGCTTTTACGTGGTGTAACGTTCGTTCTAACGATGCAATCGTTACACACTTTTTACAACTAACTTTACTTCTGTCGTTCTTTCGTCAATTAAAAGATCGTTCGTCGTTGACAACGAACGACCGTTGTCGCATGTGTGTACGTAGCATAATAGACAGATTCAGGGTAAGGAGAGGCAGTAAAACAAAAAATGCACATCTAAAGGGAAGTTGGGGATGCCTCTTTTATTGTAATGCTGCCTGTCTCTGCACAGATGTATCAACTCAGCCAGCTACTCTTCTCATTACCGACACTTTAGTTAAGAAAAAAACACTGCATTTCTACCGAAAGATTTTTATGAATTAGCACACAGAAGTCTAAAAATTTTTTTTTTTACCGCAAAGCCCTTTATGAATCGACCCTATAGCCTAGGAGCCTCAACCACCACCTCAGGTAGGTGCCACACATTACCATCCCCATAGCTCCAATTGGAGGGAGGATAAATTACCTTAGCCACGCCCCCTTTAAAAGACCTTGCAGGTGGGAGAGAGTGTGGTAGCTTGGCCATGATACGTCGCAGAACACATTACTGGAGAGTGAGTTATGTGCTATTTAAAACCTAGATTACGTATATCCCTGTTTTATTAGATAAAAATCTTGTCAGTCATTTACTATACAGAGATTGGGGCATGCAAAAAGGAAAAAACATTTCGTCTTGAGAGAGACTTAAAAGGCAACTGAAGTGAGAAGTATATGGAAGCTGCCATATTTATTTCCTTTTAAACAATAGCAGTTGCCTGGCAGCCCTGCCTGCCGGAGCAGTGCTTTTCAGCGCAGGAAGATTTGGGTGCAGCCGGCGCCACCATCGACTGTAAAAGGTATTACAGCTATAGCGGCACTTAGTGAGTAACATCAGCGCCGTCAGAAGACGGAGCTGAAGTTGCTTTTAAAACAATAATTCGGCCTCCAGCAATCGCTGGAGGCCGAATTATATCATTCCCCACCATCCATGGCGGCCTGGAGGGGGAATAGTAATTAACACGGCCCGGACTTGTGCAGAAGCAGGATCAGCCAAATACCAGCTGTATCCTGCGCCCAAGTCTCCCGGCGCCGATTTCAAATATATGCCTGCCTACTGATCTGTGTGGCTGCAGTAGTGTTTGAATAACACCAGAAACCAGCATGCAACTAATGTAGTCAGATCTCACAATAATGGGCTCTATTCACAAAGCATTACCGCATTCGGGAATGCTCAAAACAGCCGATTTTACCAATCACCTTCCCAAATTACAATTCACTAAGCCTGTTACCGCACATAAAATTACTGTTCCCAACTAACGAGGTAAATTACGGACTTGTGCAGTAATTACTGCAGAAAATGTCAAGAAATGTCAATTTCACAAAGATTTCTGCATTCCATTTACCGGGCAAAAGTGTTTGGTATTTTCCTCCAGCTGACAGCAGCCAATAACTCGCTCTTCCCATGCTGTCTCTGTGCTGTGGATTTGACAGACAGCGTTTGGGGAGAGCCAGGCAGCCTGCTTCTTCACTGTGATTTGATTTGATGATGTATTGGTGTCAGAGGAAGCTGACTGTCCTGAGGGCTTTCTTGCATCCCTTTAGATGTGTAAATCTGTATTGTAGCATACAGAAGAGCTCCCCCTGGTGGCTGCAGCACATCTAAAGGGATGACCGTATGCACAGTCTGGAAAACCTCTGAATCACACACACAGCTCCCTGCCTGCTGCCCTGCTAGAAGGCTGGTAAGTGACACTTACTGACCAGTGCTTAGTGAATTGAGGCATGTTTGTTCAGTAAATTACCTAACTTCTGCCTCATGTGGAAAAACTTTAGTGAATTTGTAAAAAAAAAAAAAAAAAAGTGTAAAATACCGCAGGAGGTATTTTACCGTCCAAAATTATTTTACCGAACTGCCATTGTAAATAGAGGCCATTGTCAGAAACAGCTGATCTGCTTTATGCTTGTTCAGGATCTATGGCTAAAAGTATTAGAGGCAGCGGATCAGAGTACATTTGAAATCGGCGCCGGTAGACTTGGGCGCAGGATACAGCCGGTATATGGCTGATCCTGCTTCTGCACAAGTCCGGGCCGTTATAATTACTATTCCCCCTCCAGGCCGCCATGGATAGTGGGGGAATGAAATAATTCGGCTTCCAGCGATTGCTGGAGGCCGAATTATTGTGTTTTTTAAGCAACCTCAGCTCTGTCTTCTGACCGAGCCGACGTTACTCACTGAGCGCTGCAATAGCAGTGATTCCTATTATAGTCTATGGAGGCGCCGGCTGCGCCCAAATCTAGCAGCGCTGAAAAGCACTGCTCCGGCGGATCTGTGGTATAGACAGGCAACTAGTATTGTTTAAAAGGAAATAAATAAAGCAGCCTCTATATCCCTTTCGCTTCAGTTGTCCTTTAAGAGTCTGCTGACAGCAGCATAATTACCAGTGCATCCATACTCTGTATCAGCTGAATCAGAGCATTGAAATGGGCAGTTTTATATGTTGTCAGCTGCAGAGGCTGTTGCTGCATGCAGTCATACAGGCTTTCATTGCTTGACTAGACTTGCATGTCATTGCAATGCAGTCATTGAGGAAACATTGTCAGTGGTTGCTGGTGGCCATACTGAGGCAGTTGGGGTGAGCATGTGGAATTAAGTTATCAAGACCAGTGCTGGGAAAACTTGCTCAGTGGAGCATTAGTTCAGAGTAACCAGTCCACAGTCTAATGGGCCATACTCACAGGCTACAATTGTCGCCGCAACATGCGGCGCGCACGTGTTGCGGCGACAGGTCGCCCGTGAGTATGCGGCGTTGCACGGGCGCGCACCCTGCACTGCCGCTCGTCGCTGATGTCGCCAGGCGATTGAACTGCTCAATCGCCTGGCAACTCCGCCGCAACTGTCGCTAGTTCGTGTGAGTACGCGGACTAGCGACAGCAACAAGATAAGAATACATTGGGCTTCCGGCGGGGGGAGGAGCGACAGCTTCCGCCGCATCAGTTGCCAGGTCCCTCTGCCGTGTGTATGCGGAGGGACCTGGCGACGAGCTGTCGCCGGCCTGTCGCGCACATGCTCACGTGTGCTGGCGACAGGCCAAAACAGTTGCCCGTGAGTATGGGCCATAATTACCTGAAACAGCTGAGACCTGATTGGTTGCACCTTTTACTTCATGCAAATTCATGCCTCTTGAAAATGGACCAATTGTATCCTGCCAAGGTGGCATTCGATTGGTCCATTTTTAGGCTGCATGAATGGGCATACTAAATTTTAGTTCTGAAATGATTTGTATCTTACTGACCAAAACCAGCCAAAATCGAGGCAGGATGGATAAGTACTTACTAAATAGTCATTTCTAAGTGGTTTGTGATTGGTTAGCAGAATATTTACCTTCAGATCAGTGGATGATTCAGTTGGTTTGATCAGATTAGGATTTTTGACTGGGAGTGAGTGTTGGATACTGTGTACAGGCCCTTAAAGGACAACTGAAAGGAGAGTGATATGGAGGCTGCCATATTTATTTCCTTATAAGCAACACTAGTTGCCTGGCAGTCCTGCTGATCCTCTGCCTCCAATAATTTTAACCACAGACCCTGAACAAGCATGCAGCAGATCAGGTGTTTTGGACATTGTCAGATCTGAGAAGACTAGCTGCATGCTTGTTTCTGGTGTGATTCAGACACTACTGCAGCCAAATAGATCAGCAGCGCTGCCAGGCAACTGGTATTGTTTAAAAGGAAAAAATGTCAGCCTTCATATTCTTCTTCTCATTTCAGTTGTCCTCTAACCTCCTTGGCGGTAAGCCCGTGCTGAGCACGGGCTATGCCGCCGGAAGGCACCGCTCAGGCCCCGCTGGGCCGATTTGCATAATTTTTTTTGCTACACGCAGCTAGCAGTTTGCTAGCTGCGTGTGCATGACGATCGCCGCCGCTATCCGTCGCGCCGCAGCCCCCCCCCCCCCCATTTGCAATGTCAATTGCCAAAGATCAGAGCATTCGGTAAAGCAAGTAAAATGTTTGGTGTTTTAAGACCTATCTGGACTTGCTTAACAAACAATAACCATGCGATAAGACTGATATGCAAGGCAGACAGCTTATTGGAGGAGCCTCCTGGTCTCTGCTTCTCTCCCAATTGATCCGATGCACTAACGGGCGGGACATCAAAACGGAAAAAAAACCATTACTAGTGCAGAGGAATGAGACATTGTAAAAGGCTTTTCTGTATCCCTTTAGATGTGCAGCTCTCTATACTGATACACAGAATTGAGACCTCTAGTGGCTGCAGCACATATAAAGGGATACAAGTGGCATTTTACTTTTACAAAACTGACACAAGAAAGACGTGCAGAGAGAAGAATCTCAGCTGGCTGCCTATTCTACAGCTGGTGAGACATACTGAGCGGGGCTTAGTGAATCGAAGCCAAATTTTCCAGTAAATTACTGCATGTGAGGAAATCTTAGTGAATTTGAAAAAAAAAAAAAAATCTGTATTTTACCAACCTCATTTTTATTACGATCAGCCCTTAGTGAATGGAACCCATTAATGTGACTTCACTAATACCACTTTGCACGTTTTTGTACAAGTCGGTGAAGTCCTTTAAAGTCCATGATGGCTGAAAAGGAGATTAGACACAGCAATAAAAGTAGACCCCTTCCACTTGGGGCCAACCTTTGTCATCCAATAGCCTCTAATTGTCACCTTAGTTAGCAAAGAGGGAGCCAGGACTGCCAACCCCATCTTGCCATTTTACTAGATATGACCCAGTGTTCTCCCCAGAGATAAATAGCTGGGCGGCCCGCCCAGGTAAAATAAACCACCGCCCGGCTGTCAGCACGTACCTGAAAAGCCACCGCTGTTCTGCTTTTCTGCGTACGAGATCTCGCACTTCCCAGCGGGCTCGTACGGTCATGGGATCAGCATGGACTGTGGGGACCATCTGTACTAGTATAGACTGCAGAGCACTCCTCCGGGATCAGCGTGTCACAAGCAGTCTGCCTGCCCAATGACACAGAGCAGGCGAAACTGGAGCCTGTGCACTGTGTGGCTAAGGTATGCATTTATGTGAAATGCCTGCTCATGATTATTACTTTGCACATGGGGGGTGTGGTATTGCAGATAGTATGTAGGGGCTAAATATGATAATCATTACAATATATAAAGTCCCTGCACAATATCTTCAATACTTTGCATGCCACCCCCCTATCAAGGAATAACATCCATATGAAATAAAAGCCATCAGCTCATCAGCCGAGCTGTGCTGGCCCTGCATTCCCGGGTTGCTCCCTCCCCCCCCGGCTACTTTTTTATGCCACCCGGCTGGAAAAAAAATTCTGGGGAGAACACTGTGACCTATGAGACGCTAATTATTCTGACTTCCATGTAAGCTGTATGTTGAAAGTAGGCCTATCAAAGCCGACAGGAAGAACATTTGATTTACACAATTCCATGCGGTATATAATTTGCATTACATTTTCATGAAAGCGGAATTCTTATCATGTCATTGACTTTTTAATAGATCTGCATTAAAAATGACATATACGTTTCCACTGTGTCGACATGTTTCTGAAAACGCATCAGACGTTCCATGCATGGCTATGGGGATTCACATGTGAGATCTGATTTTATGCTGCAGACTTTTTTTTTTCCCCCTGTACGTAAATTTAGCAATACGTCCGTTTTAAGGGTGGGCATAAAATTTAGAGGTATATCAGACCTAAGAGAAGGGCAATGAGAAAGAAAGAGGGACAGAGGGATTGGCTTCTAGAAGACAAAAGAGACAGTTGGGACGGTTTATGACCGGGGTTTATGCTGTCCTGGGTCACCATGAGCTATCTGGGTACTCTAGTACTGGTTGGATAGCAGCACATAGGCTGGGATAGCGCATAGACTGATATCTTGTTGAGGTAACAGTGTGCTGGCTGTATTACGTAACTTGCAGAAAGATTGGGCCTGGTGCCTCGATGGGCTGAGCCTCTGGTCAGGTCTCCTGACTTCTGACGCTTCACTGTAACATTTTGGATTGTAGGCTTTCCACGTTATCATGTAATACCACAGGGTAAAGTTCATTGATAACAGTGCTATCCTTTACACCCCGCGAGGCCAGTGACCCTTGGCTTAGTTGCTTCCTAGAGCTCTTTAGCAACAGATAAATCCCAAGCTATCCATGTGTGTATTTTAATATTTTAGGACAACTGAAGTGAGAGGAATATGGAGGCTGCCATATTTATTTCCTTTTAAGCAATACCAGTTGCCTGGCAGCCCTGCTGATCCTCTGCCTCTAATACTTTGAGCTGTAGACCCTGAACCAGCATGCAGCAGATCAGATGTTTCTGACATTATTGTCAGATCTGACATGCTGACATGCTTGTTTCTGGTGTGATGCAGACACTACTGCAGCAAAATAGATCAGCAGGGCTGCCAGGCAACTGGCATTGTTTAAAAGGAGATACGTATGGCACCCTCAATATAGTATGGCATTTTCCATATTCTTCTTACTTTAGTTGTCCTTTAAAGCCCACTCTATGTACACATTTTCTTCAGGTAGACATACATTGCAGGCAGGAATACGCTATTTGGTGAGTTTAATACTGTAGATTAGACATTGCAATTGATAAACATATAATCTAATGAAATATTAGAGCATCGATAGATTGGTCAAACGTTGCTTTGGAATGTCCATACTTATCGAAATCGTGCAGTACAAAGCCAGCAGGTGGCAGAGTTCTGATCATTAATACGATTGCTGCTGAAATCTAATATGATCAAATATCTAGTGTTGCCTGACTATAATCCCAAGTAAATGTTCATTGGGCTGGAGATATCGGTTGGATCTGATTGAGAGTAAAATCTTTTAGTGTGTGGCCTGCTTTAAGGCGAATCTTTAGGTAAAACCCTCAGAGGTGGTAAAATTGGTCAGTGATTGGCCAATCATAATTGAAAGTGTGTTCCAGGCTTTGAGCCCCATCTACACTATACAATTTTTTTTGTCTGATTCAATTCATTGATTCGATTCAATCCGACATGTCCGATCTGGATTCGATTCATTGCAACTCTCCAAAGAGTTCCTGCAATTAATCTGGTCTGCAGAGCACAGCCAGTCAGCCAATTAAAAGACAAAAGGGCCCTTATGCAATTAACTTTTTCTCCTAAGTTTTCTCCTAGGAGATATTTTTTTTATCTTGTATTTAAAATAACTTTTCAGAATTTTGCAATTGAAAATTCACCAAAAAGTAATTTAAAAACTAAAAAAAATGTGTTTTGTGATTTCTTGCTTAGTGGTTTAAAATGCATTTTATGTACAAGTTGCGTGACTCGGCCAGGCTTTCAGGCACTATTGCGGGTGACAGGGGTCACCTGGGGAGACGGCGAGGGTCAAGCAGCCTCAAAGGGGCTTAACCTCCCTGGCGGTGCATTTCTGTCTGGAATTACGAGTCAAAAGCGGTACATTTTTTTTTCTGGAATTTTCGGCCTCCAATTCTTAAGTCATAATTCTTAAGTCATAATTTTGCAAAATATGACAGAATACAAGCCTGGTAGACATTCTGCATATAAATAAAAGACTAGAACACAAATTTTGTGAATTAAGTTTATGAAGAACCTTACAAATTTTGCAAATGTACAAATAAGAGATTAGTCAAAATCAGAGCAGAGGTTGGTGCAGGCGGCAGGCAGAAAGCAGTCAAAATCAGGGCAAAAATCGGCAGAAGCGCTTAGCTCAGAAGCAGTTGGGAACCAAATGGCTATATTGTTACCATCCTGTGCTTTCAAATAAGCTTTTCTGCCATCTCTGCCATGGCAGTCAGGTGACACAGGGGAGAGATCAAATTACAACTTGTGATTAGAGACAAATGAGGCTACACTCTCTCTATATATACATGTACATACAAACAAACATACATACATACATGTTCCACTTCACTAGCGCTCAGTGTCCAAATGCTACAACCATCACTTGATACTTGAGTTCTGGAACACGTGTACACCTTTAAATATAAACAGCAAGAGAAATCTCATCGTGCAGAGTGTTTATATATTGCAATTGCACCCCTGTGTTCCCGCAGCCACACACCAAGAGCCACAAAGGTAATGCACATAAACCTCTTCCACCAGGGATCAGGGGCCACACTCCCCCCTACTGTGGCTCTTGGTGTGTGGCTGCGGGAACACAGGGGTGCAATTGCAATATATAAACACTCTGCACGATGAGATTTCTCTTGCTGTTTATATTTAAAGGTGTACACGTGTTCCAGAACTCAAGTATCAAGTGATGGTTGTAGCATTTGGACACTGGGCGCTAGTGAAGTGGACCATATATCTGGACTGGCTGAAGGAGGCTATATATTACAGCGCTCCACCATAACACTATATACTTTAAAATTACGGTATCAAGAGAGCAAGCGCGGATTTATACTTTGTGTTACATACATACATACATACATACACACACATACGTACATGCATGCATGCATAAATACACGTACGTACGTACGTACGTACGTACGTACATACAAGAACATGCATGTATGTACATGCATGTATGTACGTGTATGTATGTATGTACATGTATGAGTGTGTGTGTGTGTGTATGTATGTATGTATGTGTATATATATGTATATACACACAAACACACACAGCGTTGGCGCGCGGGACTCTTAAGCAGCAGGGAATTCCGCAGCCCGACCTGAGCTCGGGCTTACCGCTCACAGCTCATCTCTCCCAGCCCGAGCACAGGTCGGGCTTACCACCAGGGAGGCTACAGGGAACCTTAACTGAGAGGGATATTGATATTTAAAGTAATACCAGTTGCCTGGCATCCTGCTGATGTCTTTGGCTGTAGTAGTGGCTGAATCACACACCTGAAACAAGCATGCAGCTAATCCAGTCTGACTTCAGTCAGAACACCTGATCTGCATGCTTGTTCAGGGGCTGTGGCTGAAAGTATTAGAGACACAGGATCAGCAGGACAGTCAGGCAATTGGTATTATTTTAAAAGGAAAAATCAATATCCTTCTCAGTTTAGGTTCCCTTTAAGGAAGCTTCTCGTCTCAGATACATTTTAAATATCAGTCTTACCAAAAGTGGCATTTGATTCAGGCTATGTTCACAGTGGTCAGTTGTATAACTCACACCTTATAATGACTGTGAACTGCAATGGAGACTGGCCATAAACTTTATACAAAGCGTGCATGCAGCGAGTTAGAATAACACAATCCGTTAGGGCTCTTTTCCACTAGCAGTCGCAATCACAAACGCCAGTGATTGCGATTTTTCATTTGCATTGCATTATCCCTCTTAAAATTGCTCCGAGCAATTGCGATTTGCGATTTACAAATCAAATCACTATAGTGGAAAATACTTCTCATGATTTGTATGATAAAGTAGCACCCCACCCTAGCGATTTGTGATTTTGCAATTCAGCAGTGCAATGGAAAAAGGCCCTAACTGTGAATAGGCCCATAGAATTGTATGGGCAGTGAGTTGACATGCAGAATTATTCTGCAATGCAACTGAGCACTGTGAACAGGGCATCAGACAAAGCAAAATGTTTGCACCAAACTACCAATAATGATCATTTCAGGGGAAACTATAGTGTGACAATTCATGTTCCCACCACATAGTTTGGCCTCCCTTTCAGCAATCTGCAAAGCTGTATAATTGTCAGCGGATCTCTATTCTTATTTCTTGCAGTGGGGCTCCTCCCACTCACCTATCTCCTAGAATAGAAAAGGTTGTGCAGTGTGTCTGTACAATGATTGTGCCTATCTAATCACAAACAATCATTTTAGGCTAAAATACTTTAGCAGGGAGCATGACATACAAATCTGATGTGAAAAGTACATGCTGTTATAAGAGAGTAGCACAGTGCCTCTGAAGGCTGAGTACTCACTGTACATGCTGGTATAAGAGAGTAGCACAGTGCCTCTAAAGGCTGAGTACTCTGTACATGCTGGTATAAGAGAGTAGCACAGTGCCTCTGAAGGCTGAGTACTCGCTGTACATGCTGTTATAAGAGAGCAGCACAGTGCCCCTGAAGGCAGAGTACTCGCTGTACATGCTGGTATAAGAGAGTAGCACAGTGCCTCTGCAGGCTGAGTACTCTGTACATGCTTGTATATGAGAGTAGCACAGTGCCCCTGAAGGCTGAGTCCTCACTGTACATGCTGATATAAGAGAGTAGCACAGTGCCTCTGAAGGCTGAGTACTCGAACATGCTGGTATAAGAGAGTAGCACAGTGCCTCTGAAGGCTGAGTACTCGAACATGCTGGTATAAGAGAGTAGCACAGTGCCTCTGCAGGCTGAGTACTCACTGTACATGCTGGTATAAGAGAGCACAGTGCCTCTGCAGGCTGAGTACTCACTGTACATGCTGGTATAAGAGAGCACAGTGCCTCTGAAGGCGGAGTACTCACTGTACATGCTGGTATAAGAGAGCACAGTGCCTCTGAAGGCGGAGTACTCACTGTACATGCTGGTATAAGAGAGCACAGTGCCTCTGAAGGCTGAGTACTCACTGTACATGCTGATATAAGAGAGCACAGTGCCTCTGAAGGCTGAGTACTCACTGTACATGCTGGTATAAGAGAGTAGCACAGTGCCTCTGAAGGCTGAGTACTCACTGTACATGTTGATATAAGAGAGTAGCACAGTGCCTCTGAAGGCTGAGTACTCACTGTACATGCTTGTATAAGAGAGCACAGTGCCTCTGAAGGCTGAGTACTCACTGTACATGCTGGTATAAGAGAGCACAGTGCCTCTGAAGGCTGGGTACTCACTGTACATGCTGGTATAAGAGAGTAGCACAGTGCCTCTGCAGGCTGGGTACTCACTGTACATGCTGACATAACAGCATGCTTCTGAAGGCTGTCACTGCTGCGTACTCACTGAACATGCTGGTGGTCCACAGCCCGCAGTTGCTGGTTACCTCCTGCTGTTCGCTCTGTAGCTTAGTATGTGGAGACGCTGTTAACACCTGTTGTGACATTATGTTTGTGTAAAGCATCCCTGGCTGCCGTCCTACTGGAGGTCGAGCAGCAACACTGCTTCTCTTGTGTTCCCAGTGGCAAGCAAGAAGCCTCTTTTCCAGGAAGATTGGTCATGTTGTGGGCGGTATCACTTTACAAGCCACTCCCCCAGCTGTGCAGAATATGTCAGATAGCCCACTTAGCTTTATGCTGTGTTTGCAACATATCACTACTAGAATGCCACCCATGCAGCTCTATTTCAATCTAATTACGTTCACAAGTGGCCCTAATTACCCTGCATCTGTATTCTCCTCTCCCATTCGCCAGTATTCCCAGGAGCTAAAGGTGAAATCCAGACAAATCTAAACACACAGTTTGAGTATAAAAAGTTTCATGTTTTAAATCTAGCCACTATAACTACCTTAAAGGCAACCTCAAGTGAGAGGGATAATGAGGCTGACATATTTATTTAATTTTAAACAATACTAGTTTCCTGGCTGTCCTACTCATCCTCTGCCTCCAGTACTTTTAACTATAGACCCTGAATAAGCATGCAGATAACCTATTTCTGACAAGATTAGTTGTATGCTTGTTTAACCTCCTTAGCAGTAATCCCGTTTCAGGCTCGGGATGGAAATCTGCAGCTCAGAGCGGTAATCCCGTGCCTCAGTGTGTTATATGAAGTGGTTACTGCAGATCTCTCTGTGGTATGTTTTTTTTCTTGTTTTTAGGGTCTAAAAGCTTGCGGAAAAAAATTGCACTGCTTTGTGACACTAAATCCAGAAATTATCATAATGCCAGGGAGGTTAAAGGACAACTGTAGTGAGAGGTATATGGAGGCTGCCATATTCCTTTCCTTTTAAGCATTATCAGTTGCCTGGCAGTCTATTTGGTTGCAGTAGTGTCTGAATCAGGCCAGAAACAAGCATGCAGCTAGTCTTGTCAGATCTGACAATAATGTGAGAAACACCTGATCTGCTGAATGCTTGTTCAGGGTCTATGGCTGAAAGTATTAGAGGCAGAGGATCAGCAGGACAGCCAGGCAACTGGTATTGTTTAAAATGAAGTAAATATGGCAGTCTCCATATACCTCTTACTACAGTTGTCCTTTAAGGTGTGTGGCTCAGACCCTACTGATGCCAGAATGATCAGCGGCACTGCCAGGCAACTGGTACTTTTAAAAGGAAACAAATATGGCAGCCCCCATATCCCTTTTACTTCATGTTCCCTTTAAACTGCACTTTTTTAACCTGCTGTTAGTCTTCCTCATTCCCTACCCTTTTTCTTCTTCTCGTCCTCCCATGTAGCCCTAATCCCAAACCCTTCATCTAAAGATACTACATTAATACAGTAACTAGCAAAACCCCTAAATGTATATAAATTCCCTCAACATACAATCATGTCGGATGTTGTACCTAAAGTGGAGAGTGATGCTGAAATGACACCAAGATAAGGTGAGCCCATACTACACTACAGCATGGAGGCATGGGTGCATTCCTCTTGTTGTCATTCCATTGCTATGGCTAAGGCTCTCTCCATTCATTTCAATGCCTTCTCCTAAACCCTTGCAACAAGATAAACAGAAAAGAGTAAAGAACCTGCCTTAGGGAGACCACAGTGATGACTTCATCAGTATGCTGCTTCTCTTCACTGTCCATTCAGCAGTCTTTGAGGAAAGTCCATAGTTGAGCTGTATTTAGTAAATGCAGTACAATAACGTGAGGCCAGGGAGCTGACTCCTGTTTGATGGGAACCTCTTTCTGATCACATAACTGGTAACTGACAGATCTTCCTCCTGTAGACACAAAAGAGGGGTATTTGGCATAGTGCATGCTGATCACAATCCATTTCCATAATCTAACAAGCCCTTCCTACACTTTTACCCGCTGAGTCGATTGTTCAAGATTATTTTGGCCAACTCTCGGGCAGTGACTATTCATGCATGATTGGAGTATGTGTGGTTGACTTTTAATGTGTTGGAACTATAATTTGTTTTATTTTATGCATTATTATGCTTTATTTATAATGCTTTTATGTTTAGGATAATTATTTTGTTTTATTATATGTATATTGCACCAATATGTTACATAGCAGGAGAGTATTGAGATCATTGGAACACCTGTAGATTGGTGGGACTATCCAGCTTTGAACACAGCATGTAGCTTGGGGGAAGGAGATCTTACCTGTAATGTGTGAAGCCTACATGGGCAACCAAGCCAGAAGGCTTTAGCTAGAATTAAGCTTTCACATTAGGCCAACAGTCCTTTGATGACTAGATTTACATTTTTGCACACATACAGTCTATTTGCTTGGGCCACAAATAACTGTGGCGTCAGGGTTAGATGTAGGTCCCCATGGCCAAACAAAGTTTGTATTAACACTGATATTAACAAAACAAGCATGTAAGGGTTATCACATAGTAAAGCTTGACCTCTTCAGCTGTCCTAGGTGGGCAGTTTCCAGCAGTGAGGTAGGGCTGTGGGGTGTTAATCCACGGCAGGATTTGCCATGATATTTAATTTAGTCTGGTTAGCCCTTGCCAAGTAGTGCACAAAAGATGGTAGGTGGCAAAGAGACCTCGATGTTTTGAGGCTGTGAAAGGGTTAATGAATAAATGATCAGGGATATGGGTGCAATGAAACCCTCAGTATACTCACAGTCTCTGGTGGGGTGAGTCTTCATGGTCCTAAATCTGTTTTCTTTTTCCTGAGTGTCTTATTCTGGCTTGTCTGACATGCAGCGTGTGCACACACTCTCTCAGGTTCTCTGGGGGTCTCATCTCTGTTTCGTGTGGGGGAGCATCCTATATTTAGTGTTCTGGGACAGAGCCCAAATATTTGCTGAGATCAATGAATACCAGGAGTGAGGCACAGAGGTGTAGAGAGACATCCTCAGAGGGGGAGGGCCAAGACTGGGCATCGAGCAGCCAGGAGACTTAAGCAGGAAGAGCTGTTAGAGAAGTTAGGTGAAGGGCAGAGACTTCCAGAGGACCCAAGATCAGGGATGGTGCCCAGGCTCCTGGCTTGTTTGGTGGTCTCATTCTGTGAATCCCTGGATGCTCTTGGAGTCACTGTGTGGGGTCTTGTCAGGTGGGGGTCTCACGGGAAGTGTAGAAACTGACAGATGTGAAATAGCCTAGTGAGTGATAAATATAGAGTTCTGCTTCATATTACATCTGGAGAGCCAGGAGGGAGCGAGCGAGAGAGAGAGAGAATCAGAGACATTTGGGGGAGAGGAGATACGCAACACAAACTGATGATGAAGTACTCTGAATTCTCACAGCAGAGCTGAAAACTTAGGAAGAGACCGCATGTGAAAAGGAGAGGGACTTGATCTAAGCACTTGACTAAGAGACTGACACATCAGCCAAAGCCAAGAAACAGGCATGTCTTTCATTGCTACACCTGTTGTAGAGACGGCTTCCCGAGAGAGACATCTGTGTTGAAAGAGCAAGCATGAGACTGCTGAGAGGGCTGAAAGATTGCTGAGGTTGTAAGAAATCTATGAATACAAGCCGATAGAATCTGAGTAAGGATTGGGGGCTCGTAGTAAAGCATAAGCAGCAGTGATATCTCAATAGAAGGTACACAGCCCTCTCAACGGGGAGGTCATTTTTACATTTTCGGCAAGTGCATTTATACACCACAGCTGCTTGACTATGGATATAAACTCTGTTGTTTCGGAAATAAGCCGGCCCAAGGGATCAAATGAGGGCCAGTCGGCCTCCAAACGTTCATCCTCTAAACCTGCAAAGAAAAAAGCTAAACGTGCTACTGTTTATTTTGAGGTGGAGATCCTGGACGCCAAGACGAGGGAGAAGCTCTGCTTCCTGGACAAGGTGAGAGGCCTCCATGTGATTGGGAGCTTAGAGGAGTGAGAAGGTGCTGAAATGGAAATTGGGTGGGGCGGTAATGGAGAAGACAACAGATGGGGTAGGAAGTGATGGGTCACTAATTGGGGAAGTGCTGATGGACAGAATTGTTTGATGTTGAAGAGGAAGGGATGGATCATGTTCTGTTTAAAACAGACAGAAATGCAATGTTTTCGAACCGCTGTTATAATGTTTATCAAGGAAAACCCAATCAAAGGCCAACTACCCCCAAAAAAATGGAAATTTCATCTTTGGCTGGTTTTCATAAGTTGAATCAGAATTTCCCTTCTCTTCATTTAAAAGATTACCTAAGTTAAATAAGACAGAGACTGTCATGCTGCACTCTGTCTTAATGATGGAGTATTGTGTGTGTGTGGCAGAGTTTAAGGGTTAAATACTGATCTATTGTGTCATTCCCATACACGTGGTTGCTCCACCCCCCTTCCCCCTTGGAGAATAGGCTGTGATGATGATTTTTTTTTCAAAATTGCTGCCGAGACTCCAGCCACCTCCATCTGCATTGCTGCGGCCTGCCCCCATCTCAGCAGCCGCTGCCTAATTGGTGGCTGACAGATCTGGGGGCGTGGGCCGCGGCAACAGAGGCGGAGGTTTCCAAAGAGCTCCAGAAACATGGCCGTGACTGCCCTGTTGTGGAGGGGGTGGAGCCTCACCTGTGATCTATCAGGTAAGTATTTAGCCCTGCGACCCTCTTCACCCCCCCCCCCCCCCATCAGTCCTTATTAAGACAGAGCTTAGGTACTCTTTAAATAAGGGCCCATATGTTAGTTTCCTACCCTCTTTCACAGGGCCATAATGAAATTCCTTTTGTACAGCTGTGAGGAATCCATTGGGAGACAGGTGACCTCATTCACTTGGCTCTGTGGTTCCCAATGAGTTTGGATGAGGGAAATTATCACTATTAGTGCTCCTCCAAGATATAAAAAGACAACATCTTCATTTCATCATCAAAAATGAAGCTGCCAGATCGAAGTGTAGTTGGCCTTCAATTAAAGAAGTAAATGCACCCTAAAGTCAGAGGAATATGGAGTCTGTCAGCTTTATTGCCTAATAAACCATGCCTCTGCCTCTAAAACAGTGATGGCTAACATTGGCACTCCAGCTGTGGTACAACTACAAGTCCCATGAGGCATTGCAATACTCTGACAGCTCTAAGCATAACTCGGGGAGGCTTAGGCATGATGGGATTTGTAGTTTTGTCACAGCTGGAGTGCCAAGGTTAGCCATCACTGCTCTAAAACGTGGGCCTAGGGTGAGGTCTGGCTGGTGTGGACTCAAAAACACTTTAACCAAAAGATCAGCATGACTCCCAGGCAACTGGCATTCTTTGAAAAGGAGTAAAGAGGACAGCCCCATAACGCACTCACTTTTTGCTTAGGACAATTGAAGTGAGAGGCATGTGGAGGTTGCCATATTTATTTCCTTTTAAGCAATACCAGTTGAATGTCTATTTAGCCATAGCCCCTAAACAAGCATGCAGCAGATCAGGTGTTTTTGACATGATTGTCAGATCTGACAAGATTATCTGCATGCTTGCTTCTGGTGTTATGCAAACACTACTGCAGCCAAATAGGCAGGGCTGCCAGGCAACTGGCATTGCTTAAAGGGAAATAAATATGGCAGCCTCCATATACGCCCCTTCCCCTACAGTTGTCCTTTAAGTTGCTGAGCATGTGCCTCACAAAGCCGTGAGTTTGGAATTCTGGAGAATAGATAGTTTAGTGATGTAATCACAATTTCCACTACACCCGAATCCGGGCTGAATCTGCAGTGCTTCCTCTCTCGCAAGAGAGGAGGGAAAACGCAGCTCATCTATTTAGTGGCTTGCCGTCCAGATCCCACTGTGGTGCAAATCCTGACGGTATGCTGCAGATTTATGCAGCACAGAGCCAACTCCCTATAACTGTGCATGACACAGCTCAGCGATTCGGGCTGTGGCTACGCAGCAGTATGGGAGCTGTGACCAAATCGAAAACAGCCGCTCCTAGTGGAAATAAGCCCATAAGGTGGCCACTAACTGTCCAATTTTTAGCGAAAAATTGTTCAAGCGATCAGAAGTTCTGATCGGATTGGTTGTAAATAATCTCCGTTGGGGGGCACAATCGATTACGATCAAATTTTCGTCAAATCAAAATTTGGATTTTCTTGTTGGTTGTGATAGATGGGAAGCAAAGATTGGTTCGTTGATGGTGTAGTGAACGATTTTTCTTCCGATCAGAATTATCTGATTGCTCCAACGATTTTTCACTAGAAATTGGGTCGTTAGTGGCCACCTGTGTGTCTGAGGTTATGTCAACTTCAGAAAGCTATTTTACATTGGATACAAGTCCACAGATGTCATGGTTTCTTTACCACACGTTAAGTAATTATTAAAGGCGTACTATGGCGAAAAAAAATGTAAAATTTTAAATATGTGCAAACATAGACAAATAAGCAAGGCTTTTATTCTTTATTAAGATAGTCCCTAAAAATGATTTAAACAATGATGCTGGCCAGCTTCCCGGCTCGCTACACAGTTTTTTGGCAGTTGGACAGAGCAACTGCCATTCACTAAGTGCTTTTGAAAATAAATAAATCCCTGAGAATCCCTCATGAAGAGATGGACTAGTCGCGTCTGTCAGATTTCTACTACCTACTGTAAGTGACAGCAGCATAGGAGAAAAGTAATTTATGGCTAATTTTACTCTGGAAAAAACAAACTTCTTATCTGTATATGTTTGCTCATATTTTAAATTTTACAATTTTTCGCCATAGTGCCCCTTTAAGAATGAGAACCAATGATAATGAATGGGCTGTTGCACGCTTAAATGCATTTTTTCCTCCTGTTTTTTTTCTTATTAGTTACATTAGCTTCTGTGAAAAAAGTGACAGTTTTCCCACATACACACATGGTGTGCAGAAAACGCAGATGTGTGTTTCCAGCCAAAGCTGGATGATCCCAGGATGCAGGTAGCAAGTGCGCCTAGGGGCTCTTTTACGCTACACGCCATTTTGCTGAAATGCGATTTTCCCAAGTCCTGCCTGCTGCATTTTCTCCTTGTCCAGTGAAGATGGCAGTAAAATTGCAACAAAATCACACCGAAACCGCATTGCAGTTTGCAGTGTAAAAGAAGCCTTAGAGCTTAATGTAATAAAAAGATGTATACATACCTGGGGCTTCCTCCAGCCCCATCCGCTCGGGTCACTCCCACGCCGCCGCCCTCTGGGGATGCAGCTTCGGGAACCGGGTCCCATCACTGCTGTCAGTCGGCTCCAGTCTACGCACGAGAAGTGCGCCCTCTAAGTATCTCTCTAGCAGGTGCTGGAGAGATACGCAAAGAGCGCACTTCACTTACATCAGACTGGAGCCAACTGACCACAGTGATGGGACCCGGTTCCCGAAGCTGCATCCCCAGAGGGCGGCGGCGTGGGAGCGACCCGAGCGGATGGGGCTGGAGGAAGCCCCAGGTATGTATATATCTCTTTATTACATTAAGCTCTGGTACACTTTAAGGTGACCAGACATGATTTTACAGTTTTTGTTTTTTTTTTTTGTTTGTTTTTTTTCATAAAAACAATTCTATGGAAAATTTCTGGATCAATTTTTTTTTTTAGAGCAGCAAAATGGCCGCCCCTTTGGAGACATGCACAACTGATGAGCAGCGGGCAGTACGGGGATTCCAGTGTGCTGCTTCGGCACGGTTAGTTTAAAATTGGGACGTCAACACTGACTGATGCCGCGTCAGAGTTGACATGCACTTTTAAACTTTCTGAGCCACTTATAAACCTGCCGAAGTGACACACAGGAATCCCCATTCAGCCTCTTCATCTTCTGACGAATGGATGTTTTGTCACCTTTGCTACCCAGAAACCGGATAACCGCCCTCTCCTGCTCTCATGCACGTCTCCAAGGGTGTGGCCATGTTGCTGTGGTGGCTTACGCCACATCTCCCATCAGACCAGGATAGCTGGTACCTGAAACAGAAGAGCACATGTATCTCCTGTTTATATGTGATACCGGTCTAACACTTTATTTTGGACATGTGACCACTCTGTCACAATAATGTTAAAAAGGATGTAGAATCTTTTTGCTAATAGCATGACAAGAATGGTTTCAGGTAATTGGAACTTAAAGCGAACCTTAGATTCTTACCTATGTAGAGGGAAGGCTCTGGATACCATAGAGCCGTCCCGTGGTTCCATCACTGGCTCCCGTTGAATGTACAGGGTGGGCCATTAATATGGATACACCTTAATAAAATGGAAATGGCTGGGGATGTTAGCTTCCTGTTTGTGGCACATTAGTATATGTGAGGGGGGAAACTTTTCAAGATGGGTGGTGACCATGGCGACCTTTTTTAAGCTGGCCATTTTGAATCCAACTTTTGTTTTTTCAATAGGAAGAGGGTCATGTGACACATCAAACTTATTGGGAATTTCACATGAAAAACAATGGTGTGCTTGGTTTTAACTTAACTTAATTCTTTCATGAGTTATTTACAAGTTTTTGACCACTTATAAAATGTGTTCAATGTGCTGCTCATTGTGTTGAATTGTCAATGCAACCCTATTCTCCCACTCTTCACACACTGATAGCAACACCACAGGAGAAATACTAGCACAGGCTTCCAGTATCCGTAGTTTCAGGTGCTGCACATCTCGTATCTTCACAGCATAGACAATTGCCTTCAGATGACCCCAAAGGTAAGTCTAAGGGGGTCAGATCGGGAGACCTTGGGGGCCATTCAACTGGCCCACAACGACCAATCCACTTTCCAGGAAACTGTTCCTGAAGCTGGCACGTTCCCTGAGTTTTTCCAGCAAGATGGTGCACCACCACATTATGGGTGTCAGGTCCGAGTATTCCTAGATGAACAGTTTCCTGGAAAGTGGATTGGTCGTCGTGGTCCAGTTGAATGGCCCCCAAGGTCTCCTGATCTGACCCCCTTAGACTTTTATCTTTGAGGTTATCTGAAGACAATTGTCTATGCTGTGAAGATACCAGATTTGCAGCACCTGAAACTACGGATACTGGAAGCCTGTGCTAGCATTTCTCCTGCGGTGTTGCTATCAGAGTGTAAAGAGTGGGAGAAGAGGGTTGCATTGACAATCCAACACAATGGGCAGCACATTGAACACATTTTATAAGTGGTCACAAACTTTTAAATAACTCATGAAAGAATAAAGTTATGTTAAAACCAAGCACACCATTGTTTTTCTTGTGAAATTCCCAATAAGTTTGATGTGTCACATGACCCTCTTCCTATTGAAAAAACAAAATTTGGATTCAAAATGGCCGACTTCAAAATGGCTGCCATGGTCACCACCCATCTTGAGAAGTTTTACCCCTCACATATACTAATGTGCCACAAACAGGAAGTTAATATCACCTATCATTCCCATTTTATTAAGGTGCATCCATCTACAGTGGTGTGAAAAACTATTTGCCCCCTTCCTGATTTCTTATTCTTTTGCATGTTTGTCACACTTAAATGTTTCTGCTCATCAAAAATCGTTAACTATTAGTCAAAGATAACCTAATTGAACACAAAATGCAGTTTTAAATGATGGTTTTTATTATTTAGTGAGAAAAAAAAACTCCAAATCTACATGGCCCTGTGTGAAAAAGTGATTGCCCCCCCCCCCCTTGTTAAAAAATGACTTAAAGGTGGTTTATTACACCTGCGTTCAATTTCTGTAGTCACCCCCAGGCCTGATTACTGCCACACCTGTTTCAATCAAGAAATCACTTAAATAGGAGCTATCTGACACAGAGAAATAGACCAAAAGCCCCTCAAAAGCTAGACATCATGCCAAGATCCAAAGAAATTCAGGAGCAAATGAGAACAAAAGTACTGTAATTGAAATCTATCAGTCTGGTAAAGGTTATAAAGCCATTTCTAAAGCTTTGGGACTCCAGCAAACCACAGTGAGAGCCATTATCCACAAATGGCAAACACATGGAACAGTGATGAACCTTCCCAGGAGTGGCCGGCCGACCAAAATTACCCCAAGAGCGCAGAGAAAACTCATCCGGGAGGCCACAAAAGACCCCAGGACAACATCTAAAGAACTGCAGGCCTCACTTGCCTCAATTAAGGTCAGTGTTCATGACTCCACCATAAGAAAGAGACTGGGCAAAAAAGGCCTGCATGGAAGATATCCAAGGCGCAAACCACTTTTAAGCAAAAAGAACATTCAGGTTCGTCTCAATTTTGCTAAAAAAACATTTCAATGATTGCCAAGACTTTTAGGAAAATACCTTGTGGACCGACGAGACAAAAGTTGAACTTTTTGGAAGGTGCGTGTCCCGTTACATCTGGCGTAGAAGTAACACAGCATTTCAGCAACAGAACATCATACCAACAGTAAAATATGGTGGTGGTAGTGTGATGGTCTGGGGTTGTTTTGCTGCTTCGGGACCTGGAAGGCATGCTGTGATAGATGGAACCATGAATTCTACTGTCTGCCAAAAAATCCTGAAGGAGAATGTCCGGCCATCTGTTCGTCAACTCAAGCTGAAGCGATCTTGGGTGCTGCAGCAGGACAATGACCCAAAACACACCAGCAGATCCACCTCTGAATGGCTGAAGAAAAACAAAATGAAGACTTTGGAGTGGCCTAGTCAAAGTCCTGACCTGAATCCTATTGAGATGTTGTGGCATGACCTTAAAAAGGCAGTTCATGCTAGAAAACCCTCAAATAAAGCTGAATTACAACAATTCTGCAAAGATGAGTGGGCCAAAATTCCTCCAGAGCGCTGTAAAAGACTCGTTGCAAGTTATCGCAAACGCTTGATTGCAGTTATTGCTGCTAAGGGTGGCCCAACCAGTTATTAGGTTCAGGGGGCAATTTCTTTCTCACACAGGGCCATGTAGGTTTTGAGGTTTTTTTTTCTCACTAAATAATAAAAACCATCATTTAAAACTGCATTTTGTGTTCAATTATGTTATCTTTGACTAATAGTTAACGGTTTTTTATGAGCAGAAACATTTAAGTGTGACAAACATGCAAAAGAATAAGAAATCACGAAGGGGGCAAATAGTTTTTCACACCACTGTAAATGGCCCACCCTGTACATGCGACTGGCTGTGTCTTCGGTACTCCTTGGCAGGCTTCGGAAGTACTTGCGCCCCCTAGTGCTTCCAATTATGGCTGCCCCTGTTCTGCACATGCACAAGCCCCAGACTTGCACGTGCATAGTACTGATCTGATCCACTTGTCTTCCAAAGTACTCAGGGAGTCTGGAAGAGTTATTCGACCTAGCAGGTTAAAAATGTTCAGTGGGGGCAGCGCTGGACCAACGGGACAGAGAGGGCACCGGGAAGACTCCAGAATCCTTCCTCTTCATAGGTAGGTATCTAATTCCCTTCAAGTTCACGTTAAAGCAAACCTGAAGAAAAAATAAATGTATGAGATACTTAATTGAATGTGTACTACCAATGGTAATGAATTACTAACCTAGAAATGAATGTCAGATTTTTATTTTCAGTTTAATGCTTAATTTTGAAGATTGCATCAGACTGTCACCTCTGCTTCTTAGAATCCAAATTCTGCTTTGCTGAGCTGAAAGAGAAGTAATGAAATTTTCTGCACAATCTTTAAAGGTGAGTACACACGTCGGATTCTTTCAAACGACTGGTCGTTTGGACGTCAAATCTGGCGTGTGTACAAACGGTCGTTCAGCTGATAAGACTAGTTTTGACGGATCCGCTTGGCGACCGGTCGTTTGGAAAAATCTGACGTGTGTATGTACCTTAACAGAAGTCTTATCTCACCGTTTTCAGCTGTTTTGGCTTCTATTTACTTTTCAGCAAACCAAGCTGCTGACAAGCTTATTTGCATAAATAACTCAAGGTGTTTTTTTTTTTTGTTTTTGTTTTTTTTTTCAACTCTTGCAACACTGGAAATCAGAACAGGACCGCAGACAATGTCTTATTAGGACTAGAACTATATGTACCTATGTATCTTATTGTGTCACATGTCTCCATAATCCGAATGTGGTTTTACTGTAAAAGGGCCGGTTCTCACAGATGACTGCCGGCGACTCGTTTTTACTGATGTCAAATGCCTTTGTGCTACTGAGCAGAAAACAGTTTGGCATTGTTTCCTGTCGGTTTGTTGTGTGTTTTGAGCCCCTTGGGGGATAAGGAACCGTGAATGCAGCCAATGTTAGAAGCTAAATGCAGCGTCTCAGAAAATTTGACGATAAATACATTAAGATAAACGCTACTATTCATCATAGTGTGGGACGCGACGGATCCTGGCGATAAATGACAAGGATAGCTAATGGCAGTCACCTGTGTTTAACTGTCCCTAATACTTAACACAGAAGTGATCAAGTAACTACCTGTCTGCAAACTGTCAAAAGTACTGAGGCCCCTTATTAGCAGTGTGTAAATCCAGCACCACCTGTGATAAATGCACACCTTCCATAGCTGCTTACCATGCAGGTACAATAAACCAGGCCTTAGTGCTCGTTTCCATATGCTACACTGCTCTGTGTTGCACGTGATTTCCCTGAAGGGGGGGGGGGGGGACTTGCGATCCTATTCATTATAATGAATGGGATCTCTGGTGCAAATGGGACAAAATGCAGGCAACCATACGCTGTGATTTAGTGGTGGGGAAACAGCAGACAGTGCAGTCTATGCACGCTCTGATGTCCATGCAATTGTGTTTCCATAAGCGCGGCTGAAAGCGTGCATATGGAAATGAGACCTTAATCTATTTCTAGAGCTTCCATGAGGATTCCTCTAGAGAAGGGATGGGGAAAGCAAGGAGACTTCCCCAGCACAAGGTGTCTTAAGGGGCCCATACACTTAACGATTTTCCTGTGATCGAATCTGCTGTGAAATCGTTGCGCAAACGCTGACAGAACGATCGATTTACGTCCGAAATCAACAATCGTTCCCGTCGATCTGTCCGTGCAGAAGATTTCGCTCGATCGCCAGCGGGTCGGGAGTGCGTCGATAGTGGCGTTCGAATGCCCGACGACCGACGCTAGCTGCAATGCATTACCTGCTCCGCTGGCGCGTGTTCCCGCTCTCTCTGTGGTCAATTTCCCGTGCTCGGCTACTCCAGCTTCACTGAACTTCCTGTCCCGGCAGGAAGTTTAAACAGTAGAGCGCCCTCTACTGTTTAAACTTCCCCGGCAGGAAGTTCAGTGAAGCTGGAGGAGCCGAGCACGGAGGAGAAGACAGCGAAGACCAGGGGACACGCCGGCCGGAGCAGGTAATGTATGCGGGGGAGGGGCGGCTGCAGCTTCAGAGATTGTGATCGGTTTCATGCTGAAATCGATTCACAATCTGTTTGCAGTAAAGGCAGCCATACGATCCCTCTCTGATCAGATTCGATCAGAGCGGGATCTATCTGTTGGTCGAATCTGATGGCAAATCGACCAGTGTATGGCCACCTTTAGTGTGGGAATTGGACTGGGTGGGGGAGGGGGATTGGCTGGGATTAGGTGATTAGCTGGGAGACAATCTATTGCATTGCTTATCCTGACAGGCTAGGTCAGCCAAGGGACATGGGATTGATCATCCAGACGAGTTTAAATTGCACTTTTTTGTGACTATGACAACAGGGCTTTTGGAGCAAAGCAGGTTATTTTGGCGCATGGCGCTGAGAAAGCTGGACACCATCATAGCAGCAATGCTGTGCACCCCGTGTAGAGGTAATTTGGTGCTCTGGCGGCTGCCAGACCCCAAATGACATCTCCCTCGGAATTGTGACAATTAGGAGGGGGAATAGTGCCGCCTCAGAGTTTAGCGGCAGCAGGGAGAGCAGTCATTCACCTCTCCCTGCACCTAACTGAGCGGCACCCACGTTGTATGTACTCCTTTGGGGTACTGTTGTCATGAGACTGACCACTGTGCTGCAGGAGTGAATAGCTGCACAGAGCAGCAGTCCCTACTACTTATTTTCTACACCTGCACTAATGCGTGATTGGCAGCAAGTTTTGAAATTCCTATCTAGTGGTTTCTGATGGAAATACAGTGAAAGGACTGCGGTTTAAAGATAGATGCAAGGCAAAATAATGTTTGCCTTGCACTGAATTTATAGAAACTGGAAATACTGAGTTTTTTTTTCTCAACAATATTGGGATTTCTCATAATAAAAAGTACCGTACTTTGTGCCCGCCTCGTGACTTCACGCTGGTGCCACTCTGTCCCTCCTCCTCCCTAGATAGCATCAGAGTGGGTCAACAGCTACTCAGCTGACTTCCCATCTGTACAGCACAGGCCCAGTAATGTCGCCAAAGGGGGTTGGGTCCCAATCTCCGACGGGCAGCATCCATCAAAGGTGTGTACGCACCTTTACACCCTCCCATGTATACCCGTTATCAACCCACCCTGACCAATCTGCTGTGAGAAACCATTATAGAATAAATATTTGGGCCAAAATCAGCAGCTTTAGAGAGGAGGTGGGCGGGGTCAGCTCTATTCTCCCCTCACAGCTCCTCCCTGAGGAAGAGTTTAGGCAGTTCAGACTGCTATAAAGGCCTCGTTCACATCATGACGCACAGATGGCTGTGTGTTCGGAGCGCAATGCGTACAATCGCACGCAATCTGTGTCGCTACGTACTGCTGATCCCTTTCACTACAGTGAATGGATCAGCGCTGTGGTTGCGGACAGAACGCATGCAGCAGGACGATAGCGCATCATAGCACATTGTACTGCTGCGCAGCGCCTATGATGTGAACGTCAGAAGGGCTGTGTATGCGCTTCTGCCGTTCTTGCGTGTCGCACATCATGCGCGCTTCCAAATGCGCACGGAAGCACATCATGATGTGAACGAGACCTTAGTCTAAGCTGCACCTGACATTCACACAAGACTGCTTTGCAAGCCACATTAAAAAATGAATATTGCAATAATGGTTTATGTGCAATGCACAGGACCTCGTGTATTGCAAATTCTGATAAATTACACACAAAATGCACTGAAAAAAACCCATGACCCTGAACTTGCACTTTTATTGCAATGGTTCTCGTATTTCATTGCCTGTCTTGGTGTTTCCCAGACCTGACCTCACGTCCTGCTCACATATCTGCAGGTTGAGCCATAAGCATCCCAGCTATGTGAGTTAAATAGCTCCTGTGTATATGTACAAAGTATGATCTGTTGGTGAGCGTCAGTTAGGGAAGCACTTCTCCCTTCCATAAAGCCCAGAATAATGCTATCAACATGAGATTACACCTGCAGAGGACTTGGTGCTGCAATCCATGTGTTTCTATGACCAGGAGCCCCTTGCATGACACATGCTCGGAGCTGTGGGTAATGGGAGATATGTTTTGGGACGACAGGTACTGGCTGCAGGATATACATTACAGGCATAGGTTTCAGGGGCAGCTGGCTAAGCTCGCTGTACACTATACGTGCGAACCAGTATGGCAGTCATGCTATGCAGATTTGGACTAAATAAAGTTCCTAAATTGTCAGCTAAGCACAAACTATAAGTAAAGCAATAAAACAAACCAGTGCTTTCTGGCAGTCTGCCAGGGCCACATAGTTAAACTTATAGATTCTGAAATATGGATATGTTCACTTAATTATTAGACATAAAGTTGGCATTGCATTGATGTAGTAAAACTAAGATGGGGGAACAAGTTCTTTTTTACTTACGTGTGGCTTCTTCCTGCCCCCAAAGCATTATTGGGCCATCTGGTTCCTCCCCATCAGTTTCAAAAGTATTGTTCATTTGCTAAATATGGTGCTCTAGCAGGTAGTTTAAGATTGGAAAACAACGGAAGTGACATGAGATAAATACAGGTACATATAGTATGAGCCCTACTAAGACATTTTTGGTAATAACTTTTTGTTTTTCTGCACAGCAAGTGCTAAAACTGGAGTTATCTATGCAAATTAGCTTGTTGAATTTAATAGAAGGTTAAAGGCAATTATTGTGCTGAGAAAAGGCTTCTGATGAGGTTTTCTTGCTGAAAAGTTCAAAAGTTCATTACTTCTGTTAGTTTTTCAGTTCAGTGAGGCAAATTTTTCATGCTGCTGTTTAGAACTCAATATTAAAGTGAAACACTTGCACTGGTAATAAAAATAAGAGGCTGGGTTCTACCATATGTTTTTTGTAAAGTGCATTGAGCACCCAGGACATTTTTTTTTAATGTATACAATGAAGCTTCCCATAAGGGAGGTCTGTAAGGTAGTGTGCCGTTGGGGGATCGCCATTGCTTACCTATGGGGCTGCTCCTTTAGCCCCCAGTCTGTGTGGAGTGCAACGAGTCTCCGCAACAAAAAATTGAGGCAGCCAGGAGTGCGCTCCACAGGCGGAATCTTTGAACTGCCGGTCACTGCAGATGCTCATGGACCACTCCACACAGACGGGGGGGGGGGGCAGGAGCAGCCCCCCGTAGGTAAGCAATGGTGCGGCCCCGACGGCACACTGCGTTAGGAAACTCACTTTTGGAGATTCATTTTATTAAAAATAAAAAGTCTTGGCTGCTCATTGCAGTTTTAATAAAACGCATAAAATGAATCCTCATCAGTGAGTTTATTTTCACTTCAGGTTTGCTTTAAAGGAGAGCTAAACTTTTATTGAACAGACTCCTATATGTTATGTCAATTTTCATCAGTGGGCCAGCTAATGCTTAAAGGACAACTGAAGTGAGAGTGATATGGAGGCTGCCATATTTCTTTCCTTTCAAACAATACTAGTTGCCTGGCAGCCCTGCTAGTCTATTTGGTCGCAGTAGTTTCTGAATCACACCAGAAACAAGCATGCAGCTAATCTTGTCAGTTCTGACAATATCAGAAACACCTGATCTGCTGCATGCTTGTTCAGGGTCTATGGCTAAATGTATTAGAGGCAGAAGAATGAGTAGGACAGCCAGGTAACGTATTGCTTAAAAGGAAACAAATATGGCAGCCTCCATATCCCTCTCGCTTTTGACCTTTAAATGGTAACTGAAGTGACACAAGGAGATACAGGTGTATACAGCTCCACTCCTACACTGAACTGTTTCTTTTTTTTATTCTCACTGTAATGCTTAAGAATTAAAAAATGTAAATTAGACTGTGTGCTGAGGCACCCACAGTAAAAACACTTGCAGTGTTATCTTTTTGAACAGCAGCAGTGGGTCATATGTGATGTAATGCTAGCTACACATAATACATTTTTCTGCCAGATTTACCTGCCAGATCGAATATTTCCAACATGTCCCATCTGAATTTCGATCGATTTTCGGATCGATTTCCATAGAAAAGTCGTTCTAAATTCAGATCGGACATGTTGGAAATGGTCCATCTGGCAGGTAAATCTGCCATAAAATTGTATCGTGTGTACCTAGCATAACTGGATGGTCTCACTGCTGATCCGCTGCGAAAAGAGTTTTCAGTAACATAGTACAAAAGTAGTCCTCAGGTATTATCTACTGCCCATAGCAGCCTCCATCTGCACATAGCCATCGCAGTTATCTGCCTACCTTATCTACTGCCCATAGCAGCCTCCATCTGCACATAGCCATCGCAGTTATCTGCCTGCCTTATCTACTGCCCCTAGCAGCCTCCATCTGCACATAGCCATCGCAGTTATCTGCCTACCTTATCTACTGCCCATAGCAGCCTCCATCTGCACATAGCTATCACACTTACCTGCCTGCCTTATCTACTGCCCATAGCAGCCTCCATCTGCACATAGCCATCGCAGTTATCTGCCAGCCTTATCTTCTGCCCATAGCAGCCTCCATCTGCACATAGCCATCGCAGTTATCTGCCGACCTTATCTACTGCCCATAGCAGCCTCCATCTGCACATAGCCATCGCAGTTATCTGCCTACCTTATCTACTGCCCATAGCAGCCTCCATCTGCACATAGCCATCGCAGTTATCTGCCTGCCTTATCTACTGCCCCTAGCAGCCTCCATCTGCACATAGCCATTGCAGTTATCTGCCTGCCTTATCTACTGCCAATAGCAGCCTCCATCTGCACATAGCCATCGCAGTTATCTGCCTGCCTTATCTTCTGCCCATAGCAGCCTTCATCAGCACATAGCCATCGCAGTTATCTGCCTGCCTTATCTACTGCCCCTAGCAGCCTCCATCTGCACATAGCCATTGTAGTTATCTGCCTGCCTTATCTTCTGCCCATAGCAGCCTCCATCTGCACATAGCCATCGCAGTTATCTGCCTGCCTTATCTACTGCCCCTAGCAGCCTCCATCTGCACATAGCCATTGCAGTTATCTGCCTGCCTTATCTACTGCCCATAGCAGCATCCACCTGCACATAGCCATTGCAGTTATCTGCCTGCCTTATCTTCTGCCCATAGCAGCCTTCATCAGCACATAGCCATCGCAGTTATCTGCCTGCCTTATCTTCTGCCCATAGCAGCCTCCATCTGCACATAGCCATCACACTTATCTGCCAGCCTTATCTACTGCCCATAGCAGCCTCCATCTGCACATAGCCATCACACTTATCTGCCAGCCTTATCTACTGCCCCTAGCAGCCTCCATCTGCACATAGCCATCACACTTATCTGCCAGCCTTATCTACTGCCCATAGCAGCCTCCATCTGCACATAGCCATCACACTTATCTGCCAGCCTTATCTTCTGCCCATAGCAGCCTCCATCTGCACATAGCCATCGCAGTTATCTGCCTGCCTTATCTACTGCCCATAGCAGCCTCCATCTGCACATAGCCATTGCAGTTATCTGCCTACCTTATCTACTGCCCATAGCAGCCTCCATCTGCACATAGCCATCGCAGTTATCTGCCTGCCTTATCTACTGCCCCTAGCAGCCTCCATCTGCACATAGCCATTGCAGTTATCTGCCTGCCTTATCTTCTGCCCATAGCAGCCTTCATCTGCACATAGCCATCGCAGTTATCTGCCTGCCTTATCTTCTGCCCATAGCAACCTTCATCTGCACATAGCCATCGCAGTTATCTGCCTGCCTTATCTACTGCCCATAGCAGCCTCCATCTGCACATAGCCATCGCAGTTATCTGCCTGCCTTATCTACTGCCCCTAGCAGCCTCCATCTGCACATAGCCATAGCTGTTATCTGCCTGCCTTATCTACTGCCCATAGCAGCCTCCATCTGCACATAGCCATCACACTTATCTGCCTGCCTTATCTACTGCCCATAGCAACCTCCATCTGCACATAGCCATCACACTTATCTGCCAGCCTTATCTACTGCCCATAGCAGCCTCCATCTGCACATAGCCATCACACTTATCTGCCTGCCTTATCTACTGCCCCTAGCAGCCTCCATCTGCACATAGCCATCACACTTATCTGCCTGCCTTATCTACTGCCCATAGCAGCCTCCATCTGCACATAGCCATTGCAGTTATCTGCCTGCCTTATCTTCTGCCCATAGCAGCCTCCATCTGCACATAGCCATCACACTTATCTGCCTGCCTTATCTACTGCCCCTAGCAGCCTCCATCTGCACATAGCCATCACACTTATCTGCCAGCCTTATCTACTGCCACTAGCAGCCTCTATCTGCACATAGCCATTGCAGTTATCTGCCTGCCTTATCTTCTGCCCATAGCAGCCTCCATCTGCACATAGCCATCGCAGTTATCTGCCTGCCTTATCTACTGCCCATAGCAGCCTCCATCTGCACATAGCCATTGCAGTTATCTGCCTGCCTTATCTACTGCCCATAGCAGCCTCCATCTGCACATAGCCATTGCAGTTATCTGCCTACCTTATCTACTGGCCATAGCAGCCTCCATCTGCACATAGCCATCGCAGTTATCTGCCTGCCTTATTTACTGCCCATAGCAGCCTCCATCTGCACATAGCCATCACACTTATCTGCCTGCCTATGTCGTTTAATGGCGGTTTCATTAACTTGTCATTTTGTGTTTACACCATTTCATGTTTATTAATGCTATGTTTTTCTGTTTGCCTTGTACTATAGGTGGAGCCCAATGCTACCATTGCAGACATAAAGAACTTATTCAACAAATCTCGTAGGTATTTGGGATGGGTACTGCTAATCCTCCGGTATCAGGGCCGCTGCGGTGACCTATAAAGACCTGCTCTAATTAAAAGCGTTTATGCTATTCAAATGACAGCATGGAGCTTGCAGTGTTACGCGTTACACCTGTTACAGAACTCACATAGAAAGCGGCAGTATGACCTGCAGCATGAGCTGGTGGCAGCTGTGTGCTGTAACCAGGGGGAAGCCTTCATTTTCTGCCACTGGGCCCAGAACTGAAGAAGTCTCATTTTCAAAGTAATCATGTTTAATGTAAATTATAGATGTTAAAGGATACCTTAGCGCAAAATTAAAAACGGTGGGAGCAGGCATGTTTAGTGGGCTCTCCTCATGCCCACCACTCCCCCCATTCTCTTTCAAGGTTGCGCGCCGCCGAGCAGCGCCTGCTCAATCAGCTGCGACCACCCCTACCAGGAAGTAATCAGAATATATTTTGCCAAGTACAACGTGAGTTGTACCTGGAATTGGTCTCGGCACAGCAGGGTCGGTGGTGGTACAATAGTAGTAGTACACAGTCGATGCACAATAGAAACATACAGCATACAGATACATACAGTGATGCATACATTAGATACAATACATATAAAAGCAAAATGAAACAAAGTGTATTAGGTCTAGGTAGAGGAGAAAAGACCCAGGGGCAAGGACCAGGGGGAATCTGCTGCTGTCAGTGGCACTCATAACGCTTTTACAGTGATACTTTAAATCAGATGCCCCCCTGTCCATTCCGGAGAAGAGGAGAGGAAAGGGAGAACAGAAAAGATAGAGGATGAAAAAAAAAAAACCAGCAATCAGTAGGCAGTACCGGAAGGGGATGGAGGAGAATTGGGGGGGGGGGGGGGGGTGAGTAGTGAGCATGATAAGAGCCCACTAAACATGCCTGCTCCCCCAGTTTAGCGCTACGGTATCCTTTAACTTTTGAGCTGTTTTCTGATGTCAGAGTGATGTCTTAAAAGAGACCATTCAGCCTAAAATAAAAATGCTACGGATTATAAAAAGTTATCACTTGCCGTTTTTTTTTCTAATACAGAATGGGGCCCAACATTATATGAAACGTTAATCCATGTAGGTAGTTCAAGCACAAGGGTCATCTAAAAAGAAACAGCCTTTTTCAATTCAGGAAACTTTTATTTTAGACACACAGTATCTTCCATTTTAATTCTTCACATAATCACCTCCTTTATCTAAGCATTTATCATATCTTTTTACAAGGTTTTCAATACCTGTTGAAGTAGGATGACATTTCTCATCTATGGGTTGGAGCAGAGGTGCCCACGCTTTTTTTCGGCTTGTGAGCTACTTTTAAAATTTGCTAAGTCCAGAAGATCCACCAACATTTCAAATGTTGCAAAATCCCCCCTTCCCCGTTGTCATGAACAGCCCGGAGGTACAGGTGCCTCCAGTATAGGTAGCTTGGTATAGGTGCCTTCAGTATAGGTAGCTTGGTATAGGTGCCTTCAGTATAGGTAGCTTGGTATAGGTGCCTTCAGTATAGGTAGCCATGTATAGATGCCTTCAGTATAGGTAGCCATGTATAGGTGCCTTCAGTATAGGTAGCTTGGTATAGGTGCCTTCACTATAGGTAGCCATGCATAGGTGCCTTCAGTATAGGTAGCTTGGTATAGGTGCCTTCAGTATAGGTAGCCATGTATAGGTGCATGTCGGCGGCTGAGGGAGCGCTCCGGCAGGCGGTGTGAGTGAGTGCATGCGTGTGTGTTGTGCATGGCGCCGCCCCCAGCCATGACGTTGCGTCATGGCAGAACCTCCCCTGGCTTCTCTTCAGCCGCGTCGCCTCTCTTCTCCCTGCCTTCCGATTATACAGCTGCCGGCCACAAAATTTCATGGGACGCGGTACCAAGTAGGCGGTCTCGATCGACCTATTGGGCACCCCGGGGTTTGGAGAGACAGGGGCTTCATGTTAATGCTGCTGAACAAACAGTTACGGGCATTCTGCAGTCACGTGACAAGCAGTGCAGGGATAGAAGAGATTAACAAACAGATGCAAGTCATATTGGACTTAAAGAATACCCGTTACTATCTGGATGACCCTCGTAGTATAAACTCTTCAGACTTTTCCCAGTCATGATGACTATTTGTGATCATCTTGGCCAAAAATGATGATTTTTCCATGTGCCTCTTGGAGAAATTTGTACATTTCCTGCAGTGCAGCAACTGTTGCTATTCTTCCCTCTCCATAGAATAGAACATGCCTGGGTGTTATTTCTCCATAGTGAGTACAAGCTTAAAGGTTGCGTATACAATCTCATGTTTTTAGGATCGATTCCAGCAATCTGATTGAATTGGATAGCGAGTTTTCAGACGTTAGTAGGCACAATCGATCTTTTCCAATCCATTACTGTGGTGATTGGAAATGATAGATCGGCCACAGGATTGTATTGTTAATGGTCACCTTTAGATTTATTGTTCCACGCTCATATCTGAAGAGACAGAATAAAACTACAACAAAAAATGTAAAGCGGACCTGAACTCAGAACTTTCTCTCTGCAACAGCATAATAACCTTTAAAGAAAAACATTTCTTTGTTACAGATTACAGATCTCTTGCAATAAATCTGCAGTGTGTCTACTTTCTGCTTTCATGGACAAAGGGTTAACATCCTTTTGTTTACGTAGTCGTTGTGTCTTCGGAGGACTGTCAAATTTCTGTTCTGACACAGCTGAGAGATCACATGACACTCGTGATTACGTACAGATGAGGAGGAATCAGACAGGCTCTTCTCTCTAAAAACATACAGGATGCATTTCTCTCTGTTTTCCTTGTGTCCTTTGCAAGAGTTCAGCTCCACATTAAAAAGACACTAGGTCTGACTTATACAATTGTGCTTCTGACTTATGCTTGAATTTTGTATTTATTATTTTTTTATTTATTTACGTTTAATAGAAAACTACAAAGTGAGATTTGCTTTGTTTTACAGATCCTGAATGGTACCCAGCGCGGCAGTCTTTACGTTTGGACCCTAGTAAGTCTTTTCACGCTAATTCAATTTTTGATTGGGTTGTATCACAATTGCAGGATTTTCTTTAAAATATTATAAAGTATGCGCTAGCTGACCTCTTTCTTAAAAATGCTGGCTGCTTGGCTCTTTTGCTGGTCATCTGCCTAAGGCCCTGTTCGCACTGCAGAAAAAAAAAAAGCAAAATTGGACTGTGTACACATCCTATATTGTTAATAGACCTGCTACATTTTTCCATAACCATATCGCAAATACACCACAAATCGAACGCAATGTAAACCTATGGGAACAGACAGTGTAGGTTCCCACTAGGCCGGTCACCGCATGGAAAATGGCCACCTGTCCCCTGGATTCGGTTCCGCCACCACTGTTCAGTCCACTGCAGGGGTTCGGAGAGCAGAAGCATGGGCACCCCATTGGTTTGCAAAAGACCAATGGGAATCCTGCTGCAACAGGGAGAATTCTCATTGGTTCATGGTGGACCAATGAGAATCCTCCCTGTTGCTAATTTACATTGATTGTTTACAATCCAACAGGGAGCTCCAGGCTTCTTGTGGTGTGATCGACGGATGAGCGGCGACGCAAGTGTAGCGGATGGAAATGGCGCGTAATGTAAGCGAATGGGCTTACCACACCGTTTCCGCATCCGCTGCAATTGCGTCAGTGTGTACCTTTAAATGGCCCTGAAGAGATTTTTAAAAAAGGCTTACGGTTAGCCTCGTTCACACTATACGTGTTTCCTGTTCTTCTTTCAACCTTTAGTGCAAAATTCCACTAACACAAGCAGAAAAATAAATAAATCCAACCAATACCACCAGCTGCGAATCAGTTCATTGGCAGCTGGTTAATCACCATAGTTTTAGGCAGGAGTCACACTTGAGCCCATGGAAAACGGCAGATGGATCTGCAGTGTCTACTCACTTTTGGCCAACTGTCATTTGACAGAAGCACGTGTTGTGTTAGAAAAAGCAACACTGCCGGTGTGGCGAGCATGAAAATGTGAGTCTGGAGGGCTCGTTTGAAGGTATTGAAGGTGGGGGCGAGTCTGATAGCTGGTGGTAGCGAATTACTGAGAGTGTGGGCTGCCCTGATGAAGTCCTGCACTCGTTCATGGGAGTGAGAAGTGCGTGGTGCCAACAGGCGCAGGCCGTTGGAGGATCGTAGGAGGCGGGCCGGCTTGTGTCTGTGGACAAGATTGAAGATGAAGGTCGGACAGGTGCTGTGCAGTGATTTGTAGGCCAAGCACAGAATTTTACAGTTGATCGTGAAATGGATGTAGAGCCAGTGGAGGGCTTCTGCAGAGGGGGTTGTGGAGACACGCTGATGAGTTGATCAGTCTGGCTTACGAGTTTTTTTTACCCATATATATGAATATAACATGAATAGTGTATGGGTTTTATGAATGTTTGTATTGTTTCCCTGTAGTCTATGCTAAATTGATGCCTTGTAAGTTTATAACCTTTCTTCACATCTAATCTTCATGTGATAGAGGGGAGGTCACTGAAGGATGAGGACATTCTGCAGAACCTGCCAGTGGGAACAACAGCAACCCTCTACTTCAGAGACCTGGGAGCACAGATCAGCTGGGTCACTGTGAGTATTAAGGACACACATCAGTAATAGGCATTGAGCTGGGTCACTGTGAGTATGAAGGACACACATCAGTAATGGGCATTGTGCTGGGTCACTGAGTATGACGGTCACACATCAGTAATGGGCATTGAGCTGCACCTTGGACCATCATCCAGTATGTATCTCATACTTCTAAACTATTTATTTGCTTCTATGCTTGTGAACTGTTGTGTACCAAGGGGCAAGGACATAAACCTATGAGAATAGTCAAGCATGCATTAATTTCTTGAAGTGAGAGGGATATAGAGGCATTCCCTTTATCAAGAAAGTGTAATTTGCCACTGGGTAAATTGCTGCAAATGGGAATGTTTTTGAACTTACCTGGGGCTTCCTCAAAGTCCCTTGGCGACCTCTTTGTCCCCTGTGTTCTCCAGGTGGCGGCTCTGTTGCCTGCATGATCCCCGTCTGCGCACCCATCCTGATTGTGCACCTGCCGCCGGGAGCATTCTCCACATGCGCGGTTCATTCTTTTGCGAACAACGCATGTGCCGAATGCTCTTGGCAACGGGTGCATGGGTGGGGCCGCACATGTGCAGTCGTCTGCGACTGCCCTTCAAGTCACGCAGCTAACAGCAGCCAGCGGGAGAATGGAGGGAACACAGAGTACACCAAGGGACCACCCAGACAATGGGGGCAGGAGGAAGCCCCAGGTAAGTTCAAGAGTACCGGTTCCCTTTAAGCTGTTACATTTCTAAGACCCAAGACAGTCACAGTTGTGCCATCCTGAGCTACTACACATGAGCAGAATGGAGGGTGGCCTGTTTCCACATGCACCACACATAGCTGCACAGTTATACTGGGCCTGGCACATCCAGTCTATTAAGAACAAGATTCCAACTGCTGTTGTGCTGCCAAGCTTATCTCAATCAGCACACATCAAAGTCAAGGCCACATATCCTCTATCACAGTGCATACCGCAGCACAAGTGCCTGCAGAGTGGAGGTGCTGCAAACACACAGGGAAATGTCAGCTCTGGAGTCTGATCAGCACAGATCTGCTGCTGCTATGCTGTCCCATCTCCTCCTCTCCTGGGTCATGGCAACATGATAGCTTGTTTTGTGCAAAGGTATAGAGAGAAATCCTAAGTACAGTATAAGCTTGTTCTGTGCACAGTATACACACCATTGCAAAAGACTCTCTATTTTGTTATAAGGTTGTATGAATAAAGAGATAAAAGAGGAAGTATTAAAGAGAGTCTGAAGCCTCCAAAATACCTGTTTTTACTTGTCAGTTCTCTTCAGCATTAATGCCCTAGCTGAAACGCTGCATCCCCGCGGCTGAACGCTCAATGAATACCCCCGAAATCCCGGGGCAAAATTCCACAACTTTCCAGGTTGTGGATTTTGCTGTTGGGGAGGCAGAGCTTTGGGCTGTAGTTCTGCCTCCATTCGCATCAATTTGCGCTGATCGCCGCCTCTCCCCGCCCCTCTCCATGAAAAAGGACTGAGAGGGGCAGGAGGAGGCGGCGATCCGTGGAGATTGACGCAGGAAGGAGCCCCGGAATTTGCCCCAGGCATTTCTGGGGTTTTAATTGAGCGTTCAGCTGTGGGGATGCGGCATTTCAGCTATGGCATTAAAGAAAAAACAGGTATTTTCTAGGTATCTCTTTAAAAGAAGTCTGACGCCAGTCTAAAAAAAATCCCAGATACTTACCTAAGGAAAGGGAAGGCTCTGGGACCTATAGAACCTTCCCACTCCTCTCACGGTGCCCTCGTTCCAGCGCTGGATACCTCCTTAGCAGTCTCTGACCGATTGGTCGGAGACTGCTCTCTTCCGCTTCGGGAAGCTCACTCATGCATGCTCAATACGGAGCCACCAGTCTTCAGGAGCACTTGGGCTTCCGAAGACTTCCGACCACCTCCCGCGGCAGTTGATTTGAATGGGTAGACAGTGCTGGATCAAGCTGACCATAAGAGGAACAGGAAGGATATATAGGACCCAGAGCCTTCCCTCTCCTAAGGTTGTGTTTGCAGATTGCCTTCAGACTCACCTCACTTTTTTCAAGTGCTAGCGATTTACAGACAAGCTGAAATCGCTAGTGAAATGCTGCAGTATATGAATGAGGCCTCAGGTTTTTGTTGGATATACTCTGACCTGAATAAATGGGAACCTTCACCGTGCACAGCAGATCCTGACTCTTGTTCTTGTCTGCAGGTATTCCTCACAGAGTACGTCGGGCCTCTGGTCATCTACTTACTTTTCTACTTCAGAGTCCCCTTTATTTATGGCCCCAAATATGACTTCATCACAAGCCGCCACTCTGTGGTCCAGTAAGTATATTATTACCATAACATTAAAAAGTGTGTGGGTTTCTGTGTGTGTGTGTGTGTGTGTGTGTGTGTGTGTGTGTGTGTGTGTGTGTGTGTGTGTGTGTGTGTGTGTGTCCGTGGGTCTCTCTGTTTGTGTGTGTGTGCCCGTGGGTGTGTCCGTGGGTCTCTGTGTGCGGGTCTCTTCTCTGTGTGTGTGTGTGTGTGTGTGTGTGTGTGTGTGTGTGTGTGTGTGTGTGTGTGTGTGTTTTTAACAAAGGACTCTGTGGCTTGATTACATCGACCTCACCATATCCTGTTTTTTTCCAGCCTGTCAAATATTGTACTCTAAACCGTTTAGTTAAAAAACTCTTCTAAATGGCATAATTGTGCATTCAGCAAGAATGAAACCCCCTCTGCACCTTGGTAACCTTCTCTTATAAATTATAACGCTAAAATCTCAACACTGCAGAACGGATGGAAGCACCCCAATTGCGAATACAATATGTAGTGAGTGGCGGTAAGTGACAGGAAGACACCAGTGAAAAGACAACCAGTTTCAAGGATCCTTCCTGCTTCCTCAGGTCAATACAAGGCAGTGCCTGAGCTGTGTATCTCCGTCTTTTAGCGCTCTGAAATGGAGATGCATAGCTCCGACACTGTGTCTTTAAAGAGAATCTGTAACGTCAAAACGTCCCCTGGGGGGTACTCACCTCGGGTGGGGGGAAGCCTCAGGATCCTAATGAGGCTTCCCACGCTGTCCTCCGTCCCTCAGTGGTCTTGCTGCAGCCCTCCGTACAGCGGTGACGTCAATATTTATCTTCCTGGCTCCTGCGCAGGCGCTCTGACGGCTGTCGGCTCCGAAGTAGGCGGAAATACCCGATCTACGTCGGGTCTGCTCTACTGCGCAGGCGCAAGTCTCCGGCGCCTGCGCAGTAGAGCAGACCCGACTGAGATCGGGTATTTCCGTCTTCATTCGGAGTCGAAAGCAGCCACGGCGCCCCCGCTGGAGCCAGCAAAGGTAAATATTGAATTGACAGTCGGGTCTGTTGGGCGGCTGTTCGGAGGGCTGCAGCGAGACCCCCGTGGGACAGAGGACGGCGTGGGAAGCCTCATTAGGATCCCGAAGCTTCCCCCACCCGAGGTGAGTACCCCCCAGGGGATATTTTTGATGTTACAGTGTCTCTTTAATGTGAGGCAAAGCACAACTTTACCTGCCCGGCGATGTCCAAAGCTCCTTCTCCTCACTTCACACATACTGTGCACGCAAATGAAGCGACGGACTGCACAATATGGCCACATTCAAAACAAGCGCACGTGGCCAATTGCACAATATCAGCCCAACAATCGAGTGAGTTGATCCGCCGGATGGATTGGGAAATCTGCTGGTTATCAGTCGCTTGCCTAGTCGTTTGCCGCGCGTACCCATGCCTGATTGTCACCTAACTGACCAAAATCAGACAACAGTCAGGCAGTTTTGCTGGAGCTTTTAGGAGTCCTGATCTTCAATTAACCTGCATCATGTTTGTTCAGCTTGTGTTTCGCACCACTGACCAAAACCACAGACAAAAACATGCTTGGTTTTTAAGTTGTTCTCAGTGGGTATATAACAATAATATTTATATAGCGCTTTTCTCCCTGGGGACTCAAAGCGCTGTGACCCTGCATTATGCAGTCTCAAAGGCTAGGGAAAAGAGGTGAGTTTTTAGCCTTTTTTTAAAGCTGTCCAGAGAAAGAGCCTCTCGTACTGATTGTGGAAGTGAGTTCCATAGAGTAGGTGCTGCATAGGAAAAGGCCCGAGCACCAAATGTTAAGTGTATCCTGGGAATAACCAGCTTCATCTTGTTGGCAGAGCGGAGGGTGCGTGGAGGGGCATAAAGTTCCAATAGATCCGCTATGTATTTGGGTCCCATGTGGTGTAGAGCCTTGAATGTCAGCAGGCAGATCTTAAAATCGATTCTCCATTTTACTGGCAACCAGTGAAGAGTTTGCAGTACTGGGGTGATGTGTGAGCTGCGGGGGGCATTGGCTAGGAGTCTGGCTGCAGCATTCTGTACTAGCTGTAAGGGGCGCAGAACCTTATCTGTAGATCCGATTAACAGGGCGTTGCAGTAGTCTAGGCGGGAGGATACAAATGCGTGAACCAGGACAGGTAGGTCTTCAGCTGGGATATGTTAGATTGTACAATGTACTCCTCAGGAGGTAGCAGGAAAAAAGGGCGCGGCGGCTAGTGGGCAAAAAGTGCGCCGCCATAGGCTCTAATAATGCAATTATCGTTAATATGACAAAAAAGCAGAAAAAAGGGCGCCCAATAAATATCGTTAACAACATTTGAACATTAAAGTTTTTGAAGTATGTTATCAATTTAGAAGCTTGCAACGTTATAGTTTTTGTCATCTTATTTTGTTTGTATTGTACAGTACAGTTTTTGTATGTACAGATTTTGTTATCAAAGATGTTATCATTTCTATGTGTAAAATGGTGTTTCTGCAGGGGGTGTGGTTAGGGTTAGGCACCACCAGGGGGGTGGTTAGGGTTAGGCACCACCAGGGGGGTGGTTAGGTTTAGGAACCAGTAATAATACAATTGGGAGTACGTTTCTTTTTAAGTGTATAGGAAAAAGAGAAAAAACCTTTTAGTCCCTTTTTTAGGATCATCCACTTCACCCATCATAAACAGTTCATGCAAAGTCTTATTGTACAAAAATATCAAAAATTCTTTGACACAAATACACAAAAAAGTTCCATAAAATCTCTCTGTAAGAAGCTCCTTATGGATATACAAAATCTTCCAAAACAGGATATAACCACAAAAGCTAGTGTAGACTTAGTGCACTCCTGGATTAGCAGCTGAGTTGATCTATAACCGGCCCTCAGGATTGTGCAATGTACAGGTACATCTGGTTGCTACAGATGTCTTTGTCCACCCTCTGATGCTCCTGCCATGCATTTTCCTCAGGATTAATAGACAGTACTTTGTGCATTGGGCCTGACGAAGGGCTTTGTGCCAGAAACGAGCGTGTTGTTGCCTGATTTATATTGCATTAAGTCTACACTATCTTTTTTGCTGTTCTATTCCTGTTTTGGAAGATTTTGTATATCCATAAGGAGCTTCTTACAGAGAGATTTTATGGAACTTTTTTGTGTAGTTGTGTCAAAGAATTTTTGATATTTTTGTGCCATAAGACTTTGCATAAACTGTTTATGGTCCTTTCTATCTACAATAGGGTTATGGCCCATACTCACGGGCAACTTTTTTGGCCTGTCGCCAGCACACGTGAGCGTGTGCGCAACAGGCCGGCGACAGCTCGTCGCCAGGTCCCTCCGCGTACACACGCGGAAGAGGGACCAGCGGTGCGACGGAAGCTGTTGCTGACGTTCCTCCTCCCCCCGCCGGAAGCGCCGTATTCTTTATGAAGGTTGCTGTCGCTAGTCCGCATACTCACGCGGACTAGCAACAGTTGCGACGGAGTTGCGGCGGCAACTCGCCAGGTGATTGACCGGGTCAATCGCCTGGCGACATCAGCGGCGAGCGACGGTTCGGGGGTGCGCGCCCGTGCAACGCCGCATACTCGCGGGTGACCTGTCGCCGCAACACGCGCGCGCCGCGTGTTGCGGCGACAATTGTAGCCCGTGAGTATGGGCCATAAGGCACCACCAGGGGGTGGTTAGGGTTAGGCACCACCAGGGGGTGGTTAAGGTTAGGCACCACCAGGGGGTGGTTAGGGTTAGGCACCACCAGGGGGTGGTTAGGGTTAGGCACCACCAGGGGGTGGTTAGGGTTAGGCACCACCAGGGGGTGGTTAGGTACCACCAGGGGGTGGTTAGGGTTAGGCACCACCAGGGGGTGGTTAGGGTTAGGCACCACCAGGGGGTGGTTAGGTTTAGGCACCACCATGGGATGGTTAGGGTTAGGCACCACCAGGGGTGTGGCTAGGGTTAGGCATCACCAGGGGGGTGGTTAGGCACCATGGGGAGAGGGTGATTAGGATTAGGCACCACCAGGGGAGTGGTTAGTTTTAGGCACCACCAGGGGAGGCTTCTGTGTGTGAGTAGGGTGTTGGGTTAAAGAGAGTCTGAAGCGAGAATAAATCTCGCTTCAGACCTCATAGATAGCAGGTTTGTAGCTTTAGAAAAGGACTATATTGGTTAATGCAATCTCAAAAAGGCAAAAAAAAGTCTCTGAAAAAACTTTATTGACACGTAGAAAAAGATCAAAATATACGGCTCTTCAATATCACAGTGGTAGATCAATAAAAACACATTGGATTGACTTATGCCAACAATTGGTTGTAGCTTAGCGGGTATGAAACTTCAAGGCAACGACACATGTTCGTTTCGGGCTTTTATATAAGATATGTGCCCTTCATCAGGCCGTGATACCCAATTCTAAAAATAAAAACAATATATAACAACACATTAAAATCACAAACTGTAATTCATCAGATACGACAAAAAGAATTGTCGCAAGAGAACCACCACCAAGAAAAGTTGATAGTATGTACACCGAGTTCAATCCAAAAGCCCACATGCCTACCTAGCCTAGATCGCGTATACACCTGATAATAGGATGTGTGATATATATACAAAGATCAGGCTAGAGGAATGTAGTACCATAAGAATGTGTCAAGATGAAGATAGGGTGAACAAAGAAAGAAATAAGAACCCTAGGAGAAGTTCTCAAGAAAGACCAAGGTGGAACCCTCTCATAGAGACTAGTAAATATCAGTCCCCATGTCCACATACTGGTCAGAAAAAGATGTGCATGAACATCATGTACAAAGTGTGGCTGAATCGAAGATCTAAATAAAAAGAAGTAAAAGGGAATGATCGACAAACCTGTGTAGCTTAACCAGAAAAAGGAAGACCAATCAGGCAAAATGAGCCATATGCTGGGGGGCGTCTGAACTCGCCAGACGCACACTACCTAAAATACAAAAAGATCCATCCCAGTGTCATAAAATGCCCAAGCGTATAACACAACAGAAAAGTCTCCAATACATCAATCAAAGAGGCACCCTATAACATGTATAACCAAGTGAGGCTACCTAGATGTAAGGACTGACATGTGAGCACACAATGTTACACACACGTGTAACCAAAGATAAAACAGCCGCATATATAAATGCAAGTGGGCATTCAGAGTATTCATGCTATGAACAAGCTACATGTCCACACCTTTGTGTGCATGTACACATGCGGCCCCACAGAAAACACCATCTCTGAATCATACAACAGATAGCATAGTCCTAACAGTAAATAGATAGAGCACTATGCAGGATATATGTTCAACTGTAGCAGGCCATAGGGCAAAGATACATGGCGAAATGCAAAGCGTCAACCAGGGGGATATATTCAGCTGTAACAGACTATAAAACAGAAATACATAACAAATACAGAACATCAACCAGGGGGAACTAGCTCGCTGTCCAGATAGACATAAGGCACATTAGATACATGAGTAAACTTACCTTCCCAACGGCTATAATCAGATGCTGCAAGGTGGGAACCCAGTTGAAAAATGGCATCCAGTGTCGTTTAAATATCCCACCATGTGTTGCAAACTACATGAGTTCAGCCAATCCGGAGCTTACGGGGGCAAAGCCGCGTCAGAATGCATCCTCCACCCGGACACAGAAGTCCGTGCAAAAGGAAATAACTCCCATGACTCACGGAGGGCGGCGAAGAGGACGCCGCCCCCTCCCACCAGGAGTGACGTCAGTCTCACCTAGTGCCAATGAGAGTCCGCCTTGGGAGAAGTGAACACCAATAGGAGTCCGCTGTGGGGAGGAACAGCTCACAGTCAAGCTGGAGCGCGGAAGGCAATCTGTATAGGAAGTGGATCACTCATAACCACGCTGGAACGCAGAAAGAGGTATGTATATAGTGGGGACGTATGAGTAAACACAAACTCAGATTAGAATAATTCTAGAGATGCCAAATAGAACTAACTAAGATCCACTATAGAACATCATTAAAGAACATAGGGATAATAACGAGATCCATAACTTCCCCCTATGGAGACGGATTTAAAGGGGCCGACACAATAAACATTGAGAACATAAGCACAATAATGAAATCCATAGCTTCACACTAGGAAGACAAATATAGAAAAATAGAAACAAAGGAAACCTTTTCTAAGGCAACATACTAAAGATTGGTACACTGGAGACAATCCCATAGTGGAAAAATTACAAAAACAGTAGAAAAAAGATCAAAAAAGATTGCATCGTATCACATGCCTGAGCACCACACTGGGACTAAAAAATGCCGGAATTCCAAAATGCTGGTCCAAGCTACACGGTAAAAAGGACGGTAACAATCAAAGATCCCAGGGCCAGATACCTTCCACTAAAAAGTACTGTCAAAAAAGAAAAGAGAGAAATGAAAGACACATTTTATAAATGGACAGGCGCATAGAGTATCATTCAAATACAGTCATCTAGATTGGTCTATATTCAATATTGAGACCAGCTGGATTCAGTGTCTGTAAGAATCTGATCCAGCGGGCCTCTTTGTGTAACAAGATTAATTCTCTGTTACCACCCCTTCTAGGAGGAGGAACTGTGTCCAAGACACAAAATCTCAGTTGATTCGCCGAGTGGCCCATCAAAACAAAGTGCTGGGCCACCGGGGAGTCAATTTGGGATGGATCAAGATTGCGTCTTAAAGCCACATTAATTTTGGACCTTTGCTCAATGATACGCTCCTTCACAGCTCTAGTGGTTTCCCCCACCTTGCAAAGTAGGGGCCCAGAGATATCTGGCACCTGTGCGTAAGGGCACGTTCCCATGTCTGCACTGCTCATGTTGTCAGTTAGTTCTAAGAGGGAAAAGTATTGATCACCCTATGAAAGGGTTTCCGGTAACATTTTCGCATTATGCCACATGTGACACTGAGTATGTTGTTTATGGTATTAAGTGTCCATGTGGTAAGATGTACGTGGGGGAAACCACTAGAGCTGTGAAGGAGCGTATCATTGAGCACAGGTCCAAAATTAATGTGGCTTTAAGACGCAATCTTGATCCATCCCAAATTGACTCCCCGGTGGCCCAGCACTTTGTTTTGATGGGCCACTCGGCGAATCAACTGAGATTTTGTGTCTTGGACACAGTTCCTCCTCCTAGAAGGGGTGGTAACAGAGAATTAATCTTGTTACACAAAGAGGCCCGCTGGATCAGATTCTTACAGACACTGAATCCAGCTGGTCTCAATATTGAATATAGACCAATCTAGATGACTGTATTTGAATGATACTCTATGCGCCTGTCCATTTATAAAATGTGTCTCATTTCTCTCTTTTCTTTTTTGACAGTACTTTTTAGTGGAAGGTATCTGGCCCTGGGATTTTGATTGTTACCGTCCTTTTTACCGTGTAGCTTGGACCAGCATTTTGGAATTCCGGCATTTTTTAGTCCCAGTGTGGTGCTCAGGCATGTGATACGATGCAATCTTTTTTGATCTTTTTTCTACTGTTTTTGTAATTTTTCCACTATGGGATTGTCTCCAGTGTACCAATCTTTAGTATGTTGCCTTAGAAAAGGTTTCCTTTGTTTCTATTTTTCTATATTTGTCTTCCTAGTGTGAAGCTATGGATTTCATTATTGTGCTTATGTTCTCAATGTTTATTGTGTCGGCCCCTTTAAATCCGTCTCCATAGGGGGAAGTTATGGATCTCGTTATTATCCCTATGTTCTTTAATGATGTTCTATAGTGGATCTTAGTTAGTTCTATTTGGCATCTCTAGAATTATTCTAATCTGAGTTTGTGTTTACTCATACGTCCCCACTATATACATACCTCTTTCTGCGCTCCAGCGTGGTTATGAGTGATCCACTTCCTATACAGATTGCCTTCCGCGCTCCAGCTTGACTGTGAGCTGTTCCTCCCCACAGCGGACTCCTATTGGTGTTCACTTCTCCCAAGGCGGACTCTCATTGGCGCTAGGTGAGACTGACGTCACTCCTGGTGGGAGGGGGCGGCGTCCTCTTCGCCGCCCTCCGTGAGTCATGGGAGTTATTTCCTTTTGCACGGACTTCTGTGTCCGGGTGGAGGATGCATTCTGACGCGGCTTTGCCCCCGTAAGCTCCGGATTGGCTGAACTCATGTAGTTTGCAACACATGGTGGGATATTTAAACGACACTGGATGCCATTTTTCAACTGGGTTCCCACCTTGCAGCATCTGATTATAGCCGTTGGGAAGGTAAGTTTACTCATGTATCTAATGTGCCTTATGTCTATCTGGACAGCGAGCTAGTTCCCCCTGGTTGATGTTCTGTATTTGTTATGTATTTCTGTTTTATAGTCTGTTACAGCTGAATATATCCCCCTGGTTGACGCTTTGCATTTCGCCATGTATCTTTGCCCTATGGCCTGCTACAGTTGAACATATATCCTGCATAGTGCTCTATCTATTTACTGTTAGGACTATGCTATCTGTTGTATGATTCAGAGATGGTGTTTTCTGTGGGGCCGCATGTGTACATGCACACAAAGGTGTGGACATGTAGCTTGTTCATAGCATGAATACTCTGAATGCCCACTTGCATTTATATATGCGGCTGTTTTATCTTTGGTTACACGTGTGTGTAACATTGTGTGCTCACATGTCAGTCCTTACATCTAGGTAGCCTCACTTGGTTATACATGTTATAGGGTGCCTCTTTGATTGATGTATTGGAGACTTTTCTGTTGTGTTATACGCTTGGGCATTTTATGACACTGGGATGGATCTTTTTGTATTTTAGGTAGTGTGCGTCTGGTGAGTTCAGACGCCCCCCAGCATATAGCTCATTTTGCCTGATTGGTCTTCCTTTTTCTGGTTAAGCTACACAGGTTTGTCGATCATTCCCTTTTACTTCTTTTTATTTAGATCTTCGATTCAGCCACACTTTGTACATGATGTTCATGCACATCTTTTTCTGACCAGTATGTGGACATGGGGACTGATATTTACTAGTCTCTATGAGAGGGTTCCACCTTGGTCTTTCTTGAGAACTTCTCCTAGGGTTCTTATTTCTTTCTTTGTTCACCCTATCTTCATCTTGACACATTCTTATGGTACTACATTCCTCTAGCCTGATCTTTGTATATATATCACACATCCTATTATCAGGTGTATACGCGATCTAGGCTAGGTAGGCATGTGGGCTTTTGGATTGAACTCGGTGTACATACTATCAACTTTTCTTGGTGGTGGTTCTCTTGCGACAATTCTTTTTGTCGTATCTGATGAATTACAGTTTGTGATTTTAATGTGTTGTTATATATTGTTTTTATTTTTAGAATTGGGTATCACGGCCTGATGAAGGGCACATATCTTATATAAAAGCCCGAAACGAACATGTGTCGTTGCCTTGAAGTTTCATACCCGCTAAGCTACAACCAATTGTTGGCATAAGTCAATCCAATGTGTTTTTATTGATCTACCACTGTGATATTGAAGAGCCGTATATTTTGATCTTTTTCTACATGTGTCAATAAAGTTTTTTTCAGAGACTTTTTTTGCCTTTTTGAGATTGCATTAACCAATATAGTCCTTTTCTAAAGCTACAAATGTGTTGAAGGGCAAGGTGGATTGCCCTAAAAAAGGACTGTGTTTTGATCCTTCACAATATAAAGGATTGTACCCCAAGATTTATTATTTTTATTAATCTCATAGATAGCAGGGGCATGTGTGCCCCTGCTAAAACGTTGCTATCCCGCGGCTTAACAGGGGTCCCTTCACCCCCAAATCCACTCGGTGCAGCGGGGGAGCGATTCCTGGTTGGGGCAGGGCTAACCGCCGCAGCCCTGCCCCACGCGCGTCTGTCAGCGCGTATCTCCGCCTCTCCCCCGCCCCTCTCAGTCTTCCTTCACTGAGAGGGGCGGGGGAGATTCGTTATCCAGCCGGGCCCTTTTTTCCTGGCGCTCCCTTTTTTCATGTACGCCCTCAGGGGTAGGGACAGGTGATGACTGTATCTTGTATGAAACTGATGCCTGCCACACTGTAGTGATGAGAATTTGAGAGCTAGATTGCACAACACTGCACAGATCACATATTGATGGCGAATCTTCTTTCTCTTGCAGCCTAGCCTGTTTCTGCCACTCCTTTCACTACATTAAACGTATCCTGGAAACGCTCTTTGTACATCGCTTCTCTCATGGTACGATGCCACTGCGGAATATCTTCAAGGTAATGGTTCTGTGATATCTGTGGTGATGGCTGTGTGTTCCTAATCAGTCAGCACATGTAGAGAACAGACTGCAACCTGTTGGAAGCACAAAACATTAAATACTGGACCTCCTCATGAAGAAGGAACTCATGAAGTTGGTTTACAGCACCCAAGGTGACACATATTAAAAACAAAAACAGATGCTTACCTAAGAATAGGGAAGTCTCTGAGGGAAGCATGTAGAGGCTTCCTGCGTCCTCCTGGCCCCCACCAGTCGTCATCATGGACACCCGGAACATATCCGGCGATAGCTTATCAGATATGTCACGTAGCCACACTCTCTTCATGCTCTGCACAGGCACAGTAAGGCTGCACCTGCCAAGTAAGCCGGAGCCAATTGTGCTTGAGCAGGTCCGTGCTACTGCACAGGGGTCGGAAATGCTCGCACGGGCGCAGAACGGCAGCACTAGTGCATGAAGAGGAGTGCAGTCCTGGGCCTTTTAACAGGTTTGCCTTGGGTTCTCTTGAAAGTGGTCTAAAACTCGGCAATTCTTCTTTGCTCTAAAAGATTATTTACAGCCTTAGGCTCAACACACACCATACAATCTTGGTTGTTCAATCTTACCACTTTCATGTAGTATAAGAGCTTATCCAATCAATCATTCAAGGTATTTTCAATCTGTTGGCCCTTATACAACATATATTTGGTAAATCTGTACAACCAAGATTGTATGGTGCGTGTTGAGCCTTAACCCTCACTGGCGTTATGATTATTTCCAGATTTAGGTTCTAAAAGCCATACAATTTTTTTCACAAGCTTTTACACCCTAAAAACAAGAAAAAATATATATACCATAGAGAGACCTGCAGCAGCCCCTGCGTGTAACTCACTCAGGCACGGGATTACCGCTCTGAGCTGCGGCTTTCCATCCCGACCCTGACTCTGGATTACCGCTAAGCAGGTTAAACCTACTACCAGCAACAATTTTAGCTGAACAGCATTTCAACAGTTAACACAGCACTTCATTCTGCAGTGGAAGCTTGTGATCCGAACTTTTAGCTTGTGTTCCGAGGTGATAACTTTGTATCAGCAGAGGCATGTAAAAAAGGGATAATTAGTTAGAGCTAGCAATGGCTGGAACTGAGCTACACAGAGCTGACGTGTAATTTGTAAACCGGCAATATTACTGGTGCACAAAAGCAAATATGGTAACTGAATGGATAATAACAAGTAGGAAAAACACATTTTTTTATTGAATGTTATGTCAGAGTTTTATCCCACTTTAGAGGATACCCAAAATGACATGTGACATGATGAGATAGACATGTGTATCTACAGTGCCTAGCACACAAATAACTAGGCTGTGTTCCTTTTTTTCTTTCTCTGCCTGAAAGAGTTAAATATCAGCTGTGTAAGTGGCTAATTCAGTCCTGACTGAGACAGGAAGTGACTACAGTGTGACCCTCACTGATAAGAAATTCCAACTATAAAACACTTTCCTAGCAGAAAATGGCTTCTGAGAGCAAGAAAGAGATAAAAGGGGGATATTCTTATCAGTGAGGGTCACACTGTAGTCACTTCCTGTCTGAGTCAGGACTGAGTCAGCCACTTACATACCTGATATTTAGGCAGAGCAAGAATAAAAGGTATTTATAAAGCGCCAACATATTAGGCAGAGCTGGACAATCAATAGGGATACATGCAGTGTTAACGTGGAATGTTACAGAGAGAGAGAGAGAGGCACTCGGTTATACAACATAACACATGGTTATATACGCAACAGGATATAAAATACATGACCATGCAATCTTACAGAGACCCAGCCTTTCAAGTCCTAATTAGTCCATGGGAAGCGTGTCATTGATGGGGTTGCAAGATCAAGAAGGACATGCTGGGGGGGCTGCTTGCAATATAATGCTGGGTACACATACGTTTTTCTGCTCGATTTTCTACCCAATCGATTTTTCCGCTCTATTCTCTGATCTTCCGCTCGTTTTTCTTATCTTTTTCCATTCACTTCTATGAGAAATCGAGCGCAGAGTCGATCGGAAGGAATATCCGACACGTCGTGAATTATCTAATCCATCTTTCGAGAGGAAAAATTTATGGAGTGTACCCAGCATAAGGGGGGGGGGGGTTGTTATCTTTTCTGTATCTTTGTTGATGTAAATCCTGGCATGCTGCTTTCACCTGCGTTGTCAGCAGTGGCTCTGCTTCTTTAGACCTGTAAAAGCCTCTAATTCTTGAAGAGTGAAGGGGAGTGGCACACATACGTGGGATGTCACGTGTCAGGATTGAAAAAAACAAACAAGAAACTGAGAGTCTTTGGCAAGGTGAATGTCACTCTCACACCTGCCTGTGTTATTGTTTAGCATAGGGTTGAGGTTTTTTTTCTTAAAGTGGACCCAAATTAAAAATACAAGATTTCAGAAATAAAATCTATTTTCTAAATTATAATAATAAATGGCAGCCTTTTTTCAGTTGCATGATGACAAATATAAAATATTTTACATTTATTGGAGGAACCCCTCCCTTCCTTTCAAATTGCCGGGATTTTCCCGGCAAACTGGTGGAGTAGATGGTGTCTGGCAATGGAGGAATTGCTAATGGCTGCCCCCAGCATAACCCTAGCTATGAAAAGAGAAGGGTGAAAAGCATGCACTGAAATGATCATAGGCTTGAAGGAGTGTTTATTTATCTTTGTATGTGTCAGAGTGATGCAACTAAATATTTTTAATTAAAAAAATGTTTGGTTTTGGTCCGCTTTAATGAAGAAACCTCTTTCATATTTATGATTTACCTCTGTCTTAACCAGGGCTGTGGAGTCGGTACAAAAATCATCTGACTCCTCAGTTTATGAAACCGCCAACTCCGGGTACCCAAAATGGGTCCGACTCCTCGATTTCGACTCCTTAGTCTAATACTTACCAGGGCTGTAGATTTGGTACAAAAATCATCCGACTCCTCAGTTTATGAAACCACCGATTCCAACTCTGGTACCCAAAATGATTCCGACTCCTTGACTTTGACTCCACAGCCCTAGTCCTAACCCTGACAATGCAGTATAAGATGGAAGCCAGCCAGGTTTGTGGCAACAGGAAGTCTCCAGCAGTGTCTGTTATAACCTGCACTCTTGCCTTGTAATTACATGAGACGCATTCCTCAGCACACACCCTACTAGTCAGTGAAAGGATCTGTTACTCCTGACTCTTATCTACATCACATACAGGTTCCCACTGCATACATTAATAAATATACGTGAGGCTCCAGTGCTGCATTAGTCTCTACCCTGCACTTCTTACTTCAGCCTGAAAGGGTCATCTCACACGCATACATTGGAAAGGGGCACCCAGTAAAATGGGCACTAAGAAATCCTGATAGTTGAATAGCTGTATTTTTACCCTATCAATGATAGTAACATTTCTGTAATTATTGATAGTTTCGCAAAAGGTGGATCAGTGCAACACCAGGCCGCCTCCGAATGGCCTCCAATCAGAGATGCGCTGAGCCCCCCCAGGAACTACAAACGCACCTTGAACCCAAACAGAAGCTCTGCATATACACCAAAAGCATGGCTGTTAAGTGGGAGCAGCTGACCAAAAACGAATTACATTAGTACATAGAAAGGAAATGAGCAGCGCTACTTAAAAACAGACTAGTGCCTACCTGCAAAAGAGTGCAAGCCCCACTTGTGGGGTCGAATACACACCGGGCATACACATGACCTGTCTACCACTAGAGGAGGATGTTGGTTTCCTGTAACAGCTTGCATGCAACCTATTAACCTCCTTGAGTTATGCTTAGAGCTGTCAGAGTATTGCAATGCCTCATGGGGCTTGTAGTTCCACCACAGCTGGAGTGCCAAGGTTAGCCATCACTGACCTATACTATAGACGAACTCCACCGCCCAAATTATTCACCGGCGATACTTCACCAAAATCGGGCTTCGGATGTCAGTGTGTCTTTTTGTCTGTATCCACAGGTATATTCTTATGGGGCTTTCACAATGAACTTGGTGTGTTAGGTTCAGTCACAGTGCATTAATAACCAGGCAATGCACACGTTTACAGTGGCAGTGATGCATACATTGTACTGTAACCCCTTTGGCTGGAAGTTGTGCTTCTGGGGATTCTATTTATTGCTGGTAAAAGGATTGGCTTGCATGCTGAGGCCTCCTTTCAGCTGGCTTCTATTTTAAGGCTAATACACACTTGCAACTTAATGCACAACCAACCGCACAACATGATCAACTGCACAACTTCTTGTTTACACGACAAGTACGTACACACGCTGATCAAAAAAACAACCAACTCATTTAAATACTGCGCGAGCACCAACATGTCCGCATTCAAAAACAATAAGTCGTTTAAGTGACTGGCACATACATGGCCAACCTGCACAATAGATGGGCAGGTTGATCTGCCAGCTGGATCCGGCAGATCAGCTGTTATCATTTGGACCTCTTGTCGTTTGCTAGCATACACAATCCCAACTATCGTCACAGTCCAAGTTTAGACAATAGTTGGGCAGAATAGTTGCATGTGTGTACGAGCCTTTAGAGGTTTGGTTAGAGGCTTACTATCTGTACACAACCGATATTTACTGGAGGATTGTTGATGTAATGACATTGTTATACCATGGGGTTGATACACTAACAATAACGTGCTTAAGCAGCGTTCGTTAATACAAGCTACGCGTGGTCTTGTCACCTTAGCATGCTCTCTTAAATTACGCCAGATCCTTTGACGTGCCGCACGATGTTATGACATCACATTGTGCGGCGCTTCAAAGGATCGCGCGTAAGAGAGCACTTTGCAGTGACAGGACCATGCGTAGCTTGTATTAACTAACACTGCTTAACCACCCTGGCGTTCCTTTAATTGCGGCCACGGGTGGCGTTTTTTTTTTAAAATGTGTCTTTGTTGGTGTAGCTAGCACTAGGCTAGCTACACTTTGCCCCCAAGCCCCCCGGCACTGTCCCCCTCCCTCCGCTCGCCGCCGGCGATATTTACCTGGCCGCGATGGCCGAGACTTCTGCCATAGCTTCAGGCGTTGCTATAGCGACGATCGGGCATGACGTCTGATGTCACCGGCATCATGACGTCATGCGCAGTTCCGATCGCCACAATTGCGACCCCTGGAGGCTATGGAGAGGCTGCGCGGGCTCCGGGGGGTATGTATAAAACAGTGGCGATCGGGGGGATCAGAGCAGGCCGGCGGCGATCGGAGGGGTGATGTAGCTAGCTAAGTGCTAGCTACACCCCCTCCGAAAATTTGGTCTAAAAAGACCCTCCAGGGGCTGAGCAATCCACCGCGGTGGTAATGGACGAGCTGAGCTCGTCCATTATCGCTCAGGTGGTTAAAGAGGAACTCCAGTAAAAATAATGTAATATAAAAAGTGCTTCATTTTTACAATAATGATGTATAAATGATTTAGTCAGTGTTTGCCCATTGTAAAATCTTTTAAATCCCTGATTTACATTCTGACATTTATTACATGGTGACATTTTTACTGTTGGCAGGTGATGTAGCTGCTGCTTGCTTTTTTTGGCAGTTGGAAACAGCTGTAAACAGCTATTTCCCACAATGCAACAGGGTTCTCAGACAGGAAACTGCCAGGAGTTACCGTGGTCCTCAGTTTCTTATGGGAGGGGTTTCACCACAATATCAGCCATACAGCGCCCCCTGATGGTCTGTTTGAGAAAATAAATAGATTTCTCATGTAAAAGGGGGTTTCAGCTACTGATTGGGATAAACTTCAATTCTTGGTCGGAGTTTCTCTTTAAGCACGTTATCGTTAGTGTATCAACCCCCAATGTGGTATCTTTACATTTAGGCATCGCTGGGTAGATTTATTCATCTATGCATTTTTTTTTGCCAAAGTGTTCATTATTGTGCTCATCTAAACCACTTTGTGAAATTGTGACCAGCCTCTTTTATGGCCATACAGCATTCCTGGCTCTGTATTATTATGGGCTGTATAGACTGAAATGTGGTTTCCATATGCTGTATATCCAGGTCTTGTAGAAGCAGTGTGTTATCAGGCATAATGCAGCCGGATTTCCAGGATTCTAATTCTGGCTGTCTCGTTAACAAGTAGTTCATGTTCTGTTATTTTCTCAGACTTATTTTCTCTATGCTTTGCTGTGGGAGAATAACCTAATCCTGCTGTGTGTTGCAGAACTGTATGTATTACTGGGGATTTGCAGCGTGGATGGCGTATTACATCAATCACCCGTTATACACACCTCCATGTGAGTATTTACATTACTACCTTCTTTTCCATACATCTATATGACTGGTGGGGGAATCATGTGACTGCCATGGGGGATATGTACCTGTTACCGTGTGCCTAGAAACTCATCACTCTGGAAACACTGCTACCTGGTGGCACTAATAAAGGTGGCCCTACTGATTTTGCCGCTTGATCGACCATCCAATTCGATACATTTACGGAATTGGATGAAAATCGGTGCCACGTGTCTGCCTGATCAGTGTTTTGATTGATTTCATGCTGAAATGGGTCAAAAGCATCGATACTGGCCATGCTGGAAATTTCTTTCTGCACTTTCTCTTTCCTTTCTCTCGGCCCCTTCCCAGAGAAAACCCAACCCTTTGCTGTGGCAAGTGTGATGTCAGGAAAGCCAGGCCACGCCCACCTAGTGGTGACTGACAGCTTGTGCTTTAGCTGGCAGCCGTAAGGGAGATGTGGTTTAAGTGGAGATCACAGTTAAGCCCTTTTCCCTTGGCATCTCACCCGTCACTGCCAGGGACAGGAGTGTCAGGTAGCAGCAGTCTGCCGGTGGTACAGATGGATTAGGAGCTTGCAGTCTGAATTTTATACTGTGATTTTGTAGAAATTAACCATTTTTGCAATATTTAAAGAGACACTGAAGCGGAAAAAAAATTGATGATATGATTTGTATGTGTAGTACAGCTAAGAAATAAAACATTAAGATCAGATACATCAGTCTAATTGTTTCCAGTACAGGAAGAGTTAAGAAACTCCAGTTATTATCTCTATGCAAAAAAGCAATTAAGCTCTGCGACTTTCAAAGTCGTGGAGAGGGCTGTTATCTGACTTTTATTATCTCAAGTGTTATTGAACGATTTACTTTTTCTCTGCTAGAGGAGAGGTCATTAGTTCACAGACTGCTCTGAAAGAATCATTTTGAATGCTGAGTGTTGTGTAATCTGCACATATTAGAGAATGACGCAATGTTAGAAAAAAACACTATATACCTGAAAATAAAAATATGAGCATATTTTCTTTGCTGCTAATCTTCTAGTAATTATTCATAGTACACAACCAATTCATTATATCATATATTTTTTTTCCGCTTCAGTGTCTCTTTAAATGCTTATTGTTTTATGTTTTCATTTTTATGAAGTGCAGTGATTAAACATGTGCCTGAACATGTTGTATTTACAAGTTAGTATACTTGAAAATATTAAAATAGGGCCCAATCAATCATGCAGTATGCTTGTATGATTGAGTTTATCATTTGAGAATACTGGCAGGCCATCCCAGTATGTAACATAATAGCTACTCTGTGGCTTTACTGATCGTAAACTAATATTAGGCTGGGTTCACACTGCCATAAAAAACGATCCTCTCATAGCTACATATCCCTTAAAGGAAGATGTTGCCGCTCTATAAATTATAATTAATAATAGTTGTTTGGGTTGAAAAAAGACATTCATCCATCGAGTTCAAGCAGAAAATAAGGAACAACACCAGCCTGCTCCCTCACATATCTCAGTTGATCCAGAGGAAGGCGAAAAACCCTTACAAGGCATGGTCCAATTAGCCCCTAAAGGGAAAAATTCCTTCCCGACTCCAGATGGCAATCAGATAAAATCCCTGGATCAACACCACCGGGCATTACCTAGTAATTATAGCCATGGATGTCTTTCATCGCAAGGAAATAATACTAAATCCCACCTTTGAGTCACTCTTATGGTGCCCATACATGGTACAATTTTTTTTGATTAGATAATTTCATTCGATTATTCCATTAGATCGAATATAAAGATTTTTCCAACATGTCCGATCAGATTTTTATTGAACAAAAACGGGATAATCGTTCGTTTTCCTTGATTCTTTTAGATTCAAACATTTTGGTCAAATAAACAAGAAAATTGAACTTTTTTTTATTGCACCGTATATGGGCATCATTACTGTGAAGAACTCTTTCATAAATACACGGCAAACACTTTTTTTTTCCTCCTTGCACAGATCATGTCCCCTGATCCTTTGCATAAGCCTAGGGGCAAAAAGCTCCTCCGACAAGCTTTTATATTGCCCTCTCATATATTTATACATGCTAATCAGGTTCTCCCCCCACGCAAATACCCCCCCACCCACCCGGGCATTTTTTTTTTCAAGCTAAATAAACAGTTTATTTAACCTTAACTAGTATCCTTAACCACTTGATGACCCAGCCTTTACCCCCCCTTAAGGACCAGCGCTGATTTAGCTGATCTGTGCTGGGTGGGCTCTACAGCCCCCAGCACAGATCAAACACCAGGCAGAGTGACCAGATCGCCCCCCTTTTTTCCCCACAAGGGGGTGATGTGCTGGGGGGGTCTGATTGCTCCTGCCTGCGTGTGGCTGGCGGGGGGGGGGGGGCACCTCAAAGCCCCCTCCACCGCAGGATTCCCCCTCTCCCTTTCCTCCCGCCCTTCCACGGAGATCGGAGGCTGCACAGGAACAGATCTGTCCTGTGCAGCCTCTAACAGGCTCCTGCCTGTCATGTGACAGCGATCCCCGGCCGCTGATTGGCCGGGGATCGCTGATCTAGTACAACGCTGCTACTGTTAGCAGCGTTGTACAAATGTAAACAAAGCGGATTATTTCCGCTTGTGTTTACATTTAGCCTGCGAGCCGCGATCGGCGGCCTGCAGGCTATTCACGGAGCCCCCCGCCGTGAATTGACAGGAAGCAGTCGCTCGCGCGAGCGGCTGTTTCCTGATTAATTAGCCTGCAGCCGGCGACGCAGATCTGCGTAATATCGAGCCGCTCATGCGCAGGACTCTCCCTCAGGCCATGTGACTGGAGCACTAATCAGGTGACCTGCACTGAAGAGCTAAAAATGTAAAACCGTAATATATTTCTGGAATCTGTGTTTGAACTGTAAGGTGGTGAATGTATGTAACCTTTTTTATAAGCAAATTATTCTGTTTTCTCCTGCTCACTAGTGTTTGGAGATGAACAAGTGAAAATTGCAGTTGCCATATTTCTGGTGAGTTCTGGTTGGTAGTCCTCTACACAATTTGTGGCATCTTATGTGCATAGAAAGAACTTTAGGGAACCTAAACTGAGAAGGATATGGATTTTTCCTTTTAAAATAATACCAGTTTTCAGACTCTCCTGCTGATCCTGTGCTGATCCTGTGTTTCTAATACTTTTAGCCACAGCCCCTCAACAACCATACAGATCAGGTGCTCTGACTAAAGTCAGACTGGATTAGCTGCATGCTTGTTTCAGGTGTGTCATTCAGTCTCTACTGCAGCAAGTGAGATCAGCTGGACTGACAAGCAACTGGTATTGTTTAAAAGGAAACCTCCATATCCCTCTGTTTAGGTTCCCTTTAAGTGTGAAACCTGGCAATGCAAAGGCTTACTTTGTCCTGTCCTCTGTTCCCCAGTTCTGTCAGTTGGGTAATTTCTCCATACACATCGCCCTGAGGAACCTGAGGCCAGCCGGTAAGTCCCAGCCTGAGTGACTCACATTTGCTTTTCCATGCATGATCCAGGGGACACTGAGGTATTCACTGTATCTGCCCCACACCTTGAGGAGCAGCTCACCACTGGGTGTGGGATGGGTGTGTGTATTCAGAATAAGCTGTGATAGTGATGCTGGCAATGTAGCCCCGCCCTCCCACTGAGGCTTATCCCAGGCTGTTTATTATTTGACATTCTCTCCTCTCCCAGAGTATTCTGGGAGACCAGTTATATTTTTGTATTGGCTTTAGAACTCTCAGAAATGAACATTCTGCAGAGCTGCACCTGACAGGACTAAAGATGTCACCATGTGATAAATGTCAGAATGTAAATCAGGGAGAGGAAAGATTTTACAATGAGCAAACACCGACTAAATAATCTATAAATCGATATTGTGAAAAATAAGCAATTTCATTCATTGTTATTTTTGGACACGGTTTTTTTTTTTATCCCATTGCTAAAATAGATGCTGCTCACCCAGCCGGTTTTGTTCTGTTTGTATAAAGTGCTGTGGAAAGCTTCGCCTTGCTCCCTGGTATTCCACAAGCTGCCCTCCTGTATATATTGTACAGCTCCTGAAAGGTTTGCTCCCTCCCAGTGTTCACACCCATTCCCTTGCCTACCCCTGGGGACCCTCACATCTTGCAAAAGTCATAACACAAGTGTGGGCATCATAATCTTCACACCGATAACAAGTGTAGCCACAAAATACCTGATCTGAAGCATGGAGCCCTTTATCAGGTGAGTGAAGTGATAGTTGGGGCCCCCTTACAGCTCTGAGCCCCCCCCCCCGCCTTTGCAGTAACTGCTCCTTTGTAGTTACGTCCCTAGTTTTCTCCATGGTCCATGTGAAAGCTGATGTACAGCTGTCATTACCTCTGTGTATGCAACCTGCAGCTGTACTGCACAATCACTGACCAGTGTTTATAGGCTTAGTGGGCGCCCAGCCTCTCGCCACTCTAACTCTGCAATAGTGCCTTATTTAGTCACTTTCAGCTCTTGTCTGTTTTTATAAACTGAACGCTAATTGCATAGTTTAACCTCTTGCCATCCGCGTCACAACGATGGACGCGGCGGCAGCCCCAGGACCGCCTAACGCCGATTGGCGCAAGGTCCTTGGGGCGTGGTTTGCGGGCGATCCCCGCTCTGATGGCGTAACTCTGCCTTCAGTCTCCCAGCGGCGATCGCCGTCTTTTATTGCTGTACAGTGCTGCGATGTAAGGCGGCGCTGTACTGGGGACAGCCGTGTGACACGGCTGTCTCCTCCAAAAGCAGGGAAGTGATCGGCTGTCATAGGCTAAAGTCTGTGACAGCTTGATCATGCTAATTGGCTATGGGGGAGTATAAAAAATAAATATTTATAAAAAAAAAATAAACATCTGAGGGGCGATCAGAGCCCACCAACATAAGCTGTGTTGGTGGGGAGAAAAGGGGGGGGGGAATCACTTGTGTGCTGAGTTGGACGGCTCTGCACCGAGGTCTTAAAGCTCAGTGGCCTATTAAGTGAGAAATGGCCTTTTCTTTAAGGGGGTTTAACACAATGCGGTCCTCAAGTGGTTAACCACTTACCGTTCCAGGACAGATTCTACGACCAAAAAGTCACTGCGTCTCTGCACACTCAGACACTCCAAAACATCTTGCACAGTCGAGTCAGCACCATCAGAAGTATGAAGCTCTTTTATTGATTAAAAAGCAGCATGATAATCTTCTTCCAGCGTCAGCCCCACTGTATCGGTCAACAGACCTTTTTCAAGCTGTATAATTTGCAGTCACACGGACATAAAAACCTCCACCCTTATATACTAACGTCAAACCTCAAGCACCAATCTTGATTATCATGCTGCTTTTTAATCAATAAAAGAGCTTAACCTAATTTGGTTCCTGGACGTAGAATGTACGTCCAGGAACCATGCGCACTACCGCGCGCTCCCGCGGCCGATCGCGCGTGTGCACGCGCGCTCCTGGCCCGCGGTTCGTTAGCCAGGCAATCAGTGAATCGGACTACGTGCCCGATCACTGATTGCTCTCCCCCGCTGAAAAAGCGACAGCTTCTCTCGAAAGCTGTGCTTTTTCTGGCTGTCACCTCCCCCAAGCGTCGCTCTAAGCGTGTGTTACGCTTAGAGTGACGTCATGTAAACAAACTCATGGCCGCCATATTGTGGCCAAAAAGTAATACTACAACTGTAAGTAAAAAAAAATAAAAATGAACACACATTTACATTATAAATCTATTGTTTACCTCCCACCCTCCCAAAAGTACCCAAATAAAATGTTTACTATAAAAAAAAAACCATTACAATAAAAAAAAAACAACATGTAAATATTTACCTAAGGGTCTAAACTTTTTAAATATCAATGTAAAGATGAAATATTTCTATTTTTTTTTATTTTAAACTTGTAAATAGTGATAGATACAAAATGGAAAAAATGCACCTTTATTTCCAAATAAAATATTGTCGCCATACATTATGATAGGGACATAATTTTAACGGTGTAATAACCGGGACATATGGGCAAATACAATACGTGAGTTTTAATTATGGAGGCATGTATTATTTTAAAACTATAATGTCTGAAAACTGAGAAATAATGAATTTTTCCATTTTTTTCTTATTCTTCCTGTTAAAATGCATTTACAGTAAAGTGGCTCTAAGCAAAATGTACCCCCCAAAGAAAGCCTAATTGGTGGCGGAAAAAACAAGATATAGATCAGTTCATTGTGATAAGTAGTGATAAAGTTATAGGCTAATGAATGGGAGGTGAACATTTCTCACGTGAAAACGACGGAACGTGAATGAGTTAATATATACTTCTGATGGTGCTGACTCGACTGTGCAACCTGCTGTGTTTGTGGACATAAAATCTACAACTACAATTGGAAACCGCCACCCACTGCCGACGCTTGTGTGCATGCACTCTCTTGTTTTTAGGTGAATGATTGCTGCTATAGCAAAAAGCAGCAATCATTCATTGTTAGGCTAAAAAAAAAAAAGTTTACAAGTTTGAAACAAAAGTTAAAATGACATGGTCACAATTAAAAAATAGTACTTATATTTTTCAGTTTAAGCTTTAACCCTGACCCTGCCGCTGTTGCAATCGGATGCAATCGCTAGGGCGAGACTTCAGGGCCCCAATGCTCTACTGATGCATTGCTCTGCCGTTGCCTAGTGATGCTTCTGTACTGGTGCCCCTGTCTGCCACATGCCCAGTTAGTTGTGAAATAGGGCATACAGGCTATCATTTTAATGAAGAGTCAAATAATATATTTTCATGGGTTTTATAATTTGGGAACTTGCCATGTAAAGATTAAGTAGGGTGAACATGAAAAAAAGGTGTGTCTTCTGCATTTCCTTCCAATGTTTCCCTAAAAAATGCCCATGAAATGAAACCATTCTTGAAAAAATATTACCCATAGAAAACCTATATTGTCCTGAAAAACAAAAATCTGCATATCACTTGGATGTATTAGGCAATGAATAAGTATTAGCTGTTTCAATAGCAACACAGATGAAGTGTCAGGAACTTATGGGGTAAAATGCCTGGAATGGGAAGTGGTTAAGGTTGGAACTGGGAAGCCAAGGAGCTGCACATGCTTCCCGCCAGAACTTACCAGGAGGAAATCAGACACCGTTCTCCAAAAGCACTCCGCTAATGATTCCTGCAGGGAAAGTGCAGACATGGAATTGTTGTTTGAGTCAAGTATCACTTGACATGTGGTCAATTATCACCAGATTGCCTCACCACTAGCCATGTTTATAGTGATCAGCTGCAGGATTGCATAAAAAGGGCACTTTTATCTTTAAAATTCTGGTGGTGACAATCATCGGTGGGCTAAAAACATGGAACCTGTGGTCCAGTCAAAAATACATTGATTATATTGGTGCTTGCTCTTAAAGTGAACCAGAGACGAAGCACCCTTATGTATTTTACCATATATATCAGTGGAAACATTAGAGAAAACACCTACCACTGCTCAGCCTGCTTGTTATCAGCCCTGATAAAATCCCTGACTGAGCATTCAGTCTGGCTTTGCTCAGGAATCTTTATAGCGTCTCCTGCTGGTGCTTAGAGACCCAGTAACATCTCTAAAGAGGTGTGAGGACTTATTTAATAGTTATGGAAGTAGCTCAAACTTTAAGATAAATAGAGAAAAGTGTATGATTCTTGACCTAGGATGCACCCGTAGCACTAGAATGGGAATACAAGACTATAACTGTTACTCTTGGAAGAAGGTAATAAAGTATTTGGGAATTAATCTGAGTGGTGAAATTAATAACTTTTTCAACTTAAACTATAAAAAATTAATAATAGAAAGTAAAAAGAAACTTAAGGGATGGGATAGACCTTATTTTAACCCCTTGGGGCGTATTGCAATTTTGAAAATGTTTATTCTACCCAAAATTTTATTTTGTATGCAGTGTGTACCGATCGCCCTTCCCAGCACATGGTTTAAGGAATGGAATAGATTATTTCAAGAATTTATTTGGGCAAGAGTCCCACGTAAAATAAATTACAGGACAATTAGTAGAAGTAAGTCTGGGGGCGGATTGGCAGCACCTGACATATCAGTCTATTATAAAAGTATACATTTGGTAAGGATAATTGACTGGAGGGGAGAGCATTCTACATCTTCAGGGGAAAAAGCCTGGGTAAACATAGAGAAGGGGGAACTAAACTTTGAGATATTGTTCTCTTGGCAATGGGTACAGGTGCGGGGGCTATGGGTGGCGTCAACCCACCCTCTGATAAAACCAACCTTAGGGGTCTTAGTGGGGCTCATGAAAAGTTGGCAATTAAAAGATGGCCTGTCTCTTTTGACATCTTTAAGAAATATCCCAGACTTCCCGCCCGCATCTTCGGCCTCTTGGTTTGCCGGGAATGGCTTGAACTTGGATACCCGCCTAATCCATGTCTTCGGTAACAGGGAAGCAGGGATAAAAGGGATCCTGGGAACAACAGTAGAAAGAAACGTACCCTGGGGCATTATTCAATTACAGAATTATAAAAATAAAAGTGGACCCTTTAAAAGGGACTTAAATGACTTTGAAAAACTTTTGTTTCTGAATAAGAGACCCCCTAAAATATTGTCCTCGTTGTATGATTTTTTACAATCCAATGATCAATGTGAACTTCCCTCATACTGTAAAAAATGGGAGCATATTATGAAAATGTCCTTGTCTGAACAATGGCCCAAAATATGGTCGGCAGTGTGGAATATCCCTGACCCTGATGTCCAATGGATGCAATATAGAATCATAACAAGATGGTATTTGACACCTAAACGAGCGGGAAAGTTCGGACCACTGTCGGTTGTTCCATGTTGGAGATGCGGGCGGTTAGGGGGAGCGGAGCTGCATATGTGGCGGCTCTGTCCATCGATCTGTACCTTGTGGGAACAATTTATTAAATTTGGTAAAAAGGTGGCAGATAGGTGTTTTAATATTTCCATAATTAATGTAATATTTAGCATAACAGACTCGAAAGAAAATAGGGAAAGCAATTTCCTAAAGGAGATTGGCTCTATTTATTTGAAAAAAATAATTGTAAAACACTGGAAGGGTGGGGGGAACCCCCATATTGGTGACTGGTTCAGAGAAATGGAATCCGTATATGACGGAGTCACCAATGCCCCCACGGTGGCCCGGTCAACTGCTGAGGGTCTTTTTAAAGAAATATGGGGTAATATGCGGAATGCTCTCCCTTGGGAAAATATTTAAAATAATGGTAAGGTTAATGTAAATTATACTTGGTGGGGATGTAGACTCTCGGCATAGCCTGTTATGGTATGTTTGGTACGGTATGTATGGTATGGTATGTTTGTGGTATGAAAGGCTCTGACTCCTTTTTTAAGTGGGCTATGAAAGATTTAGTAGGAGGTGGAAGGAGTTAAAAAATTGTATAGATTCATTAAAGTTATTATATAAATTGAAGAATAAATCAAGTTGAAAAATCTGTCTTCTCTCAGGCAATGATGCAAGTGACTCCTGAATCTAAGGCGAATGCCTTAAATTAATCAGGAAAAAGCCCGGTGGCGAGACTGAGCCTGAAAAAAAAAAAAAAAAAAAAAAAAAAAGGAATCTTTATAGCGGAGTCATTATAGCAGAGCCAGAAGGGGGCAGGCTTGGGTTTGAAAAGACATCAGAGAAGACAGACTCGGCTATAATGATTCCTGAGCAAAGCCAGGCTGAATGCTCATTTGGGGATTTTATCAAGGCTTGATAACAAGCAGGCTGAGCAGTGAAGAATGAAACAGAGAGCAGGGTAGGTGTTTTATCTAATGGTTCCCACCGTTATATATGGTAAAATACATGAGGGTGCTTCGTCTTTGGTTCACTTTAAAGCCTTCTGCTGGCCACCACTGTTCTAAATGGATTCCCAAAACAGAGCTGTGTGTTGAAACCGGCATAGTTCAGTAATACTGATTGTGGCATCTTATAGTGCAGCTATAGTCCATTGGTTCTCCACGTTGTCAGATGCATGACTGCTGTGCCTCTTATCGGTCCCATCAGTGGCATCAGCTTAGTCATGGACACGCCTCTTCTTCCTTGTACTGAAAGTGAAGAGAAGACGGATGTGAGTTGGGCGTATCACAGGTTACACTGACAGATGGGTTGAGAAAGGAACTAAGAGGAATTTTACTTCAAGATAGTAGTGGGAGGGGAACATAAATTCACATTTTGCATAGGAGAAATAAAAAAAATAGAAAATGAATCACGCAAGGATTGAATATCGGCGTGTAATTTGTTTGTTGTTTGAGCCTGCGGGTCATCATCTTTACTGCTGTCAGACATGAAACAAAAAACCAGACCGCACCAACTGGCTTTATCTATAAACACGCCTACTAACTGTGATAGGCTAAACGTGTGTATATATAATATGTGTGTGTGTATTGATCAATGTTCCCCACTCTTTCCTCAAGGCCCACCAACAGTGCATGTTGTGTGGAAATCCACAGAGGTAGATAATCAGCTCTGCTGAGACACTAATTACCTCACCTGTGACTGTTTATGGTTTCCTGAAAAACATGTACTGTTGGTGGGCTTTGAGGACAGGGTTGGTGAATTCTGGAATAGATAGATATACAAGGAGGGAGATACTGCTTGCTTGACAGTTGGAAACCGCTGTCTTTGAAACTTGTTGCATTGTGAGAAATAATGGTTAAGTGTCAGGGCCATGGCTCTGACATCACAATGTGGGAGGGGTTACAACACAATATCAGCTATACAGCTTATTCTGCTTTGAACTGAGCCAATCAAAATCCACCGGAAGTGCATTCGATTGACCCAGCTCCACAAGCTGCATACAGTTTGTGTGCAAGTTGGGACTGTTTGCATCTCATTGATCTGCACAACTAGTTTTAGTATTTAGAGACGACTCACCATGACTAGTTTGGTGTGACATGTCCCTTACCGTGAACATATTACCACAGCATGTCACCTTTACTCTTTAGTGACATTGTCTTTTAATTCCTAGGCTCAAAGACCCGTAAGATACCTTTCCCGACACGCAACCCATTCACTTGGCTCTTCCTGCTGGTGTCTTGCCCTAACTACACATATGAGGTAAGGGTTAATGTTTGCGTTCTTAAAACAGATGGTATTTGCAATTATTCAGGTTGGAGTGAGCATATGATGTCTCCCATAATCTATCACTGCTAAATATGCAAATCATCCTTTGTTGTCCCTGAAAGCTAACCACTCCTCCAGAACCGCTGGAATGCAATGATGTGTCAGCTTGTTGTACAGAGCCACATTTCGGATGGTATGTGGGGGACAGGTGTAGTAGTACAGTACTGCTTAAGTATGTAATGAGTTGTCCCTGTCAAATCCTGCACGCTCTATGGTCTCGAGCTGTCAGTCAAGCAGTTGCCAATGTCAGAGATCTCAAAGGACTTTAGGAATACTTTTTCCGCACAGGCTTGAGGAAAAAAATGGTTTACGAATAACTATATTGCGGCATTTTTTCCCCCCACAAGTCTGTGCGAAAAAAAAATGGTCCCCTCTTGCCACTAGTCAGGCGCCTCTGGGTGGCCAAATTTACCTTCATAGCTGCATATCCCGGCTTTGCGGAAGATAGAGGGTTAGGTTAAAGTGAACCTCTGGACTAAAAATCTACTCGGCAGAACTGAAAAGGCTTGGTGTTTCTTTAACAGTTTCACAGCATCAGAACTTTGTTTTTCTTACCAAAGCATCATTTTTAGCTGCATTTTTAGCTAAGCTCCGCCCATCAAAGAAAAAAAGCCCGGGCTTTGATGGGATTTCCTATGTTGTTGTTCACGTTGCCTAGCAACTGGGAGAGGTACTCAGGACACAAGACAGTTGGAACTGTGTCTCATGCTCCCTGTCACCTCCTTTCAACCAAAAAGATGGCTGCCATCCTGAAATCAAACATTTGCCTGTTCTTTTAAAACAGTGTGGGTAAGAGATTATATTACCCATCTATTTGAATTAACATAACTAATGTAACTTAATGACAGTATGTTTGTTTAGGCTGGAGTTCCTCTTTAAAGAGACTCTGAAGCGAGAATAAATCTCGCTTCAGAGCTCATGCTAAAATGCCACTATCGCGCCGCTAAACGGGGGTCCCTTCACCCCCAAACCCACCCCTGCAAACCTTGGTCGCAAATTGGTCGTGTATTTTTTTTCTTCCTGGAGGCAGGGCTAACGGCTGCAGCCCTGCCTCCAGTCGCGTCTATCAGCGGCGCATCGCCGCCTCTCCCCCGCCCCTCTCAGTGAAGGAAGACTGAGAGGGGCGGGGAGAGGCGGAGATACGCGCTGACAGACGCGCGTGGGGCAGGGCTGCGGCGGTGGCTCCCCGGCTGTACGGAGGGGATTTGGGGGTGAAGGGACCCCCGTTTAGCGGCGGTTTAGCAGGGGCACACATGCCCCTGCTATCTATGAGGTCTGAAGCGAGATTTATTCTCGCTTCAGACTCTCTTTAAGGAGGGGGATTTAGGGTTAGGCACCACTGGGGGGTTAGGTTTAGGTACCGCCGTGGAGGTCCTAAGGGTCAGCCACCATCCGGAGGAGGAAAGATTTAGGGTTAAGCACCGGGGGGGGGGGGGGGGGGGGGGGGAGTCTTATGGTTTGGTAGAGGGAGGTTTTTGTGTGAGAGCAGGGTAAGTTTAGCAATAGTAAAATATTGGTAAATAATACAGATCATCTTCTTCTAATATTGCTAATTTTAGTGAGATTCTACTACCGGCAAACCCGGTGCCCTTTCTTCTACATGTCATCATCTGACCCAGGCAATATTGTTTAATTACTGACCCAGCTTAATTGCATCCTCTGCACAGGGGGCAATGATCGAAGCAGCAAATTTGGGTGCCCGCTATCGGAAAAAACTTGCCTGCTGCCATAGGCGCCATTATAAATAGCGGCTATAGTGAGAAATATAGTGTTAAATTAGGAATCCTCATAAACAGCGAGTTTCACACTAAGGGCACCCGATAAATAACATAATTTCACACTGCAGACCCTATTTATAATGGTGCCTATGGGGGCGGCCTAACATTAGTAACACAGCAGATTGGCGGTGGGCTAGGTGTGGAGTTTTCTATTTTTTAAGGGTTAGATGGGAGGTGTTAAGGTTAGGCGTAGAGGGGGTGTTTTTAAGGGGGTGTTAAGGGTGGGGGAGGGGGGTTAAGGTTAGGTGTAGAGGGGATGTTTTTAAGGGTGTGTTAAGGTTGCGGGGGTTAAGGTTAGGTGTAGAGGGGGTGATTTTAAGGGTTACGGGGCGTTAAGGTTAGGGGTGGTTAAGGTTAGGCATGGAGGAGGTGGGTTTTTTTTGTTGTAGTATTGGTATTATTATTTTCCGATATTTTACTATGATTTACAATTTAGAAGTATTGAATATGGGTAAATTTTACCGCTATTCTACTAGCCAAAAGTGGACGCCCACATTTCTTTGCATCCCTTTTTCCTGAATTTGCAATGACTGTATTGCTCCTAATGTTTTGCATATGTTTTCTACAGACTGTTGTTCTTATTACTGTAATTTCTACTGTTGTATCCTGGGCTGTTTTCTTTATTTGACTTTAGTTCTGCTTTGATGTCATTGTATCTAATATACATCAGTCAAGTCCTAAAGAAGATATATTTTTTGTACTTAGCCTGAAGGGAGCGCTTCCCTTTATTATAAGAAACATAAAATGAGTAAAGTGTTAGAAGCCAGTGTTCATATTGTGGCTTTGTGTTGCAGGTTGGCTCCTGGATTGGGTTTGCTATTATGACCCAATGTCTGCCTGGTGAGTATAGTAAATGTCTGTCTAGCTCCTATCACTTGTTTAAAGTATATCTGTAAGTTAAAAATCTACCCTACGGGGGACTCACCTCAGCAGGGGGAAGCCTCTGCATCCTAGAGAGGCTTTCCCTGCCCCCCTCCGTCCATCCTCTCCTGCACCAGGACATCTGAAAATCCAATATCCGTGGGTCCTGGCACTGGGAAGGATGGACGTAGGGACATGGGGGGAAGCCTTTTCAAGATCCAGAGGCTTCCGCCTACCGAGGTACAGGTGTGCTTTAAAGAGAATCTGTACTGTAAAATTCTTACAATAAAAAGCATACCATTCTATTCATTATGTTCTCCTGGGACCCTCTGTGCTGCTTCTGCCACTCCCTACTGCAATCCTGGCTTGTAATTGCCAGTTTTATGCAGTGTTTACAAACAAAAGACATAGCAAGTGATAGGCTGAGAGTAGCTCAGTGTGTGAGTCATACAGAGTGTGCAGGGGGCATGGAGAGGGTGTGTATAGCTTCTATCCAATCACAAGCAGCACAGCACATTCCAGCCTGACTGCCTGAACCTGACAGAGGAGAGAAGATTAGTTTGCATAACAGAGATAATACAGCCACTGTGCAACTAGAAAAGGCTGCAGTAAGACGGACCACATTAGAACAGGCATAGGAACTTCGCACCACACACCATTTTTCTGCATGTGATATCTGAAGAATAGTAACCCTGTTGTCAGGTTTTTTTGTTTATCTAGGTGCGAATCTTGCATTTAGTGGAAATAGGCCAGTGGGAATTCACTGCTGTGCAAATTTGTGTGCCGAACCCCGCCTCCCCTGCACAAATTTATGCCTAGTGGACAAGCCCTTAGTGGAGCTTTATTTAGTGTTAGCCAGTGCTTTTTTTTTTGCTTTTGTTTGTTTAGTTTTGTTGTTTATTTAATTTTTACAAGTAAAATAAGATGCGGCTATGACACTTATTGTACTAGGCAATTTGTAATCAGAATGTCCATTACTACTTTCATGCCTGAAGACGCGTACGAGAGAGAACGGCGCCGGAGATTTGGGCGCAGGACACAGCCAGTACATGGCTGATCCTGCTGCCGCACAAGTCCGGGCCGTGCTAATTACTATTCCCCCTCCAGGCCGACATGGATAGTGGGGGAATGAAATAATTCGGCTTTCAGCAATTGCTGGAAGCCGAATTATTGTTTTAAAAGCAACTTCAGGTCCGTCTTTTGACGGCGCTGAAGTTACTCCCTGTGCCTGCGATAGCCGTAGTTCCTATTACGGCCTATGGTGGCGACGGCTGCGCCCAAGTCTCCTGCGCTGCTGCGCCCAAGTGTCCAGCGCTGGATTTACCGTGTTCGCTGAAGACACCATATGTAACATTGTGATAAAGGAGACTGAATGGTAGGTAGGTCAGCTGTCTGGGTAACTGGTATTCCCTTTCTGTGAGCTTCATTGTAAAAAACCTAAACGTACATTACCTTTAAAAAATGAATAAAAAAGAGCTAAATTCCCACCCCTGTGGCGCACACCACCAGATAATGTAATCCTATGACCACTATTTTCCTCCTCCACCTAATCCCACTGTGGTAGTCTCTCACAGCACTGCAGTGAGGTTGAAGCCTGGACCTTAAAGGGAATCTGAGGTGAGAAGGATACAGAGGCTGAAATGTTGTATAGCCTTTTAAATAAAGCACATTGCCTGGCTTTCCTGCTGATCTTCTGCCTCTAATACTTTAAGCCATAGACCCTAAACAAGCATGCATATGAGATGTCTATGAGAAATCTGACCTGATTAGCTGCACACTTGTTTCAGGTCAGGTGTGTGATTTATACCCTACTGACCAGATAGATCAGCAGGACTGTCGGGCAACTGGTATTGTTTAATAGGAATTAAATATGGCAGCTTTCATAGGTCTCACACCTCCGGTTCCTTTTAAAAGCCCAAAACTCCCAGCATTATTCTTTAGACTTGCAGTGATAACTGTCTGCTCTGCAGGTCTCTCACTGGGCTTCTGCTGGCCAGACCGTGGGGAGTGTGTACTACCAACAGAGGCCAGCCCAGGCCAGGGGGAGTGTGTAATACCAGCAGAGGCCAGCACAGACCATGGGGAGTGTGTAATACCAACAGATGCCAGCACTGACCAGGGGGAGTGTGTAATGCCAACAGAGGCCAGCACAGACCAGGGGGAGTGTGTAATACCAACAGAGGCCAGCACAGACCATGGGGAGTGTGTAATACCAACAGAGGCCAGCACAGACCAGGGGGAGTGTGTAATACCAACAGAGGCCAGCACAGACCATGGGGAGTGTGTATTACCAACAGAGGCCAGCACAGACCATGGGGAGTGTGTATTACCAACAGAGGCCAGCACAGACCATGGGGAGTGTGTAATACCAACAGAGGCCAGCACAGTCCATGGGGAGTGTGTAATACCAACAGAGGCCAGCACAGATCAGGGGGAGTGTGTAATACCAACAGAGGCCAGCACAGACCAGGGGGAGTGTGTAATACCAACAGAGGCCAGCACAGACCATGGGGAGTGTGTAATACCAACAGAGGCCAGCACAGACCATGGGGAGTGTGTAATACCAACAGAGGCCAGCACAGACCAGGGGGAGTGTGTAATACCAACAGAGGCCAGCACAGACCATGGGGAGTATGTAATACCAACAGAGGCCAGCACAGACCAGGGGGAGTGTGTAATACCAACAGAGGCCAGCACAGACCATGGGGAGTGTGTAATACCAACAGAGGCCAGCACAGACCATGGGGAGTGTGTAATACCAACAGAGGCCAGCACAGACCATGGGGAGTGTGTAATACCAACAGAGGCCAGCACAGACCAGGGGGAGTGTGTAATACAAACAGAGGCCAGCACAGACCATGGGGAGTATGTAATACCAACAGAGGCCAGCACAGACCAGGGGGAGTGTGTAATACCAACAGAGGCCAGCACAGACCATGGGGAGTGTGTAATACCAGCAGAGGCCAGCACAGACCATGGGGAGTGTGTAATACCAACAGAGGCCAGCACAGACCAGGGGGAGTGTGTAATACCAACAGAGGCCAGCACAGATCAGGGGGAGTGTGTAATACCAACAGAGGCCAGCACAGACCATGGGGAGTGTGTAATACCAACAGAGGCCAGCACAGACCAGGGGGAGTGTGTAATGCCAACAGAGGCCAGCACAGACCAGGGGGGGTGTAATACCAACAGAGGCCAGCACAGACCATGGGGAGTGTGTAATACCAACAGAGGCAAGCACAGACCATGGGGAGTGTGTAATACCAACAGAGGCCAGCACAGACCATGGGGAGTGTGTAATACCAACAGAGGCCAGCACAGACCAGGGGGAGTGTGTAATACCAACAGAGGCCAGCACAGACCATGGGGAGTGTGTAATGCCAACAGAGGCCAGCACAGACCAGGAGGAGTGTGTAATGCCAACAGAGGCCAGCACAGACCGGGGGGGGGGGGGTGTAATACCAACAGAGGCCAGCACAGACCATGGGGAGTGTGTAATACCAACAGAGGCAAGCACAGACCATGGGGAGTGTGTAATACCAACAGAGGCCAGCACAGACCATGGGGAGTGTGTAATACCAACAGAGGCCAGCACAGACCAGGGGGAGTGTGTAATACCAACAGAGGCCAGCACAGACCATGGGGAGTATGTAATACCAACAGAGGCCAGCACAGACCAGGTGGATGAGGAGAAGGATGTAACACATTTAAGAAATGAATTTAAAAAGGAAATTAGAAATGACATTCTCTGCTGTAATGTCTTACTGGTAGACAGGTCTGTTTCTGTGCACTGTGTTGCCTGTTCTGATGTGCAGTAAACTGGCCGGCCCCTTTGGGAAAGACAATGTTTTATATGGCAGCAGCTGCTTAGTAACTCCAGGAGAGAGAAGTTTCCTCACATTGCTCAGGAGAGCATATCTAATGGTGAACACTTCATTTCTATGATGTTAGTTGTCAAGATACAATCATTGAAAAAACTGGAAACCATATTTTTCCAATCATAAAACGCTCCAGACCTACCTAGATTTATAGGACTAAATCAGGGGAAAAATATACTAAACCTGGTGCATCCATGGTGCAGGGGCAGCTTGTGGAGCTTCTCCCTACAATTATTATGTCCCTGTGTACCTCATGTCCCCAGTACCTCTTGTGTCTCTCCTGTATCCTCCTCTGTCCTCGTGTCCCCTTGTCTGTTCACCTCCTGTGTCGTCCTCTGTCCCTTTGTGTCGTCCTCCTGTGTCCCCAGACATGCAGAAGCCACATACCTGCAGAGGTCTGATACCATTAGTTACTAAGAGAGTTCAGCAATTGGCCCAATGACTGCATCATGGTCCTGCCTGCGAGACCATTTGCGCCAGTAACTAAGCAGGTAGCCGTGATCGACAGGACTGCACACCCAGCAGTAGCCATGTAGGGACGCCTCTCCTCTGGCTCTCCGTGGGATCCGTTCTTACACAAGCCACAGCCTGGTCAGCTGCCAGCAGTGACTGGTGGCAGAAGACCTCTGTGGGAATGCGGCTTCTACATGTCTGGGGACACACAGGAGGGGCAGGTGCGTGAGGGAAAATTCTCTAAATTGCTTTATTGGGACCATATGACACACTGACTCCCCCCCCACACATTTGGGGGGAGAAAAAGTGCATCTTATGGTCCAAAAATACGGTAATTTATAGATTAAACTCCTAAAGGTTTTCTTTCTGATAGTCCAGCTGAAGTGACCTTTTCCTTGTGATACCTGAAAGCCCTGTTCAGTCGTTACACATATATCTAGTTTTCAATAACCCCTTACGATGATCTCCCTGTAACCTGCTTTCCTCTCTCTTCCAGTTGCGCTCTTCAGCTTGGTGGGATTCATCCAGATGACCATTTGGGCCAAAGGAAAACACCGAAGCTATCTGAAGGAGTTCAAAGACTACCCACCTCTCCGCTCACCCATAATCCCCTTCATCCTGTGACCTCAGCCCCTCTGCTAGTCTTTTTTTATTTTGTTCTCCTGTCCCCCAGCCTCAGCACTGAGCTGAGAGTCCATGCACTGACCACTGAGCCCGACACGAATGTCTCATCCTGGGCCGTCCCTGGAATTGTCCCATACTGTGCAGCAGTGGGATGATATTTATTAACTGAACTTCTCAGCACATTTTGGTACTAATAAATCGGAGAAACAAGTCAAAATTAGACATTTGAACTAACGTCCTTGCCTCCTTTTATTGATGTTGAGTACATGAACGTAAGAACTGTGACCTTGTGTATGTTGTGCCCACTCGTTGAAGGCAGCCATTTTGTGAAGTTTCTAGTAAACGGTTACATTGCATCGAGTATTTTGCTGTTACAAATAGTTGGATTTTCTGTCCTGTACCTCCAGCCAGTTTTATGTTCGTATAAGATCTACTCTCGCTTTGGATTAGTGAGCTAGAAATTCTTAAAACTGTAGAATTTCGACTGACTTGGGAAGGGAATAATATCAGATCTAACATAAACAATAGTAATCGACAGGCCAGCATTCCGAAGTAGCCGTACCTTGGTAGTAGGCGGTACCTCAACCAGATTGCCCCAACGGCTTGGATAACGGCAAATAGAACAGGGAAGGCGGCTCACAACTGGCTTGGGATCGTGATATATTGTAAAAATAGAGAAAATCCTACATGTTAGACACTACCTACACCTACAGCAGTGTCCGTAGTGTAGTGAGTCACCCCTCCTCTCTGCCTGTCCTTAGGAATGTCCCCTGCACTCGCTGCTTATGGTTCCTGATATGCACACAGTAAGCAGGGGAGCTGCAATGTGTGTGAGCTTGAGGGGATTGAGCTCGGAACGATAGTGTACTAATACAGCTATTACTGCACCTATGATTCTGACCTCAATCTCCTGGAGCCCGCACACATTGCAACTCTCCTGCGTGTGGTGTGAAGTGCATAATGGGAACCATAAGAAGCAAGTGGAAGTTCCTAAGGATGGGTAGAGAGGAGGGGGGGTACTGCCACTTCCTCCCAGCCCATCATCGAGGTACTGCTCAGTCGATTATTAAGGGGGGGGGGGCGTGTTGGAGTGTGCAAAACATGCAGTATAAAACCGTAAAGTATGTTGAGCAAAACCCAGTTCAGGGGTAATTTTAACTGCTGTGTCTGGTTAATTTACCAGTAGATAGAGGCTTTCAGAGGTTACATTTAAAGAGCACCTGCACTGCCTTTTGAACAGTAGGCAGTAATTTGTTTGCCTATCAGCTGCTATCCTGCACCAGCCAGCAGTTGCATTGGGGCATTGCGTTTGCTGCCCTCAATTGTGACGTGGATTTTTTTTACCACTGGGTAACTCCACCATGCTTCAAACGTGACAGGTATAGTGTTACTGAACACTGTCATTCGGCTTCATGCAATTGTAGCCGAAAAGCACTTATGGCCAGAAGCTTGGGGGCTGAACCGCACGACGAATGAGCAGTTCAGCCCCCCGTGGTAAAGAGACCTTATTGCCCTCTGCTTGTTGCTCTTCCATATACAGGGATTCTCCAAGACCCCTATAACTCGCAGCATGTTCATCGCTTTGTGCAGGATAGGGATGGTCAATGAGATGAAAATAATTTCGAGTTGATGCAGGATTGCAAATTTATGCAGCTTGAAAATAAACCAAAGGAATTTACCTCATCAGGATTTTTATTGGTTCATTTTCAAGCTGCATACATTTGCATATAAAATTTGCATATTACTGCATAAACTTGCAAAAATCTCATTGACCATCCCTAGTGCTGGACATATGGTGAGGCTGACAGGCAGTGGGGACTTCTGCTCCACCCTCTACTTACGCCAGTGCTGTGTCACGTATGGAAGAGTTCACTGTCACATGGGAGAGTGACGGGGCTAATACAGCAGTTACTTCCGCCACTTCATGGCACCGGCCAGGAGGAGGAGCCACATCTAGATAATTAACATTTTATTAAAAAGTATCCATTTTAACAACTCCTTTTTATCAGTAAACACCCTGGAGGATGACTGTAGGTCAGTGGAGATGCTCATCACTGTGCTGACTGGAACTTTCGGAATCATAGTGCTGACTGGAACTTTCGGAGTCTTGTACGTCTTCTGGTCATCTGTTGGCTTCCAGTCCTGTGTTGGAGAGTCTGGCTGTGACTGACAGGAAGGAGCAGAATGCTGGACAGCTGCAGGAGACTCCCACACTGGCCTCACTCTGGAGCTAATAATGACGATTGTACCAGAGCCAGAGGATCAACGTTACATCCAGAATACTTCAGGAGGTCAACAAGGCAGCCACCACATTTCCCAAGACAAGTGTAGTCACTGCAGAGTAATGTACACAGAGCATGGAAAAATATAGACAGAGGCTACCTTCAGTGACAACCCAGGCACGTTCCTGATAGTGAAGATCATGTCTAGGAGTAGTGATAGTTAGCTACGAGTACGAAGCAACTTGAAGGAGGTGTAGGGAGGAAGTAGTGGCGTTACGTGGACCATGAGTGGAAAGCCTCGGCTATATAGGCGGTGGCATAGGTAAGTTAACACACACACACCCATGGGCATCGCTATCTAATGTAAATTTTGGTTAGGAGTAGCTATGTACTTGCAGCTAACATCACTATTTAGGAGAAGCATGTGTTCAGTTTGGTCAGGTCTCTGATTTGCTAGTCATGATCATGTGGTAAAGCAGGATGTGATCACTGCAAATCAGACCTTTGCAAATCTATCAGCTAATCAAGCAAATCACATGCTTCTCCATGAGTTCTACACATGACCATCACTAGTTACTGACCCTATCTCAGAATCGGGGGACACAACTCCTGCTCAACAGTAGTCAAACCTACTATGGGCCACCACTCCATGCTTTAGTGAAACAAAAAAGGTGGAGGAGATGCTCATGTTTTCAATATCTAGATCATAATTTAAATTATAAATGTATCATCTTCTGCAGCCCTGCACAAAGTAAAATATAGTGGTGCTTGAAAGGTTGTGAACTCTATTTATTTATAAATTAGTAGGAGTATGACCTTAAACATCATCTGATTACTAAGTCCTAAATGTAGATGGAAATAACAGTTGACCAAATCTTATTTTTGTTTGATTATGTCATTAAAACATCTAATTATATATGTTTGTGCCAAAAGTAAGATAAGCCTTAGAATTAGAATATAGGTCAAATCAGAGTCCGGTGTTTAAATCTCAACTGCCATTCCATTTACCAACCAGGTGCTTGCTAGCGCTCTGCACAGGGGGGTGTACAAGCAGCAACCCCTAAGGAGTTGCATATGAGCATGGTGGTTGCCATTCTCAGATGCTACATGAGACGATATTTTGCCACTGGGGAACGCTACCACATGTCAAGTGCAGCAGAAAGAGCAGGGAGGCTGAACTGCCTGACAAGCGAGCTGTTCAGCCGTCCATGGGAAAGAGGCCTTAGTGAGTACATGACTCAGGAGCTATCCTGAAGCGAGTCAGGTATAAAGGGCGCCATGCGGCCAAGGACATTTGGGCACTGGCGTAGGCCGTAATCTAAATTATAGGTATAGCTGAGTTCACTGAGTAATTTGGGCTCCAGCAAAATACGGAGGACAAATTACGATTAAAAACGGCTATTCTGCCACCAGCAATAGCTGGAAGCCAAATTGCATCTTATCCCCAGTGTTGGAGGGGGAATAGTAATTAACGCTGCTGGGAAATTCGGCTTTACCCTGCAGCCAAATTTCCTGGCGCTCTTTTTACATGTATGCATCATGAAGTCACTTTTCTTGTCCGCAATAGCTGGTGAGTCCAGCTGGGTCTCAATCTCTGTGGTGATTGTTTGGGACCGAGGCTGTGCTGTTTAGCACCACCCTCTGTTACTTGGTCCCTTGGAGTTTACTATAAAGGGATTCTACTATACTGAATTATGACCCTTGTTTTCCTTGATGCCTTGGAAGTGGCTGTGATTTGTCACACTGAGGTATTGTATGTTCCTCTCGGCCCTTGTGACTGTAATGACGAAGATAACGACTTAATTCCCGCCTGTGTCCTGTCAACGCAGCACAGAGCCATTCATGGAGACTTTATAGTGTGAGGATTTCTGTTGGTGTTGAAAAAGGGATTAACGTGTTTAGCAGAGGACGGCTGACAATGTTCTGTCATCTATCACCCTGGAAGAAGCAGCCAGTTACTGCGTAAAGGACGAGTCAGAGCTGTCTGCACTTATTTCATCACTCTGGAGAAAACTGATTTTAAAAATGCAGAAGAAAAATTATTTTTGATCTAATTTTTCTGAGTTTGAAAACCATTTTTCTTTTGCATTTTAAAATCAATTTTCTCAAAAACTAGTTTTTGAATTTAGTTTTTTTTACTTGTTCCCACTATTCCCCTTAATATTCGTAGCCGTTTTGGTGACGATGGCATGTATGGGGGCTTTGCTATTAACCGCTCAATCGGCACAAAATTAATCAAAATTGGAAAATAACAGTTACTAGCAAAATTTACTTTTTTTACCTGAAATTTCGCATTAGGACTTTGCATCGTGATTCCAAATTACAATGCGAAATTATGATAATGCAAAATTCATGCTCATCACTAGTTCTAATTGATGGGAATTTAAACTTCAGAGCTCCTATCTCTGCTGTGGTGAAATCATCCTATTTTCACCTGAAGAACATTGCAAACATCAAGCACCTCATCCCCCCAGAAGATCTACCAACCTTAGTCCATGCCTTCATTACATCCTGACTGGACTACTGCAATGCTCTCTACACTGGCCTTCCAAACAAGGACTTGTACCGCCTACAGCTGATACAGAATACTGTTGCCAGACTGCTAACCAACCAACCCTGTCACTGCCACATAACGCCAGTCCTGCACTCCCTTCACTGGCTACCTATAGAATGGAGTGTCCTATTCAAGATCGGCCTACTGACATATTAAGGAAACCAGAGACGAGATTACCTAAAAGTTTTATACATACCTGGGGCTTCCAGCCCCATCCGCACGGATCGCTCCCACCACGCCGCCATCCTCAGCCTTCTCCCTCTTCAGTACCGGGTCCCGTAACTTCAGCCAGTTGTGGCCAGTCTATGCAACAGAAGTGCGCCCTCTACTTATCTCTCTGGCAGCCACCAGACCCACCTGTTCAGTTTGGCATTTGCAGAAATATAATTTTTGTTGTTGTGTTAATACTTCATCCTGCTACCAATTACTGAATCTGAGAGAGCCTAAGCGCTTTTAGTCCTATGGGAGAAAAGCGGTATAGAAGTGTTGTTGTTATGAGTGTGAACAGCAATGGAGACTGGACATACAGTGGTGTGAAAAACTATTTGCCCCCCTCCTGATTTCTTATTCTTTTGCATGTTTGTCACACTTAAATGTTTCTGCTCATCAAAAACCGTTAACTATTAGTCAAAGATAACATAATTGAACACAAAATGCAGTTTTAAATGATGGTTTTTATTATTTAGTGAGAAAAAAAACTCAAAACCTACATGGAGCTGTGTGAAAAAGAAATTGCCCCCTGAACCTAATAACTGGTTGGGCCACCCTTAGCAGCAATAACTGCAATCAAGCGTTTGCGATAACTTGCATCAAGTCTTTTACAGCGCTCTGAAGGAATTTTGGCCCACTCATCTTTGCAGAATTGTTGTAATTCAGCTTTATTTGAGGGTTTTCTAGCATGAACTGCCTTTTTAAGGTCATGCCACAACATCTCAATAGGATTCAGGTCAGGACTTTGACTAGGCCACTCCAAAGTCTTCATTTTGTTTTTCTTCAGCCATTCAGAGGTGGATTTGATGGTGTGTTTTGGGTCATTGTCCTGCTGCAGCACCCAAGATCGCATCAGCTTGAGTTGACGAACAGATGGCCGGACAGTCTCCTTCAGGATTTTTTGGTAGACAGTAGAATTCATGGTTCCATCTATCACAGCAAGCCTTTCAGGTCTGAAGCAGAAAAACAACCCCAGACCATCACACTACCACCACCATATTTTACTGTTGGTATGATGTTCTTTTTGCTGAAATGCTGTGTTACTTCTACGCCAGATGTAACGGGACACGCACCTTCCAAAAAGTTCAACTGTTGGCTCGTCGGTCCATAAGGTATTTTCCCAAAAGTCTTGGCAATCATTGAGATGTTTTTTAGCAAAATTTAGATGAGCTTTAATGTTCTTTTTGCTTAAAAGTGGTTTGCGCCTTGGATATCTGCCATGTAGGCTGTTTTTGCCCAGTCTCTTTCTTATGGTGAAGTCGTGAACACTGACCTTAATTGAGGCAAGTGAGGCCTGCAGTTCTTTAGATGTTGTCCTGGGATCTTTTGTGGCCTCTCAGATGAGTTTTCTCTGCGCTCTTGGGGTAATATTGGTTGGCCGGCCACTACTGGGAAGGTTCATCACTGTTCCATGTTTTTGCCATTTGTGGATAATGGCTCTCACTGTGGTTCGCTGGAGTCCCAAAGCTTTAGCAATGGCTTTATAACCCTTACCAGACTGATAGATCTCAATTACAGTACTTTTGTTCTCATTTGTTCCTGAATTTCTTTGGATCTTGGCATGATGTCTAGCTTTTGAGATGCTTTTGGTCTACTTCTCTGTGTCAGATAGCTCCTATTTAAGTGATTTCTTGATTGAAACAGGTGTGGCAGTAATCAGGCCTGGGGGTGACTACAGAAATTGAACTCAGGTGTGATAAACCACAGTTAAGTTATTTTTTAACAAGGGGGGGAATCACTTTTTTACACAGGGCCATGTAGGTTTTGAGTTTTTTTCTCACTAAATAATAAAAACCATCATTTAAAACTGCATTTTGTGTTCAATTATGTTATCTTTGACTAATAGTTAATGGTTTTTGATGAGCAGAAACATTTAAGTGTGACAAACATGCGAAAAAATAAGAAATCAGGAAGGGGGCAAATAGTTTTTCACACCACTGTAGATTTTAATACAAATCTGCATGCAGCGAGTTAGCATAACATGATCACTTACAACGCTAACGATTACATGATCACTTACAATGCAGTACTGTAAACAGGCCCATAGAATTGTATGGGCAGTGAGTTAACATGCAGAATTATTCGGCAATGCAGCTGAGCACTGTGGACTAGCCTTTAACCCCCTTGGCGTTATGATTCTTTCCGGATTTTAGGGTCTTAAAACGGTGAACCCTTTCAGACCCTAAAACCTGGAAAAAAATCATACTGCCAGGGAGATCTGCAGCAGTTCCAGAAATCACTCATCTCTCTGGCTCCAGCGCTGCAGTTTTCCCTCCATCCTCCGGATGGCGCTGCAACTCTAAAGTGAGATTTTCCTGACGATAGCCGGCGATCTCACCAGGAGGAAGCTTAGCAGAGCCTCGGAGGAGAGGAGGAAGAATGGCGGCTGACATCGGGATGCCTGGGAGGTATGTAGAAACGCTCCTGCTGCGTGCATTGCTCTGCACACAACCTCCGGTGGCTACCCCGGGCAGAGGTCGGGATTACCGCTCTGAGCTGTGGTTTTCCGCCCAGACCCTAGCTCGGGAATACCTCCAAGGAGTTTAAAGGACAACTATGAAGGGCTCATTCACACTATGGGCGTTTTTGCCCTTTTTTCAAGCACAGGCGATTTTCAAAATCACCCTAAAAAAGCTTGTGCAATTATTCACTATGGGCTGGTGCACACCGAGCGGCTTTTTCAGCGTTTCTGCAGCCGCTTGCGGCTGCGGATCAGCTTGGTCAATGTATCTCAATGGGGTGGTGCACACCAGAGCGGGAGGCGTTTTGCAGAAACGAAAAATGCTGGGGTGAGGCATTTTTTGGATTGCGGAGGCGTTTCTGCCTCAATGTTAAGTATAGGAAAAACGCAAACCGCTCTGAAAAACGCCTGTTCAGAGCGGTTTTGCCGGCGTTTTTGTTACAGAAGCTGTTCAGTAACAGCTTTACTGTAACAATATATGAAATGTACTATACTGAAATCCGCTGCAGCAATCCGCAAAACGCTAGCAAAACGCCATAGAAAAATAAGAAAAAGCGTTTCAAAATCTGCTAGCATTTTGCGGATCTGCTAGCAGGTTTTGGTGTGCACCGGGCCTTCGAGAGAGTTCACATCTGAACAGTTTGTTTCCAATCCGCTCAGCAAAGCGGTGCCTGTACCTTTTTTGATGCGATTCCGCCTCAATGGAAGGGATAGGAAAGACGCAAAACGCTCACAAAATCGCTTTGTGCAGTGATTATGTTTGCGTTTTTAATAATAAGTACATTGTATTTAAACTTTTCCGAGTCAAAGAGTTCACTTCCTGACTCCAGGGAGTGAATTAAAAAAAACGCTCTGGAAAGCGCTTAGAAAAGTGCTTTTAACAAAAACGCACCGGCCACCCAAGCGCCAGGAAGCACAAAAAAAATCGTGTTAAAAAGCGCCCAATGCTAACGCGATCGGAACGCAATGTGAACAAGCCCTAAGTAGAGGGATGTGGAGGCTGCCATATGTGGTGCTAAGTTTCCCGGACCCAGGGCACGCTGCGAGTGGAATCATTGTTCTGTAGGAGCCGGATCAGCTGAAGCATGGAAGCGACGTTGGATGCGAACGAAGCACAGCCACGCCTTGGTAAGTTAACCCCCCTTCGTCCACAGGCAGCCCAAACTCATTTAAATCTTGATTACAAGCAGCTACGAGGACGTAGCGATAGTTGTGACCTGTGTTTTGGTACAATAAACACATAAGTTACGGAAGGTGCATGTACATTTTTCATTGTACCCAAACGAGAAAATGTTTATGGTGCATATTTTTAAAGAGACACTGAAGCGAAAAAAAATATATGATATAATGAATTGGTTGTGTACTATGAATAATTTCTAGAAGATTAGCAGCAAAGAAAATATTCTCATACTTTTATTTTCAGGTATATAGTGTTTTTTTCTAACATTGCATTATTCTATAATATATGCAGATTACACAACATTCAGCATTCAAAATGAGTCTTTCAGAGCAGTCTGTGAAGTAATGACCTCTCCTCTGGCAGAGAAAAAGTAAACAGTTCACTTACAGTTGAGATAATAAAAGTCAGATAACAGCCCTCTCCACGACTAATGCTGGGAATACACGTTTCGTTTTTGCCTTCGTTTAAACCTTCGTTTCGATTGTGCCTTTTGTCCTTTTCGATCCCGAAATAATCGATCGTACGGTTAATATCACCACCCACGGTTTCGTTTTTTTTCGATTCTGATGGTTTCGTTTTTCCAATGATCGAAAGCTGCAAAGAAACGAAACGTAGTACAGGGACGGACGGCATAAACGAATATATAATCGATCTGAACAGCCATCAAGCCTACCAATGGCTCGATTAGATGGATAAAGAGAGATAATATCAAACATGTTCGATCACTAGTCGTTCGTTTTTGGGGTCTATTAATCGAAACTATAATGAGATTATGACTATTTTCACATACGTTTTCAACACTCGATTCGTTTACCGAACGAATTGAAGGCTAAAACGAAGGCTAAAACGAAACGTGTATTCCCAGCATAAATTAGTCGGAGAGCTTAATGGCTTGTTTGCATAGAGATAACAACTGGAGTTTCTCTACTCTTCCTGTACTGGAAACAATTAGACTGATGTATCTGATCTTAAAGGGAAGGTTCAGGGAGGGTGGGTAAAAAATGAAAATCAATTTCCACTTACCTGGGGCTTCCTCCAGCCCGTGGCAGGCAGGAGGTGCCCTCGCCGCCGCTCCGCAGGCTCCCGGTGGTCTCCGGTGGCCGACCCGACCTGGCCAGGCCGGCTGCCAGGTCGGGCTCTTCTGCGCTCCAAGGCCCGGAACTTCTGCGTCCCACGCCGGCGCGCTGACGTCATCGGACGTCCTCCGGGCTCTACTGCGCAGGCGCAGTAGTTCTGCGCCTGCGCAGTAGAGCCCGGAGGACGTCCGATGACGTCAGCGCGCCGGCGTGGGACGCAGAAGTTCCGGGCCTTGGAGCGCAGAAGAGCCCGACCTGGCAGCCGGCCTGGCCAGGTCGGGTCGGCCACCGGAGACCACCGGGAGCCTGCGGAGCGGCGACGAGGGCACCTCCTGCCTGCCACGGGCTGGAGGAAGCCCCAGGTAAGTGGAAATTGATTTTCATTTTTTACCCACCCTCCCTGAACCTTACCTTTAATGTTTTATTTCTTAGCTGTACTACACATACAAATCATAATATCATAATTTTTTTTCGCTTCAGTGTCTCTTTAATTCTATATAATAATTATTTTTTGTAAATTTTCGAATTTTACTTTTCGTCACAATAGTAACAGTAATAGTTAAGAGTCTGACAAAAATATAGCAGTGCGGTGGGTTATTTTAAATTACAATCACTTCACTACTGTACTGTAGTAGTCCATAGAAATGCAACACACTATGATCAGGGAAATTTTATTTCAGTTGTGTTAAAACAGCACCATCTTGTGGCAAAGCATAATATTGCAGCTATAATTTCACACGGATCAACTATAGAGTTGGGCCGAACCTCCGATTTTAGGTTCGCGAACCTGGTTCGCGAACTTCCGCGGAAGCTTCGGTTCGCGTTAAAGTTCGCGAACCGCAATAGACTTCAATGGGGATGCGAACTTTGAAAAAAAAAATTAATTATGCTGGCCACAAAAGTGATGGAAAAGATGTTTCAAGGGGTCTAACACCTAGGGGGGCATGGCGGAGTGGGATACACGCCAAAAGTCCCCAGGAAAAATCTGGATTTGACGCAAAGCAGCGTTTTAAGGGCAGAAATCACATTGAATGCTAAATGACAGGCCTGAAGTGCTTTCAAACATCTTGCATGTGTATACATCAATCAGGTAGTGTAATTAAGGTACTGCTTCACACTGACACACCAAACTCACCGTGTAACGCAGCGCAAACAGCTGTTTGTGTAGTGACGGCCGTGCTGGACTGGTGCGCACCATGGCGAGAGTGCAGGTTTTGGTGGCTTTGCAGCCCATATGGTCGCCTGGCTGATGTAGCTGAATGACAGAACAGTGACTGTCCAGCTGATCAAATTTGGTCTGACCACAATGAGGCAACGACCTCAGGTCAGGTATACAGTGGCGGGTTCACTAAACAGAACAGGTATACAGTGGCGGGTTCACAGAACAGGTATGCAGTGGCAGGTTCACTGAACACAACAGGTATGCAGTGGCGGGTTCACTGAACAGGTATACAGTGGCGGGTCCACTGAACAGAACAGGTATGCAGTGGCGGGTTCACTAAACAGAACAGGTATACAGTGGCGGGTTCACTAAACAGAACAGGTATAGAGTGGCGGGTTCACAGAACAGGTATGCAGTGGCAGGTTCACTGAACACAACAGGTATGCAGTGGCGGGTTCACTGAACAGGTATACAGTGGCGGGTCCACTGAACAGAACAGGTATGCAGTGGCGGGTTCACTAAACAGAACAGGTATACAGTGGCGGGTTCACTAAACAGAACAGGTATACAGTGGCGGGTTCACAGAACAGGTATGCAGTGGCAGGTTCACTGAACACAACAGGTATGCAGTGGCGGGTTCACTGAACAGGTATACAGTGGCGGGTCCACTGAACAGAACAGGTATGCAGTGGTGGGTTCACTAAACAGAACAGGTATACAGTGGCGGGTTCACTAAACAGAACAGGTATACAGTGGTGGGTTCACAGAACAGGTATGCAGTGGCAGGTTCACTGAACACAACAGGTATGCAGTGGCGGGTTCACTCAACAGGTATACAGTGGCGGGTCCACTGAACAGAACAGGTATGCAGTGGCAGGTTCACTGAACAGGTATGCAGTGGTGGGTTCACAGCACAGGTATGCAGTGGTGGGTTCACAGAACAGGTATGCAGCCAGACAGGAACAAGTTAAGCCTAACTAATCTTTCCCTGAGAGACAGTCTGCAGCAGCTCGCCCTACTCTCACTAACGCAGGCAGCACACGAGTGACCGTAATGGCCGCCGCTGCCTGCCTTATATAAGGGGGGGTGGGGCTCCAGGGGCTAGTGTAGCCTAATTGGCTACACTGGGCCTGCTGACTGTGATGTAGAGGGTCAAAGTTGACCCTCCATGTGCATTATGGGGCGAACCGAACTTCCGCAAAGGTTCGCCTGCGGGACGCGAACGCGAACCACGGAAGTTCGCATGGAACCGTTCGCAGGCGAACCGTTCGGCCCAACTCTAATCAACTACTGTAATTGAGCAAAAAAAATTCCAATCATACAAATCTCCACTGAACTAAGAAAATAAAGAAACTGATTAGCAGCTACTGATCAATTAGATGGCATCTGCTTAAAGGAAAACTGAAGTGAGAAGACTATGGAAGCCGCCATATTTAAAATGGCAGCCTCCATCCCTCTTGTTACAGTTGCCTGTACCTCTGCCTGTACAGTTAATGTACCTCTGATCCGGTTTATGATCAACATAATTTTTAATACTGTTTTACCTGTGGGGCTGTGACATATGTCACAACACCATCCTCTTCCTCCAGCTCCCCCTGTTTCCCCCGCTCAGCTGTATTGCAGAATGTCGATGATGGGTGGGGAGGTAGTGCGGGTTCTTCGTCCTCTCTGCCCATCCTTAGTTCCGCCCCCTCCACTCGCCGCTTATAGTTCCAGATATGTGTTACAGAACACAGAGTGCATCAAGACAACTTGATTGGCCAGTTTAAGTTGCAATGCCATTTTCAGAGCGATTGTTAAAACCAATAATGATCGTAATCAGTTAATTACAATTACGTGGAATTTCACGTCATTTTTGCAAATACACCCATACGTAATTACGATTTGTAAATTCAACAGATTTTGTATAATCATTTGTAATTTTGCGTAATTTTTGCATCATTTTGTGTTGACTTTAGTGGTCAATTGCAAAGCTTCCATACATGCTATTGTCACCAAAATTGCTACATATGTTAAGGAGAATAATGGGTACAAGTAAAAGACCTTGTAGTTTTTTGAGAAAACGGATTTTAAAAATGCAAAGGAAAAATGTTTTTTAAACTCAGAAAAATGGCAGTTTAAAAAAACATTTTTGCTTTGCATTTTTAAAATCGATTTTCCCAAAAACGACAAGGTCTTTATGAACAATTGTATGTAGCATGTGGAATATGTAGCAATTTTGGATATGTTTTGATTTAAACCATTCCATTGTTGCCCTAGCTTTATGTTTAGGGTCATTGTCCTGCTGGAAGGTGAACCTCTGCCCCAGTCTCAAGTCTTTTGCAGTCTCCAAGAGGTTTTCTTCCAAGATTGCCCTGTATTTGGCTCCATCCATCTTCCCATCAACTCTGACCAGCTTCCCTGTCCCTGCTGAAGAGAAGCACCCCCACAGCATGATGCTGCGGCTGCCATATTTGACAGTGGGGATGGTGTGTTCAGAGTGATGTGCAGTGTTAGTTTTCCGCCACACATAGCGTTTTGCATTTTGACCAAAAAGTTCCATTTTGGTCTCATCTGACCAGAGCACCTTCTTCCACATGTTTGCTGTGTCCCCCACATGGCTTGTGGCAAACTGCAAACGGGACTTCTTACGCTTTTCTGTTAACAATGGCTTTCTTCTTGCCACTCTTCCATAAGAGCCAACTTTGTGCAGTGCACGACTAATATTTGTCCTATTGACAGATTCCCCCACCTGAGCTGTAGATCTCTGTAGCTCGCCCAGAGTCACCGTGGGCCTCTTGACTGCATTTCTGATCAGCGCTCTCCTTGTTCGGCCTGTGAGTTTAGGTGGACGGCCTTGTCTTGGTAGGTTTACAGTTGTGCCATACTCCTTCCATTTCCTGTGTCCAGTGTGCGTAATTATTCAGCCCCCTTTGGTCTGAGTGCAATCACTTGCCCATAGACATTGCCTGATGAGTGCTAATGACTAAATAGAGTGCACCTGTGTGTAATCTAATGTCAGTACAAATACAGCTGCTCTGTGACGGCCTCAGAGGTTGTCTAAGAGAATCCTTGGAGCAACAACACCATGAAGTCCAAAGAACACACCAGACAGGTCAGGGATAAAGTTATTGAGAAATTTAAAGCAGGCTTAGGCTACAAAAAGATTTCCAAAGCCTTGAACATCCCACGGAGCACTGTTCAAGCGATCATTCAGAAATGGAATGAGTATGGCACAGCTGTAAACCTACCAAGACAAGGCCATCCACCTAAACTCACAGGCCGAACAAGGAGAGCGCTGATCAGAAATGCAGTCAAGAGGCCCATGGTGACTCTGGACGAGCTGCAGAGATCTACAGCTCAGGTGGGGGAATCTGTCCATAGGACAACTATTAGTCATGCACTGCACAAAGTTGACCTTTATGGAAGAGTGGCAGAAAGAAAGCCACTGTTAACAGAAAAGCATAAGAAGTCCTATTTGCAGTTTGCCACAAGCCACCCTGTTTGGTCAGTGCCTTGTTGGAGCTCACTTTGTAATGCTCTGACAGTGCTCATCCTGTTCCTTCTTGCCTAGTGTCCTGCTGAACCAGTCCTGCTGATGGGTTAAGGACCTTCTACAGCCCAGTCCAGCTCTCTTAGAGTAGCTGCCTGTCTCCTTGAATCGCCTCCATTCTCTTGAAACTGTGCCGGGAGACACCGCAAACCTTCTGGCATTGGCATTGGCATTGGCATGTATTGATGTGGCATCCTGGAGGAGTTGGACTACCTGTGCAATCTCTGTAGGGTCCAGGTATCACTTGTAATACTAGTAGTAACTCTGACCATAGCATAACTAAATATAAAGTAAGCAAAAAAAGAGAGTCAGGAAAGATAAGAAGATAAAAATGTCAGTTTATAAATTAACACAGTAGCGGCTGCAAGTGAAGAATTGCGGTAACGATACTTCACAGGTTACGCGCATTGCTATGTACGCAATGCGCGTAACTAAGGAAGGCACCCTACTTACTTGGCAGTGAGCGCTGCTATGTAAGTGTAACGATTGTGGGATATCTCCGTGTTCAGCGCACAAAGATGTGCGCTGACACTGCGGAGGTCCTCCACAAGCGTGTCAAGATACTAGAACCCAGCTTTTGGTGTAAGCACCAGTAGAGGGAAATTCCTGTCGGCAGATGGCGCTGGGGAGTGCAGAGGAACCAATCCTCTGTACCTCCACAAATGCCAGACAGGAATTGTACGAAGCGCAGAACGCAATCGCAAGAGAAGCGATTGCGAATGAGAATGAGCAAAGGGACAGGTTGTATGTGTGTGCGCCAATCTAGTCGCCACCCCGCGACCGCGCACACACAACAGCAGGTGCGAAACAGAAACGCAACCGCCAAGAACGGCGATGCCAGAAGTGACACAAGGCAGATCAGAACAGAATACGAGGATAGCAAAGGCACAGCAAATCATACAATGAGAAGATACGGAAAATAATAAACGCTAGCTAACCGCGAACACCGCACTCATTCGCAACAGTGCACGCGGTTATGCGCGGTCTCCACGTGATAAGCACAATAGAGACAAGCACGCCTAACTAACCATCAACAGACAAACACGAAACAAAGAACGTGAACGCTTGCTTAACGGTTACCTCATCGAGCCTACAGCAAGCGCCCGTATCAGACAAGACAGACAAACGAGAAACAGGAACTAGGCAGAAAGGATCCACCGCTCTTCCGCCAGAGCAAGTGTGATCCAAGCAGGAACACAGATCAGAAAGATCCACAGCCGCTAACGCTAGCGGCTAGTGCGATCCAAACAAGACAGATCAGACGAGGTAGCTGGTAGCAACCGCTGCTCCAGCTTACACTCCAGGAACTAGATCAGAAGGATCCACAGCCGCTACCGCTAGAGGCTAGTGCGATCCAAACAAGACAGAGCGATTCGCTATCAACCGCCGCTGGTGACAGCGCAATCGCGACAGACAAGACAGGACAGAATAGGCAGTACAAATTATACACAAACTGACTGCACTAACTAGGAATGCAAGGAGCACTCCCCAAGAATTAACTATACTAAGATAGCAGTGGCTGACACTCCAGGTGAGTCCAGCAGGAACAAACCTCTATGAGCAGCGAAGCATTGTGGGACACACATAGTACTTATAGTACACGCCTCCAATGAATGTGGCCAGGCAATTTGCATGACAACGTATGCAAATTCCTCAGCAAGCACAAGCTGCAAAACTGACAGAAGGTCTTCTTTCCAGAGTCCTGCAGCATGCAGACCTGAATAATGATCAAAAGGCTGCCTGCCTGTGCAGGCAGCTGAGCGGATCGTTACAGTAAGGCAGGGAAAGCGGGCACTCCTTCACATTAAAGGGGTTCTGTAGGTTTTTTTTAAAAAAACAAAAACGTACCTGGGGTTTCTACCAGCCCCCTACAGCTGCCATGTGCCCGCGCCATCCTCCTCTGATCCTTGGTTCCCACCACCGGTCACCATCTAATTATTCGTCTAACTAGACAAATACAACTGCGCCTGTGGCCGCGCGCGTCCTCCCTCCCGCTTGTGTCTCCGGGAGCTTACCACACAGACGCAGTACAAAGTTTTCTCGTACTGCTCCTGCGCAGTAAGCTTCCGGAGATGGGAGCGAGGATGTGCGGCCATAGCCGTGCAGGCGCAGTTGTATTCGTCTAGTTAGACAATTAATTAGACAGTGGCCAGCGGCGGGAAACAGAGGATCGTAAAGGACGGCGCAGGCACATGGCAGCTGCATGGGACCGGTAGAAGCCCCAGGTAAGTGTCAGTTTTTCTTTTAAAAACCCCAGCACAGAACTTTAGCAGCACAGCTTAAAGGGGAACTGAAGAGAGAGGTATATGGGGGCTGCCATGTTTATTTCCTTTTAAGCAATACCAGTTGCCTGGCAGCCCTGCTGATCCTCTACCTCTAATAGCCATAGTCCCTGAACAAGCATGCAGCAGATCAGGTGTTTCAGACTTTAAAGTCAGATCTGACAAGACAAGCTGCATGCGTGTTTCTGGTGTTATTCAGATACTACTGCTGAGAAATAGACCAGCAGGGCTGCCAGGCAACTGGTATTGATTAAAAGGAAATAAACGTGGCAGCCTCCATATACCTCTCTCTTCAGTTCCCCTTTAATGAATCAGGCCCATGAAGAGAAAAAGGTCAGTGGCAACCAGGGGCATAGCAATAGGGGTTGCAGAGGTTGCGACTGCATCTGGGCCAGAGGGGCCCCGAAGGGCTCTCCCCCAACTAAAGTATTACCTCTCTCAGTGGCGGACATACGGCCGTGCAGGCCGTGCCGCCGCACAAGGGCCCCTGAAGTTCCGCTGCTTCAGGGGCCCATTAAGTATTGCAGTTTTTTTTTTTTAATTTTACCTTTTATTTTTATTTTAACCTGGGGGGCCCCTACTCCTGTCCTCCCCCCTCACATCGGCCCCCCCTCCCCCTCCCCCTCATGCGATGCGGCGGGAGAGCAGAAAATACAGGAAGTCTCCGCCGGGGCTGCAGCAGACACTAGAGGCTGCTGCCGCTTGGTCTCCCGTGTCTCCTTTGTACACTGCTCGCTACTAAACCAGGAAGTAGCGAGCAGTGTACAAAGTTGGAGACACGGGAGACCAAGCGGCAGCAGCCTCTAGTGTCTGCTGCAGCCCCGGCGGAGACTTCCTGGATTTTCTGCTCTCCCGCCCGCCGCCGCCGCCGCCGCCGCGCATACCGGGAGGGGGGCCCCGAGGTGAGTGAGGGAGGATAGGAGTCGGGCCCCCCACCCGGATAGCTACACACCCATCCACCCGGCTACCTTACCCACCCGGCTACCCACACACTCACCCGGCTACCTACCCACCCGGATACCCACACACCCACCCGGCTACCTAACCACCCACCCAGCTACCTACCCGGCTACCTAACCACCCTGCTGGCTACCTACCCACCCGGCTACCTACCCACCCGGATACCCACACACCCACCCGGCTACCTACCCGGCTACCTAACCACCCACCCGGCTACCTACCCACCCGGCTACCTAACCACCCTGCCGGCTACCCACCCACCCACCCGGCTACCTACCCGGCTACCTAACCACCCTGCCGGCTACCTACCCACCCACCCGGCTACCTACCCACTCGGCTACCTAACCACCCACCTGGCTACCTACCCACCCGGCTACCTACCCGGCTACCTAACCACCCACCCGACTACCTACCCACCCGGCTACCCACCCACCCGGCTACCTAACCACCCACACATCTACGCACTCACCCGGCTACCTACCCACCCGGCTACCTAGCCACCCACCCGTCTACCCACCCGGCTACCTACCCACCCAGCTACCTAACCACCCTGCCGGCTACCTACCCACCCACCCGGATACCTACCCACCCACCCGGCTACCTACCCGGCTACCTAACCACCCACCCGGCTACCCACCCGGCTACCTAACCACCCACACATCTACCCACCCGGCTACCTAACCACCCACCCGTCTACCTACCCACCCAGCTACCTAACCACCCTGCCGGCTACCTACCCACCTGGCTACCTACCCACCTGGCTACCTACCCACCCGGCTACCTACCCACCCGGCTACCTACCCACCCGGCTACCCACCCACCCGGCTACCCAACCACTCACCCGGCTACCTAACCACCCACCCGGCTACCTACACACCCACCCGGCTACCTACCCACCCACCAGGCTACCTACCTACCTACCCACCCGGCTACCTACCAACCCACCAGGCTACCTACCTAAAGACCCACCAGGCTACCTACCCACCCACCCAGCTACCTAACCACCCACCTACCCACCCACCAGGCTACCTACCCACCAGGCTACCCACCCACCCGGCTACCCAGCCACCCACCAGGCTACTTACCCACCCGGCTAAGGGCTGCCTACCTACCTACCCACCAGGCTACCTATCCACCCAACCACCCATGGGAGCTGCGCGCTGGATGGAGGCTGGGACAGGAGGTCTGCTGCTGCAGGTGAGTAAATGGTTTTTTTTATTATTTATTTTAGCAGGTGTATGTTCTGGGCAGGTCTGCCACATGATTGCGTGTATGTTCTGGGCAGGTCTGCCACATGATTGCATGTATGTTCTGGGCAAATTTGCTACATGATTGCATGTGTTTTCTGGGCAAATCTGCCGACATGATTGCACGTATTTTCTGGGCATATCTGCCGACATGATTGCACGTATTTTCTGGGCATATCTGCCGACATGATTGCACGTATTTTCTGGGCATATCTGCCGACATGATTGCACGTATTTTCTGGGCATATCTGCCGACATGATTGCACGTATTTTCTGGGCATATCTGCCGACATGATTGCACGTATTTTCTGGGCATATCTGCCGACATGATTGCACGTATTTTCTGGGCATATCTGCCGACATGATTGCACGTATTTTCTGGGCATATCTGCCGACATGATTGCACGTATTTTCTGGGCATATCTGCTCACATTATGTGTATTTTCATGAGAAAACCTGCTCACATTATGTGAATTTTCTGGGGAAAGGGTCACCAAAACCTGGGCCCACTGTCTTTGCGTTGCACTTTTCAAGGGAACCTGAGGTGAGAATAATATTGAGGCTGCCATATTTCTCTCCTTTTAAGCAATACCAGTTGCCTGGTTGCCGTTCTGGTCCTCTGCCTCTTATTCTTTCAACCATAGACCCTGAACAAGCATGCAGCAGGTCAGGGGTTTCTGACAATATTGCCAGAACTGAGAAGATTAAGCTGCATGCTTGTTGCTGGTGTAATTCAGTTTATTACTGCAGCCAAATAGATCAGCAGGGCCGCCAGGCAACTAGTATTGTTTAAAAGGAAATAAATATGGCAGCCTCCATATCACTCTCACCCCGGGATCACTTTAAATTACAGTTAGCTCCGCCCTTATCCGGTCATTGCCACGCCCATTTTTTGCCGCGGCGCTACGCGCCGCAGGTTCTATCCACACCCATTTTTTGCTGCGGCGTGCTTCGCGCGTCGTAGGTTATAGCCACGCCCATTTTTTGCCGCGGCGCGCTTCGCGCGCCGCAGGTCAGGGGGGCCCACAATTGATATTTTGCACAGGGGCCCACTGCTGCCTGTGTCCGCCACTGACCTCTCTATTGGTCCGGTGCCAACCACCTGTTAAACTATTCCTGGACATCTCATTGTGTCCTCTTTTGTGTACATGTTCTTAAAGTACTGTACACCGAACTGGGAAAGATATGGTGGCTGACACATTTATTTCCTGTTAAACAATACTAGTTGCCTGGCAGCCCGTCCTCGATCTCTTTAGCTACAGCAGTGTCTGAATCACACACCTGAAACAAGCATGCAGCTAATCCAGTCAGACTTCAGTCAGAAACATCTGATCTGCATGCTTGTTCAGGGACTATGGCTAAAAGTATTAGAGGCAGTCAGGCAGAGAATCAGCAGGGCTGCCAGGCAATGTGCATTGTTTAACTGGAAATAAATATGTCAGCCTCCATGTCCCTCTCACTTCAGGTCTCCTTTAACCCTTTAGCAGTCAATTCATTTAGAGGCTTGTTGTATTTGGAAGTGCTCCTGGCTACATGCATTTTAGCACATTTTTTTATGTTTTTGTTAGATTTCCTAGCTTTTAATTAGTCCTACTGTAATGTGTATCTATGGCCACTTGTCACTAGGGGGCAGTATGAGACCATAAAACTCATTTATGGCTGTTAACAGGTTAGTTTAATTAACGCCGCAGCAGCTGTAACTGGAAAACAAGCCCCCTCTACCATTTCTCTGACCAGATCAATATCACAGAAGATTCAATGACTTGATGCTGTTCTCTAAGAAAAAAGTGTTCCTTTAAAACATTTTTAGCAGTTTTTATATTGTAAAAGATTCTGAAGCAATATTTGGGAATAGGTTCATTTTACTATAAGGGAAGTATAATGATGAGTGAGGAAATTATATTTTTTTAGCTCAGTTTGTACAGAACGTTTGTGCAGAAATAAGAGGAAGTTTAAAGAGGAAGAAGGTGATGATATCTGTTTATCTTGAGCCTCAGTTGCATACATTCTGTTTAGCCACTCTACAGAGTACTGTGTAAATGCAACACCAGAACTAACATTTACCCACATACAGAATTATTGTATAAGATTGTGCTTATCTTGGGGTGGGGAGGGTAAAGGCCTCAGAACAGAAGGTTCTTTGTTATCTAGATGGCCGAATGACCTACACACTTGTTTTGTCACTAGGAGACTCAGTATTGCCATTAAAGAATAAGTGACACCCATGCTAACCTAGAAATAAAAAACACATATATAAGTAGATAAATACTATTTCTACTTACATAACACATGTATTATGCTGTCCACGTTATGATTCCTGAAATCGTATAAACGAAAAGCAGAGAATCCTATTCTGGACAGTTTCCATCTTGGTTACCTTTGAATGAAGCTAATCCTGACATCATTTCCTCCCTCACTCTTTTTTCTCTTCTTGCTAATTGTGAATTCGTTACCCGCCCTCCTCCCAGAGTCTTCAGACACTCCCACTGAGGTCTATACTAGGAAGTGCACAGTCTTATGTCATTAGAAGGAGGGGGAAATAAAGGGAAGAGGAGGAATATATTATAGATAAAAAGATCTCCCCCCCAGCATGCAACTGTTTTGCCAGCCGATGCAAAAATGGCTTCCAGTATCACCTCTATGCGGATGACACCCAAATCTATCTCTCAGCTCCTGACCTGTCATCACTACTATCCAGAGTCCCCGACTGTCTACGTGCCGTTTCTGCATTCATGTCCTCCTGCTTCCTCAAACTCAACATGACTAAAACAGAAATTGTGATTTTTCCACCATCGCTATCTACACCCCCACCAATTGCAACCATAACGGTAGACAACACCCCAATAACCTCAACCACTAAGGCCCGCTGCTTGGGGGTTATACTTGACTCAGAGCTCTCCTTTAAACCTCACATTGCCTCATTAACCACCACCTGCTATTTCCAACTCAAAAATATATTACGTATCCGTCCCTTCCTCACACAAGAGGCCACCAAAATGCTTGTTCATGCCTTAATAATCTCCCGCCTAGACTACTGCAACACCCTGCTCTGTGGCCTACCAAAAAACAGGCTAGCACCACTCCAATCCCTACTAAATTCAGCGGCCCGCCTCATTCACCTTTCCATACGCTCTTCCGATGCAGCCCCACTGTGCCAGTCTCTCCACTGGTTACCCATTACCCAGAGGATCTAGTTCAAACTCCTGACTCTGAATCGTTTTCCGAGCATTTTCCAATCGATTTCCTATTAAAGTGCACGGAAATCGATCGGAAAATGCTCGGAAAACGATCAAAAAGCAAGTCGGACATGTTGGAAATAATCGATCTGACAGTAAATGGACCAGAAAATCTCATAGTGTGTACCCAGCATAACATACAAAGCCCTCCACGAGTTGTCTCCTCCAAACATCTCCTCACTAATCTCAAGATATTGTCCCTCCCACAACCTTCGCTCCTCCCAAGAAATTCTCCTGGCCTCTAAGCTGATCACCTCTTCTCATGCTCGCATCCAGGACTTTACACGAGCATCACCCCTTATCTGGAACTCTCTTCCACAGCCTGTACGTCATGCTGCAAACCTGGACATCTTCAAACACACTCTTAAAACACACCTTTTCAGACAAGCTTATAACATTCTATAGCCCTTATTTACTTATCTGTCACAATGTAATCAGAGGCAAAGGATCACTGCCTCATCCATCCTCCACCCCCTTACCTAGTGTGTCCCCCACTACCCATTAGATTGTAAGCTCGCAAGCGCAGGGTTCTCCTCCTAATGTTTACTGTTTTTGTAACAATATTTGTGCTGCTTGGAACTCTGCTGTACATTTGTTAGTTGTATCTATGTTCCCCTTGTCATCTTATTGTGCTTTGTAAAGCGTTGCTGAATATGTTGGCGCTATATAAATAAATAAATAATAATAATAATAATAATAATAATAATAATAATGTCAATTAAAGGGCCAGTGCTCCTAAGGTATGTGATAACTCCAAACCATAACAGCAGAAAAAGTTTTGAAAGTTTTGAATGCAGGATTAACATCTTTATCACTTAATACACTCAGACCAGTTGCTGTTGAAATTAGATTTTATGGTGACAATCCCGTTTTAAAGAGACTCTGTAACAAAATTTTGAGCCTTATTTCTTCTATCCTATAAGTTCCTATGCCTGTTCTAATGTGGTCTGTCTTACTGCAGCCTTTTCTAGTTGCACTGTCTCTGTAATAAATCTTATCTTCTTTCCTCTTTGGGCTCTGTCGGGCCCAGGCTGGAATGTGTGGAATGTGCAGCACCGCTTGTCATTGGCAGAAGCTTTACACACCCTCTCCAAGCTCTGCATGAGTCACACAGTGAGCTGTTCTCAGCCTATCATACTCTGGTTAGAAGCCAGTCTTTTGTTTGTAAACACTGCCTAAAACTGGCAATTACAAGCCAGGATTGCAGCAGGGAGTGGCAGAAACAGCACAGAGGGGCACAGGAGAACATCATGAAAAGAATGGTATGCTTTTTATTGTAAGAATTTTAGAGTACAGATTCTCTTTAAAGCAAACCTGTGAGTTTCTAGGGACAGAAATATAAATACTTGCCTTCCCCCATCCCCCTCCACCTTGCTTTTCCACCGGTCAGACCCCCGAAGCTTGCAGCTGTGCTCCTGTACAAGATCAAGCGTGGCCACACTGTGCAGGGAGGCGTGTAGCATTCTGCTCAGGCTCATTGAAAAAAGCCTAGCCCCTTCTGCTCCATGCTTCTGCACAGGATTGAGGTGCCTGCGCAGTGCAGCCAAGCTTTGTTACCAAACCCTTGTGGGTGGGGTTCAGGGGGTTCCAGCTCTGAGATGGCGAGGAGGAAAGGGACAGGGGAAGTCTCAAGGACCACATAGGGGGAGGGGGGGGAGGTGGTATACCGAATAATAGGAATCCCCAATGGAATAGAAGACAAGATCTGCAATCCTATCAACAGTATCCATTTCATACCTAAAATAGGTACCAGACACTTATAGAGGAGAGGAACTTTGGACAACCTCATTTTTTAGCACCACGCCCCCGGTACTGGAGAGAAGGTTGGGAGGAGGAAGAGTACCTGGGGGGGCAAGTGAGAACACCAAGGAAAAGAGGCGCAGAAGGGGGAGGAGAGTAGGCAGAAGGGAACAAAAGAAGAAGGCAGTAATAGGGGCAGGAATTTACAACTTAAGTGGTGTTCATTTGGAAAAACAGGAAATCAAACTGTTGGATCATGGGTTGAAGTATGCACCAAAAAATCAGTTGAACAAGTTTAACACATTTATTGACGTTCATTGGTATACACGCAAATTGAACGTCAAGAAATGTTTTTTGCAAAGGGAGGGACCGACTAACAGGGCTAATTGTGTTGGAAGAGTTCCTCGGGTAGCGTTTAGAAACGCTTCCACTTTTAATCCTCAAGATACTTCAACCTTAAACTCAGTTGAGAATTTCAAGGATCGGGTTATCAAAGACCTCAAAAGTCTGAATATCAAATCGAATAAATCTGATGACCGTGTTATAGACAGTATATTGAAAGAGAAAGATTTGGTGGTGCGGTCCGCTGATAAAGGGGGGGGGGGGGGAGTGGTGATATTACGCAAGGACCAGTATTTTATGGAATTGGATAGTTTGATTTATAATGACGACACGTATGAAAAATTACCTGGTGACCCTACTCTAAAGTTTAAGCGAGAATTGGCCCTTTTGTTAGATGAAGGACTGTTGATGGGTCTGTTAGATAAGAGAACCTGTGATTTTTTTGGTACCATCTGCCCCAAGAATTCCAATTATGTACCAACTGCCTAAGATCCACACAGATATTAATAACCCCCCGGAAGACCAATCTTAAGTGGGGTTGGGTCAATTACTCACAGAGTAGGCCAATTCATCGATAGCCATTTGCAGCCCATTGTCCCCCAATTGCCTCATGTATTGATAGACACCAAGCACACCGTGCAGTTGCTGGAAGAACTGAGGATTGACGGTGAGATTTAATTAGCCACAGCAGACGTGGGGTCACTATATACCAACATACCCCATGATGGTGGCATTGAAGCAGTGAGGACGGTTTTGCAGCGATTGAGCCATATGCGCTGTTTCCAGATGGAATTTGTTCTATCTTTATTAGAATTTTCTCTTAAGCGTAATTATTTTTGGTACAAGCATCAGTTCTTCAGACAAGTGCATGGTTGTGCGATGGGGGCTTCGTTTGCCCCGAGTTTAGCAAATATATATATGGCTCTGTGGGAGGAGGAAGCGATCGAGAGAGGAGGGTCAAGGTTGGTATTATGGAAAAGGTACATCGATGACCTCCTGATCTTTTGGAGGGGTGATGAGGTGAGTTTTCGATTATTTATTGATGAGATCAATACCATCAAAGAAAATATTCAACTTACAGCTGAGTGCAACACTGAATCCATTAATTTCTTGGGTTTGGTAATTATGAGAAAGGGGGAAGGGTTCTCCACTAAATGTTTCTTTGAGCCCACTGACTGTAATGCCTTCATTGATACAACCAGTTATCATCATCCCCAATGGCTGAGGGGTGTCCCCAAGGGGCAGTTTACGAGAGTCCGCAGGAACTGCTCTAACTTGGAGGATTACTTCCAACAGTCTAATATTTTGAAATTAAAATTTGTGGAAAAGGGGTATAATGCGGTTTGGTTGGACGAGGTACAGAGGGATGTGGGTGAAAAAAATAGGGGGGGTATTGGTTCAAGCCACAAAAGAGGACCCCGGAAATGATAATAAAGCTTTCTCTTTTTTAAGTGACTTTTCCGCTGATTTAAATCAGTGGAGAAGATTTTCCGTAAACACTGGAACATTTTGCAAAGCGATCACCTACTTAAGTCTGTTCTACCCCCCAGGCCCAATTTTATTTATCGTCGAGCCCCAACTTTAAAAAATCGTATTGCCCCAAGCTGTGTAGCCCCCCCTGAACCAAAACAAACAACAGGATGGCAAACGTCAGGTTTTTTTCCCTGTAGGGGTTGTAAATGCTGTAGAGAAGCTAACAGCCATAGGATTGGTGAGATTGTATCTACATCTAATGGCAACAGTTTTAGAATTAGACAATTTATGAGTTGCGCAACAGCATTTGTGGTTTATGTGATCTGGTGTGATTGCGGCCTGCAGTATGTAGGCCGCACCACCAGACCACTAAAAGAGAGAATTGGGGAACACATCAATAATATAAAAAAGGGGTATGAACAGCATAGTGTCTCCTCCCACTTTAAATTAAAACATCAATGTAATCCTGCAATGATGCACTTCTGCGCGGTTGAGAAGTTGGTGCCCAACTGGAGAGGGTGCAATAGGGTTAGGGAGCTTTCTAAAAAAGAAACGAGATGGATTTTTAATTTAGATACATTTAATCCGGTTGGCTTAAACATCGATTTAGACATTAATTGTTTTATTGCTAATAGTTAATTGATGGGTCCCGTTTGGTACATGTACATATATTTTTTCTTTCACGATTCCTGACAGATCTGCTGAGAGATTTGGCAGATTTGTGAATGTGATTGATGGGTCTTGATGATCCTTTATGGATATGCATATTACCTGTACGCGGCGTTGGTTTTGAGAGTTTTAGGGTTAATATGACGATCGGTGCGCTTGCCATGGGGACGGTTGTGTAAACATACTTGCCTGTACCCTGATAGGCTCAGACGATTTTTAGTTTTGGATAACGTGGTTTTCGTCGCAGCATTTATAGTGTTGCGTTTGCGGACATTGACACTGTAACAAGGTGTTGTGTACATGCATATCTGTACCAAATGGGATTTATCTTTGTTTTTAATGTAGTACATTAAAGTTGCTCCTGTCATCTGTTAATGTGTATTTTTTAATTGTGTTGTTGAACTAGAAGAACCAAGTTTATATCACTGTCATGCACCCTGTTTGTTATGGGTAAGCGCTGACATACTGATCTGCGGAGGATCTAATTTTAATGAGAGGCGGGGTTGGAAAAATGGGGTGGGTAGATTGGACGGGGATATAGTAGCCGGCACTGCCTTGTGACGGGAGCCCCTGATGAGTCATTCTACATGACGAAATGCATAGGGCGGAGCTACGTCACAGGACCGGCAGATGAGGAAGTAGCAAGACGTGGAGGTCTGATGCGGCATACGTGTGTGAGCGGCTACCCGGGACCGTTACCTACACTTATTCAATGCGCTTTATGACAGTCTACGCTTGTGAGTGTAATAACTTTCTTACCTTTTGTTATTAAATTATTTTATACTATTGGCGCTGTTTCTGAGTTTTTTTAGACCGGGCTGTATCTGCGTGAGACCTGCCTGACCCCCTGTTTATGCTGCATATCCGTACCTCCGGATTCTTTGGAGGTTAACTGGGTGAGTGCGGGCGCACTGGGAGGGAGTGTGTCCCACGAGGTGACATCTACTTTAAAGTGGTGACGGGCAATTTTGTAACATACTGGATTACGCTATGTGCCTTTTTCTTTGTTTATTTTATGACGTGTTGGCTGATTAATGAGGAGATCAAGTGGAGTCTCGGGATACTCAGTTGGATGACACGTCCTCTGACTACTGGATGGTGACTTTTATTGAACTGAACTCTTATGAATCTGTGCTATTGAGCGCTTCTGGACTTCCAGGAAGTCTCTGGATTATACTGAGGCTGCCCTCTACTTAGATAAGTACCATATACTCTATATTTGACTACATGTCTAGAAATTTAGGACTGACTCACTAAATAAAAGTATAGACCTCATCTTATACAAGAGTCACAAGCAACACTGAGCACACTGAGTAATGTGTGTACTAATAGTGATATTCCCATTTGCAGCAATTTACCAAGTGGTAACTGACACTTTCTTGATAAAGGAAATGCCAAGAAAACACTGATCTGAAAGTCCTGACCACAACAATCAACAAGGAATGGGGCAGGAGTGAAATACAGAGCTGCAAAGATGGGGTGGGCACTCGGGGGGAGGGGGGGTTGCTGCACTTGAGGGTCTGGAGGAGTTAATGGCTGCACTTAAGGGACTGGCGGGGGGGGGGGGGTGTTTAATGACTTCAATACTGTATGCAGTGCCGCTATTAACCCCTCCTGGTCTCCAAGTGCAGCCATTAACTTAGCTGGGTAGACTTATACTTGAGTCTATGAATAAATAGTTCCAACTTAAGAGGATCAAATATTGGGATCGACATATACACGAGATCGACTTGTATCTGAGAATGCGGCAAAACCCATTTGGGGCACTTTTTAACTACAGGTACTCTTCTTTAACTCTCTGTTCACTATTTTGTTGTCCTTTTCCCCTTCCCTTATATCCTCCTGCTGGGTTCCCCATTGACTCATGAACTTTTCTGTAGCTCTGTGGCTTCTTGGTATGTTTTGGCACATCTAAAATACCTATTTCCTAACTAGAGAACATAAAGTGGACCTGTTCATATTTGGCTTACATGGCATGTTTAGGTTTACAGTAAGGGGCCAGATAGTGAGGTTGGAGGAAAGAGCAATGTTTACATTAAAATGCATACTTACCAAAATCATCTTCACTCCAGGTTCTGCCCACCCCTCCTTACTGCCACTGCCACAGAAGTGCCTATCTGTAGTAAAGCTGTCCTCATCTTCATCCCAGACATTGCTCACCACGGTGTGTAGTGAGCAGTAAAAAAGCTTCATCTACTGATTACTGTGGTAGATCCCCCCAGACACTCTTAAGCAGCTGACAATGGCCATGTCTCGAACGAGATCGAGTGTTGCTGCACTGCGCAGTTTTTGATGGTTGTTAATGAGGACTTAAAATATCACAGGGGAAGGAGGTTGGATAGTGTACTGGTTTGAACCCAGGAGACCTGGGTTCAGATCTCAGCTATTCTTGCTCAGTAAGCCAGCACCTATTCAATAAGGATTCCTTGGGCAAGACTCCCTACCACTACTACTGCCTACTGAGCACGCCCTAGTGGCTGCAGCTCAAGCACTTCAAGCACTTGAGTCCGCCAGGAGAAAAGGGCAAGATAAGTGTTATTTGTCTTGTCTACTTTGTACTGATGCCCAATCATAACTTTGCGCTCAGAAGAAAAAAAGTGGAGGAAGACTGACTAAGAAAAACAGAATAGGTCAGTGTCTGTGGTCAGAGTTCCATTGGCCATGTCTGAACAGGAGACCACCGTCATGCAGAGAGGTGCCACCTCCTAGTGCTTACTGTTACCTGAGAAAGGTAATAAATGATAAGGTGCTTGGCCTAGCATGACCAGAGGGAATGGAGCAGAATAGCAATGGGCAGGGGGATTACTAAGAGAAACTTTCATAGCAACAACATCATGAGAGGGAAGAGAATGCACAAAAATAGCAGGGTTCCAACTCGGCAATCATCACTTAACAGCTGCATTAGACAATCCTCATCTTTCAGTAGAGGTATGCGGGAACAGCTGCAGCCAAACTCTAAGTATGTTGGGAATTTGTTTACACCTCTTCTACGTATAAAACCACAGGTCATCTTCAGCTTCTGTACTCAGCACTTAAATGAAAAAGTTAGATACTTCAGGAGATCTTCCGGATGAGCATCTGGATTCTCCTGAGACTTCCCAAGTCCTTCTCCAGACTCCTCCTGGACGCTGGGCACCCTTGGAACTTTGCGGCCACACTACGTACATGAACAAGCGCAGCCGCACTGTACCTGCGCAGAAGCACGGACCTGCACAGGCTTCAGAGGAAAAAGCAGAGCCTGAACAGGCCCATGCCACTGTGCAGGTGCTAGCTGTCATGTGCTTCTGGACGGTTTTCAGGAGGACACAGCAGCTGTGGAACTGGTGAGGGAGGACGGGGGAACCCTCTATTGTGGTGAGCAACCATTCAGCGGCACATTTTTTCCACTACAGGTACATTTAAAAACAAATCAAGACCATTAAATTAAAAAAAAAATCAATAAAATGATTTGTGGGTTTGTACTGGTTTTGACACAACACTGTGAAAGGCCTTACTGTCGCACTCTTATTTAGGTGACGGTCCTTTTATTTGCACAATGGTTTGACAGAAAGCCAAATCATAAAAGGAACATCATATTATATAAAGGGGAAGTTAGACAAAGTTCTCTTTCTCCAAGTTAAAGAGGAACCGTAGTAAAAATAACAATGCATAAAATTGTCTTTTTTTTTTTTTTACAATATTATATTATAAATAATTTAGTTTGCCCATTGTAAAGTCTTTCCTCTCCCTGATTGACATTCTGAAATTTATGCCGACATCTTTAATAGTCCAGCCAGGTGATCTTCGAGCATAGAACTTTCGGTAAATGAACATTCTACACAGGGAGATATGGCTTGCTTGGCAGTTAGAAACAGTCGTTACTTCCCACAATGCAACAAGGTTACACAGTAAACTGTTAGCACTATGGTCATGACATCACACTGTGGGAGGGGTTTCACCACAATATCAGCCATACAGATGTCCCTGATGATCTATTTGGGAAAAGGAAAAAAAATCTTGTATGAAAGGGGGTATTGGCTACTGATTGGGATAAAGTTCAATCTGGGTTAAAGTTCCTCTTTAAATGCAAAGGAAGGATACGGTGGAAAACAAAAAATAGAGATGAAATCCAGTATTTTCTACTCAGTGACATGAGTGAGGGTATCCTTACATGGGGTTGCATCAGATATGTGGCCTTTCGTTCCCCAGCAACCATTCATTTCACTACATTCATCCTGTGCATTCAGTCACTGCCCCATCACAGCCCTGACGTTTCTACCCCTCTCCTCTGCATTCTGTTATAAGTACAGGCTGTCAATGATATGCAAATAAGTTCCTATTTGTGGGAGGGGTTTCTCCACAATATCAGCCATACAGAGGTCCCTGACAACCTATTAGAGAAAAGGTAAAGATTTTCTTGTGGGGAAGGGGGTATCAGCTGCTGATTGGGATGACATTTCAATCCTGGATTAAAGTTCCTCTTTAATAAAAGGTAAAAAAAATGTTTTAATTAATTACAGAAAAAGAAAAACAAATACTTCACAGTATAAGAAAGGGAATTAATGACACGCGTTTGTTGTTTTGGCTTTTGGTTCCAGTACAGTTCAAACAGTCCAGGTTATTGGTTGTGAAAGTCCATCTTCGCTCTGTCGAGGTTTTCTGAGGTGATTCAGTAATACATAGAAAAAGATGTTATATATGGAGAGCTATGGAAAAAGGACCTGTTGGCCCCTTATAATATGACCCCTAGGAGAGGACCAATTGTCCGTCCTACCAGTACACAGTGGAAGAGGGCGGCAGAGGTTGTGAGCACGTATTTTGAGGCTCAGTAGACACACTCAAGCTGCTAATATCCATTTTACTTCAATAATTCTGCAGTTCAAGATACTATAAATTATCCACCTGCATATGATTATTCAGCATATATTGTGGATTCCAGGGATACAAAACTCAAACGTGTTGAGCCTCCTGGTGTCGCAGAATGGCCTAAAGGGGCTTTCTGGGTTTCTCTCATTAGACTCTACCAAGTTATCTAAAGGTGCCATCACCTTTGGTGAGCTGTGTGGAGGAGAGTGGGCTAAGGGGTTCAACTACAAAAGTGACTTTCTGCTAAATGCCCCTAGTAAAGGGAGACCCCAGGATTCTTGTTGTGTGGCTCCTTTAAGACATTTAAGACAGTTTGTTATGTGGATGCACCCAAAAATATATATACAATAGTTAAAAGCTTTTAAGAAGGAGAGGTGTAGTTGGCTCAACTCTCCCACAGAACACAAAGCAGCTAAAATAACTAAATAAATGTATTGCACAAAAGTAGGGTCAGACAACATGTTTCTCAGGCACTTCCTGCTTCATCAGGGCAATAAAACCACAAGATCAATAAAATGATTGCTGATGAATTTGGAAATGCCTAGGAAACACATTGTCTGACCCTACATTTGAGTTATATTGCTGTTTTGCCTTCAAACTGTCACACCTTTGTCAGAGGTTATATATTTTACTATAGCTCTTACCCCCTAGGGCAGGCTTTCTCAACCAGGGTTCCCTGGAACCCCAGGGTTCCTTGAGGACTCTGCACGGGTTCCTTGGCATTTTACCCCATCGTGGGGGAAGTATAATAGAGCACACTATCAGGGCCGGATTTGTACTTTTTACCGCCCTAGGCCAACTATACTGTCTGTATGGTTGTTATTTCTTTGTGCCCCAATGAGAATTCTACTTACTTTCCATCATTGGATGTCACAGACAATAACTATTTCAGTAATATGCGTATAGATTATAAATTATGTTTTCCTTAAGAACTTTTATGTTATGTTTGCCATCTCGTTAATGATGGACCCATTGTGTCTCCATCCGAGTTAAGGTGGCCACACACGATACAATAAAATGATCCGATTTTACGGCAATTCAATAAAAATGATCGGATCTCTCGGAAAAAAAACGAAAGCTTTTTTTTCATTCGACTGAAAAATCAGATCGGATTTCCCGTTTTTATCGATTTGGAATGCCAGATATTTTTCTTCAATCTTTCTGAAGATTGTATGGTGTGTGGTAGATTTCCAATTTATTAATATACACACCCTAGCAATTTTCTCAGAGTTTCTAATCATTTTTATCATAATTGGGGAAAAATTGAACATAGGTGTGTGGTGCATTAGTCATATTTTTGAAATGTTACAATCCGTCAGAAAAATTGATTGCAATTCTTAAATTGAACAGATATTTAAAAAATTGTATGGTGTGTGGCCACCTTTAGGCTAATGTGTACCTGCAGGATAGAGCTTACAGGACTTGCAGGGATGACACAAGTAAAGGACAGAGTGTTCAAAGGTTAAAGCTGTCCTTGTAGATAGGGATGGCTGTATAGAACAGCTTTACTGCCTCTCACTGAGCCGCCCCTAAATTTCTGGTGCCCTAGGCCATGGCCTATGAAGCCTTGCCATAAATCCGGCCCTGCACACTATAATAGGTGGTACTGTAACAAGAATCACTAAATTGGGGGGTCAGGAGACAATATAATGAGTGGCAGTGTAATAGGAGATAGTGAAATTAGCAGCCTAACCTATTTAAAGACCATGCCTCCTGAAAAATAAATGTAGGGGTTCCTCGAGACCAAAAAATTATTTGCAGGGGTTCCTTAAGGTCCAAAAGTTATTTACAGGGTTCCTCCAAGGTAAACAGATTGAGAAAGGCTGCTCTAGGGCCTACCAAATCACTGGGATCGAAACCTTTGAGGATCCTCACACGCCCGAATGAGAATTCCTCCCGTAAGCTTTATCGGTGGTTGGTTGAAGGTTATATCTGCAACCAGATATTGATGAGTGACTTTCCTTACATGTATACATCTTATCCTGGTGATTTAACATATTGCACTTTTGGCTCCTGGTGTCTTTTCTCTTTTCCTGGTCTTCCTGGTCCATGGCTTAGCCCACGCCTCTCCAGATCCTTTAAGACAGAGCTCTGCTGTCAGCATTGTTCCGCTCTTCACTTTCATCACCATGACAATTGGGCCTCACTTCCACTCTATCAAGGTAGGCTATGGCATTGAATAACGGTAACTGTAAATTTGGCGGTAACACTGAAAAGTGGGAATCTTTAGCAGTTAATTGCCCATTTTAATAACGGAGGTAATCTGAAAAGTGCCAGTGCTTAAAAACAGTCCCAGAAGTTAGCAAAGTCCTCAGTTGTTCATGAAGTTCTCAGAGGTAAAGGAGTAACTTTCTTCCTCAGCTCGCGATGATCCATGTAGGGAATAAGACAAGCATTCCATAGCAAGTGGTCTTATGCTGTGTTTGTTGTGGATTTACTGCCTTCCCAATCAATCCTTGGTACTTCTGAGACTTGACTCTGTAACACAGGAACAAGATTTACGATTATTCCTGTCAGTGTTGGGAGGATCAGGAAAACCTCACAGTGTGGCATATTTACGAAGCAATGCTAAAATTACAGTGCGCAAGTAGCGCACTGCAATTTTACCATTAGTTACACCAGATACATAATGCGCATTAGACTAGAATTATGAGCGTAATGCTAGTTAATTCTCACTTTGGCAAACGTGCAATATGTAACTGGCGTTACTGCTATGTGAATCTGCCCCATAGTAGCTTATACACATTAGTGTTCACAGGCTTGGAAACATTACCACAATGGGCCAATCGCCCTAATGACTACAGAGATACCTGCATTGCCATCTGTGCATGTAGTCATGATTAGTTGAGTCAGGTTGTTCGGCACCACACTGCACCTGTTTTAGGTGCCACCATAGGCCATAATATTTTACGGCTATAGTGGCGCTCCCTGAATTTCAATAAAATCACAGTAATTCGGGTGCCGGCAATAGCAGGACCCCGAATTACTCGGCCAAATGGTAAAATTAGGTAATCAGTAGAGGCATATATTTGTTGTATTTCTCAAGAATACTTAGCGTAGAGATAGCCTTGTTTTGGCTAATCCTTGCGTTAAAATGACCACATGGCCGGCACATATGTACGCACGATCAGTAGTGTCGCTACCATGCCCTGGGCCCCAGCGCAAATTTCACACTACCCTATTCCCCAGTCCCCAATAATAATCACTTGATAGTATACAAATTATCGAAAACAACTATCAAAGCCTTTCTACCGTCTGCCCTGAATTCTGCTATGGCTAACTAGCCAAGCATATTTGGCACTTGCCCTGATCCCTGCTACAAGAAACAAGTCAGCCATCTGCTTGCCTAGCTGTCCTCCTCTCTACAAAATTCCTGTTCACCTGTAGGTGTGGCGAACCTAATGTCACACCCTGGAAGCCTTCAGCCGCAAAGGAGTCGATTGGAAGACCTTATGATAAGACATTATTACAGTATAAGACATTATGCTTTGCAGGGTGTTCTATTGAAGACTGGAGGAATCCTTATCTTCTTTCAAATACCCCTGTCTTTGATCCTACCATTTAGTTACCCTAAAAGGGGTGTATGCAGAAACGATAGCATAAACATCTGAACCCAACTACATCAACATCACGACTTACAGACTTCGTGGTCATGGGAACAGTACTGCCAGAAATGGCTTCTGAGTCTGATCTCTTGGCGTGGAGTCTACGGTACATTCTTCTGTACTCTTCCCTTACCTGTATGAGGGACAACAGCATTGTTAGTCATTTAAAAAAATGCTTCACGAGAGATATTAAGCAGTAGGTGAGTGTGTCACATGACCTGGCGGTTGAGCATGCAATGTACAACGAAGATGTAGAGTCCCTGGAGGCTATTGCAGATGGTGAAGAGGAAGGACATAACCAGGGCAGCTGACCCAAACTGGAAGTATCCAAATATCCAGGTACAGCCCAGGATGAAGAGCTGAGACAGAGCCTTGAATGTCAGAAGCCTGAGGAGAAAGGGAACCAGTCACAAAGGGAAATTTACAAGATGACGGGCTGATCTGCAAAAACAAGTTCCAAGGAACTGGAGCCTGAGGTTACCCTCAGAATCTGTTTCATTAAATGCTCTGTCTTGATAGATAAATATAGGTAGGATGGGATAATAAGTATCATATCATCAAATGCTATCAAATGTTTTACATACCGAGTGTGTTTTAAAGTTGAAACGTTTGAATTGAGTGATGCCAGCTTCTGCCTGAGCAGCCCAAATGTGAGAACCAAGAGAATGAGGTTTATCTGTGGAAGAAGAAAACACGGCATGTGTCATGTGATCAGAGACAGGACGCTATGACTATTTAATTCTGGTGGTATCATAATTATAAAGAATGCATGATATCTACATAGGCAAACGCAGGGGGAGATTACAGCTGCCCAGAATCCCCCCTCACACTAGGGCCGCTGCAGTGTCTGGGGACAGGCCCAAGTTATATCTGTTACACCAGAATATCTGCAGGTATCCTGCAGCTCACAGCACTGCACCCTTTCTTTCCCTGACTTTGGATGGAGTAGCAGGGTGTGTACAGAGCATGAAGCAGAAGTGTGTGTACAGAGCATGGAGCAGCAGTGTGTGTACAGAGCATGGAGCAGCAGTGTGTGTACAGAGCATGGAGCAGCAGTGTGTGTACAGAGCATGGAGCAGCAGCCTGTGTACAGAGCATGGAGCAGCAGCCTGTGTACAGAGCACGGAGCAGCAGCGTGTGTACAGAGCATGGAGCAGCAGGGTGTGTACAGAGCATGGAGCAGCAGGGTGTGTACAGAGGATGGAGCAGCAGGGTGTGTACAGAGCATGGAGCAGCAGCCTGTGTACAGAGCATGGAGCAGCAGCGTGTGTACAGAGCATGGAGCAGCAGCGTGTGTACAGAGCATGGAGCAGCAGCGTGTGTACAGAGCATTAAGCAGCAGGCTGTGTACAGAGCATGGAGCAGCAGGGTGTGTACAGAGAATGGAGCAGCAGGGTGTGTACAGAGGATGGAGCAGCAGGGTGTGTACATAGGATGGAGCAGCAGTGTGTGTACAGAGCATGGAGCAGCAGTGTGTGTACAGAGCATGGAGCAGCAGCGTGTGTACAGAGCATGGAGCAGCAGCGTGTGTACAGAGCATGGAGCAGCAGCGTGTGTACAGAGCATGGAGCAGCAGCGTGTGTACAGAGCATGGAGAAGCAGCATGTATACAGAGCATGGAGCAGCAGGGTGTGTACAGAGCATGGAGCAATAGTGTGCGTGCAGAGCATGGAGCAGCAGTGTGTGTGCAGAGCATGGAGCAGCTCTGGGGAACTTAACAGGTCAGGTATGAGCACAGCCCTGTGCCCTGCTGTGTGAATGCTTCACTTTCCCCTTCATTACAAATGTCAGCTGTATCCAGGGCCGGATTTAGGCCTAGGCCGCCTAGGCCATGGCCTAGGGCACCAAAGGAGGAGGGGCACCAAAGCAGCGGGCTAAACTGGTGCAGCATTTGCAAGCTTGCAAATGCTGCAATGCAGGGAGATCAGGCTAGCTCCTGACCGTGGTACTCTGCTGCTAGCCACCATGCTCTCTGTGCACGTTTGCATTGTGGCCGACGGCTATGGACTTGGGCAGCATTGGAGAAGGAAAGGAAGAGGAAGCTTCTGCACTGGAAACGAGCTAGGAAATGAGTGACACTGATTGCTGCTGCAGTGTGAAGGCGAGCTGGCTACCTATACTAGAGGGAAGGGGGAGGGGTCATCAGGCTACCTATACTGGAGGGGTCATCAGGCTACCTATATTAGAGGGAATGGGGGAGGGGTCATCTCGCTACCTATACTAAAGGGGGGCGGCTGGTGACAGTGGCCTAGGGCGGTAAAGAATACAAATCCGGCCCTGGCTGTATCCAAACTGCTCCTGATCGATCCTGTTGTCGATCGGAAGCAGATTGGACATTTAGGAAATAATCGTCAGATCCTATCAGATGGGAAATTGCACTGTGTGTATCCAGCATGATGTCCTACCATATTATACTGTATTGTGCATGTCTGAAGGAGACCATTCAGGAATCCCCCCCTTGAAAATCCTGGGTTTGCCCCTGATCTAATGTCTCTGGGTACCCAAAAAGTTATGTGATAAATGGAGATAAAAGCTTAAAAATGAACTTTAACCGAGGATTGAACTTCATCCCATTTAATAGCTGATAGCCCTTTCCCATGATAAATCTTAACTTTTTCTCAAATAAATCATCAGGGGGGTCTGTGTGGCTGATATTGTGGTGAAACCCCTCCCATAGTGTGATGTCATAACCATGGTTCTGACAGTTTGCTGTCTCTGAGCCTCATTGCATTGTGGGAAATACTGTAACAGCATTTTCCAACTGCCAAGCAAGCAGCCTCTCCCTCTGTGTATAGAACTCTCAGTAACTAACATTCCGTACAGATCATCTGGCAGAACTAAAGATGTCACCACCAGAGATACATTTCAGGGTGTAAATCAGGGAGAGGAAAGATTTTACAACGGACAAACACTGACTAAATACAGTGGGTTGCAAAAGTATTCGGCCCCCTTGAAGTTTTCCACATTTTGTCATATTACTGCCACAAACATGCATCAATTTTATTGGAATTCCACATGAAAGACCAACACAAAGTGGTGTACACGAGAGAAGTGGAATGAAAATCATACATGATTCCAAACATTTTTTACAAATAAATAACTGCAAAGTGGTGTGTGCATAATTATTCGGCCCCCTTTGATCTGAGTGCAGTCAGTTGCCTATAGACATTGCCTGATGAGTGCTAATGACTAAACAGAGTGCACCTGTGTGTAATCTAATGTCAGTACAAATACAGCTGCTCTGTGAGGGCCTCAGAGGTTGTCTAAGAGAATATTGGGAGCAACAACACCGTGAAGTCCAAAGAACACACAAGACAGGTCAGGGATCTTAGGCTACAAAAAGATTTCCAAAGCCTTGTACATCCCACCGAGCACTGTTCAAGTGATCATTCAGAAATGGAAGGAGTATGGCACAACTGTAAACCTACCAAGACAACGCCATCCACCTAAACTCACATGCCGAACAAGGACAGCACTGATCAGAAATGCAGTCAAGAGGCCCATGGTGACTCTGGATGAGCTGCAGAGATCTACAGCTCAGGTGGGAGACTCTGTCCATAGGACAACTATTAGTCATGCACTGTACAAAGTTGGCCTTTATGGAAGAGTGGCAAGAAGAAAGGCATTGTTAACAGAAAGCATAAGAAGTCCTGTTTGCAGTTTGCCATAAGCCATGTGGGGGACACAGCAACCATGTGGAAGAAGGTGCTCTGGTCAGATGAGACCAAAATGGAACTTTTTGGCCAAAATTCAAAACGCTATGTGTGGCCGAAACTAACACTGCACATCACTCTGAACACACCATCCCCACTGTCAAATATGGTGGTGGCAGCATCATGCTAGGGGGGTGCATCTCTTCAGCAGGGACAGGGAAGCTGGTCAGAGTTGATGGGAAGATGGATGGAGCCAAATACAGGGCAAACTTGGAAGAAAACCTCTTGGAGACTGCAAAAGACTTGAGACTGGGGCGGAGGTTCACCTTCCAGAAGGACAATGACCCTAAACATACAGCCAGGGCAACAATGGAATGGTTTAAAACAAAACATATCTATGTTTTAGAATGGCCCAGTCAAAGTCCAGATCTAAATCCAATCAAGAATCTGTGGCAAGATCTGAAAACTGCTGTTCACAAACGCTGTCCATCTAATCTGACTGAGCTGAAGCTGATTGGCAAAGAAGAATAAGCAAGGATTTCAGTCTCTAGATGTGCAAAGCTGGTAGAGACATACCCTAAAAGACTGGCAGCTGTAATTGCAGCTAAAGGTGGTTCTACAAAGTATTGACTCAGGGGGCCGAATAATTACGCACACCCCACCTTGCAGTTATTTATTTTTAAAAAAATGTTTAGAATGATGTATGATTTTCGATCCACTTCTCACATGTACACCCCTTTGTATTGGTCTTTCACGTGGAATTCCAATAAAATTGATGCATGTTTGTGGCAGTAATGTGACAAAATGTGGAAAACTTCAAGGAGGCCGAATACTTTTGCAACCCACTGTAATCTATAAATGAATATTGTAAAAAAAAAATCAGCAATTATATTCATTATGCTATTTTCACTACAGTTTCTCTTTAAGTTAAATACTCACAGTGATGAATACACACACAGGACCAAGAAAACTCCAGATGAGATCCCGTTTGAGCCAACAACTAAAGAGAACACAGCAATAATGCAGAATTATCACTATAATCTGTAAATCTCTCATTTATAATGCACATACACAACTCTATATTATAGCAGAATTAAGGTAGTTTAAATACCGGATGGAGGGAATTTGAAGAAGGGGAATCAGTGGAGAGAACTGAAGATTGGGAAATGTAAATGGCATAATGAAGTAAAATCTAAGGTAACAGGAGAGGAGGAGAACAAGGTTGGTGCATCCATGCGGTAAAAAGGGCAATTAACCAGGGCCTTTAGGGGCCCTGCAGTCTAGTATTGTAGAGGTCACTACAATATTATGGTCAGTTCAGTGCTAAAGTTTAAGGGGTTCCATCTTTTTTTTTTTTTTTACCACTTCACCTAAAACTGTACCTGATGACCTCAGTCATGGCTATCAGTGGACAGAAGAATGAATCTGAAATTGGTAGCCAATAGAGTGGGCAATCTCCGATATGGCAACCAGTGGAGTGGGGATTCTGTGAGATGGTAAACAGAATCAGAGATGGCAACCAGTGGGAAAATAATCTCTGAGATGGTACACAGTGGACAGGGTAATTTTTGAGATGGTAAACAGTGGAGAGGAGGATCTCTGAGATGGTAAACAATAATGGTGATCAGTGGATTGGAAAGTCCTTGAGATGTAAACCTGTGGAGCGAATAATCACTGACATGCTAACCAGTAGGGAGATGATCTCTGAGATGGTAACCAGTGGGGAGAAGTATATCTGAGATGGTGACCAGTAGAGAGGAGGATTTTAGAAATGATAACCAACCAGTGGAGAGAAGAACCTGTGAGATGGTGACCAGTGGAGATGGGATTCTCTGAGATGGTGACCAGTGGAGAGAAGAATCTCTGTGATGGTAACCAGTGGAAAGGACAATCTGTAATGTGGTGACCAGTGGAGTGTGAATTCCCTGAGATGGTGACAGTAGAGAGAATTATCTCTGAGATTGTGACTAGTAGAGAGAAAAAACCCTGAGTTGTTAACAAGTGGAAAGGAGAATTTCTAAGATGGTGACCAGTGGAGAGGAGGATCTCTGAAATGCTAAAGAGTGGAGAGAAGAATTTCTGAGATGTTAGCCAGTGGAGACTGGAGAGGAGAATATCTGAGATGGTAACTAGTGATGGTCATGTCTAGGAGAACTCATAGAGAAGCACACGATCAGTTTGGTCAAGTATGGTAATTTTGTTGTGTTATATGATGACAATAAAATGCTTGAATCTTGAATATTCATCAGGCGATCAATATGTAAGTCTCTGATTTGCTAGTCATGATCGTGTGCTAAAGCAGGATGTGATTACAGTAAATCAGAGCTGTGCAAATCTATCAGCTGATCATACAAATCACATGCGTCTCCATTAGTTATCCCAGACATGACCATCATTAATGGTAACCAGTGGAGAGGAGAATTTCTGGAAGGAGTTTTGTGGAGAAAAGAATATCAGGTTAACTGCAAAATGTCTCAGGAGATATTTGGCTGACAGAAGAATCTCAAGAAGCATGAATAATGGATAGGAGAATTGTATGACATGTAACCGGTGGTCTAGTCAAACTCAGGAAGTGATGACTGATAAAGAGGAGAATCTGAGCGAGAATAAATGGTAGAAGAAAGAGAACTCAGGAAGGAAGCCGATGGTTAGAGCAGACACTTGGGAAGGAAGGGGGAATGTTATAGAAGAGAACTTCCTGAAGACTATATAGAAGAGATGTGAGAGTCTCAAAAGTGTAAATGGTATTTCTCAATCTCAGTAAACAAGTTATTAATAAAAACACAGGTGCTGTTTCTTACCCCCAAAATATTTTCTGTTGCCTTATTCAGCCATACACAAATTGCAGTTGTAATTGACTACTGGAGTTGTCAGAGTCACAGCTAAACTTGCTGACTCCAACATGATCACTCCCAACCCCTCCCTTGTGATGACTTATCTGCCAAGAGGAGGAAAAGACTATAAGGCCCAGTTCACATCTGCATTTTTTTACGGAAGGTAACCGTAACATATACTGTAGAAACGGAACGGATCTGAAAGGATCCAATGTTAGCCTATTGGACTGGTAAAATGCTTCTGTTGGTACGGATACATTCTGTACGTTCCGTTCCTGGAGTGTCAAAAAATGCTTTTGCATTGGGGCAATGGAGAACGGAACATTTCTTCATACTGGTGAAGAAACGGACCATTCCACAGGGTATGGGGATGTGGGGCAGTGTTGCCAACCGTCAGTAAATTTACTGACAGTCAGTAAAAAAGTCAACAAGTCTGGGCTGTCAGTAAAGTCCATAAAAAACTTTGTGGTGTCAGTAAAAAAAAAACCTCTCACTCCCAAAAGATCACAGCACTTACTGCTTATCAGTTCATGTATTATTCTGGAATGTACACTGCTCTAGCTAAAAGTGGCCATTCATCTGTAGACTTGGTGGCCAATCGACCGTCAGATAAGACAATTATTATTGATATTATAAAAAATCGGTGCCACCAAGAGCATGCCTAGTTGACACTCAAACCAATTTCGGACCAAAATTGGTTGCATGTATCGATCGTATGTATCAATCGGAGATGCTGGAAAATCTCAGGTTATCATGCTTGATCGGGTGCATGCAGCGGTAAGGGCTGCGATAATGGAAAACAAACATGATGGAAACCCCTGATCGCATCCCCCAAATGTAAATGTATCAAAGTGTCCCCCGCTCCCCCCCCCCTCCTTAGATGCCGTGCATTAATACTTTATCTGTCCGGTGTCCACCACTGCTCTCTTCTTCCTCATTTGCAGCCCACGTGGTTGCCGGTGTATTGCACGTGGGGCTCATGTGTGATATCTTTCATTTAATTTCAGTAATATTAGATGTCAGTAAAAAAAGTGTTCTGTCAGTAAATTTTGTATGCTTTGTCAGTAAAAAAGTATTTCTGAGGTTGGCAACACTGATGTGGGGACGCAAACCTGAACGGCGGGAGGGTGAGGGAGGGTACAGCAGCTGGATGGGTGGTTGAGCGAGGGTACTTGGGCCTTAAATACATAAAGGCCAATGGTAGAGGCTTCCGTCTTCTTCAGTGTCATGTGACTACATGACGCGGCATGTGACTAGTCACATGACTCGCTGTGTAATCACAGCGCAAGAAGAGGAAGCCTCTGCTGCTGCCATTAGGTATGTATTTGCTGGCAAACGGAGTGGAAAACGATCCGATTCATCTGTGCTCAGATCAGTTTTCACAATCCGTGTGCACAGAGCCATCCGTTTGCAGTTCCTGGGGGGGCTCAGCGCATCTCTGAGCTGAGGCCATTCAGAGGCGGCCTGGTGATGCGCTGATCCCACTTTTTCTGCGCATCGGAGACCAGATCCGACCACCGGATCCGTTTGGCTCATATTTTTTAATGTGAACCGTGCCTAAGAGTCATAAGGGAGGCGGTAAGAGATGATTACACAGGTGACGGCAAGCAGGCTTGAAGAGCTACAGGATTTTTCATAAGGCTGGATAAGGAAAAAAACATTTTCAGTGTGTGTTTGTTAAATACGTCTTTTGCAGGCTATAATAGTGGAAACGTATGCATGGATCCACTTCAGGGTCACAATAATAATAATAATAATGAGCGTGACAGAATATAAATTCTTATTGTGACTCATAAAACTTACTAATTTTCTGTTCCATATGCATGCGGTTTAATTGCTGCTGATATAATAACAATGATGACCGGAATTCCAAACCCCAGTAGACAGACATATGGGAAATGGGAGCGCTGAGATGTCATGTAGTTCACCGCCCGCAGGTTTCGCACTGTCAGGAAGAGCAGCATACTCTCTAGAGACATCCAGCAGAAAGCACAGAGGAAGGAGAGCTGCAGAGCGCCAGCGATCACACCACACAGGACCTGAGGAGCACAGGAAACAGATATATCAGAACAGAGCCGGGACAAGGTCCTCCAGCACCCAAGGCTGAGACACCAAAGTGCGCCCCTTCATCACTGGTTGCTATTAGACTAAGAGGCCCCAGGGCCCCCAACACCTTAATATCTAGTTATCTGGCTTGCAGTCACTGCCATGTATCTCCTTTTCTTATTTCTTTCTGCTTCAAACACAATAGGGGAATAATAGCTGAGTGAGCTGTGTGCCCCCTCCTACCCTGCGTCCTGAGGCTGGAGCCTCTCTCGCCTCTGCCTCGGCCCGGCCCTGCGTCTCAACCCAGAGTCTCTATAATGTGATTTTTAGAAACCTCCTGACCATATATTATCGTGATATCCTCTATAATAAAACCCCTGTGTCCCTGCGTCCTCCTTTGTTCCTGTGTCCGTGTGTTGTGCCCAGCGCGCATTGTGCGGCACGCAGGCGGACATTGGGCAGTACAGGAGGACGGGGTGGGTGGGCGTATGCGCGCGCGGGTACGTGTCATGGCCGTGTGTGAGCATGTGCTCTGACCTGTGGCCCATGCACCGGTGGCGACATGGGCGGGAGGGCAGGGGGGTTGTGAGTGGTGTAGCGGCAGAGGCCTCATGCCTTTTAAAAAAGAACTATGAAAAAGGGCAGCACAAAGTTGGACACAGTTGCTGCTAAGAGGCAGGGGCCGGCTCCAGACCCAAAGGAGAGAGTAAAAAACAAACAGTATTACCTCAGCACAACGGAATGGATGATACAGGGCAGTTCAGGACTATAGCACTTGCCGCTGGTTTGCATACAAAAGGCTACAGTACCTTCTCCTGTAGATACAGCGCGCAGACAGGCTGGCCAGCATCTTTGTATAAATCTTTTTCAGGGAGTGTCTTTATAAAGAATAAAGGCCATGCTGATAATCCCCTATGGAGAGATGGACTAGCCCAAAACCTGTCAGTAATGTCAGATTTCTAGAAAAGTAATTTATGGCTCATTTTATTCTGAAAGAAACGTGCTTTTTATTTTGTAAGTGTTTACATACTGTATAGCTTAAATGTTCAGACTTTCGTAAAAGTGGTCCTTTAAAGCAAACCTGTGATGTTTGCAGGGAAAAAAGGCAGATACTTACCTTGGGAGTGGCTATGAATTCTCCAGAGGCTTCGCCCATCTTCCTCCACTATGGCGTTCAGGAACGACCCCCAAAGCGCGGCCAGGCTGCCCCTGCGCAGTAGTATGGACCCGCTCAGGCTTCATCAGAAAAAGCCAAACCCGATGGGGTCTGTGCTGCCGCGCAGGTGGCTAGCGCATGCACAGTAGCACTGAAGCCATGGGTTTTGGGTTTTTCCACCCAAGCAGGTCCATGCTACTGCGTACATACGAGCCATGGACAAGCCATTGTTGACGGTGGAACAGGCTGGTAAAGGAGGGATGGGGAAGTCTCTGGAGGATCCCTTTCCCAAGGTAATTACCCAAATTGGCCACTTTTTTCCCTACAGCTTTCCTTCACAATTCTCTCTCCCTGAAGCCCAGTAGGTCCCCGCAGTGAAAAGAGACCAGAGTTCTCCATGGCACTCCTGCCTCATGTAGTCATATTCTGTAGGGGAGGCGGGAGAGCACAAGGAAGAGGCAGAAAGTTGGAGGTAAACTGTTTTGATCATTTTTCTTTCATTATACACTTAGCACTTAGTTCAAGTTGCCCGGGGTTCTCATAGGTGTCCTGAAAAGACAGTTGTTTTCAGGCCAGCTTTCATAAAACTTTATTCAAATATTCATATCACATCTGGAAACTAATCTGGCAAATGAAATAGAACTCTTCAGCTGTTCCGTATTTATGAGTCTCAATTTGAAAACTAGGCAACCAGTTCAAAACATTTCTCTTCTGCATCCATAACAAAAGATTAAGAAATACAGTCACCATGGTAACCAGTGCTGAAGAAGAAGCGGAAGATTACGATCTCAGAATGATAATTGTGTTCTGTCATATCATTCATTAATCTAGCATTATACATCCTTCATGGTCATTTCTGGGAAATTACAAGTACATTTAATGTTGTTCAGCCTCTTTAATTTGTATGGGCGACTATTTGACAGCTTACTAGCAGGAATAATGCTTCATTTGCATTATGAAAATAAATAAAAAATAAAAGTATATGCCTTTAAAATCTACTATGAAGACAATGATTCAGCATGGAATAATTAGACATTATTTATTGTCTTCATTACCCAGAGGATTTCTTACCGTGGCAATGAGAACAAGCTTTGCCATTTGCAGAAATTAAAGTCAACTGTTCATTGTGTTTAATGTGCATTTTATGGTGATAGATGGGGCTTTATTTTGGTTTAAATTCATGACACTTAAAGAGGAACTCCAGTGAACATTTTACGGTAGGCAGGTGATGTAGCTGCTGCATGGTTTTTGGCAGTTGGAAACAGCTGTAAACAGGTATTTTCCACAATGCAACAAGGTTCACAGACAGGAAACTACCAAAAGTTCGAACTTTTCTTGTGGGAGGGGTTTCTTGTGGGAGGGGTTTCACCACAATATCAGTCATACAGCGCCCCCTGATGGTCTGTTTGTGAAAATGAATAGATTTCTCATGTAAAAGGGGGTATCAGCTACTGATTAAGATAAAGTTCAATTTTTGGTCGGAGTTTCTCTTTAACCTTCCTGGCGGTAAGCCCGAACGTAGTTCGGGGTAAGCCGCACAGGAGATTTTCTCAGGCCCTGCTGGGCCGATCTGCGTATTTTTAATTTTTTTTGCTGAACGCAGCTAGCACTTTACTAGCTGCGTCAGCACACCAATCGCCGCCGCCCCGCGCCGATTCGCCGCTATCCGCGCCGCCGCAGAGCCCCCCCCCCCTAGACCCCTGCGCTGCCTGGCCTATCAGCGCCAGGCAGCGCTAAGGGGTGGATTGGGTCTCCCTTAGAAGTCACGACGTCCATGACGTCGGTGACGTCATCCCGCCCCGTCGCCATGGCGACGAGGGAAGCCCTCCAGGAAATCCCGTTCTTTGAACGGGATTTCCTGATCGCCTATCGCCGGAGGCGATTGGAGGGGCTGGGGGGATGCCGCTGAGCAGCGGCTATCATGTAGCGAACCATAGGCTCGCTACATGATTTTAAAAAAAAAAAAAAAGCAAAAAAACTACAGCGCTGCCCCCTGGCGGTTTTCAATAGACCGCCAGGAGGGTTAAAACAGGGATGGAGGCACCCATAGCATACAATTTGACTGCTCAAATAAACGATGTTTTTTTCAATAAACTGGTCCAAATTCTTCTACCTCTCTGTTTAAAGGTTAACAGCTTGTTAGTCCATATTTTATGCATTGGGCGTCTCCACTCCTGTTTTACAGGTCTTGTCATACCTTTAGAGGTGATAGTTTTTTAGTTTGTCCTAAAGAACATTCGGGGTGCGACCGATTAGTTACTGTTACAGACCTGGCAAACCAAGCGGGGGTGGTTGATTTCCTGCCTGCTCTGACGGTGGTTACAAGGATTTGCAACCCACCTTCGTAAGTATGCACATCCTTAGCATTTTGCTTTTCCAAATTTCACTCGATTCTGCACCATTGAGCTCCTGCTTTCATTTTGTCTTTTAGATGACCCTGGTGTTGTTACAATCAAAGGAACCATCGACATAAGCTACCTTTAAAGGTCTCATCTCCCGGACGGTGCCCTTGGTGCGGCGCTAGATTCCCCGTTTGTATCACCCACGTCGAGGGACTCCAGAAGTCTTCGGGAACCGAGTCCTCCCTAAAGACAGGCGGCTCCATACTGCGCATACGCGAGTGCACGAGAGAGAAGGCGCTCGTGCGTGCGCAGTATGGAGTGGACTGACTTCTGAAGCACTTGGGTTCCGAAGCCTCCCTTCGGCGGCAGAGACAGCAGCATTTGACCAAATTGGTCGAATGCTGCTATGGGGGATCCAGAGCTGGGACAAGGTTCTCCAGCACCCAAGGCTGAGACACCAAAGTCCGCCCCTCCGTCCCACCCCAACCATCACACACTGATTGCTATTAGACTAAGAGGCACCCCAGGGCCCCAAACCCCCCTAACACCTTAATCTCTAGTTATATGGCTTGCAATCACTGCCTTGTATCCCCTTTTCTTTTTCTCTCTGCTTCAAACACAATAAGGGAATGATAGCTGAGTAAGTTGTGCGCCCCCTCCTACACTGCGCCCTGAGGCTGGAGCCTCTCTCGCCTCTGCCACGGCCCGCCCTGGGGGGATCCTGCGCTGTAACAGGCATTGGGAGAGGAAAGGGAAGGCTCATTAGGACCCAGAGCCTTCCCTCTACTTAGGTAAGTATCTGGCTTTTTTTTTTTCATCATGGTTCCCATTGACTTTAACTGATAATAGGAAACAACAGAGGCACTAGAGGCCCTTAGCTGCTAAGCTACAGATAACCAGAGCTGCATAATGAGTATTTGAATTTGAAAAGCTCACTTCCATAGGTAATACTGCTAATTTACCCTACTCTATGTGATTGCCAAGAAAATTTGCTTTGTTCAGTTTTGGGTTTAATTAGGCTTTAAGATGCAAAAAGACCACTTACCTTGTTGTCAGTCAGGCGAAGGCCCACCAGAACCAGGAGTTGCCCTACAAAGAGGCATCCACACAGAGCGGTCAGCACAGAGGTGTGAGCGCTCCTCAGAGCACGGCATAGAAGGAAGGTGAGGAGGGACAGGAACAGGCAGGTGAGAGACACAGTCAGGCCAAAGCGGGAGATCAGAAGAAGGCCCTCATGGTCCTGGAAATGAGACAGGTAAAATGGTAACCGTCTTTTCTACCATAATAGCACCAGTATTAACTATGGATTGCACATCCTCCCAGTAAACACGTATTTAAAGTCTACCCTGTATTTTGTCTTTGTGCAATCTCTAGCCTGAAAACTATGTAATGCTCTTGTCACGCTAAAGATTCCTTTGTGGATTTCTAATCAGAATGCTGCTATATTACATAGCTCCCAACTGACCATTTTTTGTAGGGACTAGGGGCGTAACAATAGTCCCTGCAAGGGATGCAGCTGCAGGGGGCCCCAGAAGACGCAGGGGGGCCCCCGTGGAGGGAAAAGTTTATTTTTCCTGTCCTGAGCTTTCTGCTCTCTGCACAATTGTTCTAATGACTGCATCTGCTCAGCCACTGATAAGGAATCATACAAAGTTTTGTAGACAAAGATTTGTAGACAGTCCCTATCCAGTGTGCAGCAGGTTCTTGTGTACAGTGCCCAGCCCCCAACCTTCCCAGGAGCTGTGTACTGTAGTGATGCTGGAGAAGTCTGCAGAGCCAGTTTTGCTTCATCAGAGGAGGACAGAGTAGAGATGAGCGTAATGACGTAATTACGATTTCGCGAAATTTCGCGTAATTAGTGTAATTACGATTATGGCCGTAAGTACATAATCGTAATGAAGAAGGATTTCGCGAAATTTCGCGTAACCGTAATTTTCGCGTAATTTTAGCATTACAGTGGGTATTACGAACTTAATGCGTATGGCCATGCTCCCAAGCGGAAAAGTTGACGCATGGATCAATGTTAGGTAGCCGCCGACTTTAAGGGTTAATAGCAAAGCCCCCTTAAATGCTAAGAGCCTCAAATTTAGAGAATATATTAAGGAGATCAGGAGGAATAAGAGGAAAAATTTTTTTTTCAAAAAGACCTTATAGTTTTTGAGAAAATCGATGTTAAAATTTCAAAGTAAAAATGTATACATTTAAAAACCCGCCGACTTTAACGGTTAATAGCAAAGCCTGCTTAACGTTTAGGAACACCAAATTCCTAGGGTATATTAAGGGGATCAGTGGGAATAAGAGGAAAAACATTTTTTTCAAAAAGACCTTATAGTTTTTGAGAAAATCGATTTTTAAGTTTCAAGGGCAAAAATGTCTTTTAAATGCGGAAAATGTCAGTTTTTTTTGCACAGGTAACAATAGTGTATTATTTTCATAGATTCCCCCAAGTGGGAAGAGTTTTACTTACTTCGTTCTGAGTGTGGGAAATATAAAAAAAAAACAACGTGGGGTCCCCCCTCCCAGACCTCTTTAACCCCTTGTCCCCCATGCAGGCTGGGATAGCCAGAATGCGGAGCACCAGCCGCGTGGGGCTCCGCACCCTGACTATACCAGCCCGCATGGTCCATGGATTGGGGGGTCTCGGAAGGGGAGGGGCAGCCAAGCTTTCCCCTCCCCCTCCGAGCCCTTGTCCAATCCAAGGACAAGGGGCTCTTCTCCACCTCCGATGGGCGGTGGAGGTGGAGGCCGCGATTTCCTGGGGGGGGGGGGGGTTCATGGTGGAATCTGGGAGTCCCCTTTAAAAAGGGGTCCCCCAGATGCCCACCCCCCCTCCCAGGAGAAATGAGTATAGAGGTACTTGTACCCCTTACCCATTTCCTTTAAGAGTTAAAAGTAAATAAACACACAAACACTTAGAAAAAGTATTTTAATTGAACAAAAACCATAACCACGAAAAAAGTCCTTTAATATTCTTAATTAACCAATAAAACTTACCTGTCCCTTTAAATAAATGATCCCACGCAATATCCTCGGAAATGTTCTATCAGTTACAATGTAACAAAGTTATTACAATGTAACAACTTTGTTACATTGTAACTACGCTGCACCCGACGTCACTCGCCGCTCAGCCGCCGCACGGACCCGACAGAGCTCTTAGCTATATAGCTCAGAGCTCTCTAAGCATCTTTGTATTTGGGCTCCAAGGAGCCCCATTGGTCCTTAGCAGACTTCTGATTTGAAGGAACCCCATTGGTCTGCTAAGGACCAATGGGGCTCCTTGGAGCCCAAATACAAAGATGCTTAGAGAGCTCTGAGCTATATAGCTCAGAGCTCTGTCGGGTCCGTGCAGGACGCTAAGTCCCCGCCGGCTCCGCAGCCCTCCCCGCCTCTCCCACATGTCACCCACATGTCACCCACATGTGGGTAAAAGATGTGGGCGGGGTGGACAGCGGGAGCTGCGGGGACTTAGCGTCCTGCACGGACGCGTAAGTGTATGCTGCGGCGGCTGAGCGGCGAGTGACGTCGGGTGCGGCGTAGTTACAATTTTCCTCTTATTCCTCCTGATCTCCTTAATATATTCTCCAAATTTGAGGCTCTTAGCATTTAAGGGGGCTTTGCTATTAACCCTTAAAGCCCGCGGCTTTTTTATATTATACGGAGCGTTACGGTTTAACGCGAAATTACGGTAGCGTTTAATGCGAAATTACGGCATGAACGAAACGCGAAATTACGCGTTGAAAATTTTCAATTACGATTTTAATGGCAATTACGCTACCGTAATTTCGCATCGTAATCGCAAATTTCGCATGCGTAATTATAGTAATGCGAAATTACGAAAATTTCGGCTCAACTCTAGGACAGAGTGAGTGCAATAAGCTGAGGCTGGGAGCACACTCGTTTGTTGGTTTTCTGTACGCGTTTTCTGCACACCATGTGTGTCTGTATGTGTGAAAACATGCAGGTTTTTATCACAGAAGCTAATGCAATTGATAGAGAAAATGTGTGCAGTGTGCAGTGTTTCACTGCTGTCTGTTTTATCTGCATGGGGAAAACACATTCAAATGTGCACTAGCCAACTGAATAACATTGGTTCTCAGTTTTCCGGTCCAGAAAGTGGGGAGGGGGGGGGGGGGGAGGCCCCATCCGAAGTTTCACAGGGGGGCCCAGTGATTTCTAGTTATGCCCCTGAAAGGGACAGTCCCTCTTTGGGAACTAAATCCTTCTCTGTCTCTTTCTTACATCCTCATTTGTCCCTGTACAGATCTATGTAAATTTATATGTGTTTTTCTACTGAAACGTGTTTAACTGACCAGTGTGGTCTGAGTTATATGCATCTTTTGCTTCTGAATACTTTCTGGTATTAGTGACTAGGGGTGTGGCAAGGGTGTGTCTTAAAGTGTCCCTCTTTCTTATCTCAAAAAGTTGGGAGGTTTGTTAACTGCCACCTCCTTTCTCTGTTATTGCTTGCTGCAGTACTAAAGTAGTGGTGCAGTCCCTACGGAGAACGGTGCATCCCCGTACAGAGAATGGTACATTTCTAATCAAAGCTTACTGCGCTGCTTCAGGGCTGGGCAGCACTCTATTATAGGGCAACTGTGCGGTGTCTCCAAAATCAGCTGTCCATCAGCTGTTTTTGGAGCCTATAAGTTCATTGTGTACTTGCAAGTGTAACACGGCACTAGCATAATAACGCAATGTGGTTATGTCATGACGTTAAGGGGACACTAACAATCTGGGGCATATCGATACCATACAGGGCATAAAGGTGACAGCCTCCATATTCCTTTTAGTTCTGATTCCCTCTAGGACCCTGGATCACTTATAACAAATGCTTTATGTGTGCCCTGACTGCAAAGGGGGCCACACACTGGTGGATGGGGCCATCAGATAGATCCCTCTCAGAACATTATCTGATCAGAGATGAATCTATCTGATTGAATTGACATTACCTGAAAGTCATGGGTAGCCATGATGACAGCGAAGGAAGACAGATGGCTGCAGACACAGAGGGTGCTGTTTATCCGGTCAGATTTCTTGGTCTCACATCCATCGCTTGACCAAACCTTCTGCTCTGTATCCCAGTACATACATTCTACAGTGAAGGAAGGTGGAACATCCTGAAACAGGAAATTGTGGGTAGAAAACTTTAATAATACCTACATAATTATAGGTAGACATATATTATTATTATTTAGTATTACACATGTATATATTTATTGGAACTGGACAGAATGAAACGACCTCGATCGCAAATTTTTTTAAAAAAATGTATAATACATGTAAACACATACAAATAAGCGGTATGTTTCTTCCAGGGTAAAATGAACTATAATATACTGTACTTTTCTCCAATGTTGTTGTCACTTACAGTAGTAAGTAGAAATCTCACAGAACTGACAAGTTTTTGACTAGTCCATCTCTTCATGGGGATTCTCAATATTTCATTTATTCTTTACAAAAGCACTCCCTAGAAAGTATCTATACGAAAGATGCAGACAGCCCCACCTACCTGTTCGCAATCTATTCTGACAGTTGGACTGAGCAACTGCCATTCACTAAGTGCTTTTGAAAACCAAACCCTTTATGAACAGTTGGACTTGTCCAAAACCTGTCAGTTTTGTCAGATTTCTACTACCAACTGTAATTGTTAGCGACGTAGGAGAAAAGTAATTTATAGAACATTTTACTCTGGGAGATATATACTTATTATTTATGTGTTTTCATGTATTTAAATTTTTTAAATTTGTATCAATAGTGGTCCTTAAAAGTGTATCTGAAGCAAACCTCAAATACAAAAACACATACTTATCTTAGAAGAGGGAAGCCTCTTCTTGATCCTATAGACTTGCAGTGTTCCCCAACTCGGTCCTCAAGGCCCACCAACAGTGCATGTTTTGCGGAAATCCACAGAGGTAGTTAATCAGCTCTGCTGAGACACTAATTGCCTCACCTGTGCATGTGTTTGTGGTTTTCTGCAAAACATGCACTGTTGGTGGGCCTTGAGGACAGGGTTGGGGACTCTGCTATAGAGGCTTCTCACACCTTCCTCTGGTCCCCTGTTGTCGAGGGCTTGTCAGAATCAACATCAGGGCCGTGCTCTACTGTGGGAGTATGGCAGCACCTGCTCAGGAAGATGGAGCTGCTCATGCACAAGTGGCACCATGTTACCGCACAGGCATGGTTGTGTTCGCACGGGTGAAAAACAGCTGTGCTTGTGCCAGAAGAGGAGCTCAACCCCAATGTTACAGAGGGTCCTGGGCAGTGGGGAAGGGTCCAGAGGACATCATGGGAAGCCTCTAAAGGATCCAGAGGCTTCCCTTTCCCTAGGTACGTATTTAATTTTCACTCTTGGTTCGCCTCGGACTTCCTCAAATAAATCATCAATAAAAGCTTGCAGAAACCTTTAAATGCATATGCATACAAGTATTTATGGCTTTATGGTATGTGCTCTGGTTTTAAGCTCTTTTGAGTGAAGAGTGGTCTCTCTTTTCTAAGTCTCCATCTACAAAAAAACTTTAGACTCCAACCTGATGTGCCTAAATTAAGGAGAACTCCGTTATGCATATCAGCCATGACAAGGCTCATTCGTCTATTCATACTGACCTTCAGGAGCCGGAGGTGGAAGCTCACTGGAGGGTCCAGGTGTTGTACATTATGCTTGGTGATGGCTCCACTCACTATGGGCGAGTTAATCTCTCTTCTGTCTTCTTGATCAGATTCTCCTAAAGCATCAAGAAGGCTGCCATTCACCTTGGACTGCAGGTCTTTATAGGAGATTAGCAGGGCACCATCTGCAAAGGAAAAGGTTAATGCAATACAGACAAAGCATACTACGTAGTCTATATGTTCTATACTGTATACAACAATTCAGGACAATGAGAGAATCTACTACGTATAACGGAAACTCCAGCTCTAGCATTTTAGCTTTGGACCAAGTTCATAGAGGATAGATCTTCTGTTGTGACTCCCCTCTGAGATGTCTTCTACATACTTAGTTCTACTTACTGGAGTTCATTCCCAGAGAGATTCTGTCAGAGAACCAGGGCCGGTTCTCTCATGAAACCGGGTGAAACATTTGCATCAGGCGCAGAGATTACAGGGGTCGGCATGTTTGTACTGTGTTTACACTAACCGTATCCAGTCAGAGTAGGAGGCGAAGCAAGAGGAGAGTGAGGTGAACAGGTCATTGTGATGCCTTCGATATGTCATATTGAATATGTCGTATCGAATGCATCATGTAGTCACAAACGCACATTCCAAAATATCAAAATGACATTTTTTTAAATCAACTTTTTTTTCCTCTCTTCCCTGACTCTGCCAGCAAGCACTGATAGCTTTTAATTACAGAATCTTTCATTTAGGTGTGAAAAGCTTTCCACAAGAGTTCCTGGAAGGTTTATGGTCCCATCCATCACATCAATTAGGGGTTTAATACTAAGGTTGAACAACCAGGGGGACAATGGGCATCCTTGCCTAACTCCATTCTTTATCTGAAATAGGTTAGATATGAGGCTGTTAACCTTTACCCCTGCACTTTGTTTATTATAGAGTTTTGTAACTCTGTCGATACATTTTTTGCCCAGACCTAACTTTTCTAGTGTTGCAAATGTAAAGTTTCTAGAGAGACGGTCGAAGGCCTTTTCTGCGTCTATTTCCACCATTACTGACTCCTCCCTCCATGTTCTACATAAATGAATAAGGTCTATTGCGATGTAAATATTATCTTGTATCTGTTTCTTTTTCCTAAAACCTGCCTGCTGATTCCACAGTAAAGTATCCACTCAGAGCCGGGACAAGGTCCTCCAGCACCCAAGGCTGAGACACCAAAGTGCGCCCCTCCATCCCTGCCACCCCAGCGTCACACACTGATTGCTATTAGACTAAGAGGTGCCACAGGGCCCCCAACCTCCCCAACACCTTAATATGTAGTTATCTGGCTTGCAGTCACTGCTATGTATCCCATTTTCTTATTTCTTTCTGCTTCAAACACAATTAGGAATGACAGCTGAATGAATTCTGTGCCCCCTCCTACACTGCGCCCTGAGGCTGGAGCCTCTCCAGCCTATGCCTCGGCCCGGCCCTGTATCCACTACTACACTTAGTCTGTTTGACAGAATTTTCGCATAAATCTTAACATCACAGTTTATAAGGGTTATTGGTCTGAAATGCGCACATTCCAGACCAGAGTTTCCTTCTTTAGGGATTAAGGTAATTGTTGCCTGGTTGGTTGTATCTGAGAAAACTTTTTCTTCTTGGTTTATTAACTAAGTTACAGAAAAGAGGAGCCAGTACTGGGGCAAAATGTTGGTAAAATTCTGCGCTAAAGCCGTCTGGGCCCGGACTTTTCTGTTTTGCGAGTTTAGCTACAGTTTCACAAAATTCAATTTCCGATACTGGTGCTTAGGGATGATCGGAACCAACAAATTCCGTTCTGCCGGAATTCACGGATTCCGTCGCTATAAAATTCCGCCGGATTTAATGAAGTTCCGCGGAATTCCGAATTCCGTCGGAATTTTTTAAAAAAATCCTCCTCCTCTTCCTCCCATTTGTATCATCCTGTAGGGAATTGCAGTTTTTCAAAACAGCTAACATACCTTAGCCAGGATTTGAACCCAGGTCGCAGTGTGTAGTGGGTATCTGTCTTACCCCCTAGACCACCAACTACACTACATGCTAAAGCTGGCCTAGCATGTACCATTATCATCAATTTAATAGAAAAAGTAGCATGATTAAGGATTTGTACTTTTTTAAAAGCCAGCTTACATACCTTAGCCAGGATTTGAACCCAGTCTCAGTGTGTAGTAGGTATCTGTCTTACCCCCCTAGACCACCAACCACACTACATGCAAAAGCTGGCCTAGCATGTACCATTATGACCAATCCAATAGAAAAAGTAGCATGAATGGACACTTTGCTAAGAGGTCGGTAAAGTCAGCTGTTTTGAGCATTACTGCATGCGGGAATGCTTTATGAATAGAGGCCAATGGGCTCAATTCACAGCTAACTTAGTTAGCACGCCTAAAAAGCTTTGGGCATCCTAACTACAGTGCTAAGTAGTTAGCACAGCCAAAGTTTTTAGTTAGCGTGCACAAAGTTTAGCAGTGCACGGTGCGCCGATAAGGTCGCACCAGAGGCAACATTATAGGCACACCCAATGTGACGTTTTAGACACATCCGGTGCGACATTATCTTACTTAGCAGTTAGCACGCAAAGTTTAGCGCACCATAAGCTACTATGGGCTTTTAGGGCATGCTAACTAAGTTATCACTGCTTTGTGAATTGAGCCCATTGCATGTTTTGCGGGCTTGCTGCAAACAGCAAAACACAGTTATATAGGCTATTAAAGTAAATACCCTTGCAGGGGAAACGTGTGCTTTGCGTTCATGTTTTTTTTGCAATTTACAAACGCACAGTTTCTGCTTTTTGAGAGAGAGAGAGAGAGAGAGAGAGAGAGAGAGAGAGAGAGAGAGAGAGAGAGAGAGAGAGAGAGAGAGAGAGAGAGAGAGAGAGAGAGAGAGAGAGAGAGGAGAGAGAGAGAGGGAGAGAGAGAGAGAGGGAGAGAGAGAGAGAGGAGAGAGAGAGAGAGAGAGAGAGAGGAGAGAGAGAGAGAGAGAGAGAGAGAGAGAGAGAGAGAGAGAGAGAGAGAGAGAGAGAGAGAGAGAGAGAGAGAGAGAGAGAGAGAGATGTTGTGTGTTATGCCGGAAAATTCCGCTGAAATAATAAAATTACCGCGGGATTCCGTTTGAGAGGTTTAGCAATTCCGTTCCGAATACTGGAATCGGAATTGACCTAATTCCGGACGAAATTAACAATTCCGCGGAATTTAGCGAGCATCCCTACTGGTGCTTCTATCGATTCCCTTTCTGATGCGGACAGTGAGGGTAGATCAATTTTTCCTAAGAAGTTTTCTGCATTCATAAGTTTTGATAAATCTATATTATACAACTTCTCATAGAAATCAGCAAAGGCCTTAGAGATTTCTTCAGATTCATATATGGTATTTTGAAGTGTATATTAAGACATTCAATTCCCTTTTCATCTCTACTCATTTCTATCAACCCAATCTGTTGGCTAAGTATATTTGTGTGTATGTAGTTTTAAAATAAAAGGAACGATTTTATCGTTCAGTCTTGTGCCTGTTCTGGTCAACTTATTGTTGTTACAAAGAATCTGCCCTCTGAAGAGTCAGTCATACTACCCGCATTGTTTTATTATTTTCTTTTAAATTGTTGATTTGCTAGCTAGGTTGTAAATAACCATTTCTTCCCTCTAGGAATAGCTAGTACCCCGATTTCCTGTGCAAAATCAATAATTTTAATCAATTGTACATACAATCGAGATTGCATCATATATGGACCCAGTAACTCTTCTTTACCGTCATGCTGCTCACAGTCTTCAAGCATTCATAGAGTGACTATTCCCCGAACAGTGAATGGAGCAGATCGGACGTGATTGGGCTGGCTGCCATATTATGATAGCGTTGAGATTCCTTCGTCTCGTTATAATCTCGGAGGATGGTGGCAGTGATTACCTTGATTTTCAAGCAAAATCAATTACTCTGACTGACTTGTGCAAATTCGATCAGTTCAACCGAATTACGCAAAGTCAATCATTTTATTTCCCAATTGCGCAGACAATCGAGATTGTACATGTATGGGCACCATGAACCAATCTTAACCATTTACTGTGCACACCATGGATTTGCCTCTAGTAATAGCTAGTGCACGAGACCTGCATGGCAACTGTGGCCTAGTAATACGGGATTGTTGTCACATTACATTGTCGGCAGCAGTGCGACCAATCTTTAGCGTCAGACTGTTCACCGTGTTTCAAGCCTTCGGTGGCAACTATTCCCCCAAATGGTAACTGGAGCAGATAAGACGGAATTTAGCGTTTTGCCACATTATTTCTACTGGACGATCTAGCAACCGGTCTTTTAACATCGTTTAGACGGAATCGCGAGGCTGGAATGTCACTTTGGTGGCAGTGGTGGGATTTCATCATTGGGGAAAATTAGCTCGTTGTGCTGTGTGAGGAGTCTGACAGTGAGTGAGGAGGGAGGAGGCAAGAGAGGGAGGGAGGCAATTGTCAGGTGCTGTGTGATTAAATCAGGGGGGAGGGGGGGGGGAAGCGGATCCTTACAAGTTTGCTTCAGACAGCAAAAAGTCTAGAACCGGCCCTGCAGATAAATGGATGGCCAACTCATCCAATAATAATGCAAGTTTCACTAAACTGTTGATAATTATATAGCAATATCAGTTCTTTATATGCCCTTATATGATCGCCTCAAACATGTAACAACAGCTTGGTGGGTGACATGACAAACTGGTTATCACATTGTGGTGGTCATAGCAGTTCAGTGCAGTTCTGAACCTGTTATAGTCACAGCTGATGGCAGCTAAGTTAGATTCTGAATCTGTTTGTCATATTCTTCTACCTCTCGCCTAGGATACTTTGGCCACTGACCACCATTTCTACCATCTCATACACTCTTGGCTCTCTTCCCCTTTGTGTCACAATGCTGTGTAAAGTGTGTGCATATCTCCCACCCCTGGGTACAAATATGTAGTTTGGTTGTGGAATGGCTTCCAGTCCTCACTTCTCTGTTTGTGTAATTGGCTCGTTAAATACTGCATTTTGTGGGGGGAAAAAGTCACTGCGTCTTATAGTCCAAATGCCGGGAGTACCTGAATGCCTGCTAATACAAACCTCCAACCTGCTGCAATGTCGGGAACTCCGTGTACTGTGCCCATGCAGAAGAGGACACAGTGGGACAAACGGAGGACACAGGGGGATGCAAAGTGGCATAGAGGAGAACACAAGGAGGACACAAAGGGGCATAGAGGAGGACACAAGGGGGACACAAAGGGGCATAGAGTAGGACACAAGGAGGGCAGAGGCAGACACATAGGGACACAGGAGGACACATAGGGATAAGAGTTGGACATGGGGACACAAGGGGTACAAGGGGGCACGAGGTAAAAAAGGGGCATATAATCCACAAGATGCCCCTTCACCATGGATGCACCAGGTTTAGTATATATTTTTTCCCCCTGGATTTGTCCTCTAAACCTAGGTGCGTCTTATGGTCAGGAGCGTCTTATAGTCCGAAAATACCGTAAGTTGTGAACTGGTTATATTGCAAGTCAATAATGTCTCTGTGCCGAGTCCCATGCTATATGGGTATTTACTGTACATTTTATATGTTGGATGATATAACGGCATCGCTCACCTGATTGTCCGCTCACATGTGTGCAGGGAACCTGCATGGTGCTGTCTAGAACGGTCAGGGTTACAAAAGCGGAAGCCCCCAGCCTACTACATACATCTCCAGTGGCCTTCAGCTGAACCTCTGCAGAGTAAACAAAAGATTTATGACCCGGCTATAAGCAGCTGACTGATCGATGAATCTATCCTGCTGGCTATTAAAGGGAATCTGAACTGAAAATAAACTTATGATATAATGATTTGTATGTGTAGTACTTCTAAGAAATAAAACATTATTAGCACAGATATGAGTCTCATATTGTTTCCAGTACAGGAAGAGTTAAGAAACTTCAGCTGTTATCTATGCAAAAGAGCTTTGCATTAACGTTTTTGTATTTCTTCACCCTCTGACTTTGTCTCAGTTCCCAAGAACTATGTGCAGTGTTGATTGCATGAAAATGTAAATTGCCCAATGAACTCATATCCATAGGGTAGGGGTAGGTGGAATTGCTTAAGAGTGCCTACATCTGAGGCATCCATGAAAGTTTTGCTATGGGGCCCCATAACCTCTAGCTACACCACTGAATAAGGCATCAGCTAAAGAAAGAGTGCTGAACTGCGTATGTTACATGTAGATGTATTTTATTTACTTACCACATATACAGGGAGAGCAGAATTATTAGGCAAATTGGTATTTTGACCACATCATCTTCTTTATGCATGTTGTCTTACTCCAAGCTGTATAGGCTCGAAAGCCTACTACCAATTAAGCATATTAGGTGATGTGCATCTCTGTAATGAGAAGGGGTGTGGTCTAATATGACATCAACACCCTATATCAGGTGTGCGACATTATTAGGCAACTTCCTTTTCTTTGGCAAAATGGGTCAAAAGAAGGACTTGACAGGCTCAGAAAAGTCAAAAATAGTGAGATATCTTGCAGAGGGATGCAACACTCTTAAAATTGCAAAGCTTCTGAAGCATGATCATCGAACAATCAAGCGTTTCATTCAAAATAGTCAACAGGGTCGCAAGAAGCGTGTGGAAAAACCAAGGCGCAAAATATCTGCCCATGAACTGAGAAAAGTCAAGCGTGCAGCTGCCAAGATGCCACTTGCCACCAGTTTGGCCATATTTCAGAGCTGCAACATCACTGGAGTGCCCAAAAGCCCAAGGTGTGCAATACTCAGAGACATGGCCAAGGTAAGAAAGGCTGAAAGACGACCACCACTGAACAAGACACACAAGCTGAAACGTCAAGACTGGGCCAAGAAATATCTCAAGACTGATTTTTCTAAGGTTTTATGGACTGATGAAATGAGAGAGTCTTGATGGGCCAGATGGATGGGCCCGTGGCTGGATTGGTAAAGGGCAGAGAGCTCCAGTCCGACTCAGACGCCAGCAAGGTGGAGGTGGAGTACTGGTTTGGGCTGGTATCATCAAAGATGAGCTTGTGGGGCCTTTTCGGGTTGAGGATGGAGTCAAGCTCAACTCCCAGTCCTACTGCCAGTTTCTGGAAGACACCTTCTTCAATCAGTGGTACAGGAAGAAGTCTGCATCCTTCTAAAAAAAAACATGATTTTCATGCAGGACAATGCTCCATCACACGCGCCCAAGTACTCCACAGCGTGGCTGGCAAGAAAGGGTATAAAAGAAGAAAAACTAATGACATGGCCTTCTTGTTCACCTGATCTGAACCCCATTGAGAACCTGTGGTCTATCATAAAATGTGAGATTTACAAGGAGGGAAAACAGTACACCTCTCTCTCTGAACAGTGTCTGGGAGGCTGTGGTTGCTGCTGCACGCAATGTTGATGGTGAACAGATCAAAACACTGACAGAATCCATGGATGGCAGGCTTTTGAGTGTCCTTGCAAAGAAAGGTGGTTATATTGGTCACTGATTTGTTTTTGTTTTGTTTTTGAATGTCAGAAATGTATATTTGTGAATGTTGAGATGTTATATTGGTTTCACTAATAAAAATAAATAATTGAAATGGGTATATATTTGTTTTCTGTTAAGTTGCCTAATAATTATGCACAGTAATAGTCACCTGCACACACAAATATCCCCCTAAAATAGCTAAAACTAAAAATAAACTAAAAACTACTTTCAAAAATATTCAGCTTTGATATTAATGAGTTTTTTGGGTTCATTGAGAACATGGTTGTTGTTCAATAATAAAATTATTCCTCAAAAATACAACTTGCCTAATAATTCTGCAGGGCCTGATTTAGTAACAATGGGGCCCCCAGGCAAAATAAATCTGGGGGCCCCCTGATAGACTCTCCAAACCAGAAAGCGGTTTGAGGGGCCCTTTGTTGCAGTCAAATTTCCCCCAGGGTTCCTTAGTTGGATGCTGTCCCCCCTTGCCCCCCCCCCCCCCCCCACTACCTCCAACCACCACCCAACATAACTGTGTTCCCCAGAGCCCCTGCAGAGTCATGTCTCACCTGTTCTGGCGGGCGCGGTCCTCTGTCAGTCCGTGGCTCTGGGCACTCCCTGACTTCATCCCTACAGGGGTTCATCTCCTGTGTGCTCTGACGCATGTTATTACGTAATATCATGCCGCAGGTCTCAGAAGATGCAGCCAGTGTTGGATGAAGATGGGAGTTCAACGGAGCCACAGACTGACAGAGGAGCACGTCTGCTGGGCAAGGTGAGATGCTACGCTGCCAAAGACACCGCAGGGTGCCCAGGGAACAGTTAAATTGGGGGGAGACGCCTTGGGAGGCCCCTACAGTGTCTATGGTAGGGTCCGGTCTGCAGATCATACTCTAAACCAGTGATAGGGAAACTTGGCTCACCAGCTGTTAAAGGGATACTGTAGGGGGGTCGGGGGAAAATGAGCTGAACTTACCCGGGGCTTCTAATGGTCCCCCGCAGACATCCTGTGTTGGCGCAGCCACTCCCCAATGCTCCGGCCCTGCCTCCGATTCACTTCTGGAAATTCTGACTTTAAAGTCAGAAAACCACTGCGCCTGCGTTGCCGTGTCCTCGCTCCCGCTGATGTCACCAGGAGTGTACTGCGCAGACACAGACCATACTGGGCCTGCGCTGTGCGCTCTTGATGACATCAGCGGGATCGAGGACACGGCAACGCAGGCGCAGTGGTTTTCTGACTTTAAAGTCAGAAATTCCAGAAGTGAACCGGAGGCGGGGCCGGAGCATCGGTGAGCGGCTGCGCGGGCACAGGATGTCTGCGGGGGACCATTAGAAGCCCCGGGTAAGTTCAGCTCATTTTCCCTTGACCCCCCTACAGTATCCCTTTAAGGAACTACAAGTCCCACAATGCATTGCATGAGTCTGACTGCCACAGTCATGATTCATAAAGGCAAATGCATTGTGGGACTTGTAGTTCCTTAACAGCTGAAAAAACAAGTTTGCCTATCACTGCTCTAAGCAGCTAGTTCCTTAGGCTTTGGAAGCCACTGTTTCTGCCCACTCACCTAGTTCAGGAGTGCTGATGGTTTGGTTCTGAGGGTTTCTGGAGAAGGATTGCAGCACGGAGGTCTCCACATCCCTCAGTATGGAGTTGACAGCTGATCGTACCTCTGAGGTTGTCAAGTTGATCAGTGTTGTATGGTTGAGAAGAGTTGCGAAATTTTGAGCTACTTGCTATGAAAATAAAGAAAATGAATAACAAACACTTAGGAATTGACTTCAAGAGGACAACCATTGTTAAAACGTGATTCCATTTTAATATTATTATTTATTTATATACTGCTTTACATAGTACAACATAAATAGAGGGGAACATAGACACATGAGACATGGGCAGTTTAAAACTCTGTACAATCTGGACATCCAGCATTACAAGTACAAATACATACGTAGCTGATGTGGTGTTTGAGACATCACCATTACTGGTACAAGTTCATATGATGTGTTACAGCAGAATAAGAAACACGAGGAGGAAGTCCCTGCTCTTCTGAGTTTACAATCTAGAGCAGGCACGGGAAAACTATGGCTCACAGGCCGGATTTGGCACACAACTGCTACGAAACGGGCCTGGGGACAGAGGGCAGGATTCCGCTCCTCTCCCCTTTTCCCTCCCACTGTCCGTTCAAAAATGCATGCAGCACACATATGATAATCAACTTACCCAACCCAATCACTCTCTCCTTCGCCCATGTCCATGGCAACAGCGTCATCATGTGAACTGCCATCAGTACATACCAGTGTGTCACATGATGCTGCCGTCGCCATGGAGATCACTGCTGGAAGTGCGATTGGGTGAGTTACCACTCAGTCTCTACCCGCGCATGCATTTTCCAGAGGGAAGGAGGGAGAGAGACAGACAGACATTGCAGCTAGAGGAATGCCAGAAAAGTTTGCCCACTCCGATCTACATGCCAGAATTTTTTGGGCCCCATACTGAAAAAACCTACTGGGAGCCCCTTGCTCCCCCCTATATTTAAGGTGAAGCCCATATATTTAAGGTGATCACTGGCGATCAACAAAATGCTGTACCATGTAATCCTATGGGATTACTCTCACTGCAGTGCTTGAGCAGCGCTTGCAATTTGCAAATCGCAAACATGCTTCATGCAGCATTTTCTCATTGATTGCGAAGCGATTCTCATTAACTGAAATGAAAATAGCAAAGCACAAGCATGGCAAAATGACAAAAAATTGCAATGCAAAATCGTCTGGCCGAGAAGGCCAACACAGCCACACTCACTAACAGTCTGTACATTCTGTGACAGACTTGACCCATGTTTGTGGCATTGTTCACTGGGCCCCAGAGTCACTCATGCCTCATACTACAGTCCCACCTGTGATGCCCTGAAGGTGGCCCTGCTAGAGTGTAATGGGTTTGAGGGACAAGCAGGGACGGATTTGGGTGAAGGCCCCCAATGTCCGTGCCTAGGGCGCCAGAATCCAAGGGCGGGTGGTGACACGACAATACTTTTTGCTTGGGGGAAAAGTGTGTTTAAGTCTGGGGGGTGAGATGTTGTGTGGGGGAGGGGGGGGGGCTGGTGACAGTGGGCCTTGGGCGGCTAAAGGTACAAACCCGGCCCTGGGGACAAGGGGAGGCATTTCTTTTTTTAGTATTATTTAAGACATTTTTTTTAACTAATTAATCAGTAAAGACACTAGAAAACACTCTGAATACTGGCAGCTTGTAACGATTGTGGAACTTTCCCCGTGATCAGCGCACAACGCGTGCGCTGACACGGCGGAAATCCTCCACAAGCGTATAATTTGCAGGAACCCAGCAAAAGGTGCTACGCACCCGTAGAGGGAAAATTCCTGTCGGCAGATGGCGCTGGGGAGTGCAGAGGAACCAATCCTCTGTACCTCCACAAATGCCAGACAGGAATTGTACGAAACGCAGAACGCAATCGCAAGAGAGGCGATTGCGAATGAGAATGAGCAAAGGGACAGGTTGTATGTGTGTGTGCCAATCCAGTCGCCACCCCGCAACCGCACACACACAACAGCAGATATGAAATAGGAACGCGGTCGCGAGAGGTGCGATCGCCAGACGAGACACAAGGCAGATCAGAACAGAATACGAGGTTAGCAAAGGCACAGCAAATAATACAATGAGGAGATACGGAAAATAACAAATGCTAGCTAACCGCGAACACCGCACTCATTCGCAACAGTGCACGCGGTTATGCGCGGTCTCCACGTGATAAGCACAATAGAGACAAGCACGCCTAACTAACCATTAACAGACAAACATGAAACAGAGGATGCGAGCGCTTGCTTAACGGTTACCTCACCGAGCCTCCAGCAAGCGTAGCAGACAGACACACGAAAACAGTGACAAGCGAGAGATAGGATCCACAGCACTAGCGAAAAGTGGCTAGCGCGATCCAAGTGCAGAGTAGCAGAACAGAAGGATCCCCAGCGCCAGCGAAAAGTGGCCAGCGCGATCCCAGAAGACAGAACAGAAGGATCCCCAGCGCTAGCGAAAAGTGGCTAGCGCGATCCCAGAAGACAGAACAGAAGGATCCCCAGCGCTAGCGAAAAGTAGCTAGCGCGATCCCAGGAGACAGAACAGAAGGATCCCCAGCGCTAGCGAAAAGTAGCTAGCGCGATCCCAGGAGACAGAACAGAAGGATCCCCAGCGCTAGCGAAAAGTAGCTAGCGCGATCCCAGGAGACAGAACAGAAGGATCCCCAGCGCTAGCGAAAAGTAGCTAGCGCGATCCCAAGAGACAGAACAGAAGAGATAGCTGGTAGCAACCGCTGCACCAGCTATACTCTAAGAACAGAGATTAGAACCATTTCCTGTCGACCACCGTAGGGACTGGACAATGGCAACAGGCAAGACAAGACAGAACAGGCAATACAGACAATACAATCCTAACTGCACTAGGGAAATCTGCCTAGCGCAGATTCAGGAATTACTCTAAGCTGATGTTCAAACAGAGAGCAAGGCTGACACCCCACCAGGAGTGTTACATAGGACGAAATCCTTATGAACAGCAAAGCATTGTGGGAAAGACATAGTACTTATAGTACACGCCTCCAATGAATGTGGCCAGGCAATTTGCATGACAACGTATGCAAATTCCTCTGCAAGCACAAGCTGCAAAACTGACAGAAGCTGTTCTTTCCAGAGTCCTGCAGCATGCAAACCTACACAATGGTCAAAAGGCTGGCTGCCTGCACAGCTGAGCAAATCATCACACAGCTACAATAAGTGCTACCATTCAGGGATGATCATCGAAACTCAAAGAATTCTGAGTTGATGGAAATTTTACAGAGATTATTTGGAAATCTATGCAGTCAAAAAATTAACAAATCAAATTTTTTTTAAGCTGCATATATTTGCATACAATTACCATAACATTTCTACAAACACAGAATTATTTGCATCTCTGTGACCATTTCTTCTCATTACTGTAATCTCAGCAAGGGGGTTTTGACATTAAAAACATGTGAAATAGGCAGATATCGCCAATACTGGTCATACTTTGGACAATTTTAGCAGGATGTAATAAATTATGGTTGTTTTTTTTACTTTACAGGTAACTTTATAAGGAAGGAAGGTGGCTAGTAGACAATGAGAGTGGCCACTGACTAGGTCCCAGCGTTCAATTTTGTCCACCTTTGTATTTGAGTTTGACACCCCTGATATACAGTGGAGGAAATAATTATTTGACCCCTCACTGATTTTGTAAGTTTGTCCAATGACAAAGAAATGAAAAGTCTCAGAACAGTATCATTTCAATGGTAGGTTTATTTTAACAGTGGCAGATAGCACATCAAAAGGAATATCGAAAAAATAACCTTAAATAAAAGATTGCAACTGATTTGCATTTCATTGAGTGAAATAAGTTTTTGAACCCCTACCAACCATTAAGAGGTCTGGCTCCCACAGAGTGGTTAGACACTTCTACTCAATTAGTCACCCTCATTAAGGACACCTGTCTTAACTAGTCACCTGTATAAAAGACACCTGTCCATAGAATCAATCAATCAAGCAGACTCCAAACTCTCCAACATGGGAAAGACCAAAGAGCTGTCCAAGGATGTCAGAGACAAAATTGTAGACCTGCACAAGGCTGGAATGGGCTACAAAACCATTAGCAAGAAGCTGGGAGAGAAGGTGACAATTGTTGGTGCGATTGTTCGAAAATGGAAGGAGCACAAAATGACCATCAACAGACCTCGCTCTGGGGCTCCACGCAAGATCTCAGCTCGTGGGGTGTCAATGGTTCTGAGAAAGGTGAAAAAGCATCCTAGAACTACACGGGAGGAGTTAGTGAATGACCTCAAATTAGCAGGGACCACAGTCACCAAGAAAACCATTGGAAACACATGACACCGCAATGGATTAAAATCCTGCAGGGCTCGCAAGGTCCCCCTGCTCAAGAAGGTACATGTGCAGGCCCGTCTGAAGTTTGCCAATGAACACCTGAATGATTCTGTGAGTGACTGGGAGAAGGTGCTGTGGTCTGATGAGACCAAAATAGAGCTCTTTGGCATTAACTCAACTCGCTGTGTTTGGAGGAAGAAAAATGCTGCCTATGACCCCCAAAACACCGTCCCCACCGTCAAGCATGGGGGTAGAAACATTTTGCTTTGGGGGTGTTTTTCTGCTAAGGGCACAGGACAACTTAATCGCATTAACGGGAAAATGGACGGAGCCATGTATCGTGAAATCCTGAACGACAACCTCCTTCCCTCTGCCAGGAAACTGAAAATGGGTCGTGGATGGGTGTTCCAGCACGACAATGACCCAAAACATACAGCAAAGGCAACAAAGGAGTGGCTCAAGAAGAAGCACATTAAGGTCATGGAGTGGCCTAGTCAGTCTCAGGACCGTAATCCAATAAAAAACCTATGGAGGGAGCTCAAGCTCAGAGTTGCACAGAGACAGCCTCGAAACCTTAGGGATTTAGAGATGATCTGCAAAGAGGAGTGGATCAACATTCCTCCTAAAATGTGTGCAAACTTGGTCATCAATTACAAGAAACGTTTGACCTCTGTGCTTGCAAACAAGGGTTTTTCCACTAAGTATTAAGTCTTTTATTGTTAGAGGGTTCAAAAACTTATTTCACTCAATGAAATGCAAATCAGTTGCTATCTTTTATTTAAGGTTATTTTTTCGATTTTCCTTTTGATGTGCTATCTGCCAATGTTAAAATAAACCTACCATTGAAATGATACTGTTCTGAGACTTTTCATTTCTTTGTCATTGGACAAACTTACAAAATCAGTGAGGGGTCAAATAATTATTTCCTCCACTCTATATACTTAAACGGTCTTAAAAGGGTAATTTTTGTTCCACTTTTATTTCTTGAAGGTAACATTCCATATGCTGATTTTAATTTTTTTTTTTACCTTATTGTAAGAGCTCACTGCATCTAGAAATTAGCACTAAGAGGATCAGACAAAATAAATGCATTCTTACCTTAACAGGAATAATGGTTTCATTTTTTGTACAAGATCGATTATGAATCCGGGCGGTCTCCCTCAACAAACTGCAGAATGAATCCTACAGCAGAACATATAACAGTCACATCCCTCTGCAAATAAATCAATCCTCCATGCTGCCCCACACCACAGTTACCAGCACAGCTGTGCAGCAGTGACACATACCTGGCGTTTAGATTTTATGCATTCCTCTAATTCCTTGCTGCTGCTTGGTTGACATCTCGTGTTCCCTGCAGAGACAAAACATAGTTTAAATGTACAGTTAACAACCTACTTCACCAGGAGGAACATGCAATTTTTGGTAAGGAAAAAGGGCTTTATTCACTAAAACATCATAACTGATATCACGGTCGCGCTAGGGTTTTGCGCACGTTATAATGCGCGTACCGTTTATCAGTTATCACGGTTTAGTGAATCAAGCCCAATATGTGCAATACAGGCTTGTGGTTGGCAAGGTATTACTGAAAAATACATAGCCAAAAAATATATAGGTATATATATATATATATATATATATATATATATATATATATATATACATCATACTGTAGTTAAAGAGGAGCTGTAGTTAAAATTACATAATAAAATAGCTTACCGTATTTACTTGCATATAAGCCGATCCACATATAGTCCGAGGTACCCTCTTTTCCATCAGAAACCAGAAAAACTGATTGACTCGTGTACAAGCGGCCTCCCAGTATTGCCCCCTCCACAGTAGCCAGATGTGCCCCCAGTACAAGTCATTCCTTCTCCCCATAGACAGATGTGCCCCAAGGATGATACAGCTGTGTCTCAAGATGCCACTAGATGGCACCATAGATATAAGACAAAGTGACTGCTACACAGGAACAGGGCCGGATTTCTGGAAAGGCCATAAAGGCCCGGGCCTTGGGCGGCTGCAGCCCAGGGAGGCACCTGAACCTGAAAGAGGTTGCTACATGTGAACGAGAAGGCTGAAAATGGGGAGCAACACATGAAAAAGGAAAACTGATGCCCCTGAGAGCTGTTCATGAAAGAGAGGGGCTGCTGTACATGGATGATAGACGTGGAAGTGGGGGGTGAACATGGAATGGGAGGGGGGCTGCTGTACATGGATGATAGATGTGGAAGTGGGCTGTGAACATGGAATGGGAGGGGGGCTGCAGTACATGGATGCTACACATGGAAGGGGGGGGGGGGCTACACATGTAATGGGAGGGGGGCTGCAGTACATGGAGGAAACACATGGAAGAGGGGGCTGCTGTACATGGATGATAGACGTGGAAGTGGGGGGTGAACATGGAATGGGAGGGGGGCTGCTGTACATGGATGATAGACATGGAAGAGGGGGGTGAACATGGAATGGGAGGGGGGCTGCTGTACATGGATGATGGACGTGGAAGTGGGGGGTGAACATGGAATGGGAGGGGGGCTGCAGTACATGGATGCTACACATGGAAGAGGGGACTGCACATGAAATGGGAGGGGGGCTGCAGTACATGGAGGATACACATGGAAGAGGGGGCTGCTGTACATGGATGATAGACGTGGAAGAGGGGGGTGAACATGGAATGGGAGGGGCACTGCAGCACAAGGAAGGGGTTCACAATATATGTGGCCTAGGGCTACAAAAAGTATAAATCCGGCCTTGCACAGGAAGAATCCCTGATCATTGCACCGCTGACACCTTGCTTGCACACTCCGCTCTACAAGCCAGGGGTCTTGAGCAGCACACACCACACACCATGTTGCAGGAGATGGGGGGCATGGACACAGCAGGAAGCCAGCTGGTAAGAGCAGAATCACTAGTGCATGATCCTTACCCTCCTCTTCCATTAACAGAACCTGCTCCACCATCTGTTCTGCTCCACTGACTCACATATAAGCCGAGGGGGTAACTTCTCAGCACATTTTTTGTGCTGAAAATTAAACTTATACGTGGGTATAGAAGGTATTTTTTTTGTAATGTATAAATTATTAAGTTAGTGTTTACGCTCCCTGATTTACATTCTAATATTTATAACAGGTGGTGACATCTTTAGTCCTGGCAGGCGATCACTATGGAATGTTTGTTTACTGAGAGTTTCGAAGCCAGTACAAAATATACCTGGTCTCCCAGAATGCTTGGGGAGGGGGGGGGGGGGGGGTTAATATGTAGATAAAGGAAGTGTTTCTTATGCTGAAACCAGGAAAGTTAAATTGGGTATCCTGAATCATTTACTGCATAGTATATGCCTATACTTATGTAAAAAATGTGTGTAAATCCATGATTTACCAAGTAATGTTGCTTTACAAAACCATTGCCTCAATACTAGTGCAGAGGCTAGACAGCCCTTGTTTAGAAGGGGAGGGGCTACAGTTGGATTCCAAGGGGATTTTCATCTACTTTTAAGGATTCTCCAGGTCTTAGGGCCCACCAATCCTGGAATCCCCAGAAAAGTGGTCACTTATAGTTAGCCGATCTGAATACGTTTTGGAACCAGACACACAGGCCACGTTAACAGCATTGAGCCTACAAAATTGTAAATGGACATGGTTTCTTATGATATAGGCTATTTAACATGTAGTGGTGGAGTAGATGTACACAAATTCCTGACTATCTGCACACTTTAATCATCATTACTTAAAGAGAAACCGAAACCAAAAATTAAACTTCATCCCAATCAGTAGCTGATACCCCCTTTCCCATGAGAAATCTTTTCCTTTTCTCAAACGGATCATCAGGGGGCTCTGTATGGCTGATATTGTGGTGAAACCCCTCCCACAGTGTGATGTCAGGACCGTGGTTCTGACATCACACTGTGGGTGCGTGGTTGCATTGTGGGAAATACCAACTGTTTACAGCTGTTCCCAAATGCCAAATGAGCCAGCAGCATCTCCTTCCAGTGACATCACCTGCCAGCAGTAAACATGTCACCATGTGATAAATGTCAGAATGTAAATCAGGGAGAGGAAAGATTTTACAATGGGCAAACACTGACTAAATCATTTACACATAATTATTGTAAAAATGAAGCCCTTTTTTTTTATTACATTATTGTCACTGGAGTTCCTCTTTAATATTACTGTTAATGTGATCCTGTATCAGAATCCTGTAAAGTAAATGAAACTTCTGAAAATAATATATAAATAGCTATCTTATGATTGATCCATGTCCAAGAACTTCATTGTTTGTTTTGTTTTCATTATAAATTGTGCCCTCCCCTATTTCCCTTATTAAAGAGAACCCGTGTCATAAAAAAGTTAAAAAGCTACATAGAGGGTTGCCTCTGGATGATCTAAAGGCTTCTTGATCCAAAGAACCAGGATCCCCCTAACATGTATGACAAGATATACAGTATGTTCTTGTGGCTGCGCTCCTCCCCAGGGGTGTAACTACATGGGAGCAGTCCATGCAACCACAGGGAGGCCCAGAGCTGTTAAGGGGCGACAACTACTACTTCCCTAGAATAGAGGGATCCATCCATCAGATTGGGTGTTCTTGTGGCTACACTTGTTATGGGTGTGAAGATTATGCAGTCCACACTTGTTTTATGACTTAAAAAATGGGCTCCAAGGCTGTGAGGGTCACTAGGGGTAGGGATGGGAAAGGCTGTGAGGCTCACTAGGGGTAGGGATGGGAAAGGCTGTGAACATCTGGGGGCCTGTCAGTGTTTTGCTGGGCCAGGGCCGGATTTGTACTCTTTACCGCCCTAGGCCACTGTCACCAGCCGCCCCCCCCTTCAGTATAGGTAGCGAGATGACCCCTCCCCATTTCCTCTAGTATAGGTAGCCTGATTACCCCCCCCCCCCCCCAGTATAGGTGGCCAGATGACTCCTCCCCCTTTCCCTCCAGTATAGGTAGCCAGATGACTCCATTAATACCTCCTCCCCCCCCCCCCCCCCCCGCTTCAGTATAGGTAGCCAGCTCGCAGAGCTGGGACAAGGTCCTCCAGCACCCAAGGCTGAGACACCAAAGTGCGCCCCTCCATCCCTCCCACCCCAGCCGTCACACACTGATTGCTATTAGACTAAGAGGCACCACAGGGCCCACAACCTCCCCAACACCTTAATATCTAGTTATCTGGCTTGCAATCACTGCTATGTATCCCCTTTTCTTATTTCTTTCTGCTTCAAACACAATTAGGAATGACAGCTGAATGAATTGTGCGCCCCCTCCTACACTGCGCCCTGAGGCTGGAGCCTCTCCAGCCTATGCCTCGGCCCGGCCCTGCCAGCTCGCCTTCACACTGCAGCAGCCCTGTCTCCAGTGCAGAAGCTTCCTCTTCCCCTCTGTCTCCAATGCTGCCCAAGTACATAGCCGCTGGCCACAATGCAAATGTGCACAGAGAGCAAGGTGGGCGCTGCTGCAGAGTACTGCACTAGTTTAGCCTAATGCTTAGGTGCCCTTCCTCCTGTGGGTGCCCTAGGCCATGGCCTAGGTGGCCTTGGCCTAAATCCGGCCCTGTGGGGACCCCCATGATTTGTAGTTATGCCCCTGCTCCCCTCCATGTATGAGCACAGCTGTACTCACGCCTGCCCAGTACAGCCATACCTGCTCAGTAAACCAAAGCCACAAAGTAGAGGAGGATCCCAGTCAATAGTGGTGGAGTCAAGGAAGACACAGGAAGCTTTCGTCTACATGGGTAAGTATGTATTTTTTTTTTCAATTCACAGGTTCGCTTTAAAGATAAAGTGACCAAGTAAAATTATTTAACTACTTGCACTGCACGCTGTGCAGTATATCTATGCCCTGCAGGACTTCATCTAAAGTCCCAGGGAGGTAGATACTCATCTATCGTTGCTGCGCGCTCCTGCGCACCTTCTCATCGCCGATCATTAGAGGGGAGATCAATAAATGGGTAAGTTGTTAAAAAAACAAAATATAGATCATTTTGTTGTGATCAGTAGTGATAAAGTTATTGGTGAATTAAAGGGAAGTGCGCTAAAAGGTGACAGTTGTTATAATCCTAAAGGGGGAAAACCCTCAGTGGTCAACTAGTTAAAATTAACACATGATGTACCTGCAAATGAATATTACATACTTCTCTTACCCAGAGCCGGATTTAGACAAAGGCTACCTTGCCATGGCCTAGAGCACTACAGGAGCAAGGGTAGGGGGGGCAGCAGAGCAGGCTAAACTGGTGCAGCACTTGCTAGCTTGCAATGCTGTAGTGCAGGAAGATCGGGTGAGCAAACTGACAGCGTTACTCTCCTGACAGCCTTCTGTGCAGTGTCCACCCTGCTCTCTGTGCGCGTTGGCATTGTGGACAGAGGGTGTTGCAGAGGAAGTGGAATAGCAGCCACCAGTCACCAGGGGTCATCTGGCTACCTATACTAAAGGGAAGGGGGAGGGGTCATCTGGCTACCTATAATGGAGGGAAGGGGTGGAGGGGTCATTTCGCTACCTATACTGAAGTAGGGCAGCTGGTAAGAGTGGCCTTGGGTGATAAAGAGAACAAATCCGGCCCTGATCTTACCGTCAGTTCCTCTCAGAAGCTCACCATATTCTTCCGTCAACGATCCCTTCTCGCTCTTACTAGATCTAGTCAGAACTGGAAGCCTTGGGACCCTTTTCCACTATAGCAGTTGCTGTCAGTTAACTGGAGGGACAACTGATGTGCAAGGTAATGTTTATATTTCCCTATGGCTCAAGTGGGCGATATTACAAGTTTTTAAAGTAGAGGATGGAGGATTCCATCGATTACAGGAGAAAGAGATTGATGAGTAGACTACTTGGGAAGTAAGTATGACGTGTGTATGTTTATTTTGACTTTTATTTTTCAGTTCAGGTTTGCTTTAAGCTTTTCCTATTGGCCAACCGTTGCCAACTCACCATTTCAAGTCATGTGATATTGGTAACAAGATTAATGGGTATCATTCTTTAATGAATCTAGAACAGCTTTTCCTGTGAGAGATGTACCTGTATCCTGAGTGCTTAATGTATGGGAAGTATTGTTGTCCATAGCAACCAGTCATGCTTTGTGTTTAATTTTTAATTCAGTGCTGTGGGAGCAGGACAAATATTTCACAGGAACAAACACTCATTCGCACATAAAATTAGGAAAATAAAAGCAGAATACTAACTTCCTGTAATCATGTTTCCACAAAAGAGATTGAAAACATGAATTAGTACATCTACAGACCACGAATAAGCAAAAAGCATGTCAGGCAAGTTGCGGTGTTCATACTTCTGGCCTGTAGGTGGCACTGTGATATACTGATGTTATACTGCATGATTGCTTGGGATCTAGCTATGCTGTTCTAGACTTGTTCATTCCTGTTCATCTTGTCTGTGTACTGGATACAAAGAAAAGCATGGCTTAATGTACAGTTGCTGTAACTTGTAAATAAACCTAGTCCCGGTTTATTTGGCATCAGTGTCACATAACAACTGGTGACAAGGAACTGGTGATGGACAATGGACCACATTTTGTATCATCTGAGTTTGAACATTTTCAGCGAGACAAATATTGTGCATATAAATGCGTCTGTCCATTACCCCCAAGCAAATTCAGAGGTTGACATTCAACTGGAGTCTAAAAGGGAACCCAGTGCATTCTTCCTGCAGTCTCTCCTGGTTTGTAATAGCTATAGGGGCTGCCATGTTCCCCCCTGCTGTTTTAGCTGCCAATTATTTATCCAGGAGAAGGTGTGAAGATAGCATCTGTTACTTCTCTAAACTATTTGAAGTACAGTGTCCTCCCCCCCTCCCCCCACACTGATGAAAGCGTTTGTTTGCTCTCTGCTAATGTTTGCAATGAAATAGTTGCATCAGTCCTTATCTGCCTGAAATATCTGTGGTCTGGCAGGCCTCAGAAGTAGGGTAATTATAGCCTCTGTTAAACTTTTAAACGTAAAAAGAAGAGGTACAATTGAAGTTTTTTTTTTAATTAATGAGCCACATTGTTGGAATGCATTTTAATGTGCTATTGAGTTGCACGGTGTACTAAAAATGTTGTTTGGTTTCAGACTGCAAATCTTACAGGTAAATTTTAGAAAGTTTTTACTACATGTTTACAAGGCAACTGCACATGCAACTACACAAGCATTATCGCCAGCTTAGTTGTTACATGGCAGGTATATGCGCATTAAACTTCATGTTGCTGACATACAACTTCCACAACCAGGGCCGGGCCGAGGCAGAGGCTGAAGAGGCTCCAGCCTCAGGGCGCAGTGTTGGAGGGGGCGCACAATTCATTCAGCTGTCATTCCCAATTGTGTTTGAAGCACAAAGAAATAAGAAAAGGGCATACATAGCAGTGACTGCAAGCCAGATAACTAGAGATTAAGGTGTTGGGGACCCTGGGGCGCCTCTTAGTCTAATAGCAATCAGTGTGTGACGGCTGGGGTGGGAGGGATGGAGGGGCGCACTTTGCTGTCTCAGCCTTGGGTGCTGAAGGACCTTGTCCCGGCTCTGTCCACAACATCCAGTGTCTCTAAGATCATCAGTTGTTAAGACTGTTACAAAGCAACAAGTTAAAAGTAAAGCATATACTGATCTGAAACGCAGTGCTGGAGGATCTCTGGTTATAGTTAAGAGACCTGGAATATTGAAACAGCGACAATACAAATTTTCTAACCCACTTAGAAAGACAAGGCAAAGAGGACCTTACACCGATGAACTATCTGATGGGTGTATATGGAATTCCAGTCGTCTTGTATTTGTTGTATTTGTTAGCATAATGTTTGATGCTTCATTTGATAAAGGACATATTGGATTATATTGTGACTGATGATGACTATGTTGGAGAACTGGAAACAGAACTAACCAAATCTACTCAAAGAGTCAGAAGACCACCCGTGTGGACAAAGGACTATATGATGTAGTTAACTTGCATAGTATTGCTTTGTGTTATAAATGAATATTTGCATACTTGACATTCATTTAACCACTTGAGGACGGCAGTGTTAACCCCCCCCTAGTGACCAGGCCATTTTTAGTTAAATTGGCCACTGCAGCTTTAAGGCCTTGCTGCAGGGCCGTACAACACAGCACACAAGTGATCCCCCCCCCCTTTTCTCCCCACCAATAGAGCTCTCTGTTGGTGGGGTCTGATCGCCAACCTCAGTGTTTGTTTGTTTTTTATAAATATTTTTTATGTTATTTTTCAATAAAATGTTGCTTTTTTAATCAACTGTATAACCCTCCCTCCCCCCGCCAGCCTATCACAGCGGATTGCTTTCCAGTGTCCCAGGGGGACAGCCGTGTCACACAGCTGTCCCCAGTACGGCACTGCTGTAGATCGCAGTGCTGTACAAAGTAATTAGATGGCTGTTTTCGCCGTCTAAAGTTGCCACTCGAACACTGAAGGCGGGGCGGAGCTCCGCCCCCCAAGCAGGAGATGTGCGCGCAGCATGCGCACGATCTCCTGCTAGCCCCATAGACGGCCATTCACGCCAATGGGCGTGGAGCGGTCCTGGGGCTGCCGCACTGCTCACGCCAATTGGCGTGAATGAGTCGGCAACAGGTTAAAGTGAGTCTGAAGCGAATAAAAAAAAAAAGGATACTCACCTAAGGAGGGGGAAGGTTCTGGGTCTTATAGAGCCTTCCAATTCCTCTCCTGGTGCCCTCGTTCCACCGCAGGCTCCTCCGCTTACACCTCTCTCCGCAGATTGCTACGGAAGACTTCGGGAGCCTGAGTGCTCCCATAGACGGGATGTGCAGTACGAAGACATCCAAAGCCTACCGCAGCGGCAGAGAGCAGTCTCCAACCCATCATTCAGAAACTGCTAACAGGGGAGCCAGCGCAGGAACACAGGGACCAGGGGAAGAACAGGAAGGCTCTATAGGACCCAGAGCCTTCTCTCTCCTTGCCGACTGCTCCACGCCAATTGGCGTGAGCAGTGCGGCAGCCCCAGGACCGCTCCACGCCGATTGGCGTGAACGGCTGTCTATGGGGCTAGCAGGAGATCCTCCTGCTCAGGGGGCGGAGTTCCGCCCGGCCTTTAGTCGCCGCTCCGCTCGGGAGACTTAGACTGCGAAACCGCCGTCTAATTGCTTTGTACAGCGCTGCGATCTGCAGCAGCGCTGTACTGGGGACAAGGCTGTCCCCACTGGAGATGTGGAAGTGATCCGCTGTCATAGCCTGAAGCCTATGACAGCCGATCAAGCTGATTGGCTGGCGGGGGGAGGGAGGGAGCGCTGTAAAGTAAAAAAAATAAAGAAATGTATTTAAAAAATAGTAAAATAAATATTTATATAAAAAAAAAACCAAACACTGGAGGGGGGAGGGGAGGGGGGGGGGGCAATCAGACCCCACCAACAGAGAGCTCTGTTGGTGGGGGGAAAAGGGAGGAAGAATCATTTGTGTGCTGAGTTATACGGTCCTGCAGCTTGGCCTTAAAGCTGCAGTGGCCAATTTTAAGAAAAAGTGCCTGGTCTTTAGGGGGGGGTTAACACTGCGGTCTTCAAGTGGTTAAAGTGAACCTTTACCCTGTAACTTAAAAAAAAGTTTCACTTACCTGGGGCTTTCCCAAGCCCCCTGCAGCCATCCTGTGCCCTCACCGCTCCTCGAGTGTCCTCTGGTCCCTGCCGCGAGCGGCGGGTTAGTTTCGTTTTCTGCCGACTGAAAGTTGGCCCCCGGCCACATGTAGTCTTCTTTGCCTTCCCTCCACTAAGTGCGTCCTGCGCAGGCGTACTGTGCCTGTGCAGGACGTGCTTGACGGAGGGAAGGTAAGGGAAATTTTTAAAGTTACAAGGTTAAGGGTCACTTTAAGTATCTGTTTTTGTTTTTTGTTTTTAAGAAAAAATAGCTACAGACTCTCTTTAACCTCCCTGGTAGTATTATTATTTCCAGATTTCAGGGTCTAAAAGCGGTGCATTTTTTTGCATGCTTTTAGACCCTAAAACCGCAAACAATCATGCCGCCAGAAAGCCTGCGGCAACCCCTGCACTTACCTCCCTGGGATCCAGCACTGTAGTTCTCCCTCCATCCTCCGGGTGGCACTGTAACCCTGTAGTGAGATTGCCATTTGTCAGGCAGGCAGCAATCTCACCAGGGGGATGCAGAGCGTTGGAGGACAGGAAGAAGAATGGCTTCTGGGAACTGGATCCCCAGGGAGGTGAGTGAAAACGCAAGCTGTGTGCTATGCTCTGCATAGATCTTGCGGCGGTCACCACGGGTCTAGCTCTAGGTTACTGCTCTGAGCTGCAGATTTCCAACCCCAAGCCTGACTCGGGATTACCACCAAGCCCAGGGAGGTTAAAAAGCTTTTGTAACAAGAGGGAAAATGTGGTGCTCATACTTCTGGCCTGCAGATGGCAAGGTGATATTACTCTAATGCTGGGGATACACGGTACGTTTCTGTACCGTGTATCGACCAGCTGATCCGGCCAGCTGATAATATTCAGCTGGCCCGATCATGCCGCTCGACCCGTGCCCGCTCGATTCCCGCCGGCGGACAATGGCAGGGAATCGAGCGGCTGATAAGGACCGCCGGCAGGGACGAGCGGCAATTGATCTGCACGCACGTGCGGACGGAGCGGGGCCGTGGCTGGGGTCGATCCGGCGGCTAATCGAGCCGCCGGTCGACCCGTCTATGCCCACCATTACACTACTGTGATGCTGTATGAGTTTATCTATGCTAGAGTTTATGATTGCTTTCTGTACCTACCTGTCTGTGTGTTCTGCAGGGGCGTAGCAATAGACCCTGCAAGGGATGCCTCCGCAGGGGGGCCCAGACTCCACAATGGGCCCGTGGGGGGAAAAGTTTGAGAGACTGACAGCTAAGGGCATGGAGAAAAAAAACGTATTCTGTTCTCACAGCATTGTTATATTGACTGCATGTGTCCACCACACAGATAAGGAATCACACACACTTTGGAATTTGTACACTGTCCCTGCTCCCTAGGGTTCGTAAAAAACATCTGTCTCAAACTGCAGCTAAGTTCTAAATACTTGTCAAAGACTTTACAAAAAAAGGAGTCACATTTTGAAAACAAGTTGTAGACTTTCCCTTTTCAGCAAAAGGATTCCTAGATTATTATCACACGGGCTAATGACTTTATGGCCTCTGAATACTTTTACAACTCAATGGAGTGGATATTGATGTCTTACTGTTGCTGCTTCATTGAGAGCTTGTGACATTCTGAATGTTTTGCCAAAGTTACATTGATACTATATCTTACGTTCAGCATGTCATTGTTGTTCCTCCATATATCATGTACTCTCATGTAGTAAAATAATACGGCTGTGTGTGTATGTATGTACTGGGAACAGAGCTGCGATGAGGGACTTGTCGGCTGCAAGGGGCTGGAGGAAGCCCCGGGTAAGTAGATCTGGGGGTAGCATAGATTGCCTGACATTTCCTTTAAGTCTAAGTGTTTTTATCTGCATGGGGAAAACGAGGGGGTGGGGGCCCCATCCAAAGTTTTGCGGGGGGCCCCATCCAATGTTTTGCAGGGGGGGCCCAGTGATGTCTAGTTACGCCCCTGGTGTTCTGGATACAAAGCAAGGCCAGGCTTGATGTACTGCTGCTGTAACTTGTAAATAAACCTAGTTCCAGTTTATTCGGCATCAGCGATTTCAGAACATCACACAAGTCCTTATTACAGCCCACTATATCTGTACACACATTCAGCTTATTGAGCACATTTGTGACACAGGTCTGCTTTAGATTGGTAACAAACTGATCACCTGACTGTGTAGTCTGTGGCTGTGAGGATGTGGAGATTTGCTGAGGAGAGGTCTGAGAAGTTGCTGCAATGGATCTATGTTCTGCTGTATTTGTCGTCACACTTGATGTGGTTTGTCCTGGTGGCCTTGTGGTGGTGCTCCACTCTGATGGAGAAGGGTTTCAGCATTAACTTAAAGAGGAACTGTAACTAAGGATTGAAACCAATCAGTAGCTGATACCCCTTTTCCCATGAGAAAGCTTTACCTTTTTTCAAATAGATCATCAGGAGGGCCTATATGGCTGATATTGTGGTGAAACCCCTCCCACAGTGTGATGTCAGCACCTAGGTCCTGACAGTTTCCTGTATGCGAACCTCGCTGCATTGTGGAAAATAATAGCTGTTTCCAACTGCCAAGCAACCAGTATCCCCCTTTGTGCATATTTATACTGTATATAGTTTTTTTAAAAAGCCATTTACATTGTTAGAGGGTGTGGTTATAGATAATCGCAGTTGGTGCTGTCTAGTTTTTTTCATGTCTGCCAGTAGTAAAGAAAAGATGATTACCTGCAGGCTAATTGTGGTTCAAACATCATAAACAAATTGCATGGCGTAGATCTATCATTTCTTGATCTCTCTTCTATTTTATAACTTCTCACTTTGCAATGTATTGACTTAACACCCCCCCCCCCTATGCTAAAGTTCCTCAAACCTGACAGCAGACTGTACTTGAAGAGAGACTGCTGTAACTCTGAGGCAGGGCCGGATTACCGACCAGGCAACAAAAGCAGTAGCTTGGGGCCCCATTCAGAGTCAAAGGGGCCCCATTAGCACATAAACCAGCCCTTGCCATCCTGTCAGCGGTGGCTGGATGGTATAATGGTTAAAGGGACTCTGAGCAGTGCAGTAACTATGGAAAGATGCATATCATTTTAAAGCTCTCTTTCTCCTCTTTCCAATGATATCTAAACGGCTGCTCTATGCCTTTTAGTTTTCAATATTTTCGCGATTGAAATCGCGGCCACAGGACGACTTTTCTCCAAAGTCAGCGGTGGCTGGATGGTATAATGGTTAAAGGGACTCTGAGCAGTGCAGTAGCTATGGAAAGATTCATATCATTTTAAAGCTCTCTTTCTCCTCTTTCCAATGATATATAAACAGCTGCTCTATGCCTTTTAGTTTTTGATATTTTTGCGATCAAAATTGCGGCCACAGGACGACTTTTCTCCAAAGTCAGCGGTGGCTGGATGGTATAATAGTTAAAGGGACTCTGAGCAGTGCAGTAACTATGGAAAGATTCATATCATTTTAAAGCTCTCTTTCTCCTCTTTCCAATGATATATAAACAGCTGCTCTATGCCTTTTAGTTTTCAATATTTTCGCGATTGAAATCGCGGCCACAGGACGACTTTTCTCCAAAGTCAGCGGTGGCTGGATGGTATAATGGTTAAAGGGACTCTGAGCAGTGCAGTAGCTATGGAAAGATTCATATCATTTTAAAGCTCTCTTTCTCCTCTTTCCAATGATATATAAACAGCTGCTCTATGCCTTTTAGTTTTCGATATTTTCGCGATTGAAATCACGGCCACAGGACGACTTTTCTCCAAAGTCAGCGGTGGCTGGATGGTATAATGGTTAAAGGGACTCTGAGCAGTGCAGTAACTATGGAAAGATTCATATCATTTTAAAGCTCTCTTTCTCCTCTTTCCAATGATATATAAACAGCTGCTCTATGCCTTTTAGTTTTTGATATTTTCGCGATCGAAATTGCGGCCACAGGACGACTTTTCTCCAAAGTCAGCGGTGGCTGGATGGTATAATAGTTAAAGGGACTCTGAGCAGTGCAGTAACTATGGAAAGATGCATATCATTTTAAAGCTCTTTTTCTCCTCTTTCCAATGATATACAAACGGCTGATCTATGCCTTTTAGTTTTTTATATTTTCACGATCGAAATCACGGCCACAGGACGACTTTTCTCCAAAGTTGGCAGCTCGATTCAGCACAATGCAATGAAATATAAGGAACCCAGGGGGATATAATTACAAACATCATGCTGGTAGGTGTGAGGATGTAATGAATTAGTTGTGGGTATGCTTAAAGGCATATCCACAGGCACTGCTTGGAGTCCCTTTAAAGGACTTACGAGCCCAAATAGTAAAAAAAAGTTAAGTACCTTAATCATTTTTAAATGCACGGAGGACGCCGTCCGCGCCCTCCGTGCTGTTCCGCCGGGTCCCCGCAGTCTGATCGCCCCCCGTGCCGCTCCCGACCCCACGGACGGGGTCGGGCTCCCCTTCCTCTCCCAAGATGGCCGCCGGAGCCGGCCGCGTCTGCGCAGTCCGCATACGCGTTAGTGCGGCTGCGCAGCTCTAGGGCCTCCCCCCCGATCCACGCACAGTAGCGTGGATCGAGGGGGGGGGGCCCTAGAGCTGCGCAGCCGCACTAACGCGTATGCGGACTGCGCAGACGCGGCCGGCTCCGGCGGCCATCTTGGGAGAGGAAGGGGAGCCCGACCCCGTCCGTGGGGTCGGGAGCGGCACGGGGGGCGATCAGACTGCGGGGACCCGGCGGAACAGCACGGAGGGCGCGGACGGCGTCCTCCGTGCATTTAAAAATGATTAAGGTACTTAACTTTTTTTTACTATTTGGGCTCGTAAGTCCTTTAAGGGCTCTGCCGCTGACACAGGAGACCAGGGTTCGAATCTCAGCTCTGCCTGTTCAGTAAGCCAGCACCTATTCAGTAGGAGACCGTAGGCAAGTCTCTCTAACACTGCTACTGCCTATAGGGCGCGTCCTAGTGGCTGCAGCTCTGGCGCTTTGAGTCCACCAGGAGAAAAGCGCGATATAAATGTTATTTGTCTTGTCTTGTCAAATGATGCCGTGCGCTGCTGATTGTCTTCAGAGCCAGGCTCTCCTCCTAGGTCCCCCTCCTGCTACTGTGCGCTCTGCCGCTGCCCACTCCACCGTCCCTTCCCACAGAGAACCACAGCTGCAGCAAGAATGATAGCAGCAGATGCCAAACGCTCACTCACCTATCCATGATCCAAGCAATAGAGATCCCGTCATCTGAAACCCATCTGTCTCTTCTACAGTGCAGTCGCTCGCTCTGAACTTCCTGATTCTCAGATCAGACATGAAGTAGGAAGTAGTAATAGTAGTAGTAACAGAGCGGCAGCACTCTAGAGGAGACAGATGGGCTCCGGATGACGGGACCTCTATTGCTTGGATCGCAATAGGTGAATGTGAGTCATCTGGTGCTGTCATTCTCCCCCACTGCGGCTGCCTTCTCTGCTGGACTATCGTATTCACTGGGATGGAGTCTGCATGGTGGCTGTCTAGTTTGGGAGGAAATCGGTTGTTCGGCGGTGGGAGTGGTTATGTAATTCTGTCTGGGGAACGGCTTCCGGTTTGGCGGTGTCCAGAGCTTTCTGCTATTGCCAGGCTGGAGATGCAGGGGGAAAGTGCTGCTGCTGTGATATCTGGCGCCCTCTTCACAGGGGTGCCCCAGCCCCTGAGTGCAAATGTCCCAGCCATTCATCTCTCACTCTGCATTTTGCCGCTGCTATTCCCTGCATTGTGCACCCACAGAGGAAAGCGTGCTGTTGCCCATAGCAACCAGTAGCTCGGCTGCCCGGTGTGTGCGACATATTGCTGTGCAGCTGCATCTTCTGATTCTATTACGACATAATGGGGGGGGCCCAAATCAGTTACTTTGCTTAGGGCCCCATTTAGCCTTAATCCGGCTCTGCTCTGAGGTGAATCACATGACCAGCAACTGCACCAATGGAAACAATAAGGACAGAAGGAGTACAATTTGTATCTCAGAAACGGAAGCTGATTGGCTGCTCAATCTGAGTAGAGATGGTTACTTGGTCACTTAGATGCTGCTGATTCCAGCTTACAAGGAGATTTCATGTAATTGGTGAACAGCTTGGAAATAGGCTAAGAAGAATTATCCAGAAGGGATTGGCCCAATTCTAAGCTGCAAACAGGGGCGTAGCAATAGGGGTTGCAGAGGTTGCGACCGCATCAGGGCCCTTGGGCCAGAGGGGCCCCAAGGGCCCACCCTAAAATGCAGTATTTAGCTCTCTATTGGTCCTGTTCTCATAATAATCACTTCTATAAATACTTTGAATAGTGGTAATCCTTAACAAGCTATTTCCCATCCCCTTCTTGCACCTCTGGCACTGTAGTTGCCATTGGCAGGTTTTTGTGCGCTGTATCAATTATGTATAGAGTGCTTGGGGGCCCCATTGTAAAACTTGCATCGGGGCCCACAACTCCTTAGCTACGCCACTGGCTGCAAACAATTTAGAGGCAAGACAGGCAAGGATGGATTTTTAATTTTTGTGCCCCTGACGCAGTCGTCAGGAACCTTTTTGGCTGAGACATAAACGCCACATATTTTAAAATGTAATTCTGTGAGAGCCATACAATATGTTTCAAACTGGCACAGTGTGCATGCGCAGCAGAGGGCTCACGTCCCTGTTGCCATGGTGATGCGTACACAGTTGGTCCCCAGGGCAGCGGAAGTGTCAGACATGTCTTCAGCTTCTCTTGGGTTTCAGCAACATCGGCAATTTCCCCTGAGAGCCAGACAGGAGAAATACCAACTAACAGCTTGTACAATTAGCTAGCTGACTTGTAGGACGAGGTTCCCAACACTTTGGTGTAACGATTGTGGACCTTTCTCCGTGATCAGCGCACAACACGTGCGCTGACACGGCGGAAATCCTCCACAAGCGTATATTTGCAGGCACCCAGCAAAAGGTGCTACGCACCTGTAGAGGGAAATTCCTGTCGGCAGATGGCGCTGAGGAGTGCAGAGGAACCAATCCTCTGTACCTCCACAAATGCCAGACAGGAATTGTACGAAGCGCAGAACGCAATCGCAAGAGAGGCGATTGCGAATGAGAACGAGCAAAGGGACAGGTTGTATGTGTGTGCGCCAATCCAGTCGCCACCCGCGACCGCGCACACACAACAGCAGATATGAAATAGGAACGCGATCGCGAGAGGTGCGATCGCCAGACGTGACACAAGGCAGATCAGGACAGAATACGAGGTAGCAAAGGCACAGCAAATAATACAATGAGGAGATACGGAAAATAACAAACGCTAGCTAACCGCGAACACCGCACTCATTCGCAACAGTGCAGGCGGTTATGCGCGGTCTCCACGTGTTAAGCACAATAGAGACAAGCACGCCTAACTAACCATTAACAGACAAACATGAAACAGAGGACGCGAGCGCTTGCTTAACGGTTACCTCACCGAGCCTCCAGCAAGCGTAGCAGACAAGACAGACACACGAAAACAGGGACAAGCGAGAGATAGGATCCACAGCACTAGCGAGAAGTGGCTAGCGCGATCCCAGAAGACAGAACAGAAGGATCCCCAGCGCTAGCGAAAAGTAGCTAGCGCGATCCCAGGAGACAGAACAGAAGAGATAGCTGGTAGCAACCGCTGCACCAGCTATACTCCAAGAACAGAGATCAGAACCATTTCCTGTCGACCACCATTGGGACAGGACAATGGCAACAGGCAAGACAAGACAGAACAGGCAATACAGATAATACAACCTGACTGGGCTAGAAGGGGAGCCTAAAGCAACCCCCAAGAATTAACTATACTAGATAGCATTGGCTGACACTCCAGCAGTGTCCATCAGGAACAGACCATAGAAGGGAAATGACCAGCCAAGCCTTCTGGGAAACATAAAGCTCTTATAGTGCCAGTCATCAGAGAAGGCAGGTAGGGGATTTGCATAACAAATGTATGCAAATTCCCCAGCAAGAGAACAGACCAGAAACTTGCAATGGAAAGACAGGTCTCTGTTCCAGAGACCTGCAGCCCACAGACTAGAGGAATGGACAAACCGCTGTCTGCCTGTGCAGCCAGCTGAGCGGATCATCACATTTGGCCTAATAGGCCTCCTGTCAAGTGACAGACAGCCTATTGAGATAATCAAATTGCAGGGATCTCGTCTTACAAAGTCCTACAAAGTCACTGGACCTGACAGGGTCCAGGGCAGGACAAATGAAGAGGCCGTTAGTTTTGGGGGTAGCGTGAGTAAGTTAGTGGTGCATGCTATAGCAGTAGCGTGCCTACTTTGAAAATGTTACTTGCGCTGTCACACTACGCTGCGCTGCTTGAGCAGTGTAACTTAGTGAATCAACCCCTACTGATTTTGTTGTGAGCCAGATGTAGCCATCAAAAGAGCCACAGGTTCCCTACCCCTGACCTAGGACAAGTATGCTGTGGTTCCCCCTTCTTGTGCAGCAGCGCCCCCCCCCCCCATTCCATGTGCAGCCCCCTCTTCTAGATGTAACATCCATGTATATTTAACCTTTTCTTTTATGAACAGCTCTCTTGAGCATCAGTTTCCCTTTTTCATGTGTTCCTCCCTAATTTTCAGCCTCCTCTTTCATATATAATATACTCTCTTTCACGCCCAGGTGTCCCCTTTGGCTGCAGCCACCCAAGGCCTGGGCCTTTGAGGCCTTTCCAAGAATCCAGCCCTGAAGACAGGATTATTTGAATCCCCCTGACCATCTCTAATTCTGAGACTTTGTACAAGTAAGTCTTATACAAGTAAGCCACGTGCAACAAGTGGGAGATTCTGCGCAGATGTTTCTTAGATGTTAGATGGAACCCGCCATAGCAGTAATGTTATACTGCGCGTGGTGTGCAAGGGTAATTTGGGGTTCCCGAATAACATATCCCTCTGAGTTGCGATGTCTCAGAGGGGGAATTGTATTTTAGGCTGCCGGGGATTTGAGCAGCAGCAGGGTGAGACGTCATTAAAGAGAACCTGAACTGAAAATTAAAAGTCAAAATAATTATACACATGTCATACTTACCTCCTGTGTAGTCTACTCCTCAATCTCTTTCTCCTCTCCTGTGTCCCATTTGTCCACTGTGGTCAATGGAATTCTCCGTCCTCCATTTTGAAAATGGCTATTACGCCATAACAGCTTCCTGGTCAGCACACTGTTAAACTGTAATATCACCAACTTGAGCCATAGGGAAGCATGGACATTACCTTGCACATTCAGTTGTATCTGACAGCTGCTGATATATATAACTGACAGCAACTGGTATATTTCAGTTCTGACAAAATATTGTCAGAACTAGATGGTATCATTGCTAGAAGAAAATGGTGAGCTTCTGAGAGCAACTGACGGTGAGGTAAGTATGTAATATTTATTTGCAGCTACATTGTGTTTATTTTAAATTTTACTCAGTTCAGGTTCCCTTTAAGCTCACGCTGCGCCCAGCTCACAGGTGGGATACATATACTGTACGTATGCACCCTGGAGGCCTCTGGCTAGTGAGCCTCAGTCTGTCCAGTCCATTTTGACGACCACAGCTGGGCCGAGGCAGAGGCGAGAGAGGCTCCAGCCTCAGGGCACAGTGTGTGTGTGTGTGTGGGGGGAGGGGGGGCACAACTCACTCAGCTATCATTCATTCCCCTATTGTGTTTGAAGCCAAGAGAAGTTAGAAAAGGGGATACATGGCAGTGAGTGCCAGCCAGATAACTAGAGATTGAGGTGTTGGGGGCCCTGGGGCACCTCTTAGTCTAATAGCAATCAGTGTGTGACAGCTGGGGTGGGAGGGATGGAGGGGCACACTTTGGTGTCTCAGCCTTAGGTGCTGGAGGACCTTATCCCGGCTCTGTCGACTAAACGAAAGGTTTGTGTTAAGGCCCATACACACGTCAGATTTTTTTAAACGACGGGTCGTTTGGATGTCCCGTCGTCCGGACGTCAAATCGGGCGTGTGTACAGTCCGTCGTTCAGGTGATAAGACTGGTCTTGAGCAATCCGCCTGTCGGATCGCTCAAGACCAGTCTTATCACCTGACCGACGGACTGTACACACGCCCGATTTAACGTCCGGACGACTGAACGGCGGGACGTCCAAACGACCCGTCGTTTAAAAAAATCCGACGTGTGTATGGGCCTTTAGTTTCACTGAGGGCAATGTAAGTGGTCCAATTAATGTGTATATTGACAGGAGGGTGCACACTGTGGCTCTTTGTATGCAGATAAAGATAATCATGGTTTTAGGAAGGGACATCCATTGTCAGGTCCGAAAGAAATTTTTCTTAAACCTTTCATCAGGAGTTTTCTTCTGGCTTTCGACCCGTGCTTCTTTTCATTGCCTTGGGTGCATTTTTTCTTTTTTAAGAACCTGAAACTTGTTTTTGGTTTACAGGATGTGGTCAGAGAGATATTTTGAAGGGGGATTGAGAAATGGACATGGCTTAATCCCACAACAATGGCATTGTTACCCAAAAAGACCTATATTCTCTGTCTCTGACCCATTATTTAGCTTACCCTTCAGGTACTAGATGACAATATAGATGAGGGGTTATTTTACCTTTTGGAAGTTGCTGGGCCATAATCTGCTGTATAGACATAAAGTTTGTGTTCTGGTTATTTCCTATTGCACCCCGTCCCACAATTCCCTGGGATTCCGATTTGATATCTATTTCTATGATGATAGCTTTTCTATAGACAGTTCACTTTCTTGTTTACATTTGTGTGTTGTCCGTGTTGTGTTGTCATCGATAAAATATTAATGGGGTTCAGATTTCTAGAAGGTAGCTTTACCAAGTCAGTGACCACCATTTTATTATTCCCTTTTTGGATAAATGTGCTGTTAAAGGAAACGTAGTTCTTGGTTTGTTGAGACAGACACAGCCGAAAAGTTAAAAATGTGGTTCAGTGCCGGTCTGTCCTGGAGAAGATCCCATACGGGTCGGGGGTCCAGAGGAGCAGCACCTTGTAGGTAAGGACAGAGCCGGGACAAGGTCCTCCAGCACCCAAGGTTGAGACACCAAAGTGCGCCCCTCCATCCCTGCCACCCCAGCCGTCACACACTGATTGCTATTAGACTAAGAGGCGCCACAGGGCCCACAACCTCCCAAACACCTTAATATCTAGTTATCTGGCTTGCAGTCACTGCCATGTATCCCCTTTTCTTATTTCTTTCTGCTTCAAACACAATTAGGAATGACAGCTGAATGAATTCTGCGCCCTCTCCTACACTGCGCCCTGAGGCTGGAGCCTCTCCAGCCTATGCCTCGGCCCGCCCCTGGGTAAGGAGTAAGGATCACCCCAACCCACCCAATGGAACACTCCATTACAAACCTTGCTTATGAAAATCTTCATTTTAAAAAATATTCCTGTTGCTCAGTGCCCTTTAACCAATATTTAAAAAAATAAAAACACTGTACTGTATAACTTCAAAATCAATTTTCTCACAAATGACCCTGAATTAAGGAGTGATGTTATTCCGAATACCGCCGATCCGATATTCCGCTTCCACTTCATTCCGACGGTATTCCGGACCAGTTCCGCGGAATTCCGTCGGAAAAATCTCTCTCTCTCTCTCTCTCTCTCTCTCTCCCTCTCTCCATATACCATAGCTGGGATTTGAACCCAGGGCTCAGTGTGTAGTAGGTATCTGTCTTACCCCCTAGACCATCAACCACACTACATGGTAGTAGGTATCTGTCTTACCCCCTAGACCATCAACCACACTACATGCTACACAGTAGCATCAATTCAATAGAAAAAGTTTCTATTGAATTGATCATAATAGTAGTATGGTACATGCTAGGCCAGCTTTAGCATGTAGTGTGGTCAGAGGTGGGACAAGGTCCTTCAGCACCCAAGGCTGAGACAGCAAAGTGCGCCCCCCCATCCCTCCCACCCCAGCCTTCACACACTGATTGCTATTACACTAAGAGGTGCCCCAGGGCCCCCAACCCCCCCCCCAACACCTTAATCTCTACTTATCTGGCTTGCAGTCGCTGCCATGTATCAACTTTTCTTATTTCTTTCTGCTTCAAACACAATTGGGAATGACAGCTGAATGAATTGTGCACCCCCTCCTACACTGCGCCCTGAGGCTGGAGCCTCTCCAGCCTCTGCCTCAGCCTGGCCCTGAGTGTGGTTGATGGTCTAGTGGGTAAGACAGATACCTATTACCATGTAGTGTGGTTCATGGTCTAGAGGGTAAGACAGATACCTACCACCATGTAGTGTGGTTCATGGTCTAGAGGGTAAGACAGATACCTCCTACACACTGAGTCCTGGGTTCAAATCCCAGCTATGGTATATAAGCATGCTTTTCAAAAAGTACAAATCCTTAATCATGCTACTTTTTCTATCGAATTGATCATAATGGTAGTATGGTTTATGCTAAGCCAGCTTTAGCATGCAGTGTGGTTCATGGTCTAGAGGGTAAGACAGATACCTCCTACACACTGAGTCCTGGGTTCAAATCCCAGCTATGGTATATAAGCATGCTTTTCAAAAAGTACAAATCCTTAATCATGCTACTTTTTCTATCGAATTGATCATAATGGTAGTATGGTTTATGCTAGGCCAGCTTTAGCATGTAGTGTGGTTCATGGTCTAGAGGGTAAGAAAGATACCTCCTACACACTGAGTCCTGGGTTCAAATCCCAGCTATGGTATATAAGCATGCTTTTCAAAAAGTACAAATCCTTAATCATGCTACTTTTTCTATCGAATTGATCATAATGGTAGTATGGTTTATGCTAGGCCAGCTTTAGCATGTAGGGTGGTTCATGGTTGAGAGGGTAAGACAGCTACCTACTACACACTGAGTTCTGGGTTCAAATCCCAGCTATGGTATATAAGCTGTTTTGAAAATCTGCAATTTCCTACTGAGAGAGAGAGATTTTATTCCGGAAAATTCCGACAGGATTTTAAAATTTTCCGCGGAATTCCGTTTGAGAGGTATAGGAATTCCGTTCTGACTACCGGAATCGGAATTAATATAATTCCGGCCGGAATCACGGAATTCATAATTATGCGGAATTTTCCGAGCATCCCTATTAACTGTGTGTCATTTAATTTATGTCTGTTTCTGTTTCTGTAGGAATAAAGGTTGGACTCTTTTTTTTACCTCTCGTTGAGCTGCCTATCTCCTTACTAGTTCTGACCCTGACATACATAGAAAAAAAATCTGACCCTGGCTGGGATTAAAAACGTGTTTACTCACCACAACTTCAAAATCCATTTTCTTAAAAATCAAGATCTTGTCGGATATGTTTAGAGCTCTTGTCAAGTATGTGCACACAAGCCAAACTCTGTCCCTGGCTAAATCTTGCCTGCAGAGCCATCAAATTTGGCCCTCAATTGGTTTCCCCAGTTTGCATTAAGTTTGGCCGACTATTGACCACCAGGGACGCTATATTGAAGCTAAACCCCTAGATCATAGGTTCTCAACGTGTGGTACGCGTACCCCAAGGGGTACTTCTGAGGGTTCTAGGGGGTACTCGGGCTTGATTATACTTAACCAAAAATAACAAATTTAGAGTTTTAGAAAATGATAAATCTTATCACCAGGGAAGCCATATGGGGAGGAGGAGGGGCACCAGAAACTAGGGAACTGTTAAAGGACATCTGAGGTAAAAATAAGTTGATGAAACAGTTTTATATTATATTTAAATGTACTTTTTACATTTTTACTGTTTCATTGCCTCTACTCAATGATACATGTATTTAAGTATGCCAGAGCTCAAATCTATGAACTAATAACCCTTTTTAACTTTTTCCTACTCTCAGAAGCCATTTACAGTCAGGAAAGTGTTTTATGGCTGTAATTCCTTATCAGTGAGGTTTATACTATAGTTCGACCCAGTCCTGAACTAAACACAAACTGTCACTTGTATACCTGATTTTTAACTCTTTCAGGCAGAGGAAGAAGAAAAGGAACACAGCCTAGTTATTTTTGTGCTTGGCACTGTACATACACATGTCTGTCTCATCATGTCACATGTCACCTTGGTTGTCCTTTAAAGGGAGGGATGAGGGGAGGGGGGTCACAAGACAAGAGGTAACTTTATGGGGGAGGCAGTAGAAACCAGGGTACTGTATAGGGGAGGGGGGCCCCTAGACATCTGGGAACTGTATAGGGGAGGGGGGCCCTAGACACCAGGGAACTGCATGGGGAGGGAGGGAGCCAATAGACATATGGAGGTTGGCCCGTGTCTTGTTCCCAGTGTTCAATTTCGGCCCTCTTTGTATTTGAGCTTAACACCCCTGGTTTAGAGGGACCTAGTGCTGGAACGGTGGGCTGTAATAGGACCAAGGAAGCCTCTGGACTACCCAGAGGCTTTCCTCTACTGAGTCGAGTATTTACGTTTTGCTTCAAAATTTTCTTTAAGTATGGTTTAAAGTATGGGAAGTACTCATACTTGTTGGCCATAGCAACCAGGCATCCAGCGGCGTAGCTAAGGAGTTGTGGGCGGTGGGCACCGATTCAAGTTTTACAATGGGGCCCCCCAAGCACTCTATACAGAGCAATTGATACGGCGCACCAAAACCTGCAAATGGCAACTGCAGTGTCAGAGGTGCAAGAAGGGGATGGGTTGTTAATTATCACTATTCAAAGTATCTATAGAAGTGATTATTATGAGCACAGGACCAATAGAGAGCTAATACTGTAGTTGAGGGAGGGCCCTTCGGGGCCCCTCTGGCCCAAGGCCCCGATGCGGTCGCTACCTCTGCACCTCCTATTGCTACACCCCTGCAGGCATCTTTTGTAATTTATTGTCAAATCAGCACTGTAAATGATATTGGAAAGCAGGAACCAACAGACTTTCTCACATAAAATGAGGAAGATGAATGCAGGGCACAAACTTCCTGTAATCATTCTGCATGTACAGACCACAAATAAACAAAAAAGATGGCAAGTCCTTAAAAACATCCAGTATATCTGTACACACATTCAACTTATATTGAGCGCATTTGTGACACAGGTCTGCTTTAGATTGGAAACAAACTGATCACCTGACTGTGTAGTCTGTGGCTGTGAGGATGTTGAGGTTTTCCAAGGAGAGGTATGAAAAGTCGATGTCATTAATGTTTGTCCTGCTGCACTTTTCACACTTGATGTAGTTTGTGCTGGTGGCCATGTGGTGGTACTCCGCTCTGATGGAGAAGGGTTATCAGTGTTAAATCTGGCATCAAACTGTATTGTGAGGAAGGCGTGCTGACTGCTGTAGCTCTGAGAAGAGTCACGTGACCAGTAACGCAGCCAGTGAACCAAGCACCATTTTTAGCAACCAGGCCATCTCAATAGCACATTCAAAATGCATGCTAACAATGTGAATCATTATATAAAAAAAACATTCAATTTTACCTCTTCTTTTTAAATGTAAGAGTTTAGAAGAGGGTTTTATTACCCTAATTCCGAGGCCTGACCGAACGCGGAAATGTCAGGCAGAGAAGCACTGATTTCATTATTTTATTGCACACATTAGCAGAGAGCAAATAACATCAGCAGGGCGGGTGGGGAGATAGGACACTGTGTTACAAAGAGTTTAGAGAAGTCAAAGATGCTATCTTCACACCTTCATCTGGATAAGTAAATGCAGCTAGAAAGGGAGGGGGGACATGGCAGCTCCTATAGCTATTAGAAACCAGGAAAAACTGCAGGTAAAAAGTGGTGCTTGGTACCTTAACCACTTCACCACTGAGGGGTTTTACCCCTTGAGCACCAGAGCAATTTTCACCTTTTGGCGCTCCTTCCATTCATTCGTCTATAACTTTATCATTACTTATCACAATGAAATGAACTATATCTTGTTTTTTTCACCACCAATTAGGCTTTCTTTAGGTGGGATATTATGCCAAGAATTATTTTATTCTAAATATGTTTTAATGGGAAAAAAGGAAAAAATGTGGGAAAAAATTCATTATTTTTCAGTTTTCGGCGATTGTCCCTATCACAATGTTTGGCGCCAATATATTATTTGGAAAAAAGGTGCATTTTTTCAGTTTTGCGTCCATCCCTAAATACAAGCCCATCGTTTATAAAGTAACAGTGTTATACCCTTTTGACATAAATATTTAAAAAGTTCAGTCCCTAAGGTAACTATTTATGTATTTTTTCTTATTGTAATTTTTTTTTTAATTATAAAAAAAATAATAATTGGGGAGTGTGGGAGGTAATGAGTTAACTTTTAGTGTAAAACTAATGTATTTGTATATGAAAAATGCTTTAGGGTGTAGTTTTACTATTTGGCCACAAGATGGCCATAGTAACTTTTTGTTTATGCAACCTGCAAGCATAGGAAGTACACTTGCAGGAAGTGTTATGAGGCTGGGAAACGGTTTTTTTTTTTTCACAATAATCGCGCTGCTTCTCATAGAAGCAGCCGATCATTGTGGGGGGCTGAGATCAACGAACTGGAACGTTTTTCCCGTTCATTGATCCCCGGGCGAGCGGGCGGCGGCGTGCACAAGCGCAGGGGCGCATGCACGAATGAGCGGGAGCGCGGACAGCGGCGAGAGGTGCAGATATCTCCGTCCCTGGTGTTGCTAGGGTGGAAAAATGGAACGGAGATATCCGCACCGCTGGTGGTAAAGTGGTTAAAGAAAACCCGAACTGAAAATTAAAAGTCAAAATAAGCACACACAAGTCATACTTACCTCCCGTGTAGTCTACTCCTCAATCTCTTTCTCCTCTCCCGCGTCCTGTTTGTCCACTGTGATCAAGGGAATTCTCCGTCCTCCATTTTGAAAATGACCATTACCCCATAACAGCTTTCTGGTCCGCACACTGTTAAACTATAACATCGCCCACTTGAGCCATAGAGCAACATGGACATTACCTGGTACATCAGTTGTCCTCTCAGCTATAACTGACAGCAACTGATATATAACTGACAGCAACTGATATATTTCAGTTCTGACAAAATGTTGTCAGAACTGGAAAGGAACATTGTCAGAAGAAAATGGTGAGCTTCTGAGAGGAAATGATGGCAAGGTAACTATGTAATATTCATTTGAAATTACCTCATGTGTTTATTTTAAATAATTTTACTCAGTTCAGGTTTCCTTTAAGGAGGGAAGGTGTACTACCTTTTCCTCAGAACACAGGGGCTGGTTGATCAGTCAGTTGATAAACCATGTGCAGAGAATGGAAGACTCTGCTCAGCTGTTCCTGAGAAGCTTTTTAACCCCAAGTTTTCATATTTTCTAAACCATTAGAGCTGATTTGTAATTCAAGTTTGAATCAAAGCTCTACTGACGGAATGAGATTTATTTAAAGGACACCTGAACTGAGAGGGATATGTAGGCTAACATATATTTATTTCCTTATAAACAATGCAGATTGCCTGTCTGTCTTGCTGATCCTCTGCCTGTAATACTTTTAGCCATAGACCCGGAACAAGCATGCAGATCAGGTTTTTGAAGTCTGACTTCATTTGCCACATGCTTGTTTCAGGCGTGTGATTCAGAAACTACTGGTGCATAAATATTCAGCAGGATGCCAGGCAACTGGTATTGTTTAAAGGAAAAAATATGGCAGCCTCTATATGCCTCTAAGGTCATGTGTCCCTTTTAAACAAAAATGGTGGGGAAAAAACTGACCACTTCTTTGTTCTGTTATCATTACTTCATAGCAGAAAAGTACCGGTATGTAGCCCAGAGGTGATCTAACATCACTGTTCCCTATTGCAATCCATGGCATTCTCTACCACTGTTCCCCATCACAGCTCATGGCATTCCCCACCACTGTTCCCCATAGCAACCCATGGCATTCTCTACCACTGTTCCCCATCACAGCTCATGGCATTCTCCACCACTGTTCCCCATAGCAACCCATGGCATTCTCTACCACTGTTCCCCATTGCAACCCATGGAATTCTCTACCACTGTTCCCCATTGCAACCCATGGCATTCTCTACCACAGTTCCCCATTGTAACCCATGGCATTCTCTACCACTGTTCCCCATTGTAACCCATGGCATTCTCTACCACTGTTCCCCATAGCAACCCATGGCATTCTCTACCACTGTTCCCCATTGCAACCCATGGCATTCTCTACCACTGTTCCCCATTGCAACCCATGGCGTTCTCTACCACTGTTCCCCATTGCAACCCATGGCATTCTCTACCACTGTTCCCCATTGCAAACCATGGCATTCTCTACCACTGTTCCCCATTGCAACCCATAGCATTCTCTACCACTGTTCCCCATTGCAACCCATGGCATTCTCTACCACTGTTCCCCATTGCAACCCATGGCATTCTCTACCACTGTTCCCCATTGCAACCCATGGCATTCTCTACCACTGTTCCCATTGCAACCCATGGCATTCTCTACCACTGTTCCCATTGCAACCCATGGCATTCTCTACCACTGTTTCCCATTGCAACCCACGGCATTCTCTACCAGTGTTCCCCATTGCAAAACATGGCATTCTCTACCACTGTTCCCCATTGCAACCCATGGCATTCTCTACCACTGTTCCCCATTGCAACCCATGGCATTCTCTACCACTGTTCCCCATTGCAACCCATGGCATTCTCTACCACTGTTCCCATTGCAGCCCATGGCATTCTCTACCACTGTTCCCCATTGCAACCCATAGCATTCTCTACCACTGTTCCCCATTGCAACCCATGGCATTCTCTACCAGTGTTCCCTATTGCAACACATGGCATTCTCTACCACTGTTCCCCATTGCAACCCATGGCATTCTCTACCACTGTTCCCATTGCAACCCATGGCATTCTCTACCACTGTTCCCCATTGCAACCCATGGCATTCTCCACCACTGTTCCCCATTGCAACCCATGGCATTCTCTACCACTGTTCCCATTGCAGCCCATGGCATTCTCTACCACTGTTCCCCATTGCAACCCATAGCATTCTCTACCACTGTTCCCCATTGCAACCCATGGCATGCTCTACCAGTGTTCCCTATTGCAACACATGGCATTCTCTACCACTGTTCCCCATTGCACCCCATGGCATTCTCTACCACTGTTCCCATTGCAACCCATGGCATTCTCTACCACTGTTCCCCATTGCAACCCATGGCATTCTCCACCACTGTTCCCCATTGCAACCCATGGCATTCTCTACCACTGTTCCCCATTGCAAACCATGGCATTCTCTACCACTGTTCCCCATTGCAACCCATGGCATTCTCTACCACTGTTCCCCATTGCAACCCATGGCATTCTCTACCACTGTTCCCCATTGCAACCCATGGCATTCTCTACCACTGTTCCCATTGCAACCCATGGCATTCTCCACCACTGTTCCCCATTGCAGCCCATGGGGTTCTCCACCACTGTTCCCCATTGCAACCCATGGCATTCTCCACCACTGTTCCCCATTGCAACCCATGGCATTCTCCACCACTGTTCCCCATTGCAACCCATGGCATTCTCCACCACTGTTCCCCATTGCAACCCATGGCATTCTCCACCACTGTTCCCCATTGCAGCCCATGGCATTCTCTACCACTGTTCCCCATCACAATCCATGGCATTCTCCACCACTGTTCCCCATAGCAACCCATGGCGTTCTCTACCACTGTTCCCCATTGCAACCCATGGAATTCTCTACCACTGTTCCCCATTGCAACCCATGGCATTCTCCACCACTGTTCCCCATTGCAGCCCATGTCATTCTCTACCACTGTTCCCCATTGCAGCCCATGGTATTCTCTACCACTGTTCCCCATTGCAGCTCATGGCATTCTCCACCACTGTTCCCCATTGCAGCCCATGGCAATCTCCACCACTGTTCCCCATTGCAGCCCATGGCATTCTCTACCACTGTTCCCCATTGCAACCCATGGCATTCTCCACCACTGTTCCCCATTGCAGCCCATGTCATTCTCTACCACTGTTCCCCATTGCAGCCCATGGTATTCTCTACCACTGTTCCCCATTGCAGCTCATGGCATTCTCCACCACTGTTCCCCATTGCAACCCATGGCATTCTCTACCACTGTTCCCCATCACAATTCATGGCATTCTCCACCACTGTTCCCCATTGCAACCCATGGCATTCTCTACCACTGTTCCCCATTGCAACCCATGGTATTCTCTACCACTGTTCCCCATTGCAAACCATGGCATTCTCTACCACTGTTCCCCATTGCAGCCCATGGCATTCTCTACCACTGTTCCCCATCACAATTCATGGCATTCTCCACCACTGTTCCCCATTGCAGCCCATGGCATTCTCCACCACTGTTCCCCATTGCAGCCCATGGCATTCTCCACCACTGTTCCCCATTGCAACCCATGGCATTCTCCACCACTGTTCCCCATTGCAACCCATGGCATTCTCTACCACTGTTCCCCATTGCAAACCATGGCATTCTCCACCACTGTTCCCCATTGCAACCTATGGCATTCTCCACCACTGTTCCCCATTGCAACCCATGGCATTCTCTACCACTGTTCCCATTGCAACCCATGGCATTCTCTACCAGTATTCCCTATTGCAACCCATGGAATTCTCTACCACTGTTCGCCATTGCAAACCATGGCATTCTCCACCACTGTTCCCCATTGCAACCCATGGAATTCTCTACCACTGTTCCCCATTGCAAACCATGGCATTCTCTACCACAGTTCCCCAATACAACCCATGGGGTTCTCTGCTGTAAAGGTGATGAATGCTGTTTGGCACCCTATCATGCGGCGGTCAAGATGATCAATACTTTAGTTTGCAATAGAAATTGTATTGAAAGCTGACAAGATAAAAAGGCATACATTGCTTGGAGATGAATATCCAGCTTGGTATGTATCAACAAACATGAGAAAATTAATCAAAATAAGATAGCAAGGCAATGGCATGGTGCAATATAGAGAAGGTATAGGCCAAACAATCAAGAATGTGCATAAAATATAGTAATCAATGGTTAATTATCAATACAATAGGTTGTTAACATGAGAAAAACAAATCTCTACAAATGTTATCAAGGAATATACATTCAAACAGCGGAATCAGTCCGGAGTGCTGCCGAACTCGCCAACAGTGCACCCTGCAGAGCATCTAGCGATATGTGCGGGGGAGGGGCTATTGTTATGCTCCTAATTCCGGCCAAGATAAACTTTTTTTAACCTCTCAGGTACGTGGGTGTAGCTCTTTACCTTTGCACTCTCCATCCACGGCTACATCTGGGCGGCACTTTTGCTTATAAAAGGCATTACACATTCCATTCAAACATTTACATGTTCCATTAACACACTCAGCATCTGCAGGGCAGTGTGAATCCTCTTCACATTTATCTGTAAAAAAAAAAAAAAACGTAAAATGAGTGTTTGGAAGAATATGGGCCTCCCACGTATACCCAGATGTCAAAAGCCTACCACACACTATTCTTGTTGGCGTTTAGGGCCCATTTACACTTGTGCGTTTTCAGAGCGATTCCAGCTTTGCTGAAAATCGCTAGCTGTTTGAAAAATGTGTGCACAATGAAAGTGTATGGAAGTGTTCTCATCCAAGCGTTTAGCGATTTGCTGAAACGCAAACGCATTGCATGCAGCGTTTTCTGAGCGATTCTGAAGCAATTAGCGATTCAATAAAAGTATTTGAATTGAACTAGAAATCGCAAAACGCTAATCGCTGGAAAAACGCTCTCTATACAGTGAAAAATCGCTAGGAAAAAACGCCAGAAAAACACTCAGCGTTTTGCGTTAGCGTTTAGCAATTTCTAGTGTGAATAGGCCCTTACAGATTAGACATTAGATAAATGTGAATATTAATAAAACTAATCCTATCCTAACATTTGTATAGCGCTTTTCTCCTGTTGGACTCAAAGTGCTCAAGAGCTGCAGCCACTGGAAGGCGCTCAAGAGGCTACCCTGCAGTGTTAGGAGGTCTTGCCCAAGGACTTCTTACTGAATAGGTACTGATCCTAGCCAGGAACCCAGGATTCGAACCCTGGTCTCCCATGTCAAAGGCAGAGCCCTTAACTTACACCAATAAAATCTTCTAAAATCAATGTACTTTTTCTTCAAGTCTTAGTTATTTTATCGATCAAGCCTTCACTGGGAACAGTAATAAGTGAAAATGCCGATATTTTTTTTTTCATTCATTTTCACTGAATTAACCACTTCAGGACCACAGTCTTTTCGCCCCTTAAGGACCAGAGCCTTTTTCTCCATTCAGACCACTGCAGCTTTCACGGTTTATTGCTCGGTCATACAACCTACCACCTAAATGAATTTTACCTCCTTTTCTTGTCACTAATACAGCTTTCTTTTGCTGCTATTTGATTGCTGCTGCGAGTTTTAGTTTTTATTATATTCATCAAAAAATACATGAATTTTGGCAAAAAAAATGACTTTTTTAATTTGCTGTGCTGACATTTTTCAAATAAAGTAAAATTTCCTATACATTTGAGCGCGAAAGTTATTCTGCTACATGTCTTTGATAAAAAAAAAAAACCATTCAGTGTATATTTATTGGATTGGGTAAAAGTTATAGCGTTTACAAACTATGGTGCCAAAAGTGAATTTTCCCATTTTCAAGCATCTCTGACTGTTCTGCGCACCTGTCAGGTTTCATGAGGGGCTAAAATTCCAGGATAGTACAAATACCCCCCAAATGACCCCATTTTGGAAAGAAGACATCCCAAAGTATTCAGTGAGAGGCATGGTGAGTTCATAGAAGATTTTATTTTTTGTCACAAGTTAGCGGAAAATGACACTTTCTGACAAAAAAAAGAAAAAAAAAAAGTTTCCATTTCTTCTAACTTGCGACAAAAAAAAATGAAATCTGCCACGGACTCACTATGCTCCTCTCTGAATACCTTGAAGTGTCTACTTTCCAAAATGGGGTCATTTGTGGGGTGTGTTCACTGTCCTGGCATTTTGGGGGGTGCCTAATTGTAAGCACCCCTGTAAAGCCTAAAGATGCTCATTGGACTTTTGGCCCCTTAGCGCAGTTAGGCTGCAAAAAAGTGCCACACATGTGGTATTGCCGTACTCAGGAGAAGTAGTATAATGTGTTTTGGGGTGTATTTTTACACATACCCATGCTGGGTGGGAGAAATATCTCCGTAAATGACAATTGTTTTATTTTTTTTACACACAATTGTCTATTTATAGAGATATTTCTCCCACTCAGCATGGGTATGTGGAAAAATACACCCCAAAACACATTATACTACTTCTCCTGAGTACGGCGATACCACATGTGTGGCACTTTTTTGCACCCTAACTGCGCTAAGGGGCCCAAAGTTCAATGAGTACCTTTAGGATTTCACAGGTCATTTTGCGACATTTGGTTTCAAGACTACTCCTCACGGTTTAGGGCCCCTAAAATGCCAGGACAGTATAGGAACCCCACAAATTACCCCATTTTAGAAAGAAGACACCCCAAGGTATTCCATTAGGAGGATGGTGAGTTCATAGAAGATTTTTTTTTTTTGTCACAAGTTAGCGGAAATTGATTTTAATTGTTTTTTTTAACAAAGTGTCATTTTCCGCTAACTTGTGACAAAAAATAAAATCTTCTATGAACTCACCATACTCCTAACGGAATACCTTGGGGTGTCTTCTTTCTAAAATGGGGTCATTTGTGGGGTTCCTATACTGCCCTGGCATTTTAGGGGCCCTAATGCATCTATCTCACAATCTGAGGGGTGGGGGGTGATCAGGAGGGGGCAGTGGGCAGGGGGGGGGGATAAAAAAAAAATAGCGTTGACAGATAGTGACAGGGAGTGATTGATGGGTGATTAGGGGGGTGACTGGGTGCAAACAGTGGTCTGGGGGGTGGGCAGGGGGGGTCTGAGGGGTGCTGTGGGCGATCAGGGGGCAGGGGGGGGGGAAATCAGTGTGCTTGGGTGCAGACTAGGGTGGCTGCAGCCTGCCCTGGTGGTCCCTCGGACACTGGGACCACCAGGGCAGGAGGCAGCCAGTATAATAGGCTTTGTATACATTACAAAGCCTATTATACAATGTAAATGCGGCGATCCGGGTGGTAGTAACCCGCCGGCGCTTCCGAACGGCCGGCGGGTTACTACGAGCGGTGGGCGGAGCCAGTCCCCGGCGGCTGATCGCGTCACGAATGACGCGATCGCCGCATAGCCACTCCCGCAGCCGCCCCCGCCGATGGGCGTATTGCGGTCGTTTGGGCCCAGTCTTTGCCGCCGCCCATCGGCTGGGGGCGGTCGGCAAGTGGTTAATGTGAAATTCTACTTTTGAGCGAAAATGCCATCGAAAATAGTTTTGTAATAAGTTTGTGAATTTTCGCGATCAAATAAAAGATTGTTAGCATTTGTGAATTTTCACGCTAAAACAAATGATTTTCACATTTTTGTGGTAAACATTATGATTTTTTGCATTTCCACAAATTTTTGCCATATTGCAAAAATACAATGTATTTTTTAAAAAATTCGCGAAATTGGAAATTCCATTTTCGATGCAAAAATGATTTCAGCGAAAATTTGTGAGCAACACAGATTGGGAAGGCTTTCTTTTATTGATTTGGCATGGTTGGAGTGTGTGTGAGGGGTGGGGGAAGGGGATGGCTGGTAGGCAAGTGTGAACAACAGCAATGGTCACAGGCTCGCCAAATGGATTCACCAAACTTTTCATTGGGAACCTCCAAGTGACAAAGGGTTATCCATCAAACCCCCATCAAAATATACAATTCATAAGACAAAGATTTGGATTCAACCAAGCAAAGGGGTGCATTCCACCTCTTTTAAAGCTAATTTAGCTGCATGGGCAACTATAGCAATACTCTGGCACAATGTTTCAGTCCCCTGCCCTTTATCAAGTGCTCAGCCAGAAACAGAAGAGACTAAGCGACACCGAAAAATGGGTGTGGTCATGGACCAGAATGTGGGTGTGGTCACAGGTGGAGCCAAATTTATATGAACTTAGCAATGGTGGGACATTAGACTAGGACAGTGGTGGCGAACCTTTTGGAGGCGAAGTGCCCAAACTGCAACCCAAAAGTCACTTATCTATCGCAAAGTGCAAACACGCAGGGCCGGCCCGCTCATGAGGTGGGGTAAAACTTTTGCCTCAGGCGGCAAATTTCCAGGGGCGGCATCCGCCCGTCCGTGCGGGGAGCCGGCCGCCGAGCTGGAGGGGTAGCTGGCAGGACGGGGGTATTGGGCCTAGCGGCGGGGAGGGGGGGGTCGGACCCCCCCCCTCCCTCGCCTGGGTCCCCCGTCCTCCGCTCCCCTCCAGTCTTACATAGAAGCAGCTGCTATTTGTAAGAGGCACGGGCGGGGAGGACTCACCTCTTCCTCGATCCAGCGTGCGCTCCACTGACGTCACTTCCTGCAACGCTGCAGGAAGTGACGTCAGTGGAGCGCACGCTGGGAAGAGGTGAGTCCTCCCCGCCCGTGCGTCTTACAAATAGCGGCTGCTTCTATGTAAGGCTGGAGGGGAGCGGAGGACGGGGGACCCAGGCGAGGGAGGGGGGGGGGGTACGACCCCCTCCCCGCCGCTAGGCCCAATACCCCCGTCCTGCCAGCTACCCCTCCAGCTCGGTGGCCCCCCAGAGCCCCCCCCCCCCACCGGGTCTAGGGCCGGCCCTGCAAACACGGCAAATGGAAATAAATACAAACGTTTTAACTCATACATGAACATTATGGAAAATCCAAGTTGAAAATGAACTGTGAAGATAAACAATCTCATCCATCCTACTCCTGAAAAATTTATTCATTTTTTTAGAATCTCCCAGTTTTCATTTTCTGTTTTAAAAAGCTAAAAAAGTAGGTTTAATGCTATTGTCTCATATGATGATGATTCAGCTATTCCTATAGTCTCGCAGTTAGCAAACATGTGACTCCCAACAAGACAAAGTCAGCAATCATGAGGCCCTGTAACGATTGTGGAATTCTCTCCGTGATCAGCGCACAGGACGTGCGCTGACACTGCGGAAATCCTCCACAAGCGTATAATTTGAGGGAACTCAGCAAAAGGTGCAACGCACCTGTAGAGGGGAATTCCTGTCGGCAGATGGAGCTGTGGAGTGCAGAGGAACAGATCCTCTGCCCTGCCACAGACGCCAGACAGGAATTGTACGAAGGGAAGAAACGCAGGGCAAGATAGCCCTGAAAGAGAGAGAGCAAAGCGAGAGAGGGTATGTGTGTCCACCAATCTAGTCGCCACCCTGCGACGATGAACACACAACCATGAAGATCAGGTGAGAAGGCAATCACAAGAGATGACGATTGCTAACAGCGACACAAGACCGAATAAGCACAGATGAGGAATGTATGTATGTCCACCAATCTAGCCGCCAACCTGCAATGGTGGACACACAACAGAGGAAACCAAGTGAGAACGCAATCGCAAGAGAAGAGATTGCGAATGAGAATGAGCACAGGGACAGATTGTATGTGTGGGCACCAATCTAGTCGCCAACCCGCGACGGTGCACACACACAAGAGAGAGAGGCGATTGCCAGAGGTGACACAAGGCTAAAGCAAGACAGGGCACGAGAGTAGCAAAGGCACAGCAAATCATACAATGAGAAGATAAGGAAAATAACAAACGCTAACTAAATGCGAACACCGCACTCATTCGCAACAGCGAACGCGTTTACAGCGCGGTCTCCACGTGTTAAGCACAACAGAGACAAGCACGCCTAACTAACCACCGACAGACAAACACGAAACAGCGGACGCGAGCGCTTGCTTAACGTTTACCTCACCGAGCCTCCAGCAAGCGTTCGTATCAGACAAGACAGATACACGAAAACAGGAATAAGTGAGAGATACGATCCACTGCTCTTTCCGCCAGAGCGAGTACGATCCAAGTAAGGCAACAGAGCTAGCAGGATCCACTGCTCTTTCCGCCAGAGCAAGTGCGATCCAAGTATAGCAAGAGAGCTTAGCAGGATCCACTGCTCTTTCTGCCAGAGCGAGTGTGATCCAAGTATAGAAACAGAGTGAGCTGGATCCACTGCTCTTTCCGCCAGAGCAAGTGTGATCCAAGTACAGCAGGAGAGACAGATGAACAGAAGGGCCTACCAGTAACAACCGCTGCTCTGGTTAGCACCCCACAGACAGACAGAACAGGCAATACAAATAATACAATCCTGACTGCTCTAGCAAGGATGCCTAGTGCAGTCCCAAGAATTACTCTAAGCTAATCTTTAAACAATAAGCATGGCTGACACTCCAGGAGTGTTTCACAGGACAAACCCTTATGACCAGCGAAATACTGTGGAATCACATGGTATTTATAGAGCAAGCCTACAAAGGATGTGGCTAGGCAATTTGCATGACAAACGTATGCAAATTCCTCAGCAGCAGCAAGCTGCAAAACTGACAAAAGGTCTCTTTTCCAGAGACCTGCAGAATGGTGGTCAAAAAGTGGTCAAAAAGCTGCCTGCCTGCGCAGGCAGCTGAGCGGATCATTACAGGCCCCCAACAAGACAAATTCACAATCATGATGCCCCCAACAAGGGGGGCCTCATGATTAGTATTATTGATATAATACTAATTTTAACATTTTAAAATTAGTATTATAGCAATTTAAAGGATGGGAATAAAGTCAATCAAACACATTTTTAGTAGAAAAATATATATATTTACATAGAAAGAGGGACAAAGTCCTGAAAGAGGGACAAAAGATTAAGAAAGAGGCACAGAGGGACAGGGCTCCCAAAGAGGGACTGTCCCTCCAAAAGAGGGACAGTTGGGAGCTCTGCACGAGAGGGAGATCTGCGCGTGTAGGGAATAGCTCAATTATGGATGGGGGAGAGAGTAAGGGGGAGTCCCAAGGTGAGGGAAGGGGGGGGGAGACGTCCCCCCTTCTCCGCCGCTGTGCCTTCTGCTCTCCCTTCACTGCGCTGAGTCAGGTGGGGGGCTTACCAAGGGGCGCTGCCACTGATTCGGTCGGGGGGGGGGGAGCGGTCGGCCAGGGGGGGGGGGGGCAACAGGCGGCCAGGGGGGGTCAGGCGCCCCAATTTGCCTGTTGTGCGGACACTTGTGCCACAAGCCCATAGGTGGCGGAAAGTGGCCATGCGCATGTGTGCACGTACATGCGCACCCCCAGCGGCACTGCGGCTGCAGCCTAATCCTCTGCCCTGCAAAACAGATAATTTTAAAATGTCTTTTTTGTACTACAAAGTGCAAAAAATGGACATTTTAAATTGTCTGTTTTGCAGGAAAAGGTTAACAGGTCCCAGGAAGTCTCATGTCCAAGAACTTTTAGCGCTACGCTAAAGGTTCCTGGACATGAGACTTCCTGGGACCTGATATCCTTTTCCTGCAAAGCAGACATTTTAAAATGTCCATTTTTTGCACTTTGTAGTTCTTGTGTCCAGTTTGGACATAAGACTCATGCCCAGGAACCAAAAGTGGTTAAAGAGCTTTGTCACCCAGAAAGTCCAGTCACCTGATGGAGCCGGGTCAACTTACAGAACCCTATCACCTCACAGAGACCTATCAGCACACAGTACAGTACACTGAAACATGACAATGCCGTATCATCTCACGGGAACCCCATCACCTTACAAAGTCCTATCATCTTACAGGACTCTATCGTCTCACATAACTCTATCACCTTACAGAAACGTGTTACTTTAGGCAGGGGTGTCAAACTCAAATACACAATGGGCTAAATTGAAAACTGGACCAAGTCGCAGGCCAACCTCGATGTGTAGTGGCCACCTTTGTCTCATACAATCCCCTGGCATCTGCGTGCCCCCGTCTTTCCCCTATACAGTTCCCTGGTGTCTAGTGGCCCCCCTTCCTTTTACAGTTCCCTGGTTTTTGTGGGCCCTTTCCCTTCCTTACACAGGTTCCTGGTGTCTAGTGGCCCGTCCCCTATTCAGTGGCTTTATAGTTTCAGCACTTAGCCATATAGGCTTAGTGCTCAGGTGCTAACCGACCAAATATAATGCAAAGTGGGGAAGTTACTTGCAAGCCAAATTTAATGGCAATGCGGGTCACATATGGCCTGGGGGGTAGAGTTAGGCATGTATGCTCTAGGGCAGGGGTAGGGGTAGGGAACCTATGGCTCGGGAGCCAGATGTGGCTCTTTTGATGGCTACATCTGGCTCACATACAAATCAGTAGGAGTTGATTCACTGAGCTACACTGCTCAAGCAGCACAGCTTAGCGTGGCAGAGCAAGTAAAATTTTCAAAGTAGGCATGCTACTGTTGTAGAATGCACTACTAACTTACTCGCGCTAACCCAAAATTAATGGCTGCTCCAATTGTCCTACCCTGGACCCTGTCCGGTCCAGTGACTTTGTAGGACGAGATCCCCGCACTTTGAGTGGCAGCCTATTGGGCCAAAGTGCGGGGATCTCCTCCTACAAAGTGAATCAACCCCCAAGTCAGCTGGCTAATTATACAAGCTATTAGTGGGTATTTCTCCTGTCTGGCTCTTGTGGAAATTGCTGATGTTGCTGAAACCCAAGAGAAGCTGAAGAAGACGTGTCTGACACTTCCGCTGCCCAGTGGATCAACTGTATACACATCACCATGGCAACAGGGACGTGAGCCCTACTGTCCCAGTGTGAAACATATTGTATGGCTCCCACGGAATTACATTTAAAATATGTGGCGTTTATGTCTCAGCCAAAAAGGTTCCTGACCCCTGCTATAGGGTGAGTCTCATCACCTCACAATTCTCTGACACTTCATCGGAGGGCTATCACCCCATAGAACTGTATCATGTCACAGAACTCTGTCACCTGAGAGAGCCATACCACACAGAGCCCTGTCAACCCGCATAACCCTATCTTCCCACAGAGCTCTTTCATCTCAGAGATATTTCAAAATATTCAGCTCATAAAACTGTATTCCTGCAGATAGTTCTAACAACAGATCTCTACCAGCTGGCAGGAAATAATACCATCTGTAAATAGTACAAATGTAGTAACAGATTCTTACTTGTACAGAAGTAAAGGTTATTTTCCCTCCGAATTTTGACGAATCCACGACGGCATGAGCATAAAGAGATGCTTCCACGTTTGTCACAGAAATTCGGTTCTTGGAAGGAACAGAACAGTGCAGTGTTACTTTTTGGTAGTCCAATAATTTGGTTGGAATGCATTACAATATTATATTGCAGTATAGTCTAAAACTATACCATAAAATAGCTGAATCGTTTTATGCATATCTGCTGTCAGGGCATTACAGCACGAGCAGGGGACCTCGCATATGAAAAATGCCTGGAATTTTGAAGGTTTGTGAAGTCGGTAGAAAAATCATCCGACTCCGACATCTCAGTTTATAAAACCACCAACTCCGACTCCAACTCCAGGTACCCAAAATTGCACCTACTCCTCGACTCCGACTCCTTAGTCTAATTTTTACAAAGGCTATGGATTTGGTTCAAAAATCATCTGACTCCCGACTCCTCACTTTATTGAAACCTCCTCGACTCCACAGCCCTGGAAATTTGGGCGCTAGGATATAGCTGACAATGGCTTCAATTCACTAAGCTTATCTCCTGTCTTTATTAAACGTTTCTAGAGTTATCACCATGGTGATGAGGCATGTAGTATTCGGGAAACATTTTACCTCAGGTAAACCTAAAGTTAACTCTTCTGTCTTTAACCACCCTGGCGTTCTGATAAGATCGCCAGGGAGGCTGCGGGAGGGTTTTTTTTAAATTAAAAAAAAACTATTTCATGCAGCCAACTGAAAGTTGGCTGCATGAAAGCCCACTAGAGGGCGCTCCGGAGGCGTTCTTCCGATCGCCTCCGGCGCCCAGAATAAACAAGGAAGGCCGCAATGAGCGGCCTTCCTTGTTTTGCTTACACCGTCGCCATAGCGACGAGCGGAGTGACGTCATGGACGTCAGCCGACGTCCTGACGTCAGACGCCTCCGATCCAGCCCTTAGCGCTGGCCGGAACTTTTTGTTCCGGCTGCGCAGGGCTCAGGCGGCTGGGGGGACCCTCTTTCGCCGCTGCTCGCGGCGAATCGCCGCAGAGCGGCGGCGATCGGGCAGCACACGCGGCTGGCAAAGTGCCGGCTGCGTGTGCTGCTCTTTATTTGGCGCAAATCGGCCCAGCAGGGCCTGAGCGGCAGCCTCCGGCGGTGATGGACGAGCTGAGCTCGTCCATACCGCCCAGGTGGTTAAGTTAACTCTTCAATCCTTAAAGTAACTCCAGAATTCTAAAGTTAAAGACGGGCTGTTAATTAACCTCCTTGCCGGTTATCCCGAGCTCAGCTCGGGGTAACCTGCGCAGGAGGATTTCTCAGGCCCCGCTGAGCCTATTTGCATAATTTTTTTTTATTGAACACAACTAGCACTTTGCTAGCTGCGTGCATATTACGATCACCGCCGCTCGCCGCTACCCGCCGCGCCGCCCCCCCCTCCAGACCCCTTGCGCAGCCTGGCCAATCAGTGCCAGGCAGCGCTGAGGGGTGGATCGGGATCCCCTCTGACGTCCATGACGTCGGTGACGTCATCCCGCCCCGTTGCCATGGCGACCGGGGAAGCCCATCAGGAAATCCCATTCTGAACGGGATTTCCTGCTTACTCTGATCGCCGGAGGCGATCGGAGTGGGTGGGGGGATGCCGCTGCTCAGCGGCTATCATGTAGCGAGTGAGCCCTGGGCTTGCTACATGATTTGAAAAAAAAAAAAAAAGTGCTGCGCTGCCCCCTTGCCGACACAATTGGAACGGCAAGGGAGGAGGTAACTTAACTACAGAGGAGGTAACTTAAAGAGACTCCGTAACAAAAATTGCATCCTGTTTTTTATCATCCTACAAGTTCCAAAAGCTATTCTAATGTGTTCTGGCTTACTGCAGCACGTTCTACTATCACCATCTCTGTAATAAATCAACTTATCTCTCTCTTGTCAGACTTGTCAGCCTGTCTCTGGAAGGCTGCCAAGTTCTTCAGTGTTGTGGTTCTGTGATGCATCTCCCCCCTCCAGGCCCCTCTCTGCACACTGCCTGTGTGTTATTTAGATTAGGGCAGCTTCTCTCTTCTCTCTTATCTTTTACAAGCTGGATAAATCCTCCTCTGAGCTGGCTGGGCTTTCACATACTGAGGAATTACATACGGGCAGAGCTGTCTGCACTCTGCAGTAAGAAACAGCCTGACACTTCAGTGGAAGATAGCTGCAGGGGGAAAGAAACACACAAATGATCTCTTGAGATTAAAAAGGAAGGCTGTATACAGCCTGCTTGTGTATGAATGTATTTTCTATGTGTGGACATACTGTACATCAACCTACTTCCTGTTTTGGTGGCCATTTTGTTTGTTTATAAACAAACTTTTTAAAACTGTTTTTAACCACATTTAATGCGGCGAGGAGCGGCGAAATTGTGACAGAGGGTAATAGGAGATGTCCCCTAACGCACTGGTATGTTTACTTTTGTGCGATTTTAACAATACAGATTCTCTTTAAGGAATGGAGAGAGAAGATAACTCTCTCACTGTGTGGTGGTAAGTTTTCTCTTGCCTTGTTATCTCCAGCATGATCTTAGTGAATTGAGGCCATAGTTACATAGTTATTTGGGTTGAAAAAAGACATACGCGTCCATCGAGTTCAACCAGCAGACGACAATTACCAAAATGTATATACATATTTTAGAGCAGGGGTGCCCACACTTTTTCGGCTTGTGAGCTACTTTAAAAAATTAGCAAGTCAAAATGATCTACCTATGTACAATTTTAGGAGCACAATTGTATATACTGAACGGAAAATGTAGTGGGGTATCTACCACAAGTCCTTTGTGATCTACTGGTAGATCGCGATCTACCTAATGGGCACCCCAGTTTTAGAGTGTTAACTTTAGTTAGTAAAATATTGATAGACATAACTAGAGCTAAACCGAAGGGCCTTTTTACCCTTAATGCGTTGGTATGCGTTAGTGTGCGTTGGTACACGTTTTTCCATATCAGTGCATTGTGAAAAAGCTTTCAGTTAAAATGCATATAGTGGGAGCTGAGCCATAGGAAAACATGGACATTACTTTGAAAATCCGTTTTCTTTCAGTTATAACTTAGAACAACTGATTAAAGGGGCAGTTTATGGTTTTCCATTAATCACGTATCAGTTATTTAATAAGGAGAGCATACGTTTCTCCATAGACCTTGTGTTAAAAAAAAGTAGACGATACCACTAATTCCTCTTTTTTAAGACAGCTGAGCTGCGCCATCACCATGCTAAGCGCCAGACTTCACTGATAGTAGCAGACACTCCATCCAGGGGCGTAACTAGAAGTCCCCGGGCCCCCCTGCAAGAATTTGAGCGCCCCCCCCCACCCTGGGGCCCGCTCATGGCCGTTTTAGGGGGGCAAGAGGGGTCGCACCTTTAGGGGAGAGCTTGGTAGCACATCGGTGGGGAAGGGGGACAGTCCCCCCCCCTCCCTTACCTCGTGCTCTCCCCTCTGCGCTCCCCTCCTGCATCTATGTAAGTGTTAGCAGCGGTGGCGGCAGCAGCAGCTATAATTACCTCCATTCACCACCGGCGGTCACCGATCTGCAAGGGCTTCACATTACTTTCACAACAGGAAGCAATGTGAAGCCCTTGCAGAACGGCAACCTCCGTGGTGAATGGAGGTAATTATAGCTGCCGCCGATGCTGCTGATGCTTACATAGAGGCAGGAGGGGAGCGCAGAGGGGAGAGCCCAAGGTAAGGGAGGGGGGACTATCCCCCTCCCCACCGACGTGCTACCAAGCTCTCCCCTCATGCTGTGATCCCTCCTGCCCCCCCCAAAACGACCATGAGCAGGCCCCAGGGGGGGCCCGGGCCCCCCGCGGGGGCAGGGGCTGCTTCCCCTATTGTTACGCCAGTGACTCCAGCTGATTTATAACGGCTGGCTCACTCACTACAGAGAGCCCTGCTGTTCTTCCATGTAACTATCTAAGTAAATAGATAAAACAGGCTGCTAATTAGTTACTTACTTAGCAGCCTGTTTGTTTATTTACTTAGCTAGTTACATGTGAGAACAGCTCAGCTCTCTGTAGTGTGTGAGCCAGCCTTTATAAATCAGCTGGAGTGTCTGCTGCTACTATCAGTGAAGTCCATTGCTTAGCATTGTAATGACGCAGCTCAGCTGTCTTAAAAAGCAGAATTAGTGTTATCATCTACTTTTTAACACAAGGTTTATGGAGAAATGTATGCTCTCCATATTAAATAACTGATATGGGGTTCATGGAAAATAATCATTTTCACTAAAGTGCCCCTTTCAAGAAGAACTCCAGTGAAAATAATGTAATAAAAAAAGGGCTTCATTTTTACAATAATGATGTATAAATGATTTAGTCAGTGTTTGCCCATTTTAAAATCTTTTAAATCCCTGATTTACATTCTGACATTTATTACATGGTGACATTTTTACTGTTGGCAGATGATGTAGCTGCTGCATGCTTTTTTGGCAGTTGGAAAAAGCTGTAAACAGCTATTTCCCACAATGCAACAAGGTTCACAGACAGGAAACTGCCAGGAGTACGTACTCAGAGTTTCTTGTGGGAGGGGTTTCACCACAATTTCAGTCATACAGCGCCCCCTGATGGTCTGTTTATGAAAAGGAATAGATTTCTCATGTAAAAGGGGGTATCAGCTACTGATTGGGATAAAGTTCAATTCTTGGTCTGAGTTTCTCTTTAAGTGTAAAAGGGGCCTTACCCTACTCTCGCGCAGAACCATGCCCACCTCAAATGCCTAACCCTAATCCCCTTCCCCCATTCCTAACCTTAAAACCTCCCACCTTCTTCCATGCTTACCTAATCTCATGCCCCAGTAAAGTATCTGGTTTCTCACGTCCAAAAATTGCATAACAATGCATTAATGCAGAATAATTTGCATCTCACTGGCTATCCCTTGTTTTGTTTATGTACAGTGGCTTGCAAAATTATTCGGCCCCCTTGAAGTTTTCCACATTTTGTCACATTACTGCTACAAACATGAATCAATTTTATTGGAATTCCACATGAAAGACCAACACAAAGTGGTGTACACGTGAGAAGTGGATCAAAAATCATAGGTAGTTTAGATACATATTTCTTTTCTCCGCAGGACCTGTAATGCTATAAAAACAAATGCAGATCAAAATCTTTGTTGAGTCCCCCTGGGTATAGACTCCCTAGCTTATGTATCCACAATACCTCACGTTTTTTTTAAAGGAGAACTCTGTCCCCTCCCCATATCAGTTTTGGTATGTGGTCAATCACCATAAACTTGAGATCAGTGTCTCTGTGACCCTTAGTTTTCCAATGTCTAGCAACTGGTAAATCAGAGGTTTCTCCATAAATATATACAGTGGTTTGCAAAAGTATTCGGCCCCCTTGAAGTTTTCCACATTTTGTCACATTACTGCCACAAACATGAATACATTTTATTGGAATTCCACATGAAAGACCAATACAAAGTGGTATACACGTGAGAAGTGGAATGAAAATCATACAGGATTCCTAACATTTTTTTTTACAAATAAATAACTGCAAAGTGGGGTGTGCGTAATTATTCAGCCCACTTTGGTCTGAGTGCAGTCTGTTGCCCATAGACATTGCCTGATGAGTGCTAATGACTAAATAGATTGCACCTGTGTGTAATCTAATGTCAGTACAAATACAGCTGCTCTGACGGCCTCAGAGGTTGTCTAAGAGAATATTGGGAGCAACAACACCGTGAAGTCCAAAGAACACACAAGTCAGGTCAGGGATAAAGTTATTGAGACATTTAAAGCAGGCTTAGGCTACAAAAAGATTTCCAAAGCCTTGAACATCCCACGGAGCACTGCTCAAGCGATCATTCAGAAATGGAAGGCGTATGGCACAACTGTAAACCTACCAAGACAAGGCCATCCACCTAAACTCACAGGCCGAACAAGGAGAGCGCTAATCAGAAATGTAGTCAAGAGGCCCATGGTGACTCTGGACGAGCTGCAGAGATCTACCGCTCAGGTGGGGGAATCTGTCCATAGGACAACTATTAGTCGTGCACTGCACAAAACTGGCCTTTATGGAAGAGTGGCAAGAAGAAAGCCATTGTTAACAGAAAAGCATAAAAGGTCCCGTTTGCAGTTTGCCACAAGCCATGTGGAGGACACAGCAAACATGTGGAAGAAGGTGCTCTGGTCAGATGAGACCAAAATTGAACTTTTTGGCCAAAATGCAAAACGCTATGTGTGGCGGAAAACTAACACTGCACATCACTCTGAACACACCATCCCCACTGTCAAATATGGTGGTGGCAGCATCATGCTCTGGGAGTGCTTCTCTTCAGCATGGACAGGGAAGCTGGTCAGAGTTGATGGGAAGATGGATGGAACCAAATACAGGGCAATCTTGGAAGAAAACCTATTGGAGTCTGCAAAGGACTTGAGACTGGGGCGGAGGTTCACCTTCCAGCAGGACAGCAACTATAAACTTAAAGCCAGGGCAACAATGCAATGGTTTAAAAAATGTTTGGAATCATGTATGATTTTCGTTCCACTTCTCACGTGTTGCCCACCTTGTATGGGTCTTTCACGTGGAATTCCAATAAAATTCATTCATGTTTGTGGCAGTAATGTGACAAAATGTGGAAAACTTCAAAGGGGCCAAATAATTTTGCAAGCCACTGTAAATACTAAATATATAAAAATCGAAATTCAGAAAACCCCAAAATCTTCCAGAGGTAGGTACATTACCAACATCACACTCTCCTCCCGGGTATGTGATTGTCAGACGGTCTCTGGTATTGTAGTATCCGTTATCACAGCCACAGTAATATCCATGATTGGTTTTCACACAGGAGGAGTGGGTTGGGCAATCTTGTCCGGAGGGTGAACACTTGGGAAAATACAAGGCCTCATCAGGAAGGTACCGAGTTCCTACAATACGGAATATAACATATGTAAATGATGCATTACCAATCATATTATACGTAGTATCATCCAGATGGCAGCAGGAAAAAATTGCGCACAGCTCCACCGCTACATTATGGCACACCCATTCAAGTCTATGGTAAATTATGTTTTACCCACTTCAATGGTTACTTTATGGTACATGGCCATAACGTTATTTATCATTATGTCGTGGCCATTATGTAGATTTATAAAAACACAATGATGAAAAAAGTCCTTTAAAGAGAATCTGTATTGTTAAAATCGCACAAAAGTTAACATACCAGTGCGTTAGGGGACATCTCCTATTAACCTCTGTCACAATTTCGCCGCTCCCCGCCGCAATAAAAGTGGTTAACCACTTCACCACTGAGGGGTTTTACCCCCTGACCACCAGAGCAATTTTCACCTTTCAGCGCTCCTTCCATTCATTCATCTATAACTTTATTATTACTTATCCCAATGAAATGAACTATATCTTGTTTTTTTCGCCACCAATTAGGCTTTCTTTAGGTGGGACATTATGCAAAGAATTATTTTATTCTAAATGTGTTTTAATGGGGAAATAGGAAAAAATGTGGGAAAAAATTATTATTTTTCAGTTTTCGGCCATTATAGTTTTTAAATAAAGCATGCTACTGTAATTAAAACCCATGAAATGTATTAACCCATTTGTCCCGGTTATAAAACCATTTAAATTATGTCCCTATCACAATGTTTGGCGACAATATTTTATTTGGAAATAAAGGTGCATTTTTTTCAGTTTTGCATCCATCCCTAATTACAAGCCCATAGTTTATAAAGTAACAGTGTTGTACCCTCCTGATATAAATATTTAAAAAGTTCAGTCCCTAAGGTAACTATTTATGTTTTTTTTTTATTGTATTTTTTTTTTTTTTTTTTTATAATTACAAAAAAAAATAAAAAAATTGGGGAGTGTGGGAGGTAATGAGTTAATTTATTGTGTAAATGTAATGTTTGTATATGTAAAATGCTTTTAGGGTGTAGTTTACTATTTGGCCACAAGATGGCCACAGAGTGTTTGTTTACATGCGACCTGTAAGCGTCCGGAAGGACGCTTACAGGAAGCAGTAGGAGGCTGGGAGACGCACAATGATCTCGCTGTTTCTGAAAGAAGCAGCAGATGATTGCGGGGGCTAGATCAACGAACGGGAATGGATTTTCCCGTTCATTGATCTCCGGGCGAGCGGGCGGCGGCGTGCACGAGCGGCGGGTGCGCGCGCACGAGCGGCGGGAGCGCGGACAGCCGCAGTAGCGCGGAAGGTACGGATTTCTCCGTCCCTGGTTTTTTAGGAGGGAAAAAAGGGGCGGAGAAATTCGTACCGCTGGGGGTAAAGTGGTTAAAAACAGTTTTAAAAAGTTTGTTTGTAAACAAACAAAATGGCCACCAAAACAGGAAGTAGGTTGATGTACACATAGAAAATACATCCATACACAAGCAGGCTGTATACAGCCTTCCTTTTTAATCTCAAGAGATCATTTGTGTGTTTCTTTCCCCCTGCAGCTATCTTCCACTGAAGTGTCAGGCTGTTTCTTCCTGCAGAGTGCAGACAGCTCTGCCTGTATGTAATTCTTCAGTATGTGAAAGCCCAGCCAGCTCAGAGGAGGATTTATCCAGCTTGTAAAAGATAATAGAGCAGAGAGAAGCTGCACTAATCTAAATAACACACAGGCAGTGTGCAGAGAGGGGCCTGGAGGGGGGAGATGCATCACAGAACCACAACACTGAAGAACTTGGCAGCCTTTCAGACACAGGCCTGACAAGTCTGACAAGAGAGAGATAAGTTGATTTATTACAGAGATGGTGATAGTAGAACGTGCTGCAGTAAGCCAGAGCACATTAGAATAGATTTTGGAACTTGTAGGATGGAAGAAAACCGGATGAAATTTTTGTTACGGAGTCTCTTTAAGGCTACTTACACACCAGGACGTTACAGGTGCACGTTAGTGCAGCCTGTAACGCAGCCCACCGCACAGCACTACAAAGTCAATGAGGCCGTTCACACTGCCCACGTTGCGTTACACAGTAACGCTGCACGTTCGGGCAAAGTGCAGCGAATTGTGCGTTCTGAGCGGCTTAAGCCGCGTTAGACTGTTTGCACATGCTCAGTGGGGGGCGAGAGGAGGCGGGGAGATGCCCCTACAGTAGCGGCTACTTAATATGCACTGCACTGGCGGCTGCTGATTGGCCGGCGGGACCATGTGATGCGGAGTGTCTCACTCCGCATCACGAGGTCCCGCCGGCCAATCAGCGCCACTCTGGTAGACCTTATGCGGATAGAGCCGCCTAACGCGGCTCACTCTAACGTCCTCTGCCACCACCACCATACGTTACATTAGGTGCACGTTATGCGACCTTAACATAGCACGCAACGTCTTAGTGTGTAAGTAGCCTAATAGTCTTAATTAATCATGAGTACTTACCTGTTACCTTTCAAAAAAAGTTCCCGCGCCAATGTCCTCGGAAATGATCCCACGCCAATATCCTCTATCTTGCGGCCTTGATTTAAGATTTCCACTGGCCATCGCCACACACGACGCCCCTAGCCCCAGCTCTCAGCTATATTAGGTATAGCTGAGAACGCTGTCCTCCGATGCTCCACCGCCAGCTCCCACTGTCCTCCCTGCCCCCTGCACCTGTCACCCTCACCCATACTGGCACCTAGTGCACCCATGAAAAAATAGAAGCGAGATCAAGAAATCATTCATATTCGCCATGTAATTTGTTCATATTGTTTCGTATTGATCCACAATCAGTCTGTATGTAATCATCTTTATTGCTGGTAGACATGAGAAAAACCATACAACACCAACTGCCATTATCTATAAGCACTAGTGTTGGGCGAACATCTAGATGTTCGGGTTCGGGCCGAACAGGCCGAACATGGCCGCGATGTTCGGGTGTTCGACCCGAACTCCGAACATAATGGAAGTCAATGGGGACCCGAACTTTCGTGCTTTGTAAAGCCTCCTTACATGCTACATACCCCAAATTTACAGGGTATGTGCACCTTGGGAGTGGGTACAAGAGGAAAAAAAAATTAGCAAAAAGAGCTTATAGTTTTTGAGAAAATCGATTTTAAAGTTTCAAAGGGAAAACTGTCTTTTAAATGCGGGAAATGTCTTTTCTTTGCACAGGTAACATGCTTTTTGTCGGCATGCAGTCATAAATGTAATAAAGATAAGAGGTTCCAGGAAAAGGGACCGGTAACGCTAACCCAGCAGCAGCACACGTGATGGAACAGGAGGAGGGCGGCGCAGGAGGAGAAGGCCACACTTTGAGACACAACAACCCAGGCCTTGCATGAGGACAAGAAGCGTGCGGATAGCATGCATTTTGCCGCCATACAGTCATAAATGTATTACACATAAGAGTTTCCAGGAAAAGGGACCGGTAACGCTAACCCAGCAGCAGCACACGTGATGGAACAGGAGGAGGGCGGCGCAGGAGGAGAAGGCCACGCTTTGAGACACAACAACCCAGGCCTTGCATGAGGACAAGAAGCGTGCGGATAGCATGCTTTTTGTCGGCATGCAGTCATAAATGTAATACAGATGAGAGGTTCAATAAACAGGGACTGGAAACGCTAACCCAGCAGCAGCACACATGATGGAACAGGAGGAGGCGCAGGAGGAGAAGGCCACGCTTTGAGACACAACAACCCAGGCCTTGCATGAGGACAAGAAGCGTGCGGATAGCATGCATTTTGCCGCCATACAGTCATAAATGTAATACAGATGAGAGGTTCAATAAACAGGGATCGGTAACGCTAACCCAGCAGCAGCACACGTGATGGAACAGGAGGAGGGCGGCGCAGGAGGAGAAGGCCACGCTTTGAGACACAACAACCCAGGCCTTGCATGAGGACAAGAAGCGCGCGGATAGCATGCATTTTGCCGCCATACAGTCATAAATGTAATACAGATGAGAGGTTCAATAAACAGGGACCGGAAACGCTAACCCAGCAGCAGCACACGTGATGGAACAGGAGGAGGGCGGCGCAGGAGGAGAAGGCCACGCTTTGAGACACAACAACCCAGGCCTTGCATGAGGACAAGAAGCGTGCGGATAGCATGCTTTTTGTCGGCATGCAGTCATAAATGTAATACAGATGAGAGGTTCAATAAACAGGGACCGGTAACGCTAACCCAGCAGCAGCACACGTGATGGAACAGGAGGAGGCGCAGGAGGAGAAGGGCCACGCTTTGAGACACAACAACCCAGGCCTTGCATGAGGACAAGAAGCGTGCGGATAGCATGCATTTTGCCGCCATACAGTCATAAATGTAATACAGATGAGAGGTTCCAGGAAAAGGGACCGGTAACGCTAACCCAGCAGCAGCATACGTGATGGAACAGGAGGAGGCGCAGGAGGAGAAGGCCACGCTTTGAGACACAACAACCCAGGCCTTGCATGAGGACAAGAAGCGTGCGGATAGCATGCTTTTTGTCGGCATGCAGTCATAAATGTAATACAGATGAGAGGTTCAATAAACAGGGACCGGAAACGCTAACCCAGCAGCAGCACACGTGATGGAACAGGAGGAGGCGCAGGAGGAGAAGGCCACGCTTTGAGACACAACAACCCAGGCCTTGCATGAGGACAAGAAGCGTGCGGATAGCATGCATTTTGCCGCCATACAGTCATAAATGTAATACAGATGAGAGGTTCCAGGAAAAGGGACCGGTAACGCTAACCCAGCAGCAGCACACGTGATGGAACAGGAGGAGGCGCAGGAGGAGAAGGCCACACTTTGAGACACAACAACCCAGGCCTTGCATGAGGACAAGAAGCGTGCAGATAGCATGCTTTTTGTCGGGATGCAGTCATAAATGTAATACAGATGAGAGGTTCAATAAACAGGGACCGGAAACGCTAACCCATCACAGATGTTCATTGTTCATGTTACTTGGTTGGGGTCCGGTAGTGTTGCGTAGTCGTTTCCAATCCAGGATTGATTCATTTTAATTTGAGTCAGACGGTCTGCATTTTCTGTGGAGAGGCGGATACGCCGATCTGTGACGATGCCTCCGGCAGCACTGAAACAGCGTTCCGACATAACGCTGGCTGCCGGGCAAGCCAGCACCTCTATTGCGTACATTGCCAGTTCGTGCCAGGTGTCTAGCTTCGATACCCAATAGTTGAAGGGTGCAGATGGATTGTTCAACACAGCTACGCCATCTGACATGTAGTCCTTGACCATCTTCTCCAGGCGATCGGTGTTGGAGGTGGATCTGCACGCTTGCTGTTCTGTGGGCTGCTGCATGGGTGTCAGAAAATTTTCCCACTCCAAGGACACTGCCGATACCATTCCCTTTTGGGCACTAGCTGCGGCTTGTGTTGTTTGCTGCCCTCCTGGTCGTCCTGGGTTTGCGGAAGTCAGTCTGTCGGCGTACAACTGGCTAGAGGAGGGGGAGGATGTCAATCTCCTCTCTAAAGTCTCCACAAGGGCCTGCTGGTATTCTTCCATTTTGACCTGTCTGACTCTTTCTTCAAGCAGTTTTGGAACATTGTGTTTGTACCGTGGATCCAGAAGGGTATAAACCCAGTAATTGGTGTTGTCCAGAATGCGCACAATGCGTGGGTCGCGTTCAATGCAGTCTAGCATGAATTGAGCCATGTGTGCCAGAGTCCTGCCAGAATCCTCATCATCCTCTTATGAGTGTTGTGATAGTTGTTGTGATGCATCATAGTCTTCACCTTCTTCCTGGTCTGCTTCTGCTGACCATTCGCACTGAATTGTGGAAGTCCAACGTGCACCGCTCTGGCCCTCGTCAGTGGTGGCAGGAAATTCCTGCTCCAACTCCAGCTGTTCCTCCTCCTCTTCTTCGTCAAAGCTGCTGGGGCCAGCGTTTCCTGAGGCGGATGGCCTGATGTTGGTACCATCACGCTGATCGTTTTCTCCTTCAGATTCCCCCAGTTGCATCATGACAGCTGTTTCCTTGATTTTCAACATTGACTTCTTCAGTAAACACAGCAGTGGTATGGTAATGCTGACTGAAGCGTTGTCACTGCTCACAAGCAACGTGGATTGCTCAAAATTTTGGAGGACTTGGCAGAGGTCCAACATGTTGGCCCAATCGGATCCACAGAAGCTTGGCAGCTGTCCAGATGCGCCTCGGTACTGCGCCGTCATTTATTGGACCACTGCACTCTTCTGCTCGCAAAAGCGGGCTAGCATGTGCAGCGTAGAATTCCAGCGTGTAGGGACTTTACACAGCAAGCGATGGTGGGGGAGATTGAAGCGCTCCTGCATCTTGGCGAGTGCCCCCGAAGCAGTACTGGAATTTCTACAATGTTTGGCCACTCGTCGCACCTTCAACAGAAGATCGGCCACGCATGGGTATGTCCTCAGGAACCACTGAACTACTAGGTTCATCACGTGCGCCAGGCAAGGGATGTGTGTCAGCTTAGCCAACCTTAAAGCGCGAATGAGATTACTCCCATTATCACACACAACCATGCCCGGTTTCAGGTCCAGCGGTGCCAGCCACAAATCCGGGGTCATTTGCTGGCAATTTCCTCTTGCGCTCAAGCATCTCCGAGACAGACAACTGAACCGTAGGGCTGCACACTGAACGGCTGTTGGTTGTTGTGTTTGATGAAGACTGGGAGACCTCAAGAGCACTATTCCAGAAAGTGACAGTGTCAGCGTCGTCTGATGTTTGTGAATGTTGTGAACCACGCAATGGCTGGGCTACTGCTGCTGCTGAGGAGGGTCTGGTGGTGAGTCTGGTGACCCCAAAGGAGGCAGTGTTGCTGGTACCCTTTCCTGGCGCCCACAGAGTGGGATGTTTGGATACCATGTGGCGGGTCATGCTGGTGGTGGAGAGGTTGTTAATATTTTTCCCCCTGCTCAGGCGGGTCTTGCACACCTTGCAAATCACCATGGTACCATCCTCACTGCTGTCTTCAAAGAAAGGCCAGACTTTGGAGCACATGCCTTGCTGGCGATTTCTGTTTGCGCCTCTTTTGCGTCTCACTTGAACTTCCACGCTTTCGCGCCGCCTACCTTGTGGCACAAGGCGAACTCGTGCAGCAGTGGGTTCTTCAACAGACTCATCTGTGCTGCTACGACGGCGATGTTCTCCTTCACATACAAAATCTGTGTCTCTGTCAACATTGTCCATACCCTCCTCCTCTTCCATCTCCTCAAACTCGTCATATGTGATTGTGGGCCGCCGCCGTGGAGTAGAGCTCCCCAGAACAACCTCTGCGCAGCTCACTCCAACGTCGTCTTCCAGATCTTCTCGGCCGACCTCCTGCAATTGCAACCCCTTCTGCCCAACTTGCTCTGGGATTTGGGTTTCAAAGTCCTCGGACTCGCCTTGTATTTCAGTGCGCGGTGCATTTCCCACAGTCAATGTTTGTGAATCCGGGCACAACATTTCTGGCTGTTCCATTGACCTTTGAAAGGTGGAAGTTTGTTGGGCTGGGAAAAGCTCCTGCGAATACCCCATTGTGTCCTGAGGAAATTCTTCGGACTGGCTATTTGGCAGTTGTGTGCGTGGTGTCGCTGCCGGTTGTGTCAGCTTTGTGCCCACTGGCTCCTTGTAACTGGCTGAGGACTCGGACCTCGTGCGTGATGTGCTGGTGCTGCTTTACCCACTGCTGAACGCTTGAGAGCTCATCCAATTAATTATCTGGTCCTGTTCTTTTGGATTTGTGAGGGTTGATTTCCTGGACAACATGGGCGGTATTGAGTGGGTTTTCTTCGGTGCTCCACTGTGGCCTGTACGTGAACCGTCAGGGGAAACACCTCTTCCCTTGCCCCTCCCTCTTTCACAGGATTTCTTCTTCATTTCACTTATCCTTAAAGTACACGCTGACTGGCAGCAGTACAGTGGCAGTACAGAAATGCTACACAGTGGTGGTTGAGCGGTGTACTACTATTCCCAGCAGCGACACAGAGCACAATGCTATACAGTGGTGGTTGAGCGGTGTACTACTATTCCCAGCAGAGACACAGAGCACAATGGTATACAGTGGTGGTTGAGCGGTGTACTACTGTTCCCAGCAGACACACAGAGTGGCAGTAAACACAATGCTATATAGTGTGGGTGAGCGGTGTACTACTAATCCCAGCAGCGACACAGAGCACAATGCTATACAGGGTGAGCGGTGTACTACTGTTCCCAGCAGACACACAGAGTGGCAGTAAACACAATGCTATATAGTGTGGGTGAGCGGTGTACTACTATTACCAGCAGCGACACAGAGCACAATGCTATACAGGGTGAGCGGTGTACTACTGTTCCCAGCAGACACACAGAGTGGCAGTAAACACAATGCTATATAGTGTGGGTGAGCGGTGTACTACTGTTCCCAGCAGCGACACAGAGCACAATGCTATACAGTGGTGGGTGAGCGGTGTACTACTATTCCCAGCAGCAACACAGAGCACAATGCTATACAGGGTGAGCGGTGTACTACTGTTCCCAGCAGACACACAGAGTGGCAGTAAACACAATGCTATATAGTGTAGGTGAGCGGTGTACTACTATTCCCAGCAGCGACACAGAGCACAATGCTATACAGGGTGAGCAGTGTACTACTGTTCCCAGCAGACACACAGAGTGGCAGTAAACACAATGCTATATAGTGTGGGTGAGCGGTGTACTACTATTCCCAGCAGAGACACAGAGCACAATGCTATACAGTGGTGGTTGAGCGGTGTACTACTGTTCCCAGCAGAGAAACAGAGCACAATGCTATACAGTGGTGGTTGAGCGGTGTACTACTGTTCCCAGCAGACACACAGAGTGGCAGTAAACACAATGCTATATAGTGTGGGTGAGCGGTGTACTACTATTCCCAGCAGCGACACAGAGCACAATGCTATACAGGGTAAGCGGTGTACTACTGTTCCCAGCAGACACACAGAGTGGCAGTAAACACAATGCTATATAGTGTGGGTGTGAGCGGTGTACTGCTATTCCCAGCAGCGACACAGAGCACAATGCTATACAGGGTAAGCGGTGTACTACTGTTCCCAGCAGACACACAGAGCACAATGCTATATAGTGGTGGTTGAGCGGTGTACTACTGTTCCCAGCAGACACACAGAGCACAATGCTATACAGTGGTGGTTGAGCGGTGTACTACTGTTCCCAGCAGACACACAGAGTGGCAGTAAACACAATTCTATGTAGTGTGGGTGAGCGGTGTACTACTGTTCCCAGCAGCGACACAGAGCACAATGCTATATAGTGGTGGGTGAGCGGTGTACTACTATTCCCAGCAGCAACACAGAGCACAATGCTATACAGGGTGAGCGGTGTACTACTGTTCCCAGCAGACACACAGAGTGGCAGTAAACACAATGCTATATAGTGTGGGTGAGCGGTGTACTACTATTCCCAGCAGCGACACAGAGCACAATGCTATACAGGGTGAGCGGTGTACTACTGTTCCCAGCAGACACACAGAGTGGCAGTAAACACAATGCTATATAGTGTGGGTGAGCGGTGTACTACTATTCCCAGCAGAGACACAGAGCACAATGCTATACAGTGGTGGTTGAGCGGTGTACTACTGTTCCCAGCAGACACACAGAGTGGCAGTAAACACAATGCTATATAGTGTGGGTGAGCGGTGTACTACTATTCCCAGCAGCGACACAGAGCACAATGCTATACAGGGTAAGCGGTGTACTACTGTTCCCAGCAGACACACAGAGTGGCAGTAAACACAATGCTATATAGTGTGGGTGTGAGCGGTGTACTACTATTCCCAGCAGCGACACAGAGCACAATGCTATACAGGGTAAGCGGTGTACTACTGTTCCCAGCAGACACACAGAGCACAATGCTATACAGTGGTGGTTGAGCGGTGTACTACTGTTCCCAGCAGACACACAGAGCACAATGCTATACAGTGGTGGTTGAGAGGTGTACTACTGTTCCCAGCAGACACACAGAGTGGCAGTAAACACAATGCTATATAGTGTGGGTGAGCGGTGTACTACTATTCCCAGCAGCGACACAGAGCACAATGCTATACAGGGTGAGCAGTGTACTACTGTTCCCAGCAGACACACAGAGTGGCAGTAAACACAATGCTATATAGTGTGGGTGAGCGGTGTACTACTGTTCCCAGCAGCGACACAGAGCACAATGCTATACAGTGGTGGTTGAGCGGTGTACTACTGTTCCCAGCAGACACACAGAGCACAATGCTATACAGTGGTGGTTGAGCGGTGTACTACTGTTCCCAGCAGACACACAGAGTGGCAGTAAACACAATGCTATATAGTGTGGGTGAGCGGTGTACTACTATTCCCAGCAGCGACACAGAGCACAATGCTATACAGGGTGAGCAGTGTACTACTGTTCCCAGCAGACACACAGAGTGGCAGTAAACACAATGCTATATAGTGTGGGTGAGCGGTGTACTACTGTTCCCAGCAGCGACACAGAGCACAATGCTATACAGTGGTGGGTGAGCGGTGTACTACTATTCCCAGCAGCAACACAGAGCACAATGCTATACAGGGTGAGCGGTGTACTACTGTTTCCAGCAGACACACAGAGTGGCAGTAAACACAATGCTATATAGTGTGGGTGAGCGGTGTACTACTATTCCCAGCAGCGACACAGAGCACAATGCTATACAGGGTGAGTGGTGTACTACTGTTCCCAGCAGACACACAGAGTGGCAGTAAACACAATGCTATATAGTGTGGGTGAGTATTTATTTACCCGAACCACGTGACCCGTTCGGCCAATCAGAGCGCGTTCGGGTCCTAACCACGTGACCCGTTCGGCCAATCAGAGCGCGTTCGGGTCCGAACCACGTGACCCGTTCGGCCAATCACAGCGCTAGCCGAACGTTCGGGGAACGTTCGGCCATGCGCTCTTAGTTTGGCCACATGGCCGAACAGTTTGGCCGAACACCATCAGGTGTTCGGCCGAACTCGAACATCACCCGAACAGGGTGATGTTCTGCAGAACCCGAACAGTGGCGAACACTGTTCGCCCAACACTAATAAGCACGCCCACTAACAATGCAATAGGCTAAAAGGTTATTTTTGTATAAATATAAATATGCGTAGATGGAGATACCAGCTGCTTTGCAGTTGGAAATAGATGTTATTTCCCACAATGCAACAAAGCTTACAGACAGGAAACTGTCAAGACCAAGGTCCTGACATCACACTGTGAGAGAGGTTTCACCATAATATCAGCCATACAGAACCCCCTGATGATCTATTACAGAAAAGGTAAATATTTCTCATGGGAAAGGGGAATTAGCTTTTGATTGGGATTAAGTTTAATTCTTGGTTACAGTTCATCTTTAAAGGGAACCAAATAAATAAATAAAATATTGAGTTTTAGGCTGCTTTCACAGTGGGACGTTACAGGCGCACGGTAGTGCAGCCTGTAACGCAGCCCAACTCACAGCAATGCAAAATCAATGGGCTGTTCACAGTGCCCACGTTGCGTTACAGTGTAACGCTGCACGCTCAATGAAAGTGCAGCATGCTGTGCGTTATACGCGGTTTTAGCCGCGTTAGACTGTTTGCACATGCTCAGTAATGTTGGAGGAGGAGGGGAGAGTCCGCTATTGTGCATAGCCACATGGCCAAATAATATTCACTGCACTGCAGTGTTCACTTCCTGGAGCGGCAGCTTATTGGCTGGTGGGACCACGTGATGCGGAGTGTTCCGATCACGTGGTCTCCCCAGTCTTTTGACGCATGCGCCGTTTTCGTTCTATCACTATCGAACGAAAACGGCGCACCAAGAGCCGCAAAACGCGGCTCTATGTAGCGACCACCTTTAGCACCACCATGCATTGCGTTAGGGGAACATTATGCGACCTTAATGTCCCCTGCAATGCAACGTCCAAGTGTGAAAGAGCCCTCACTTACCTGGGGCCTCTACCAGCCCCCCGCAGCCATCCTGTGCCCTCGTAGTCACTCACAGCTCCTCCGGTCCCCTGCCGACAGCTTTTTGCTGACTCGGAGGGCCGCCACTCGTACCTTTGCATGCGTTCCTGCTTGTGCAGGAAGCTATGGCGGATGGCAACACGAATCTTTGTATGCGTTGCACCTGCAACGCGTATCTTTGTGTGCACCTGCAACGTGTACAAAGATACGTGTTGCCATCCACGATAGCGTCCTGCACCTGCGGAAAACGCATGCAAAGGTACGCATGGCGGCCCCCCGAGTCGGCAAAAACAAAACTAGCTGTCGGCGGGGGACCAGAGGAGCCGCCGCTACAGTGTGACCCTCACTGATAAGAAATTCCAACTATAAAACATTTTCCTAGCAGAAAATGACTTCTGAGAGCAAGAAAGAGATAAAAAGGACAATTTCTTATCAGTGAGGGTCACACTGTACTCACTTCCTGTCTGAGTCAGGACTGAGTCAGCCACTTACATATCCAACAAGGAGATAAGCGCTACACCTTGCCTGAGTACACAATTGTACTACTAAGTTGGAGCTGCCCCTTCGAAAAAAATCAAAACAATATGCAAACGAAGGTTGCGCATACACAACTGCTACTATGTGTGCTTAAAAGTTTATAAAAAGTTCATATAAAGCATAAGCATTCCGCCTGAGGCCTTCACTATACAGAGGCAGTCTTCAGAGGTGAGTCTATTGTTCTTTTCTAAGAAAAGAACAATAGACTCACCTCTGAAGTCAGCCACTTACATACCTGATATTTAACTCTTTCAGGCAGAGAAAGAAAAAAAGGAACACTGCATAAGTTATTTGTGTGCTAGGCACTGTACATACCCATGTCTCATCATGTCACATGTCACTTCGGGTATCCTTTAACTAATGCAGCCTAATTGGCTGAAGCAGACATTACTTACCTTCAGAGGGCTTTTCCCCCATCCCCATATGTATGGGCTCTGCCATTTTCTACTTCCAGAGCTGCAGGTGCCACAGTTTGAAACATAGCTCCCAACTGTCCCTCTTTCAGGACTTTGTCCCTCTTTTTATGTAAATATATATATTTCTCTACTGTGATTGACTCTAAACTTTATTCCCATCCTTTAAATTGATATATTACTAATTTAAATTTAAAATTAAAATGGTAATATGAAGGAAAAAGAACCAGGATAGAAAGCACCAGTGTGGTTTGAATTATAAAACAACATACTGTATTATTCTTATGAAATCTCACCTGTAGTGGTTGTGTGTGATGTGCGTTTCCGGCTGCTGCAATGCATGCCAGATGTAGTCCTTCATTGTGAGTACATCTCCTGGAATGGGTTCATTTTATATATTTTATCCTCTTAAGGAGAAGGTTGGGTTTATATCATTTATACATCGCTTATGATATCCCTTTCAATGCATTTATTCCAGGCTTAAACTGGTTGCAAGCATTTTCTGGACACATTACAGGTGAAACTCGAAAAACTAGAATATCGTGCAAAAGTTCATTTATTTCAGTAATTCAACTTAAAGGACAACTTTAGTGAGAAGAATATGGAGGCTGCCAAATTTATTTCCTTTTAAGCAATACTAGTTGCCTGGCAGCCCTGCTTGCCTATTGGCTGCAGTGGTGTCTGAATCACACCAGAAACAAGCATGAGGCTAATCTTGTCAGATCTGACAATGATGTCAGAAACACCTGATCTGCATGCTTGTTCAGTGTCTATGGGTAAAGGTATTAGAGGCAGAGGATCAGCAGGATAGCCAGGCAACTGATAATGCTTAAGGCTGGTTTCACACCAGGATGTTGCGTTTTAGGGGACGTTATGGTCGCATAACGTGCCCCTAACACAACGCCTGGTGCTCCCTGCTTTGGACGTCAGAGTGAGCCGCGTTGTGCAGCTCACTCTGGCGTCAGTGATGCCGTGATGCGCACTCTTGTGCGCATGCGGCATTACGTGGTCCCGCCCGGCTAATCACCGCACAGAGCGGCCGCTCCAGGAAGTAAACACTGCACATCACTGAGTGCAGTGAATATTAATTAGCCATGTGCCTGGCCGCTCTCCGCTCCTCCCCAACATTACAGCGCATGTCCAAGCAGTCTAACGCGGCTCTGCCGCTTACAAAGTACTGCATGCAGTACGTTATATTATGGCGTAGCGTTACTGTGTAACGCAACGTGGGCACTGTGAACAGCCCATTGATTTTTCATTGCTGTGCGGTGGGGTGCGTTACAGGCTGCTCTAACGTGCGCCTGTAACGTCCCACTGTGAAACCAGCCTAAAAGAACTTCAGGTTCTCTTTCAAAGGCGAAACTTTATGCATGTTACAATCAATTACTTAGCAGCTGAGAAAAAATGTGTATGTTTTTGGTAGTAAAAAATGAGTATAGTGTGCAGAAAACATTTTCATACATCTCAAGCATGCGCCCAGCCTAAGTGATGCTCGCCATAGTAACGCCCCACCTCTGTCGGTGTTGGTATTTTGTTACAAATAAAAAGCCTATCTTTATTGGATTGCAACCGGTACAGAGATAAGTGGATGTTTTATATGATAGAGGTCCTTCAACTTTAGTTGCCTGGCACATTGCTGGGGAGAGGGAAGCTTGTTATCTCTCCTCCCACATTCTTTCTCCTCACTGATTGGCTGAGGACAGTTCAGTGTGACAGGAGGCTGAGAAGGGAAATACAGCTCTGCAGAAGCTGCTGAAATAGGATCTATGCTGCGCTCACATGTTTACAAAGAAAGCTAGATATGACAGTGCAGTTTCTACTACAGAGCTCAGTGGGTAGGAGGTCTGTCAATGCATACGCCATTTCAGGCAGGAGAAAATAAAGAGTAAGGGAGGAAATGACATCAGGATTGGCTTCAGTCTGAGGCAGTAAAGGTGGAAAATGACTGAAACAGTTTTCTCTTTATTTACTATATAAAATTAAATGAAATCAAAACATGAACAGTACAGTACATACAGTATGTAAGTAGCAGGCCTGTTTCTAGGGGCCGTGCAGCCGCCCTGAGCTCTATTGGGAGGGGGACGCTGTAATGGAGGGGGGGCCGTAGCCGCGGGGAGGGCAGCCCGACCTCTCCCTCCCTTCCTCTCCCTCCCTTCCTCTCCCTGGGCAGCCCTCTGTGCTCCCCGCTCCGACTGCAGAGTGATTGCAGCAGGGAAGCACTGTAAATAGCTACTCACCTCCCTGGTTTCAATCGCCGATCAATCACTAGCCGCTGGTCTCCTCTCTGCATAGCCGGGTATACACACGCTGCTTCCTGTTTAGCAGAGTGTGTATACGCGTCTATACAGAGCAGGAGACCGGCGGCAAGTGAGTGATCGACGATTGAAACCAGGGAGGTGAGTTATTATTTACAGCGCTTCCCTGCTGCAATCACTCTGCATCTGAGGGGGGAGCACGGAGGGTGGCCCGGGGAGAGGGAGGAAGGGAGGGAGAGGTCGGGCTGCCCTCCCCACGGCTGCGGCTCCCCCCTCCATTATGGGGGGGGGACCTACCTACCTAACCTATACTGGGGGGCAGCTACCTAATCTGACCTATACTGGGGGGCAGCTAACTATCTAACCTATACTGGGGGGGCAGCTACCTAATCTAACCTATACTGGGGGGCAGCTACCTAATCTAACCTATACTGGGGAGCAGCTACCTATCTAACCTATACTGGGGGGCAGATACCTAATCTAACCTATACTGGGGGGCAGAAACCTAATCTAACCTATACTGGGGGGCAGCTACCTAATCTAACCTATGCTGGGGGCAACGATTCTGGCTACCTATATTAGAGGCACCCAGCTAGCTAGCCTGTACTGGGGGCACCTACCTATCTAACTTATACCGGGGGTGCCTGCCTATCTAACCTATACTGGGCGCAATTATACTGGATACCTATACTGGAGGCACCTACCTGGCTAACCTATACTGGGGGCAACTATACTGGGGCACCTATACCTCCCTACCTATACTGGGGGGACCTATAGCTGGCTACCTATACTGGGGTACCTATTCCTGGCTACCTATACTGGGGTACCTATTCCTGGCTACCTATACTGGGGTACCTATTCCTGGCTACCTATACTGGGGGGACCTATACTGAGTGCAACTAGACCTGGCTAACCTATACTGCGGGCACCTATACCTGGCTCTGTGTGGGCGGGCGGGGCGCAATTTTTACACCCTCTCCCTGGGTGCATTTTAGCCTAGAATCTGCACTGGTATGTAGAACAAGTATTTATCTACTTATATATGTGGTGTTGTTTTTTTATTTCCTGAGATAGTATGACTATCCCATTCCCTGCTGCTTTAAAGCAAATCTCCAGGAAATATAAACCATACATATAGGTGATCCTCATGTTGCTATGGCGCCATTTCTGAATAAATGCAGAAGAGTCTTTTATTAATGTAATTGGTCCGCCCTCTTCTTGCTACCTTTCCAATAACTGTGAGGGCTCATTCACACTTAAGGGTGTTTTTTGCCCTTTTTTTCAAGCGCAGGCGATTTAAAAAAAAACGCTTGTGCAATGATTCCCTATGAGAGAGTTCACATCTGAGCGGTTCGTTTCCGATCTGCTCAGCAAAGCGGTGCCTGTACCATTTTTGAGGCGATTTTTCCTCAATGGAAGGTATAGGAAAAATGGAAACACTCACAATATCGCTTTGTGTAGCGATTGCGTTCGCGTTTTTAAGAATAAATACATTGTATTTATTCTTTTCCGGGACAAAGAGTTCACTTCCTGACTTGCGTCAGGGAGTGAATTTAAAAACCGCTCTGGAAAAGCGCTTAGAAAAGCACTTTTAACAAAATCGCAGCACGCAGGCGAGCCCTGGGAGGCACTAAAAAAAAGCACACAAAAACGCAAAACGCTTGCGTTTTCGTTTTTAGATGTGAACAAGGCCTCAATGTTTTGTAAAGATGCTTGGAAATACCTTTATTATGCCATTGGCAGTGAATTGCTCACCTGACGTCATCTTTGAGGTTGGGGTAACTGGCGTGTGCTTTAATGCTGTGCTTGTCTCCACACGTGGTGTCGTTTGCACTGATGGCGTTGTGACGTTGCTCAGGTCTGTTGAAGACAGGATTTTAATATTAACCCAAGAATTTCAGTGGTCTGATCTTTGTAAGTGCATAGATTTGTACATTTTCATGCAATGAATTTTGTTTTGGCATGTTTTATGTACATTTTTTGCATGCATTACTTCGGAGGATTAAAAAGTATATTTGTCTCCCCCTGCTGGCCACCCGGCTTCTTTGGTAAGGTAAGATGAGAAATGGGACTCAGAAAAGGTGGTCGCCTGGCCCTGGACAGCTACCAGGTTCTTGGCCCCTGACTTAGTTGCCGTGTGGATGATTCGGCTCTGCATTGGGTGTCAGTATTTTTCTTCTGTAAAGCTGTATTAGGTGGTCATGGAACTATCATGCATGCAGTAATGTGAGGGGGGGGGGGGGGGTAATGGGGGTTGCACTGGGGCCTATGGCTCTGCAGCTACACCACTTTGTTATTCAGTCGCTATTCGGTCATGTCTTACAGATGAGCGCTGTTAAAACAACAAGATTTGGGCACAGCCGGCGCCCCCATAGGCCGTAATAGGAATTACGGCTATAGCGGCACTTAGTGAGTAATTTGGGCGCCATCAAAAGACGGAGCACAGATTACTAGAAAAACACTGTAATTCAGCCGCCAGCAATAGCTGGAAGCTGAATTACACCTTAACCCCACTATTCATAGCGGCCAGGAGGGGGAATAGTAATTAGCACTGCCGGGACTTGTGCAGGAGCAGGGTGATCCATTTATCGGCTTTACCCTGTGCCCAAATCTCCTGGTGGCTATTTTATAGGTATGCCTTACAGAACTGTATCATGTCACAGAACTCTGTCACCCCAGAGGGCCTTACTGTTCTTTGATGGTATTCAATTCATAAAACTGTATTCATGCAGGAAGTTCTATCAATTCACAGATCTCTACCAGCTGGCAGGGCATTATATTATCTGTGAATAGTACCAATGTAAGTAACAGATCCTTACTTCTACAGAAGTAAAGATAATTGTTCTTCTGAAACTTCCGAATCAAGGTGAGTCCTGGACGGCATGAACATACAGAGATGCTTCCACTTTTGTTACAGAAATCTGGTTCTTGGAAAGAACAGAACAGGTCAGTGTTAAGTTTTGATGCTCCAATAATTTGGTTAGGAAGCATTACAGCATCACTGTATATTGCAGTATAAATGTATTCCATAAAATAGCTGAATCTACAAAAAGGGAAAAATCAGCGCATCACCAGGCGAATGGGTACCTACAGAGATGCGATGAGCCCCCCTAGAGACAAAAAACACACCTTGAATCCAAAACAGAAGCTCTGCATATGTACTAGTTGCAAACATATGAATGGGAGAAGCTGGCTGTAGAATATACTTACATTTATGTACACCGCAGAGAAAGGCAGCGCTTCTTAGGACAAACTACATCCAAATGACTACCCGCATAAGTGTGTAGAGCCTACTTATAGGCAACAAGCACACCTTGCATTCATTCCATTATTGGAAGATGTTAGTTACCCAAATAGTTTGCAAGCAAATTACTAATTACTTGACCCTCCCACCACGATGAGGTCACTCTCTACAAGAGGGGCCCTAACCTCTACTTAGTAAGTAAGTTTCCCAAACTTTGCCGGGTGATGGCGCCCTTGATGACTCACCCAACACTGTGAAGCAGGGATCACAGCAAAACCGCTTAGTAGGGCAGACAAAACACAAAAGACAGAGTAAGTGGATGGACGGCAAGGACAGGGATGGACGTTGAGGCTCCCCTGGAATGTGTGCTTGCGGCGCACCAGGGTGCAGAGCTTGAGAAGCGCTGACATAGCTTGAGAAGCACTGAGTCATATGAGAAGCACTGACATAGCTTGAGAAGCACTGAGTAATATAAATTCATATCAACACAGCACACCCAACCGCAGGGGGGCCCAGAGCTGCCTGCAAGGTGCCCCAACTACTACATCAATCCCTCTGATAAAGAGGTCCATTCTCTAGATCAGGTATTTTTGTGGCTCACTTGTCATGGGTGTGAAGATTACAATGTCCACACTTGTTTCATGACGCTTGTAAGATGGGCCCCTGGCTGTGAGGGTCACCGGGGGGAGGCAAGGGAAAGGGTGTGAACATTGAGGGGCCCATCAAAGTTTTGCTTGGGGGTTCCCGTGATCTGTACTTACACCCCTGGCCTGATGCACTAACCAATTGTAATATGGCTGTGCGGCAATATTACTGGTACTACCATCAGCAGTGAAGCTCTGGCGCAGGGGTCAGGAACATTTTTGGCAAAGAGAGCCATAAAAGCCACATATTTTTTTAAGAGAGGGCTCACGTCCCTGTTGCCATGGTTATGTGTATACAGTTGATCCTCCAGGCAGCGGAAGTGTCAGACACGTCTACAGCAACATCAGCAATCTCCCTGAGAGCCAGACAGGAGAAATACCAACTAACAGCTTGTACAATTAGCTAGCTCACTTGGAGGTTGATTCACTTTGTAGGATGAGATCCCTGCACTTTGGCCCAATAGGCTGCCTGTCAAGTGACAGGCAACCTATTGGGCCAATCAAAGTGCAGGGATCTCATCCTACAAAGTCACTGGCCCTGACAGGGTCCAGGGTGGGACAAATGGAACGGCCATTAGTTTTGAGGGGAGCGTGAGTAGGTTAGTGGTGCAGGTTACAGCAGTAGCGTGCACTACTTTTAAAACTTTACTTGCGGTGTCACACTAAGCTGCGCTGCTTGAGCAGTATAGCTTAGTGAATCAACCCCTAACTGTGAGCCAGATGTAGCCATCAAAAGAGCCACATCTGGCTCCCGAGCCATAGGTTCCCTACCCCTGCTCTGGAGGGTCAAGAGGCTTCCCACTTCTTAGGTAGGTTATCTCATTTTTTTTTTTTTTCTTTTTAATTTGCCTTGGGTACACTTTAAATTAGACCTGAACTCAGAACTCTGCTCTAAAAGATACAGAGCAGCATAAATGACCTTTAAACAAAAACAAACAAACATGTATTTGTTATAGCTGATACAGACTAACCAGCGAGCTCATGGTGACCCAGAACTCATTGGAGTGTGTGAGGGGCTACACTGGTCCTAAAAGCCTACTTACTAAAATGCTATGGAAAACAAACGTTTGCTTTCTTAAAACAGACATAATTTGCGATAATTCAGGTTGGAGTGAGCTCCAAGATGACTCCCAGTGTGTCACTGCTGAATATATGCAAATTAATTCTCTACGTTTTCCTTCTGTCCTGTGCAAGAGTTCAGGTCCACTTTAAAGCGTACCTAAGGAAAAAAATAATGAATACTTACCTCAGTAATGGGAAGCTTCTACATAGTCCATTGGCTTCCCAGATACTCACGCAACCCGCTTTTCCAGCACAGGGTCCCTCTAAACGTATTCGACTAGGTCTTCTTGAATAGGTGCCTTCTGGGTACACTGCCGCCATGTTTGAAGGCATCTAAACTGGGCATGTGCAAGTAATGTTTGCACATGCCCAGTAGAAAGCTGCTCTTGCACACCGTTTTTCCTCCACACACAAGCTCTTCATTCTACTAGGCTTGCACAGTCTGGTTGCACTCATGCATTGGCATATATTTTAATATCAAAGTCTAGCAGCCCAGGGCACAGTGACAGGGAAACAAAGGGGAATGACAGAGATTTTTTATTTACTTACAATACATTTCCTTTATTGAGTCATTGGCAGTGAATTGCTCACCTGACGTTGTCATCTGTGATGTTTCTGCATCTGGTTTGTGCTGTAATGCTGTGCTTGTCTCCACATGTGGTGTAGTTTGCACTGATGGTGTTGTGGTATTCTGTTCTGTTGAAGACGGTGACGGTGTTTTAATATAAGCACAAGAATTTCAATGGTCCATTTTTTTAAGTGCTTATTTTTGCATTTTCATGTATTGCACTTTTTTTTATAGGTTATATGTACATTTTTGCATGCATTTCTGTGAATTAAAAAAATGGGGCTTGTTTTTTCTGCATGCCTGCACATTCAGCACCACTCTGCTGGGCAGAAAGTACATAACTGGCATTACTGTTGGTCTGCGCATGCCTGGAGTGTCCAGCAGCCAGCTCGGGAAGGGATTTGCCGAGGGAGGGGGGGGGGCTAGGCTAATTATTCACCTGTGTAACTGGAGCCAGTTCTGTGTGATCAGTAGCTGGATGACGGCAGCATAAGGTGCCTGAACTGGCTCTCATGTGGTCACAGGGCTTGTGAGGGCTATTGTTATGCTCCTAATTTAGGTCAAACATAAACATTTTTAACATCTTGGGTATGTGAAGAGCAGGATCATCCACCAGGCAACCTAAGCAGATGCTTGGGGCCTAGTTAGTGTCAAGGGGCCCACCTGCCGCCATTTTTTACCTCTCTCCATTTCAGCTTACCAAAAGGATCACATGGGGAACCCAAATCTACTACCTTGCCTAAGGCCCCATTACATTGTAATCCATCTCTGGTAATGTGGGTGTAATTTTTTACCTATGCATTCTCCATCGATGGTCACATTTGTGTAGCACTGCTGCTTATAGAGGGAATTACACCATCCAGTCAGACATTTACATGGTCCATTTACACACTCAGCATTTGCAGGGCAGTGTGAATTCTCTGCACATTTATCTGCAACAACAGAAACAACATCTCGTAAAATAAGTGTTTGGAAGAACTTGGGCCTCCCACGTACAGCCAGATATCAGTAAAGAATGTGGGAACTTTCCTGAGCACAACCCTATCCCACTTACAGTATAAGACATACGCATAAACAGAAGATTGGGATACAATACAGCGGCTTTAGTCTTCCACTACCCTGCATCCAGGGCAAGATTTACGATAAGGCACTGTAGGCGCATGCTTACAGGCGTGTTATTTGGCAGAGGCGGCTCCATAAAACTAGTTCCAATTATTCTGCAGCATCAGTTATTACTGGACATAGCAGGAAGGGGGTATGGCTGGAAGCCAGGCGTGATCTTTAGTTTTGCAGCTTTGTGTTGTATTGAGAAGCACAAAGCTAGTGATGCCACTTTGATTGATATTAGATCAGACTCCTGCTACAATTATCAAGTAGTACAGTGTAACAGACCCTTTTTACAGTATTCAATTGTAAGTGGACTTAAACCACTTCCCCTCCCCCGGGATGAGTAACTATGTCCCTGCAAAATCCCTTATCTCCTTGCAGGGATGTAGTTACTACGTCCCATCCCACTCGCCCCCTGCTCACGCTCCCGCGCACTCCTGCGCTCGTTTCTGCTGCCGATCGTTGGCCAAGAGATCGATGAATAGGAACACAGTTCCCATTCATTGATCTAAGTCCCCATGTGAATGACCGCGGCCGTCTATTAGACCCCGTCGTCATTCACAAAAGCTGATACTTACATGTCCATGCATAACTTCCTCTTAGCGTAGTAATATTACGCATAGGGAAGGTATGAGCAAGGACATCTTGTGGCCAAATAGTAAAATCACATCTAAAACCTTTTTTTTTTTTTTTTTAAATTAACCATTTCTGCCGCTGGGACGTGAGACTCACATCCGCAGCGGCAACTGCTACAGCCGCAGGGACACAATAGTCATGTCCCTGCAGCTTGGTGGGCTGTGTGGGCGATCTTGCGGGTGATCGCTATTTTGCCAGCAACATAGGAGATTAGCTGCAGGGGACAAAAGTACCGCGGGAATAGCGGTCCATGGGTTGCGAGCGGAGCTGCGTCGTGGAACATGTCGCCGGGAAGGAACTGGAGGAAGCCACTGGTAAGTAGATGGGGGGGCCTTAAAGCCTGATGATTCCTTTAAATAGAGCCGCTGCGCTTCCTCCCACTTGCTTTACCGCCACCGATTGTTACATTTATGAATGAGAACAAAGTTCCCATTCATTAATCTCCCCTCTAGGCCACCGTGATTGCAAGCATCTATTGATGCCTGCGTCACTTCCCTAGTTTCAATGTGGCAACACATTACTTCCCGTACTTATTTTACGTGAATAGGAAATGCTCAATGGGGACATCTTGTGGCCAAATAGTAAAATTACACCTACTGTGTTTAGGGAATAAAAATTGTTTAATATGTATGTCAAGATGGCATATTATTATTAATGTATGAGCTAACAATTAGTGATGGATGTAAAACTGAAAAAATGCACCTTTATTTCCAAATAAAATATTGTCACCATACATTATACTAGGGATATCATTTTAACGTTGCAATAACTGGGACAAATGGGCAAATAAAATGTGTGGATTTTAATTACGGTAGCATGTATTATTTTAAAACTATAATGGTCGAAACCTGAGAAATAATGATTTTGTTTCTTATTATTCCCGTTAAAATGCATTTACAGTAAAATAATTCTTAACATAATGTATCACCCAAAGAAAGCCTAATTGGTGGCGGAAAAAACAAGGTATAGATGATTTTGTTGTGATAAGTAGTGATAAAGTTATTGGGGAATGAAAGGGAGGAGCGCTAAAATGTGAAAATTCCTCTCATCCATAAGGTGAAAAATACCCGCAGGATGAAATAATTAAAGAGACACCGAAGCGAAAAAAAAATATGATATAGTGAATTGGTTGTGTACTATGAATAATTACTAGAAGATAAGCAGCAAAGAAAATATTCTCATATTTTTATTTTCCGGTATACAGTGTTTTTTCTAACATTGCATCATTCTATAATATGTGCAGATTACACAACACTCAGCATTAAAACTGATTCTTTCAGAGCAGTCTGTGAACTAATGACCTCTCCTCTGGCAGAGAAAAAGTAAATAGTTAAATAACAGTTGAGATAATAAAGGGGCCCATACACCTAACGAATTTCCCGCCGATAAGACCCACAGTAAGACCAAGACGGCGCCCCTGCAGGTCGCCTCGGTCACATGGCTCCTGTAACTATGTAGCTTTTTTTCATAGTTCCAGCTCTTTTAGACTGTTTTTTGTTTTGTGCCTCAGTTGCTGTAGTTAGTTTAGTTAATGTTAGTTAGTTTTTTGTTAGTTTTTAGTTCTGTAGTTAGGGCAGCAGTCTCTGTCTGCTACTCACCTGATGCCTGCACGCTGTTCATCACACCATGGGGTCCCACGCCGCCCTCAGCTCCACTCGACTGTTGCCACCGCTCCGATCTCCACCTCGCGGTCTGCGGACGTCTGCTCCTGCCGCATGCGCCGGCCACAACGGAAACATCCCGACTCCTGACCACCGCTGCAACTCCTGCCTCCGACTACTCACCCGGCGCTAGTACAACACGTGGTCCCTCGCCGGCCCTCTGTGTTGGGTCCCCGGGTGATGCCGCTGCAACTCCTGCCTCCCACGCTACTCACCTAACGCCCTCAGAATCATCACGTCTCCTGACCACCGCCGCAACTCCTGCCTCCGGCTGCTCACCCGGCACTGTTACACCACGTGGTCCCTCGCCGGCCCTCTGCTTTGGGTCCCCGGATGCCGCCGCTGCAATTCCTGCCTCCCACGCTGCTCCGGCTGCTCACCATGACACCCTCACTCCACGTGGCCCAGCCTTGGGTCCCCGGTATCGCCACTGCACTGCAACGCCGGGCCCGGCCCGGCCTGTCTCCTCCTCTGATTCCACTACTGCACTGCAGCCAGGGCCTCCGGTGGCAGCACCCTGCAACACCTCACTGGTAACAGAGGACTCCGCTCTACAGACTCCAGCCTCTAGGACCTGTGGCCCCTGGGACCACACACACACCTCCAGCAGATGCAGATCCTCCGGCCTGTGGCTGCCCGTGTTATCACTCCAATGGTGAGTCCCACTGCTGGTATCCCCACTCACTACTGGGCCTGAGACCCACTATACTGCATTGTCCTTGCTCAGCCTGCTGCCTGCTCCATACCGTTCCAATGGTGAGTCCCACTGCTGGTATCCCCTCTCTCTACTGGGCCTGAGACCCACTATACTACACTGTCCCTGCTCAGCCTGCTGCCTGCTCCATACTATCTACCTGTGCCTCATACTGTGCTGTGCTGCCTGCTCCTTACAACCTACTGCTGTGCTGTGCTGTCTGCCATACCTACCCTCTGTGCTGTGCCTTACGCTGTGCTGCCTGCTCCATACCATCTACCCTGGCCATATGCTGCGCTGTGCTACCTGCTCCACACCATCTACATACCACCAACCTGGGCCACATACTGTGCTGTGCTGCTGTCTACTGTGCCATCATATGTTGTGCCGTGCTGCCTGCCATACCATCCCTCTGTGCTGTGCTGCCTATCCCTCTCAATCTACTTGTGCCTCATACTGAGCTGTGCGGCCTGCCCCATACCATCTACCCTGGCTTGATACGGTGCTACGTGTGCTACCTGCCCCTTGCCATCTACTTGGGCCACAGGCTGTGCTGCACTGACTGCTCCACACCACCTACCTGGGCCACTTACTGCGCTGAGCTGCCTGCCCCATACCATCTTCTGTGCCCGCTCCATATCATCTACGTGCGCCTGTACTGCACTGTGCGGTCGGCCCCATTCCATATTACCTACCTGGTCTACACACTGTGCGGTGCGGCCTGCCCCATACCATCTACTGTGCCATATACGGTGCCGGGCTACATACGGTGCCAGCTGCCCGTTCCATACCATCCTTGGGCAACATACTGTGCTTCCCGCTCCATACCACCTATCTGTGCCTCCTACCATCCACCTGGGCCATACACTGCGCTGCCTGCTCAATATCACCTACTTTTGCTCCATACGGCGCTGTGCCGTCTGCTTCACAACACCACCTGGTCCATATACTGTGCTGCCTGCTCCCTACAATCTGCTGAGCCACCCGTACCTACTGTGGTACTTGCGGTACTTTGGGCCATGGGCTCTGAACGGTCACAAAACACTGCCACTCTATCCAGAGAGGCCCTCCTCAAATGGGAACCCCCTGACAGCCCCAAGTCTCCACCGAGCTCCCCCCTGTGGGATGCTGTCACCGCCCATATCAATTACCTCATCTCCAAGCAAGCACCTAACAAACGCTGTCACAGAGGTAGGAGGGCTGGGGCCAAGGTCCGGCTCAAAAGAAAAGGGCTACGCACTCCCATCCCTGCCATCCTACTTGCAAATGTCTGCTCACTCCCCAACAAACTGGACGAGCTGCTCCTCCTACTCGGTAGCAAACCCCAGATCAGCAAGAATACCCCTGTTCTCTGTTTCACTGAGACCTGGCTGTGCGACAACATCCCCGACCACTCTCTATATGTACCAGGCTACAACCTCCTAAGATCAGACTGCGACGTAGCCCTCTCTGGGAAAATGAGGGGTGGGGGTATCTGCTTTTACATCAACACCTCCTGGTGCTCCACCATCACCACTCTTAACAAGACCTGCACCCCAGATGTCGAGTTTCTGGTCATAAACTGCAGGCCTAAATACTCCCCCAGGGAGTTCTCTACCCTTGTCTTCGTTGAGGTCTACATCCCTCCCGACGCATGCTCCAAGACTGCACTGCAAGCCCTCAGTGACTGCATCTCGCGGTGGGAAACATCCCTCCCTGAGGCTCTGTTCATCATCCTGGGCGACTTTAACAAGTCGAACCTACGACACAAGTTGCCCCGCTACAAGCAGCACATAACCTGCCCTACCAGGAACTGTAACACCCTGGACCACTGCTACACGGTCCACAAGAACGCATACAAGGCCATTAACCCCCTTGCCGGTCTAATTCCCGCCGGCACTTTTTTTTAATTTTTTAATTTTTTTAATCATGTAGCGAACCCATAGCTCACTACATGATAGCCGCTCAGCAGCGGCATCCCCCTTCGGCGATCAGAGTAAGCAGGAAATCCCTTTCAGAACGGGATTTCCTGCTGGGCTTCCCCGGTCGCCATGGCGACGGGGCGGGATGATGTCACCGACGTCATGGACGTCGGGACGTCAGAGGGAATCCCGATCCACCCCTCAGCGCTGCCTGGCCCTCATTGGCCAGGCTGCGCAAGGGGTCTGGAGGGGGGGGGAGGCGGCGCGGCGGATCGGCGGCGATCGGATGTTACAAGCAGCTAGCAAAGTCCTAGCTGCATGTAACAAAAAAAAATTGTGAAAATCGGCCCAGCGGGGCCTGAGAAATCCTCCTGCGCAGGTTACCGCGAGCTGAGCTCGGGACAACCGGCAAGGAGGTTAAAAGAGCCCCTCTGGGAAACTCCGACCATAACACAATCTACCTGATCCCCACTTACAGGAGGCTCCTGGAGACCTCCAAGCCCACCTTTAAAACCATCAAAAAATGGACAGCAGAGGCAAAACTGGAACTCCAAGCTTGCTTTGACACCACCGACTGAACGACCCTGGAGGCTCCCTCTCTTGATAAGTGGGCCGAGAATGTCACCTCCTACATTAGCTTCTGTAAAGAAGCGTGTGTTCCATCCAAGACGTTCAAGGTCTTCCCCAACAACAAGCCTTGGTTTAATGACAAGATCCGCCGACTTCGGAAATGCAAGGAGGAAGCGCACAGGTCTGGCTCCCCTGAAAAATACAGAGAGGCCAGGTATGCCCTGAAAAGAGAACTGCGATCAGTAAAGAGGGCCTACTCTGCCTCACTGCCTCAAATCAAACAACACACGGGAGGTATGGAAGGGCCTGAGAGCAGCCACGAACTTCAAACCCGCACCTCAGCCTGTGGCCCGGAGCCTTCGGCTGGCGGAGGAGCTCAATGAGTTCTACTGCAGGTTCGAGCAACTACCGGACCAGCACGTGGTCCGAACAGCCACGGCTAAGGCGACCCCTCCCTCGGGTGAACTCAGCGTCCCGGCTCCTACTGCTCCCTCGGGTGAACTCAGCGCCCTGGCTCCTACTGCTGTCCATGAACTAGAGGTGCTCCGACACCTCCGTAAGCTGAACCCCAGGAAGTCCTCTGGCCCGGATGGAGTGTCGTCGATCTGCCTGAGAACCTGTGCCGATCAGCTAGCCCCTGTGTTCTCCTTCTTTTTCGAGCGGTCATTATCAGACGGCATAGTCCCCTCCTGTTTCAAGTGGTCCACTATTGTACCGGTCCCCAAAAAACCCGGCAGCACTGAGCACAACAACTTCCGACCAGTGGCCCTAACTTCCAACATTATGAAGCTACTAGAGCGGCTGGTTCTGGCCCACCTGAAGAGGCACACGGATGCCCTCCTCGACCAGCTCTAATTTGCTTATAGGGCGTGGAGGACGCCATCAACGCCAGTCTGGCATTCATCACTGAGCACCTGGAAAACCTGCCTCCTACGCCAGGATCCTGTTCCTGGATTTTAGCTCAGCGTTCAACACGATCTGCCCAGACACCCTGCTCACTAACTTGACTCAGCTCGGAGTAGATCCCACCCTTCGAACATGGATCAAGGACTTCCTGACAGAACACAACAGGTGAAACTCGGCAACTGCTACTCCAGCGTCAGAATCACCAATACAGGGGCTCCACAAGGCTGTGTACTGTCACCACTATTGTTCTCCCTCTATACCAACAATTGCATATCATCCGCGGACTCTGTGAAAATCATCAAATTTGCAGACGACACCACTATCAACGGCCTAATTGGCAGCAACGGAGAGCATGAGTACCGCAGTGAAGTCGAGAGAATCTGCAACTGGTGCGTAGACAATAACCTAGTACTAAATGCAGCAAAGTCTGTTGAGCTATTCGTAGACTTCAGGAGGAACCCTCCCTCCCCCCTGTCATCATTGGGGGAACCGAAGTTTCTAGGGTGACATCTGTGCGGTTCCTCGGCACGACTCTCACTAACAACCTGAAGTGGGAGCAGAATACCACCAAAATTCAGAAGAAATCCCAGCAGAGGTTGTTCTTCCTGCGCCAACTAAAGAGATTTGGCATGCCCAGGGAGCTGCTGACCAGCTTCTACACTGCCACTATAGAATCCATCCTCTGCTCCTCAGTCATAGTCTGGTACACAGGCGCAACAGCCAGCGATAAACAGAAACTGCAGAGTCATAACTGACGCAGAGAGAATCATCGGGACTCCTCTTCCACCTCTTGATCTCCTCCACCCCGCCAGGACGAGGATGAGGGCCACAGCGATCTCCCGTGACCCCTCCCAACCAGGCAGCCGCTACTTCAAGCTCCTCCCACTGGGCCGCCGCTTCAGGTCTATACCATGCAAAACCACCAGACGGAAGACGGAAGAACACTTTCTTCCCCCAAGCGGTACGGCTGCTGAACTCCAACCCCTGACAGGCTGGCCTACTGGCATGCACTAGCAGGGTCTTTCGGTCAGTTATTATTATTGGACTGCTCCTGCACGGCAGGTAGAAAAGCACTGACTGCTGACCCAGGACTGTCACTTGTGTAGAACAGATCTATACCATCACTGTAGTTCTTAATTGTTTATGTGTGCGTCTTGTCTCCCTTTACTATGTCTAAGCCATGTGAACCACGAACAATTCCGAGTATAGCTCTCGCTGTATTTGGCGAAATAAAAATGATTCTGATTCTGATATACAGCCGATCCGATCACAGTGATCGGATCGGCTGTGAAATCGCCGCGCACACTGCTGACAGAACGATCGATTTCCATCCGAAATCGATCGTTCCCGCCGATTCCCGTCGAGCCGTCCATGCGGAAGATTGTTCTCGGTCGCCGGCGGGTCGGGAGTGCGTTGATAGCGGCGTTCGAGTGCCCGACGACCGACGCTAGCGGCAATACATTACCTGCTCCGGCCGGCGCGACTCCCCCTCTGTCCCCGGAGCTTCTTCTCCGCGCTGGGTTCTGGACTGGCTGCTGCTTCATTGAACTTCCTGTCCCGGCAGGAAGTTTAAACAGTAGAGCGCCCTCTACTGTTTAAACTTCCCCCGGACGGGAAGTTCAATGAAGACAACCCAGCCGGACCGGAGACCAGCGCGGAGAAGAAGCTGCGGGAACAGAGGGTTAGTCGCGCCGGCTGGAGCAGGTAATGTATGCGGGCGGGCGGGGGCAGCGGCAGCACCAGCACCACCACCACAGATTGTGAACGGTTTCAGGCTGAAATTGATTCACAATCTGTTTGCATTAAAGGTGGCCATACGATCCCTCTCTGATCAGATTCGATCAGAGAGGGATCTATCTGTTGGTCGAATCTGATGGCAAATCGACCAGTGTATGGCCACCTTACAAGTCAGAAAACAGCCCTCTCCACAGAGCTTAATGGCTTTTTTTACATAGAGATAACAACTGGAGTTTCTTAACCACCTGAGCGGTCTGGACGAGCTGAGCTCGTCCAACACCGCCGGAGGTCGCCGCTCAGGCCCTGCTGGGCCGATTTTAATCAAATAAAAAGCAGCACACGCAGCCGGCACTTTGCCAGCCACGTGTGCTGCCTGATCGCCGCCGCTCTGCGGCGATTCGCCGCGAGCAGCGGCGAAAGAGGGTCCCCCCAGCCGCCTGAGCCCAGCGTAGCCGGAACAAAAAGTTCCGGCCAGCGCTAAGGGCTGGATCGGAGGCGGCTGACGTCAGGACGTCGGCTGACGTCGATGACGTCACTCCGCTCGTCGCTATGGCGACGATATAAGCAAAACAAGGAAGGCCGCTCATTGCGGCCTTCCTTGTTTATTCTGGGCGCCGGAGGCGATCGGAAGATCGCCTCCGGAGCGCCCTCTAGTGGGCTTTCATGCAGCCAACTTTCAGTTGGCTGCATGAAATAGTTTTTTTTTTATTTAAAAAAAACCCTCCCGCAGCCACCCTGGCGATATAATCAGAACGCCAGGGTGGTTAACTCTTCCTGTACTAGAAACAATTAGACTGATGTATCTGATCTTAATGTTTTATTTCTTCGCTGTACTACACATACAAATCATAATATCATAATTTTTTTTTCGCTTCAGTGTCTCTTTAAAATACATATTTTTACATTTATAATTAACCCCTTACCTCCCACACTCCCCAATAGTTACCCCCAATTTTTTTTGTAAAAAAATGAAATAAAATATACAATTAAAAAATTCATAAATAGTTACCTTAGGGACTGAACTTTTTTAACATGTATGTCAAGAGGGTACATTAATGTTACTTTTTTAAATTATGGGCTTGTAATTAGTGATGGACGCAAAACTGAAAAAATGCACCTTTATTTCCAAATAAAATATTGCGCCATACATTGTACTTGGGAAAAATTTTAAACGTTGCAATAACTGGGACAAATGGGCAAATAAAATGTGTGGGTTTTAATTACGGTAGCATGTACCGTATTATTTTAAAATTATAATGGCTGAAAACTGAGCAATAATGCTAAAACACATTTAGAATAAAATAATTCTTAGCAAAAAGTAACCCCCAAGGAAAGATATACAGTAGATTGTTTAATTGTGATAAGTAGTAATAAAATTATAACCGAATGAATGGAAGTAGTTCTGACAGGTGAAAGTTGCTCTGGTTTTGTAAGGGAAAAAACCCTTGGAGGTAAAGTGGTTAACCTCATCACCATGGCAGGATTTGAGGCAGGAACCAAGGAACGGGCAGTAAATTGGCACACTTAAACAGTTAAACTGCCATACATGTAAACCACAGCAGTCACAAACCCAGTCCGCCCAGCTTCCACAGGGTCAAGCAGTGGAGCACTAGTCCTGTGCTTCCCCCATCCTGTGCTAAGCTTCCCCCACAGGACTAGGGAAATACAAAGGATGGGGGCGCACAAGACGAGAGTAGAGGACCTTGGGAACAAATGGGACAGGGAGAGCACACATGACGGATGGAGCACAGGTCAGGGCAGCTGGGGGGGGGTGGGGTTGGGGAAGTGGGACTTGGGCAGTAAAATGTCCAAATCCGGCTCTGCTCCTCACTGTCTACTATTTCACCCACTACCATACCTCCCAACATTTGGAGCCAGGAAAGAGGGACACTTAAACCCGCCCCTGCCATGCCTTTAGCCACGCCCCCAAATTTACATGCATCGCGTGCCCACCTCCCTCCCCTATACAGATCCCTGGCGTATAGCGACCCATCTTTGATTATAAACAGAGGTAGCTTTAGAGATTTACTTTAAAAACTTATTTTAAAACTTTGTAGAGGCCTGTCATAAAATCAGCTAAAAAATAAATAAAAAAAATAAAATAACTGTCTGCTCCTAAATAGCTGCACGTACAGTCTAGCACCTCAAAGTCCATACACACTATAAAATATTCCTCAGCAGATTTAATCACGGTGATCGGATCTGCCGAAGATCAATGCCCTAAAACGTCAGCCAATCGTAATTTCAATCCAATTCTGGCCTAAATAAATTACAGATTGGTCAAGATGTTTTTGTTTTTTTTTGTGGTTGAAAAGGCAGGGAAAAGTGGTATGCACCCAAGGGACGTAGAGATAGTAAAGGGCCCTGCCGGTGTCCCCCTGCTAATACTGCTCTCCTTGGTGCTTGCAGAGTATTAGCACAGTGTAACAATCCGACACACACCTCTCGGGCCGCGCTGCTTCCTGCGTGCTTCCGTCATCTCCAGGTGCTCGTACTCTGTGACCCAGTAGCATGTATAAATTGGCATAGCACCTCCAGGTCACACGGTACGGGCACCGGGAAAATATGGAAGCACACAGGAAGGAGCGCCTGGCTGGACAGGCGAGTGTCGGAACACTCCGCTGTGCTAATACTGTGCTCTGCAGGGGCCCTGGGGAGAGCAGCATTAACAAGAGGAATGCCTGGGAGAGTGGTAGTACTATTTCATGCTGAAATCCATAAAGAAAATGATGTGCAATGTGTGGCAGTCATAGATCCCTCTCTGATCAGATGTCGATCAGAGAGGGATCAATCTTTTGAGCACATTGGGAGTAAGTCTGCTAGTGTATAGCAGGCTTTAGATGGACGCTGGTTGTCTAACTGGGAGAGGGTTGCTCTGTGGGTTTGGGACATTCTGCTGCCTGGAAAAGAGTTTAAGATTTAAAAATGTACATAGGAAGCTATTGCTTACTTCACCATTTGTTGCTGTATCTATAGTGTGAGGCATGTGGATGGCTGCTGTGAGTGGAGTGCTGCTGAGCCTGTGTGCCAGCGTGTCTCCCCATGCCTTACCTTCCAGCACGGTCCCGCAGCCAGTGTCCATCCCCTCCTCCGGAGATTGTGCAGAGTTTAGAGGAGAGGGGGAAGGCAGGTCAGAGGCGTACGAGAGAGAACGGCGCCGGAGACTTGGGCGCAGGACACAGCCAGTATATGGCTAATCCTGCTGCCGCACAAGTCCGGGCCGTGTTAATTACTATTCCCCCTCCAGGCCGACATGGATAGTGGGGGAATGAAATAATTCGGCTTCCAGCAATAGCTGGAAGCCGAATTATTGTTTTAAAAGCAACTTCAGATCCGTCTTCTGACGGCGCTGAAGTTACTCCATGTGCCTGCGATAGCCGTAGTTCCTATTACGGCCTATGGTGGCGCCGGCTGCGCCCAAGTCTCCTGCGCTGCTGCGCCCAAGTCTCCAGCGCTGGATTTACCGTGTTCGGGTCAGAGGGCACAGCTGCTGAAGCGTGACAGAGCCAGGGAGAGGACCCTGCATGTCACAGAAGTGTTTAGAAGCAGACACACAGTGACAGGAGATGTGTGAGGAAACAGACAGCCAGACACCGCAGGTCTGTAAGGGAACAGGAGAGCAGAGCAATCACCCAGGGCTTTGCAGCTGACGTCATCATTGCTCTGTGTAGGAAGTCCCGTGGTGACTGCTCTGCTCTCTCTAATCACTCTGCCGCTCTCCATCCTGACTTCTCAGCCCGGGGCTGAGGCAGGCTATCGCGGGAAGGGGGACAAGCACAGCGGGAGAATCCCGACGAAATCGGGGCGGTTGGGGACTCTGCACTACTATCCAGATTCCACACTACTGGATTCTATGCATTATTACTGACCCATACAGGAGGTCAGCCCTAAATATGCAGTCCCATATATACAGTGGAAGCTCCCAATTGCCACAGTGTTTGTTTTGTCGATAAATAGTGCTTTTTAAACCCTTGAAATGCTGGAATTGTTTCTAAAATGGAAAGTGGGGGGTACCTCCTCCCTTGTCCCCCATGCAGGTTGGTATTGCCCAGGCAATTCAGAGCACATGAGTATGGGGCTTTGCACTGTGAACTATACAAACCTGCATGGTACATGACATGGGAGGGGGGCTCTGTAAGCAAGGAGCAGCAAAGTCTCCCCCTTTACTACACAGCCCTGTAAATAGACAAGGGACTCATCCTCACCTCAAATACCCAGGAGGAGGTAGGGGTAACTACTATGAGGAATCTGGGAGCTTCCTTTAATATTAAGGGGACCCTAAGATTAGATGACTGACCCCAATTCCCAGGTAAATAGGCAAAGGGGGGCCATTTTTGACTCCATACCAGGGGCAAACCCAGGATTTTCAAGGGGATGGGGGGTGAGGGGAGATTCCTGAAAGCTCTCCCTCAGCCACGCACAATACAGTATAACAATTTGGTAGGACATTATGCTGGGTACACATAATGCAATTTCCCGTCCGACTACCAGGAAATGACAATTATTTCCTAAATGTCCGATCTGCTCCCGACCAACAACGGCATCGATCAAGAGTAGTTTGGATACAGATAATAATGTGGACAGCCAACATTGGTAATGAGGGGGAAAGTGAAGCATTCACACAGCAGGGCACACGGCTGTGCTCATACCTGACTCTGTTAAGTTCCCCAGAGTAACTCCATGCTCTGTACACATGCTGCAGCCTCATGCTCTGTACACACACTGCTGCTCCATGCTCTGTACACACACTGCTGTTCCATGCTCTGTACACACACTGCTGCTCCATGCTCTGTACACACGCTGCTGCTTCATGCTCTGTACACACACTGCTGCCTCATGCTCTGTACACACACTGCTGCTCCATGCTCTGTACACATACTGCTGCTCCATGCTCTGTACACACGCTGCTGCTCCATGCTCTGTACACACACTGCTGCCTCATGCTCTGTACACACACTGCTGCTCCATGCTCTGTACATACACTGCTGCTCCATGCTCTGTACACACACTGCTGCTCCATGCTCTGTACACACACTGCTGCCCCATGCTCTGTACACACACTGCTGCTCCATGCTCTGTACACATGCTGCTGCTCCATGCTCTGTACACACACTGCTGCTCCATGCTCTGTACACACACTGCTGCTCCATGCTCTGTACACATGCTGCTGCTTCATCCAAAATTTGTTAAAACTAAAACTAAACTTTATTAAGGGATTGAAAATAACAAAACAAAACTTTTTTTCACATCCTTGTTTTCTTTTTCATCTCTATGCTTTGTTCCTATGACGTCATCTTCATGCTTTATTCCTGTACTAGTGACCTAAGCCCGTTTAAAAATGGGCACTAGGTCTGTCACCGCCGTGTGTATGCACACACGCCCCCCCCCCCTGGCCCGCCCCCTGGCCCGTCCTGCGTCCTGTCCCAACGGCTTTCAGAGCAGGACATGCATGGTAGCGCAAAAGCACTGACACGGACAGGACGCAGGGACACTTGTATATTATTAGGTAGGATAATTCTTTCTCCTCCTGTCTTTTTCATCTGTATGCTTCTATCTTCTGCTTATTTTCTTCTTGTCATCTGTTTTTGTATTCTTCTGTCCTACTGGCTCCTGCATTCTCTACTTGTTTGAAGAGTCCCTTTTGCACCTCCCGGAACTCGCTGACACTGCTGAGCACTTCTGCCACCATACCGCCGACACCCACTGCACCACTGCCGGGCACCCTAACACTACTCGCAACACTGGCAGACATCATTGACAATGCTGCTACCTGCTGCTACCTGCTGCAGCATCGCCATTGCTCACTGCCTTGATACTAAAAAGCATGTATGGCATAGACAGGGATTTGTAGGTCATGGGGGAGTTTTCTGCCACTCTCTTACAGTGCGCCCCACGTCATGGACCAGTGCAGGCTTGTATAGCTCAGGTTGCTGGGCCCCACACACTGGCAGCTCTGAATTTCCATGTAATAGCAGCCTGTATGGGGGACAAATTGAGGGGTGCCTGGGAGGGGTACTCCACGCTGTCCATTCCAGCAGTTCAAGGGTTTAAAAAGTATTTTTATTATCAAACGTTAAAGTCAGTCTTTTTTTTTTTTTTTTGCAAAATCCTTTTTTTTTTTAAATGCATAGCAATTATGGTGTTGATTGGGTATATACTAACTTTAACTGTACTTGGTATGGAAATTTATTGCACTAGTCTTCAAGGCAAACAATGAATCAACGAAACGTGGTACTCAAGTGAGAAGTTTGTTCCGAAGCTTACAAATCTGTCTGAATTTGGAAATTCAATTCATACCTTCAATTACAATTAATGTAAAGCACTGCCGGAAATGCATATTAATAATAATAGCAATCACCTTGAAGAATCCTATTATCCCTTTATAAACCAGAGCAATTTTCAAATTTCAATCTCCTCCCATTTCTTTACCAAAAACTTTATCACCACTTATGACACTGAAATGATTTACACAGATGTTTTTTGTCACAAATTAGGCTTTCTTTGGGTGGTACTTTTGGCTAAGAATTATTTAATTTTAGCTGCATTGTAAAGGGAATAATAAGAAAAAAATGAATAAAAAATCATTATTGCTCAGTTTTTAGCAATTATAGTTTAAAAATAAAACGTGCTACAATAGATAAAACTGACCCATTTTTATTTGCCCATTTGTCCCGGTTATTACAACATTTAAATTGTGTCACTTGTATAATGTATCATGACAATATTTTATATGGAAATAAAGGTGTATTCTTACATTTGTGTTTCTTTACACTAAATCAATAATTACAAGCCCTAATTTGCAAAACTAATATTGATATACCCTAATGACATCCATATTAAAAAAAAAAAAAAGCTGTGCCCCTAAGGTAACTATTTATCTTTTTTTTTTTTTTTTAATGCTGCCACTTTTCTTTTTAAACAAGGTATCTATAGTTATATAGATAGGAGGAGCAAATATGGGGTTAAAATTAGGGATTTATTAAAAAAAATTGCAGGTTTATTTTTATTTTGGCCACTAGATGTCCTCATACTATCCTGTGTACTAAACAGTACACAGGAAGTAGTGAAGAACTGTGAATGACAATCAGCATCTCATTGATGTCAGATGATCATTCACTACTGGCACTGTGATTGGTGAATGGAAACACATGTTCCTATTCATCGATCAGTAATCTGCCGTGGGGATGGTTTGGTGGCACAGGAGCCATGTGGGGGTAGCATGAGCCGTAGGGTGTGGGGGTGCATGTCACTGTAAACCACAGGATACGAGTATCTACGCCTCTGGTGCTGAAGTGAAGACCACGGGGGTGTGGATATGCGTACCAGCGATGCTGAACAGGTTAAAGAGAGCTACCAATCCAGGGTGAGTCTCATCTCATATTAACCTGATACCTCATTAGTGTGCTATCTCCTCATACTCTCTGTCACCCCAGAGGGAAATACTACACAGAGTCCTGTCACCTCAGGGAAAACTGTCATTTCAATGTATCCAATTCACAAAACTGTATTCCTCCAAACATTTCTATTAATTCACAGTACCAGCTGGCAGGACATTATACTATCTGTGAATAGTACCAATGTAGTAACAGATTCTTACTTATACAGACGTAAGCATTATTTTTCTTCCGAATCATGATGAATCCACGACGGCATGGACATACAGAGATGCTTCCACTTTTGTCACAGAAAGCCGGTTCTTGGAAAGAACAGAACAGGGCAGAGTTAGGTTTTGGTAGTCCAATAATTTAGTTGGGTAGTATTACAATATTATATTGCAGTTTACAACACATAAATGTATTCCATAAAATAGCTAAATCATTTTATTATCTGCAATTGGAGCATGAGGGCCCATTCACACTTAAAATCGCAAAACGTTTTTTGCAAGTGATTTTACTGCAATTAGAGCAGGTAAAATCACTGTACACTTCTGCAATTTAGAGAGATTGCAATCAGTGCTTTACTAAGCACTGTACCTCGATCGATCCAGGATTGCGACAAGATGCTGCTGCAGGTAACACGTTTTGTGATTGGTGCTAATCGCTAATCGCCCACGATCTTCGCCAATTGCGGCAGTGATATCACTGCCATAGAGTTAGAATAGCACTAGTGCTTTAAAAAGCACGAGAGCTTCTGCGATTAGCAGGAATCGCCCGCTAAATGCCGTGGTGAGAACGGGGCCTTACAGCCCATGCAGGATGATTACCTCACCCGCGCTCTCACTAGGACAGATTTATCAAGATAATATACATTTTCTATGCAAATTTATGCATATTCATTTATATAGAAGCTGAAAAGCTGGGAAGTGGTCTATGATTCTGGTTTAAAATGAGTGCATGGAAAAAGTGGGTTGTTGTTTGCATAGCTTGTTCTGACATACAGCTGGTTTCAGGTGTGTGACTCAGGAACATATAGACCAGCAGGGCAGCCAGGCAACTGGTATTGCTTAAAAGGAAATAAATACGGAAGATGATAGGATGCTTAGTTAAATTAGCCCCGTCTCCCATAGTCACAGTTGTTTGATTAACATCAACTAACATTTCAAATCCCTGGCCAGAGGTACCCCTGACTGAATGGAGAGCTTGTTAGTGGAAAGCCAAGAGTAGGGTGAGTAACCTATCATTTACACTCCCATCAGGACTCTGCATAGGGAAAGAGGGAAGGCGGTACTAGGGGAGTGAGCCACCTTTCCATCATCAGGCGCCTGGCCTATAGTGCCTTATGGTACATCCAGCATCAGGCCTATAGTGCCTTATGGTAAATCTGACCCTGAGTATAATATCTTTATAAAGTGGTGACCACACCCATCATAATAATTGCAGGAATGGTTTGTATGTGAGTTCAATCAGTTTTGTCTAAGCTGGTAATAATTTATGTATCTTTTGTATTCCTCATAATTTCCTGCCTTGACTACTGCAATGCCCTGCTGTCTGGTCTCCCTATGACCCGAACAGCCCCACTGCAGTCCATCATGAATGCGGCAGCCAGAATTATCCACTGCTCCCATCGCTCCACCACGGCGGATCCCCTCCTTGAATCCCTCCACTGGCTTCCTATCCAGTCCAGAATCAGATTCAAAATACTGTGTCTGACCTACAAATCTGTCCACAAAACCTGTCCAACCTACATTTCCGATCTTACTCAGAGGTAAACACCTAGCCGCTCACTCCGCTCTTCCAATGAACTTCGCCTAACCGCCCCCCGCATCACCCAGTCCCATGCACGCCTCCAGGACTTCTCACGAGCTGCTCCAACACTATGGAACTCCCTACCTCCACCAATTAGGGCAGCCCCCTCCTTCAACATCTTCAAGAAAGCCCTCAAAACTCACCTTTTCACTCTGGCCTACTACCCCTCACAAGTGCTCTAAACCCGCAGTGGAACTCTGGTCCCCTACCTCTCGTGTCCCTACCTCTCCCTCTAGATTGTAAGCCTTTGGGCAGGGTCCTCCTCCTTTTGTGTCCTACCTGATCATGCACCCCCATTACTGTAAACCCATGCTATGCATCTGAGTGAACCTAACTTGCCTAATCTCCATGCTCCCCTCCAGTGACTAAGCATTGCCTTGTACTCATACTGTACTGCATGATCTGGTCTTTCTTGTATTCAGGTATTGTCATTTTGCTGTATAGCTAAATATTGTATGTATACCTATTTATTGTCCAGCGCTGCATAATATGTTGGTGCTTTATAAATACAATAAATAAATAAATAAATAAAATACTTATTTTGAGAAGTAATATCATTTCTGCATATAATTTATCAGTTTGGTAATGGTACCAGCAAAACGAATTATTTTTAATTGGGAGGGTAAACAATGGAAGCCTTGCCTTGGGCAACAAAATGGCCAGAACCAACTCTGAATCATTGGATGGGAATTGTATTAGCCTCCCTAGCAGTAACTCCGAGTTAGTCTCGGGTTGGAAAAAAGGTCAGGAGTGGTAATCCTGAGCCTGACTTGGGATCAGGGTAGCCACCTCTTCCCTTTAAATACAGGTACATGAATTATACTGGTTCCTGGGCAATTCACATAATCAGTGCCTAAACTGCATCTAACTAGCCACAAGGCATGTATAATTCATATGTGCCGGTATTTAAAGGGATGAGGTGGCAACCCTACCCTAACTCACCTACTCTGGGATACAGACACAGTCAACTATTCTACTCCTGTTCTATAGAGGCTCTGGATCCCTCTGGTGAGATCACAGTCAGTCGTCATGATCTCACTAAAGGGTTACATCGCCACCCAGAGGATGGAGGGAGAACTGCTGGATCCCAGAAAGGTGAATAAGTGCTGGGGCTTCTGCAGGCTCTCTAGTACTAGTAGCATGATTTAAAATATAGAAATAATCATACCGCCAGGGAGGTTAATATGAATAGAACATAGTTGTAATAAATGTGATATTTTTTAATGTTAATCTTGTAGATGTGCTCCAATTTCCTACCTTGGCTAGAATGGAGTAGTTTTACTAGTTTATATGTAGAGTGGGTGCCCTCTCCCTAATTCTGTTATTGGGGTAAATCGGTGATATCCTGGTTTGCTGCAATATTTATGTAAACTTATGCAGCTTGAAAATAGACCAATCAGATCCCACCAAGGAGGAATTCGTTTGGCCCATTTTCAAGCTGTATATATTTGCATGCAAAAACCCAACAATTTCCAGAGGCAGATACATTACCAACATCACACTGTCCTCCCGGGTATGTGAATGTCAGACGGTCTCTGGTATTGTAGTATTTGTCATCACAGCCACAGTAATACCCATGATTGGTTTCCTCACAGGAGGAGTGGGTTGGGCAATCTTGTCCGCTGGGTGAACACTGAGCAAATTGCAAGGCTTCTTCAGGAAGGTACCGAATTCCTACAGAATAAAATACATTGTATTACCTATCATATTATACATAGTATCACACATATCCATCAGATAACACTTTTCTCTTGTCAGACTCCAAGCACTCAAGAGCTGCAGCCACTGGGAGGCGCTCAAGAGGCCACAATGCAGTGTTAGGGAGTCTTGCCTTGAACTCCTTACTGAATAGGTACTAACCCTAGCCAGGAGTAGAAGCCTGGTCTCTCACATCAAAGGGAGAGCCCTTAACCAGTACACTATCCAGCTTATTTTATGTCTAAATTGTCAATCTGAACAACACTACTATTTAATCTATAGATGGGCTCCGTCTTGTGTTGGTTATCCTATATATCAGTGATGGCTAACCTTGGCACTCCAGCTGTGACAAAACTACAAATCCCATCATGCCTCTGCCTCCCCGAGTTATGCTTAGAGCTGTCTCTAAGTATTGCAATGTCTCATGGGACTTGTAGTTCCACCACAGCTGGAGTGCCAAGGTCAGCCATCATTACTATATACTAAACGATGGATGTAATTATGCACTGCGGTGGTTGTGGTGTGCATGTGCAGGCTTTGGTGTGTGCGCATGCAGGCTTTGGGTAGTGGTCTGGTTCACATTATAGGAGACTGTTGGGGTGTGTATGTGCAGGTGCATAATTTAGTGTATAGAATGATTTGCAATTTACTGGTATCTCCTAATGCCGGGAGCACATTTGGGTGCGTTTTCCACCATTTCCAGATGTTTAAAACACACTTAAACCCGTGTTAACTATTGGGCTCACCCATATTTTATCAAATATAGAAAATGGACCTCCTCATTTGTAAATTGTGTGGGCTGTTGTGGGGTGGCAAGCATTACTTACCTTTGGGGAAGGGGGTTCTTCTCTAGCCCCCCCCCCCCCCCCCCCCATATCTGTATGGGCTCTGCAATCTTCTCCAGCCACAGCAGGTGCAGGTGCCACAGTTTGAAGCGGCTGCGGCGGTAGCATGTGTCCACAGCCCCCTGCAATGCTTGCTGGGAGATGTGGTTCTTTAAAGGACCCCTGTTGCGAAAATCTTAAAATTTAAACGATATGTAAACACTTACAGATAATGAGTATACTTCTTCCTGGGTAAAATGAGCCATGGATTACTTATCTCCTATGTTGCTGTCACTTACAGTAGTTAGTAGTAATCTGACAATACTGACAGGTTTTGGGATAGTCCATCTCCTCATGGGGGGCATGGCCTTCATTCTTTATAAAGACTATCCCTGAGAAAGATTAATACAAAGATGCTGCCCAGCCTCCCAGCTCACCGTACTCTTTTTTGGCAGTTGGACGGAGCAACTGCCATTCAATAAGTGTTTTTGAAAATTAAGAAAACCCTGAAAACTGCCCATGAGGAGATGGGCTAGTCCAAAATCTGTTGGTTCTGTCAGATTTCTACTACTTACTGTAAGTAACAGCAACATAGGAGAAAAGTAATTTATGCTCATTTTACTCTGGAAGAAACGTACTTCTTATATGTCTGACTTTCGCTCCAACCACTCCACGGAAACGGTCCTTACCAAAGTGGCCAATGACCTTCTTACAGCTAAATCCAAAGGTCAATTTTCCATACTCATCCTTCTTGATCTGTCATCAGCATTCGATACGGTCGACCACACCTTATTCTTACAAATACTTTCAAATGTAGGTATAAAGGGCCTTGCTCTCACATGGTTATCTTCCTACCTCTCTGGAAGGTCCTTCACAGTCTCCTACTCAGATCAGATCTCTTCTCCTCATGCTTTGTTTGTCGGGGTTCCTCAAGGCTCTGTCCTTGGTCCCCTCCTCTTTTCCATCTACATGCACGGTCTTGGTGACTTAATCAACTCATTCGGGTTTCAATACCACCTGTATGCAGATGATACGCAACTGTACCTCTCGGACGCAGACCTTAACTCCCTCCTCAAACGTGTTCCTGACTGCTTGTCTGCTATATTCTCCTTCATGTCCTCTCGCTTCCTAAAACTTAATATGAGTAAAACAGAACTAATAATTTTTCCACCGTCTCTGGCCACCTCTCTGCCTGAAGTAACTATAAATGTTAATAACACTCCCATAACTTCAGTTCCCAAAGCACGGTGCATGGGGGTAATATTCGACTCTTCTCTCTCTTTTATTCCTCATCTTAACTCCATAACCAGCTCCTGCCATCTCCAACTCAAAAATATATCTCGCATCCGTCCCTTTCTCACTCAAGACACAACCAAAATGTTAATACATGCTCTTACAATTTCTCGTCTGGACAACTGCAACATACTACTTTGTGGACTACCTTCTAACAAACTAGCCCCGCTCCAGTCAGTACTGAACTCAGCTGCTCGTCTCATTCATCTTTCTTCTCGATCTTCCTCTGCTGACACTCTCTATCAAGCTCTTCACTAGCTGCCAATTAACCAGAGGATCCAGTTCAAACTCCTAACCCTAACCTACAAAGCTCTCCACAATCTCTCTCCCCAGTACATATCCTCACTAATTTCCAGATACAAACCCAATCGCAATCTCAGATCTGCACACAATCTTCTGTTGTCCTCCTCTAGAATCACCTCACATTCACGCTTACAAGATTTTGCACGCGCTTCACCCCTTCTCTGGAATCCCCTCCCACAACACATCTGTCACTCGCCAACCTTTGTTACTTTTAAACATTCTCTAAAAACTCATTTGTTCAGACAAGCATATGCACTACCTTAAGCCACTTCCCTTTGTCCTAAGACCAAATTGGACTCCTACTAGGTATCCTAAAACACACTGCCTTTATATATTTTATCGTATACTACCCCTCCTCTTGTTTCCCCCCATTCCCTTTAGATTGTAAGCTTGCAAGGGCAGGGCTCTCTCCCCCTTTTGTGTCTTGGAAATCATAATACATTTTATTCATCATGTTATTTTTATCACTGTCATTACCACTTCTGTATTTTGTATTCTTTATGCTGCATAATTTTTTGTATTTTGTCACTAATTATGTATCTTGTATATTAGTGTACACCAGTGTCTGTATTATGTACCCCATGTTTGTTTCTTACTTTGTACAGCGCCACGGAATATGTTGGTGCTTTATAAATCAATAATAATAATAATAATAATAATAATATGTATATATTTATATATATTTTAAATGTTATGATTTTCAAGACAGTGGTCCTTTAATAATACATCTCTTGGAGGAGGTTCATTTTATTTATCTTGTGCTCCTCAGGAGGTCCATTTTATATGTTTTATAAATGCGTTTATGGCATGCTGGAATAAAAGTGCCTGCTTGCAAGCATTTTCCGTTTTTTCGGACACTTGTGCAGGGTTCTATAAATTACATAGCAGCTGAGATTGTGGAGGTATCTGGTAATACAAAATGATTGGTGTGCGCAGTCTGGATACATTCAAAACTAGAGCGCAGACACAAGGAAAAAAGGACTGTGCAGAAATGGGGGGCGCAAAGAGGATGTGCAAAGCTTCAGTACTATACAAAAGCTTCCCACTACTGAAGTATGCATGCACAGGATAGAATGAAAACATAGAGAAATGCACCCTGTATGTATTTAGAGAGTTTAGCCTGTCTAATTCCCCCTCATCTGCGACTAATTACAAGTTGTAATTTGATCTCTCCCCTGTGTCACATGACTGCTACGGCAGATAAGGCAGATAAGCTCATTTGAAAGCACAGGATGTTGTCAATACGTATGCTTCCATGAATCAGGAAGTAGAAACACTGCAGATTTATTACAGGACTTGTATCAGCTGTGACAAAGAAATGTTTTTCTTTAAAGGTCATTATGATGTTGCTTATCTTTTAGAGCAGAGAGGAAGTTCTGAGTTCAGTTCCGCTTTAATATGATCTTCACAATAATGAAACCCATGCAGGTCGTGTGAGTAGAACTTGCACAAATCTGGGTTCAGCAGAGAAAGACTGTATAATGCAAATACTGCAAATCTCAGACCTTTCAACACTGAGTACATTATAATAATTATTATTATGTGGCACTGTACAAAGTAAGCAGGGGCGTAGCAATAGCCATAGCAGTCAGAGCATCTGCTATGGGGCCCTGGAGCACATGAGGGCCCAGGTGATACTTGATGTATTAACTACTAACTTTCTTGTGCTCCTCCACCCTCTCAGTGCCCATGGACTATATGCAGTGCAGATTGCACAAGAATGTCAATTGCCATTTAACTCCTATCCATAGTGTAGGGGCAGGTGGCATGACTAAAGAGTGCCCCGTGCTATGGGGCCCTATAATCTCTAGCTAGGCCACTGAAAGTAAGAAACAAGCAGGGGGTACATAATAATACAGATGATGGCAGGGCTGGGCCGAGGCAGAGGCGAGAGAGGCTCCAGCCTCAGGGCGCAGTGTAGGACGGGGCGCACAACTCAGCTATAATTCCCCTATTGTGTATGAAGGAGAGAGCAGTGATGGGCAGATATTTTCCGTGATCACAGAATAGCCATGATTCAAAGCACTTTTTCACTATTCGACTTCCGAATCCGTGATCGATTCTGGATCCCGGAAATCGGCCACGGAAATTCCGTGATTACAAATATCCGAAATGCAATCACGGTCGTGATCGCAGGGATCACAGTAAAAATTAATTCGCGATTATCCTTTGCCGACTTTAGCGGTTAATAGCAAAGCCCCCTTACATGGTAGGAACACCAAATTTGCCAGATATGTTAAGAAGAATAGTGGGAACAAGAGGAAAAACATTTTTTCAAAAAGTCTTTATAGTTTTTGAGAAAATCGATTTTAAAATTTCAAAGGCAGAAAGTATACCGTATATACTCGGATACAAGCCGAATTTTTGACCCCCAAAAAGGGGGCCAAAAGTTAGGGGGTCGGCTTGTATGCGAGTCTTGGTGGGTGGTGGGAGGTGGTCGGTGGTCCGCGCCCCCCCCCCCCCCCCCGCGCGTGCCCGGCGCTGGTACTGTGATGAGGCAGGAAAGAGCGGTTCCCCTTGTAACGGCAATACACATCGCCGCTACAGGAAGCCGCGCTCTTTCCTGCCTCGTCACAGCAGCAGCGCCGGGCGCGCTGCTGTGAAACAACGGTATACGCATGGAGTTGGAGAGGGGAACCCGCCGGATTAGAGGAAGCGGCCGCTGGCTGAGCAGGTAATAGCAGCGGCGGCCGGGGGGGGGAGCGGGGAGGGGAGAAGGGAGAGGCGGGGGGTCACGGACCTCCCACCACCCACCTGAGCAGGTAATAGCAGCGGCGGCCGCGGGTGGAGGGTGGAGGGGGGTCGCGCTATACTGGGGCACTATACTAGCTATACTGGGCACTATACTAGCTATACTGGGCACTATACTAGCTATACTGGGCACTATACTAGCTATACTGGGCACTATACTAGCTACTAGGTCACCTTATGTAACTCTACCCTCCCATTTTACCCTCCAACCCCACGCAACTCCCATACCACTCCATCACTGACTCCATGCACACCCCACTCTAAACATGTCTCCACCCCCCTCACAGTTCCTTCCCGCACCCACACTCATTCCCTCTCCTCCCTCATTCCCATCCAGACCTCTCACAAGCACAGCACCCCTCTCTCCTGCGCCCTCTGGAATGCTAGATCAGTCCGCAAGAAACTCACTGAAATCCATGACCTTTTCCTCTCCAACTCCCTCACCCTCCTTGCCCTCACAGAGACATGGCTCACCCCCTCTGACTCTGCTGCAGCAGCGGCCCTCTCCTATGGGGGACTTCACCTCAGTCACACCCCCAGACCAGAAAACAGGTCTGGGGGAGGGGTGGGTCTGCTCCTCTCCCCGTCCTGCACTTTCCGTGTCCTCACGCCACCCCCTTCTTTAAACTTTACATCCTTTGAGACACATGTTATCCGCCTCTACCATCCCCTTCCAGCAGTCATCGCAGTCCTTTACCGCCCCCCATCCACCTCCATTAAACAATTCCTGGACAACCTGGCCTCTTGGCTCCCACACATCCTCTCCTCTGACCTCCCCACAATCATACTTGGGGACTTCAACATACCCATGGACAGCCCTTACTCCCCTGAAGCCTCTCAACTGCTCTCCCTCACTACTTCCCTTGGCCTCTCCCAACACACCAATTCCCCCACCCACCGCGCTGGCCACACTCTCGACCTGATTCTCTCAAAATCCGCCACCCTCCCCAACCTGGACATTACACCCTTCCCCCTCTCCGACCATCACCTTCTCACTTTCTCCATCTCCCCATCATCCTCCCCCAACCCTTCTCCACCCTCAGGTCGTTGGCAGAGAGATTTGCATAACCTAGACCCAACTGCACTAGCCAACCCCCTCCACTCCCTCACATCCACCCTCCCTAACGTTACCTGCCCAAACCAAGCCGTGGCCAAATACAACCAGGCCCTTTCAGCAGTCCTAGACATTGCTGCACCCCCCACATTCCGCCCCAGCCGTCCCATCAACCCCCAGCCCTGGCACAATGCACACACTCGCAACCTCCAAAAACAGACACGCACCTACGAACGCAAATGGAGGAAATCCCGCAGCAACTCCGACTTCTTGGCATACAAGGCCAACCTGCAGCTGTTCTATACCGCATTAACTGATGCTAAACAAAAATACTTTGCTGCCTTGATCGGATCCCAAGCCTCCAACCCTCGGCGCCTCTTCGCCACCTTCAACTCCCTCCTTAACCCCACCACTCCTCCCCCCACCTCCGCCCTCTCAGCCACTGATCTGTCCAGCCACTTTACCGACAAAATAGCCAGCATCCGACGGGAAATCTCATGCCTCCACTCCACCACCTCTTCCTCCCCCACCAATACCTATTCCCCACCCCACCCTCCACTCACTGCCTTTACTCCTATCACAGAGGACCAAGTCAGCCGTCTCCTAGCCACTTCTCCTGCCACCTCTAGCCCCCTAGACCCTGTGCCATCCAAATGCCTCCGTCCTCACTTCCCTGTTCTGGCTCCTGTCCTCACCTCTCTGTTTAACCTCTCCCTCTCCACGGGTACCTTCCCCTCTGACTTCAAACAGGCCACTGTACTTCCCCTACTTAAAAAACCCTCACTAGACCCCTCACTTCCATCCAGCTACCGTCCTATCTCCTTACTCCCTTTTGCATCTAAACTCCTAGAGCGTTTAGTCCACCAACGCATGACCCATTACCTTGACTCCAACTCCCTATTTGATCCCCTACAATCAGGATTTCGGCCAGGCCACTCCACCGAGACTGCCCTCACCAAGGTCGTCAATGACCTCACGCTTGCCAAGGCCGAAGGAAAATACACTATCCTTCTCCTCCTAGACCTCTCATCAGCATTCGACACTGTTGATCACTCCCTGCTACTCCAGTCACTGCAATCTGTGGGTATCCAAGACCGTGCCCTAGCATGGTTTTCCTCCTACCTCTCAAATCGCTCCTTCAAGACCTCCTTCAATGGTTCCTCCTCAACCTCCTTCCCACTTTCAGTTGGGGTCCCCCAAGGCTCTGTTCTTGGTCCCCTGCTGTTCTCCATTTACACCGCCTCCATTGGAAAACTCATCTCCTCTCTGGGTTTCAACTATCACCTATATGCAGATGACACCCAGATTTACCTCCATACCACTGACCTCTCCACCACCACCATGGAGAAGGTATCCTCTGGTCTCTCAGCTATTTCATCGTGGATGTCTGCCAGGTTCCTAAAATTAAACCTGGATAAGACTGAGCTCCTAATCTTCCCGCCCCGTGCTGCTTCACCCCCCACTGACCTCTATGTCACTGTCAATGGCACAATCATTCATCCAACCACACAAGCCCGCTGCCTGGGTGTCACCCTAGACTCGGCCCTCTCCTTCACCTCCCACATCCAAACCGTAGCTAGAGCCTGCTATTTCCACTTACGCAACATCTCCAAGATCCGGCCTTTCCTGACCCCAGACACTACCAAACTCCTTGTCCATGCCCTCATCATCTCCCGCCTGGACTACTGCAACTCCCTCTTGTCAGGCATTTCTCAAAACCGCATCGCCCCCCTAAAATCCATCATGAACGCAGCAGCCAGACTCATCTACTCCTCCCACCGCTCTGTCTCCACAACTCCCCTACGCAAATCCCTTCATTGGCTTCCAATTCACTTCAGAATCAGCTTCAAGATCCTATGTTTGGCATACAAATCCTTACACAAGTCCTGCCCAACCTACATCTCTGACCTGGTCAGCAGATATACACCTGGCCGCCCACTTCGCTCCTCCAACGACCTCCTCTTAACCACCCCACGCATCTCGCACTCCCATGCCAGACTGCAGGACTTCACTAGAGCTGCCCCTATCCTGTGGAACTCTCTCCCGCTGCCCATCAGGCTCGCTCCCACCTTCAACACCTTCAAAAAAGCACTCAAAACTCACTTCTTCAAGGAGGCCTACATCAACTCAACACTACCCTAATCCTTTCTGCCAATAACTTCTTGATGCACCCCCTCCTTTTGTGTCACCAGCCCCTCCCTCTAGATTGTAAGCCTTTGGCAGGGCCCTCTTCCCTTGTGTATCATACTTGACTGTGTGCACTTTACCCAGAATTTGGAACTGGTAATTTTTTACCACTACCATTCCAGTTTATGATCTGGCATTGTACTATTATCTGCATTGTGTTGTGTATCTTATTGCTATTACCTGTATTGTTGTATCTATGGTCTGTTACCTGTATTGTTCTGTCAACCCTGTTATCATTGTCTGTAAGCCTATTTATTGTACAGCGCTGCGTAATATGTTGGCGCTATATAAATCTAATAAATAATAATAATAATAATAATAATATACTGGGCACTATACTAGCTATACTGGGCACTATACTAGCTATACTGGACACTATACTAGCTATACTGGGGCACTATACTACCTATACTGGGCACTATACTAGCTATACTGGGCACTATACTAGCTATACTGGGCACTATACTAGCTATACTGGGCACTATACTACCTATACTGGGGCACTATACTACCTATACTGGGCACTATACTAGCTATACTGGGCACTATACTAGCTATACTGGGCACTATACTAGCTATACTGGGCACTATACTAGCTATACTGGGCACTATACTAGCTATACTGGGCACTATACTAGCTATACTGGGCACTATACTAGCTATACTGGGGCACTATACTACCTATACTGGGCACTATACTACCTATACTGGGCACTATACTAGCTATACTGGGCACTATACTAGCTATACTGGGGCACTATACTAGCTATACTGGGGCACTATACTACCTATACTGGGCACTATAATAGCTATACTGGGCACTATACTAGCTATACTGGGGCACTACCTACCCCTACTGGGCACTATACTAGCTATACTGGGGCACTATACTACCTATACTGGGCACTATACTAGCTATACTGGGACACACTGGGGGGCTGCACCAATCCAGCATTTCCTAACCCCGGCTTATATGGCGGTCAATCATTTTTTCCTGGTTTTTCAGGTAAAAGTTGGAGGGTCGGCTTATATGCGGGTCGGCTTATATGCGAGTATATACGGTACATTTAAATGTGTAAATAACAGTTCTTAGTGAAACAATTCCCTCCGACTTTATCAGTTAATAGCAAAGGCCCCTTACATCCTAGCAACACCAAATTTGCAGGATATGTTGAAAAGATAGTGGGAAACAATATGTAAAAAAAAAAAAAAAAGCGTATAGCTGAAATCGATTTTCTCAAAAACTAAAAGTTCTTTTTGAATTTTTTTTTAAGTTGTAGCCACTGATAAACTTTATAATCCATGCAATTTTGGTGATTGTAGCATGTATGGGGGCTTTGCTATTAGCTAAAACGCGTTTTCCGTGATTACGGCCGTGAATTTCCGTGATTGCCTCATTCACGGGAAAAATCTGAGTAGAATTTGTGAGTCTGTTTCAAATCCGGAAATGAATCACGCCATTTCCAGATTTTTTTCTCAACCACGGCCGAATAGGTTGAATCAGTGATTGGGGGGAATCCAAGCATCACTGGGAGAGAGGAATAAGAAAAGGGGATACATGGCAGTGACTGCAAGCCAGATAACTAGAGATAAAGGTGTGTGACGGCTGGAGTAGGAGGGACGGCTGGAGTAGTGTGTGACGGCTGGAGTAGTGTGTGACGGCTGGAGTAGTGTGTGACGGCTGGAGTAGGAGGGACGGCTGGAGTAGTGTGTGACGGCTGGAGTAGTGTGTGACGGCTGGAGTAGTGTGTGACGGCTGGAGTAGTGTGTGACGGCTGGAGTAGTGTGTGACGGCTGGAGTAGTGTGTGACGGCTGGGGTGGATGGGATGGAGGGGCGCACTTTGGTGTCTCAGCCTTGGGTGCTGGAGGACCTTGTCCCGGCCCTGGACGATGGTATACACCAATATACAAAATACAGAATTGATACAAAATACAGAATTGGTAATTACAGTGACAAATGTAATATTATTAAAATGTGTCAAAAATGTGACTACTGTGGCGATTGGAATAAATCATTCTATATCAGCCATATTGGTTTTGCTGCTAAGGGTGTGTACAGACATCCAATTTTGATTGGCCTATGATTTGCCATTTTTACCACTTTCATTTAGTATGAGAGCTTACCTACACAATCTGCTCATAATATTGAACTAATATTGAACATCGGCTGGCCCTCATAGTACATGGAGGTGGTAAAACCTTGAGTTTTTTGTCTACTTTCTTGGGAAGATTATTGCTACTACTATTCCTGTAGCCCAGGGCCGGCCCGCGGCAGAGGCGAGAGAGGCTCCAGCCTCAGGGTAGCCATGTAGGAGGGGGCGCACAACTCAGCTACCATTCCCCTATTGTGTTTGAAGCATAGATAAATAAGAAAAGGGCATACATGGCAGTGACTGCAAGCCAGAAGTGTTGGGGGTATTGGGGCACCTCTTAGTCTAATAGCAATCAGTGTGTGACGGCTGGAGTGGGAGGGATGGAGGGGCGCACTTTGGTGTCTCAGCCTTGGGTGCTGGAGGACCTTGTCCCGGCCCTGCTATAGCCCATTGAGTAACAGCTCTAGAGAACCATTGCGTGTAATCCCCACCCCCTGCACACACGTCTGTGACCCACCGCATGTTTATATATGACATCTAATGAGAAGGTTATGCTATACGTTAGAACCCCATCTGTACAGAGACTTTGAAATGCCTTATCCAGTAAAATACATTTTTTTGAATATTTATTTCCCATAACTTACCCGTCACACTGAGCCAACATATTGTAAGAGTGACACCTAAGGAGATAAACATAAGAAAAAAACAACCTTCAATGTTTATGGAACATCTTCTCTTATACTTTTTAAAGTGATGGCATTTTTTTATACTTACTAAATAAATCATAATTAATACTACATTTTATTATACTTATGCATATTTAAAATGTAAATGAGATCCTGATGAATAATGCAATCTCCTTGCACCACTGATTTAAGCTTTGCTTTAGAATGCAAGCATGTGACTTGTATTGTTTATATTGCAAAAATAACAAATTGATTAACAAATTGAGAATTATCTCACCTTGCACATTTTCTCATAATATATTTTTCCTTAAAGGATACCCGAAGTGACATGTGACATGATGAGATAGACATGGATATGTACAGTGCCTAGCACACAAATAACTATGCAGTGTTTCTTTTTTCTTTCTCTGCCTGAAAGAGTTAAATATCAGGTATGTAAGTGGCTGACTCAGTCCTGACTCAGACAGGAAGTGACTACAGTGTGACCCTCACTGATCAGAAATTCCTACTATAAAACACTTTCCTAGCACAAAATGGCTTTTGAGAGCAGGAAAGAGATAAAATGGGGAATCTCTTACTTTCACACTGTAGTAACTTCCTGTCTGAGTCAGGACCTGATATTTAACTCTTTGAGGCAGAGAAAGAAAAAAAGGAACACAGCATAGTTATTTGTGTGCTAGGCACTGTACATACACGTCTATCTCATCATGTCACATGTCACTTCGGGTATCCTTTAAAGGGAAGGTGAGAGCAAATCTATGTACCTGGGACTTCCTCCAGCCCCTGGCAGCTGATATGTCCCTTGCCGCATTTCCGCTCCCTGTCAGTGTCCCGGGATCCCCTTTATTGCAGGTGCCGACCTCGCCAGGTCGGCATCTTCTGCACCTGTGCAAGCACGCGGCTGCACTACTCGTGATCGCGCTCACGTGGTCTGGAGTGTTCTGCGCAGATGCAGACTTCCTGGAGGAAGCCCCAGGCCTACGTGGGTCTAATTTTTCAGACCCACACCTGACCCGCACCCGCAGCCCTGCTACCCATATCCGACCAGCATCCCGATTTCTGTTGAATCTGGTACTCGCACCTGCAGGCCGCTACCCGCACCCGACCCACAACCTGATTAAATCAAAACACGTACCCAAACCCGGCCCGCATTTCGGGTAACCCGCAGGTACTCAACCTGATGCCCTGTGCGGGTCAAATTTTACAGACCCGCACCTGCAGTCCCACTGCCCGCACCCGACCCGCAACCTGCTTTCTGATGAATCTGGTACCCGCACCTGCAGACCTGCTACCCACAAAAAATCAAAATGGGTACCTGAATCTAACACACATTTTGGGTAACCAGTGGGTACCTGCGAGTACTCTAGCCCCAGGTAAGTAGATCTGTTTTTTTTTTTAACTGCTAGCACCTTCTCTTTAAAGGAATCATCAGCTAAATACTGCTGCCCCCTTATATACTTACCTGGGTCCTACTCCAGCCCTTTGCAGCTGACATGTCCCCCTTGCAGCATCTCCCCTCACAGCCGCCAGCCCGGGGTCCCCGCCGGTGCAGAGGCCGACTTCGAGGTCGTCCTAACTGTGCCTGCATGAGGGCCACCACTAGCTGCCGCTAGACAGTACTTCAGTGATTGTCACTCTGCTGTCGAGTGATCTACACGCAGTCCGCGTTTTCGTATTTGGGTCAGCTGTGCGCTTTAGGCCGAATACGGGAACGCCACGCACACACACAGTACAATCGTACAGTAGCAAGGCACAATCAGGCACTGAATCTTGTAATGCAAGTTACACTGCAGTCTCTTCTAGGCTATGAGCATTGGCTTAGTACAGCAGAAGTCAAACTTATTAAATAACGATTTAATATTCCAGAAAAAAGTGGAACAATGCAGAAAATTACATACAGTGGGTTGCAAAAGTATTCGGCCCCCTTGAAGTTTTCCACATTTTGTCATATTACTGCCACAAACATGAATCAATTTTATTGGAATTCCACATGAAAGACCAATACAAAGTGGTGTACACGTGAGAAGTGTAACGAAAATCATACATGATTCCAAACATTTTTTTGCAAATCAATAACTGCTAAGTGGGGTGTGCATAATCATTCGGCCCCCTTTGATCTAAGTGCAGTCAGTTGCCTATAGACATTGCCTGATGAGTGCTAATGACTAAATAGAGTGCACCTGTGTGTAATCTAATGTCACTACAAATACAGCTGCTCTGTGAGGGCCTCAGAGGTTGTCTAAGAGAATATTGGGAGCAACAACACTGTGAAGTCCAAAGAACACACAAGACAGGTCAGGGATCAAGTTATTGAGAAATTTAAAGCAGGCTTAGGCTACAAAAAGATTTCAAAAGCCTTGAACATCCCATGGAACACTGTTCAAGCGATCATTCAGATATGGAAGGAGTATGGCACAACTGTAAACCTACCAAGACAAGGTCATCCACCTAAACTCACAGGCCGAACAAGGAGAGCGCTGATCAGAAATGCAGTCAAGAGGCCCATGGTGACTCTGGACGAGCTGCAGAGATCTACAGCTCAGGTTGGAGACTCTGTCCATAGGACAACTATTAGTCATGCACTGTACAAAGCTGGCCTTTATGGAAGAGTGGCAAGAAGAAAGGCATTGTTAACAGAAAGCATAAGAAGTCCCGTTTGCAGTTTGCCACAAGCCATGTGGGGGACACAGCAACCATGTGGAAGAAGGTGCTCTGGTCAGATGAGACCAAAATGGAACCTTTTGGCCAAAATGCAAAACGCTATGTGTGGCAGAAAACTAACACTGCACATCACTCTGAACACACCATCCCCACTGTCAAATATGGTGGTGGCAGCATCATGCTCGGGGGGTGCATCTCTTCAGCAGGGACACAGAAGCTGGTCAGAGTTGATGGGAAGATGGATGGAGCCAAACACAGGGCAAACTTGGAAGAAAACCTCTTTGAGACTGCAAAAGACTTGAGACTGGGGCGGAGGTTCACCTTCCAGCCGGACAATGACCCTAAACATAAAGCCAGGGCAACAATGGAATGGTTTAAAACAAAACATATCCATGCGTTAGAATGGCCCAGTCAAAGTCCAGATCTAAATCCAATCGAGAATCTGTGCTAAGATCTGAAAACTGCTGTTCACAAACGCTGTCCATCTAATCTGACTGACCTGGAGCTGTTTTGCAAAGAAGAATGGGCAAGGATTTCAGTCTCTAGATGTGCAAAGCTGGTAGAGACATACCCTAAAAGACTGGCAGCTGTAATTGCAGCAAAAGGTGGTCCTACAAAGTATTGACTCAGGGGGCCGAATAATTACGCACACCGCACTTTGCAGTTATTTATTTGTAAAAAATGTTTGGAATGATGTATGATTTTCAATCCACTTCTCACGTGTACACCACTTTGTATTGGTCTCTCACGTGGAATTCCAATAAAATTGATGCATGTTTGTGGCAGTAATGTGACAAAATGTGGAAAACTTCAAGGGGGCCGAATACTTTTGCAAGCTACTGTATAAGGGGGCAGCAGTATTTAGCTGATTAACCCTTTAAAGGGCAACTGAAGCGAGAGGCATATGGAGGCTGCCATATTTATTTCCTTTTAAACAATACCAGTTGCTTGGCAGTCCTGCTGCTCTATTTGGCTGCAGTAGTGTCTGAATAACACCAGAAACAAGCATGCAGCTAATCTTGTCAGATCTGACAACAATGTCAGTAGCACATGATCTGCTGCATGCTTGTTCAGCAGGACAGCCAGGCAACTGGTATTGCTTAAAAGGAAATAAATATGGCAGCTTCCCTATCCCTCTCGTTTCAGTTGCCTTTTAAAGCACACCTGAACTGAGAGGGATATGGAAGGTGACATATTGACTGCATTTTTTGGACTATAAGACTCCCAAAAGTGGGGAAAAAAGTCACTGCGTCTTATAGTCCAAATGCAGGGAGTCCCTGAATGCCTGCTAATACAAACCTCCAACCTGCTGCAATGTCGGGGACTCCGTGTACTGTGCCCATGCAGAGGAGGACACAGGGAGACAAACGGAGGACACGGGGACACAAAGGAACATAGAGGAGGACACACGGGGATAGAGGCAGGAACATGGGGGACTCAGGAGGACACAAGGTGGACAGAGGAGGACACGGGCTGACACATGGGAGACATAAGAGCTACAAGGGGGCATAATCCACAAGATGCCCCTTCACCATGGATGCACCCGGTTTAGTATTTTTTTTCCTGGTTTTTGTCCTCTAGACCCAGGTGCATCTTATGGTCATGAGCATCTTAAAGTCCAAAAAATACGGTATCTAATTTAAAGCAATGTACACTCACCTCTTTTGACACAGGACACTTTTGCTGGGGATTGCCAGTGCTCAATTTAGGGAAAAAAAAAAAAAAAGGTTTATCGGCTGCTGACAATAGCCCAAATGATGTGCCCCCCAAAGTTGCAACAGCTGGAAGTGGGAATAGTTGGCCTAGAGGCAGGAAAAAAGTATAGATCCGACCTTGCAAGTAATGAGTCATGTCTTGCTTGGGGATCACATACGTATTTCACTTAATGTCCTGCAAATAAATGTATAACTTTTATGCAATATGTTTTTTTCCCAGGATTTTTGCTTAAAATTGTGCTTGTCTCTCTCCATTAAGACGAAACTACCATAAAAATTACAAACTTGTCACATACTCGTTTGATTGTAACTGGACATACTTAAAGAGACTCTGTAACAAAATTTTCAGCCTTATTTCTTCTATCCTATAAGTTCCTATACCTGTTCTAATGTGGTCTGGATTACTGAAGCCTTTCCTTGTTGCACAGTGGCTGTTTTATCTCTGTTATATAATCTAATCTTCTTTCCTTTGTCAGCTTTGTCAGCTCAGGCAGGAATGTGCTGCTCTGCTGTGATAGGTAAAAGTTATACACACCCTCTCCACGCCCCCTCCAGGCTCTGTATGAGTCACAGACTGAGCTTCTCTCAGCCTATCACATGCTGTTAGCAGCCATGTCTTTTGTTTGTAAACACTGCCTAAAACTGGCAATTACAAGCCAGGATTGCAGCAGGGAGTGGCAGAAACAGCACAGAGGGGCCCAGGAAAACATAATGAATAGAATGGTATGCTTTTTATTGTAAGAATTTTAGAGCACAGATTCTCTTTAAAAATGTAGCAGGGCATCTAATAATTATTTTCCACCCTGTAAATACCAATGACAGGATTGTATCGTGTGATGCGGCACCATGTATAATTTCCTCTTTTTACACTTTGGCACTCTGTTACGCTTCTAGTAAGATTATGCAATATCTCATAAAGTATTGTATGCACAAACAGAGGAAGTTGTGCTGCCCTTGCAGGGATTATAACTATTTATTGTATTTATAAAGCGCCAACATGTTACGCAGCGCTGGACAATAAATAGGGATACATACATTGCAACAAGGGGTGACAGACAGAGAGGTAGCAAACGGTTATACAACATAGCACAAGGTTATCTCAGACAAAACAAGTGTCAAATTAAATACACACTAATATTAACCCTTTGAACTCCAAAATATATGCACAAAGCAACTTGTAACACAGTGATTAAAAAAACACCTTTATATGGTGTAATCTCTCAAACTGCTCCCTACTCTGACCTGCGCCTGCGCAGTAGAGCAGACCCGATTGGGCACGACCAGTGGCGTAGCTAAGGAGCTATGGGCCCCAGTGCAAGTTTTACATGGGGCCCCCAAGCACTCTAACATAGCAATTAATACTCCGCACCAAAACCTGCCAAGGATTTCCACAGTGCAAGAAAGGGATGAGAAACAGTTTGTTAATGATTACTACGATTTAAAGCATCTATTGAAGTGATTATTACCAGCACAGGACCAGTAGAGAGCTAATATTGTGCTTGAAGAAGGGCCCCTTGAGGCCCCTCTGGCCCAAGGGCCCCTGATGCGGTCACTACCTCTTGCTACGCCACTGGGCACAACATCAGAGCCCGAGCGGAGAGCTGCTACTGCGCATGTGCACAGCAGCAGTTGTAAATATTATTGCTGCTCTGTGTCCAGAGGAGCCAGCGCTGGATCCCCTCTACTGAGGAGGAAGGGGGAAGCCTCTTTAGGATCTAGAGCAGGTATGTCAAACCGGTCCTACGAGGGCCGAGATCCTCACACATTTTTTATACAGCTCAAATGAATTGATGGGTCTGAATCAGGAAAGGTGTGGTCCATCAGGTAGAACACATTCCTCTTTTTCTCAGTCCATCCTAAACACTGGCATGGATCTGGCCCTCCAGGCCTGGAGTTTGACACATGTGATCTAGAGGCTTCACCCTCCCGCGGTAAGTACCCCCCAGGGGCTCTTTTTTTCACTTCTTACATCTCCCAAAGGGTATCCCAACCCCTTTGGGAGATGTAAGAAGTGAAAAAAAAAACTGTGGCCCATATGCAATTAACTTTTTCTCCTGAATTTTCTCCAAGGTGATATGCCTTTTAAACCAACACAACAAGCAACAAAACACTCAAAATAACCTTTTCAACCTTTTCAACTACTTGGTGCTTTTTTTTTTAATAAAAAAAAGTGCGGAAAAGTGATTTTAAATAAAAGGTAAAAAATGATCTCCTAGGAGAAAAAGTGAATTGCATATGGCCCACGGCGTGTCCCTAATTCAATTCTACTAGGAGATAATTTTTCATCTTCTGTTTAAAATAATTTTTCAACATGCTGCAACTGAAAAGGTACCAAGAAGTAGGTAAAAAAAGCATAGTCAAAAATATCATCTTGCTTGCTGGTTGGCCTGAAAGGCATTTATTTTATAAGATGTGAAAATGCCACCTTGGAGAAAGCTTAGGAAAAAAGTGACCTGGATCGGAACCTGTATCTTATACCACAACTACCGCCAACAAATTATCTACAAATGTGTTTACATTTGATTTATGCTTCAGCACATAAAGGCCTTTTGATGGTGGAGGAAAAGGGGAGATTTTAGACATTCGGAAGAGGAGTCTCCTCACCTTTATAGGTAGAAGCTTTCCAGAGGCGCCAATAGAATAAAAGTCACTTAAACGAGCTTAAAACCGATGGGGCAGTGGTGGGCCTATCCCATCCATGCAGACAAAGCAAACAAAGGAAGGACTGTGGCATCAACCGTCAAACAACAATTTATTTATACTCCACAGTAATAATAGGCAACGCATTTCACGGGCTCAATCCCGCTTCATCAGGCCAATCAAAAAGGAGCATACAGCTTAACAGCATCAAAACCACACTGAGCGCCTCTGACAGAGGCGCTCAGTGTGGTTTTGATGCTGTTAAGCTGTTAAGCTGTATGCTCCTTTTTGATTGGCCTGATGAAGCGGGATTGAGCCCGTGAAATGCGTTGCCTATTATTACTGTGGAGTATAAATAAATTGTTGTTTGACTGTTGATGCCACAGTCCTTCCTTTGTTTGCTTTGTCTGCATGGATGGGATAGGCCCACCACTGCCCCATCGGTTTTAAGCTCGTTTAAGTGACTTTTATTCTATTGGCACCTCTGGAAAGCTTCTACAGATTGCTAAGTCCACCCTTGGTGGAGGGTTGTACCCATCTTCTTCCCATCTACAGAGAGCGACTTTTAATCCTGAGTGGGGTCAGGTTAATCTCCCCACCTGCCTTCACAGTGGTTGCCTAATGGTAACCCTGGTTTGTGAGTATTAAATTGTTATATTACTCATTATTAATTATCATCTATACAATATCACACTATTGGGCTCTTGGTGTCCCCCCTCCCTTTATCACCTTTATAGGAGTAGAGACCAAGATTTCCCCACCTAAGCTTAGTTTTCACTTAAATGGACTATCGAGAACACATAACTTAGACAAAATTGTAAACTGAAGTTCGGTGCAAATCGACAAAATATCAAGATTGCATTTAACACAACCGTTAATAATGTTTTGTTTATCCTCTGAGCCCTCCATGACTTTAAACCAGGTCTTCATAGTGAGGGTTATAGAACCGTAGGCAAAATTTGTTACAGGGTGCCTTTGAAGGAATCTCATTTTAAATGAATTGATAAAACAAAATACGCTTTTAATAGAAAATACAAGACCCTATCCACACAGTACTTATTCGAATGTCTTCAATGCCACCTAAGAAACACAGCTTTGTATATTTGGCTATGGTGTGTCCTCAAATTAAAGCTTATAGAAAGTTTGTAAAATTAGACTGGAGGCAACTCTTTTTTTATTGTTAATTACCACGGCAACAATGACCCTGACCATTCAAACACCTCAGTGGAGTCAGTCACATGGTCAGTCATTTGGCTCGTCTGATGAAAATAGCATCAAGGAATGTAATCTAAATGGATCTATCCCAGTAACCAATCAGTCTGGGATGTAAAAAAACTGACCCATTAACAAGGAGAGAAAAGCTAAAAACTTTTTCCAGACTTAGAGGTAATTTATCCTCTTCTCCTTTTCAAGGAAAGAAATATACAACTTGATGGAGCACTTTAAATGCACTGGGTGGTACAACCTTGCACATTTACAGAGTAAACTCGGAGAACTATCAGGGCCAGGCCGAGGCAGAGGCGAGAGAGGCTCCAGCCTCAGGGCGCAGTGTAGGAGGGGGTGCACAGCTCACTCAGCTATCATTCCCCTATTGTATTTGAAGCAGAGAGAAATAAAAAAAGGGGATACATGGCAGTGACTGTAAGCCAGATAACTCGAGATTATGGTGTTGCGGGGGGGGGGGGGGGGGGGGGAAGCTTGGGGGCCCTGGGGCGCCTCTTAATCTAATAGCAATCACTGTGTAATTCTAGAGTGGGAGGGCTGGAGGGGCGCACTTTGGTGTCTCAGCCTTGGGTGCTGGAGGACCTTGTCCCGACTTTGAAAACTATACATATCCCAATTGCTCTGATGGCTTTGGCCATAATGCTGTAGATGGCAGTTGGGATGGTCTGCATGGGAGGGTGTTGGGGAGGTTGACAATTTTTGAACTTGTTATCTGGGAATGTTATACTTAGATTTAGACTAAAACATAACAAAAATAAATATTTATTCTGTCGTTAGCCACTTTTCTTCAAACCGCCACAATTACACTGGGAAACAGACTTTGTTTCAACAAATCAGGCACAAGGTGGCTCAATCCTCTCCAATAAAGCGGGAGTAGCAATGTGCCAGGAGAAACCAGCGGGTCTGTGTCAACTCTCAATCCATGTCAGTTAAACTGCTCATGCAGCACTGCATAAGAAGACCATAAACAATTATTGAAACACAATGCTCAATTTAAAATAACGTCAAGACACTAAAGCTCTCTTTACTATTACTAGCCTTTGTTTATCAGCCTTCAACAATGTTAAATAACTATACATGTGACTTATTCCACAAACGTATTGAAGAGAAAGTACAGGTAAAAAGTTTGAAGCTTTTTTATACTAGACGTGGCTTGCTGCATTTTACGATCTGCATCCGATCACATGCAAGTCGCAAAACCGCAAGGGCATCTTCAAAGTACTAAAACTTGCCTGAACCCTTCTTATACTGTTGTGATCTGATTGAAATCCAATCTTGCCCAATTGTAAACATCCTGCATGTTGCATTTGGGCCGGTTCTAGACTTTTTGCTGCCTGAGGCAAACTTGTGAGAATGTCAGGAAGTGAAAAATCGGAATCGCTCTGCAAAAGTGCTTACAAAAGCAATTTATACAAAATCGAAGCGCACAGGTAAGCGCTGGGAGGGGAAACGCCCAAAAAATGGAAAATTGCTGGCGTCAGCTATTTCGATTTTAGATGTGAACAAGCCCTAAGTTTTTACAAAAATCCCCTAAACCCCTTATTATTATTATTTTTTATTGTAAAACAAGCACTGCCAAGTAACTTTGTTGACCCCTTCATCCAGAGCTCTCCCAAGCCATTCTGTCCTCTGAGAGGATGGGGAGGTGTGGCCAAGCTACCACCTCTCTGGATCAGATCATGTGTGACTGGAGAGGGTGGCGCAGGTAATACCAAAGCGAGGAGGAGGAGTTTGGATATTGCAAATCTCAGAGGCCACAAGAGTTGCACCATTATTAATAGTGATTTTCTTTAATTTTTTTTTTTTTTAAATAAAGGTATTTAGAGGATTTTGTAAACATATTAGCCTGTCTTACTTCACTGCAGGGAGAGGGAAGGAGGTGTTAGTTTAATGATTGAAAAAAAAAATAATCAAAGAGAATCTGAGGTGTCATAAAGTTAAAAAAGTAAATACCTAAGAAGAAGGAAGCCTCTGAATCTTCCAGGGGCTTTCCATGCTGTCCTCCACCATTTATCGGGACCCCCTAAAAGCTTAGTTAAAGGAAACCGGAGATCAACTAAAGTAAAGAATCGATACTTACCCGGGGCTCGCCATCCTCCCACAGTCTGCCGTTCAGCCGCGATCAGCCAGGGGAACTTGCTCAGTGACGTCAGTCCGGGTCTACTGAGCATGCCCAGTAGTAGGTCCGCACATGCGCAGAAGACCCAGGCTGGACGTGACTGAGCCAGTTACTGGAGATGATCGCGGCTGAACAGCAGACTGCGGGAGAATGGTGAGGGACTCGCACGTGTTTATGGGGCGGGAGGAAGCCCCGGGTAAGTATTGATTCTTAACTTTAGTTGATCTCTGGTACACTTTAACACTGCAAATCAAAATTACGATTTCCAATTCCAATTTGCAATGCTGATTTGTTAACGCAAGAAAAAAACACAGCATGGGGAGTCTTTTACCCTAAGTGCAATTCCGATTTCTAATTTTGATGTGATTTTACACGCAATTACCATTTTTGATGCAGTTAAAAAGAAGTCCTGCCTGTTGCGTTGTTTTCTTTGTTTTTCTTCTTGTGTAGCAACCAGTGAAAATTGCAAATCACAACTTTTTTTAATTGCATCAAAAATCAGAATCGCATGAAAAAAAGGGCTAAACCCTCAGGCCTCCTTTACACTACCTGCGATTCCGATTTTTGATGCGATTGAGAAAAAGTCCTACATGCTGCGTTTTTCTGAGTTTTTCTTGCTTTGTTGCTAGCATCCAGTGAAAATCGGAATCTCAAATTGTAATTGTAAATCAGTATCGCAAAATGGATTTGCAGGGTGCAGGGCGCCTCAAGGACTTTTTTAATCGCATCGAAAATCGGAATCGCATGTAAAATCATATCGAAATCAGAATTGCATGTAGTGTTAAAGTGCCCTAATATTGTAGGTCCTCTTCTCACACAAGTGCGCCCATGCTGCACCCGCGCAAACATGGCCGCGCCTGCGCAGTAGCAGATCCACTTGTGCGCAAACAGCTCCGTCTTACTGTTTAGGTGCAGGTGTAGTCGCACAGGTGCAGTACAGCCACCCTGATGTGATTACTGACAAGTGCTTGTTGTTAATCTTCCGGGGGTTCATGCTTGGTGAGGGGAGATCAGAGCACGGTGTGGGAAGCCTCTATAGGATCCAGAGGCTTTACTTTTTCAAGGAACACTTTAAAGAATACCAGAGCTGAAACTATTAGGAGAAATGTTTTCCTCTATCCCTCTTCTACTTACCTAAAGACCTGTTTCAGCTCTGGTATCCTTTAAAAAGAACCTGAGGTGGGTTTGAAGAATGTTATCTGCATACAGAGGCTGGATCTGCCTATACAGCACAGCCTCTGTTGCTATCCCAAACCCCCCTAAGGTCCCCCTGCACTCTGCAATCCCTCATAAATCACAGTCACGCTGCTGACACACAGCTTGTCAGAGCTGGCTGTTTTTATCTCTATAGTGTCAGTCTGCTGCTCTCCCCGCCTCCTGCAGAACTCCGGTCCCCGCCTGCATCCCTTCCCTCCCTGTTGATTGGAGGTAAGGGACGGGGGCAGGGACCGGAGCTATGCAGGAGGCGGGGGAGCAGCTGAGACTGACACTACAGATGTAAACACAGCCTCACAGCGTGGCTGTGATTTATGAGGGATTGCAGAGTGCAGGGGAACTTAGGGGGGTTTGGGATAGCAACAGAGGCTGGGCTGTATAGGCAGATCCAGCCTCTGTATGCAGATAACATTCTTTAAACACACCTCGGGTTCTCTTTAAATGGAATCTGAAGTGAAAATAAGCTTATTCTGGTAGCTATGTTAGGTACATATTTATTTTGTAGGTAAAATACCTTATGAGGTATTTTCCTCTTTTTTTTTAGCAATCCTGAAACATTTTTCTCCATTTTCAAACATGAGGTAAAACGTGAGGTAAATGCATAAAGTGAGGTAAAACATGAGGTATTTCAGCGGTAAGCATGCAGTAAATAAATAATAGTAGTCTTTGTCTTCCATAAGTTAGGATAGTCTTTGGAAGATGTTTTTTTTTTTTTGAGGGGAAGGTGTATTTGATTATATAGTAGCAACCTATGAAAAGTATATTTTTATAGGCATCCCGTATTAAAAAAAATCCAGTAAATATTTGGAGTTTTATTTCTACTCTCCTATTAGGCCTGGAACCCACTACAAAACGCTATCGCTAATCGCAATCGCTAGTGTTTTGTATGAGCAGTTTGTAAGCGATTTCATGAGCGTTTTAAGGAGCGATTTTAGAAAGTGTAATCAATTTGCCAGCGGTTGTGTAGCGATTAGCAATTAGTATTTTAAAGTCTGATTGGTCCTTTCATTTATTTTTAATTTTGTTACATTGTACGTTAACTTTAAGACGCAAGCAAAATCGCTCCGTGCAAGTTTTGATGAGCGATTACGTCAGTGATTATATACTTTACATTGAAGCGCTAACGCTAACAAAATGCTGCATGTTCTGCGCTTGTGATTTTGGGAAGTTGGCACATCCGTTAATATTAGCCGAGCGTTTTTGGAAATCGCTAGCGTTTTCAAGCGCTCCCTAAATGCTCTGAAAAGCGATCTTGTGGGTTCCAGCCCTGACACGGCCTGAATAGGAACAACACTAAAACAGCAATAGGAACTCCACTAAAAACTGCAAAAGGCATAGAAATTGACTTTACCTCCAGGTACAGGCAGGTCTTAAACTGATCGGTATACTATGTGCTAACATGCCCCCTAATTATCATGAGAATAGCTATTTTTGGTAAAATGAACGCAAATTACCTCATGAATTACCTCATAATTTACCTCATGAGGTAAAACATGACTAAAACCTACCAGAATTGCTAAATGTCATTACCTTATGAGGTAATTTACCTCACATGAGGTAATTTGTTTGATAATCCTACCAGAATTGAGGCCAATGAATTGTATGTGTAGTATAGAACATTAGTATGACAGATATGAGTCTCATGTTGTTTGCAGTACAGGAAGAGTTATGAAACTTCAGTTGTTATCTATGCAAAAGAGCTTCTCCGCGCTCTCCAACTAATTTAGTCAGAGAGCATTGCTATTTTCTGAAGCACTTATACATCAAAGAAACAGTTAAACACAACTTCAGATAAGATTTTACTGCAGAGAAGTTCAAAGGGTCATTAGCTCTGCTCTGTTTCATAGTTTAAAATGCAGAGTGTAGTTTGTTAACTGCAAATATCAGAGAATGATGAAATGTTATAAAAAAAAATATATAACTGAAAATACAGATATGAGACTCTTGTCTTTGCTACTAATGTTCTATTAATTATCCGTACTACTCATACAATTAATTATATCATAAGGGTTTTTTTTTCACTTCAGTGTCACTTTAATCTTTTCAGAGTTAATAACTAAGCAACATCCACTTACTAGTGAAATAACATTCCCATTCCTCTCCTGAGTGATAGCAGCACACAGCAGCAGCAGCATGCCCCCTATCTCCAGAGTGATAGCAGCAGCATGCCCCCTATCTCCTATATGATAGCAGCACTCAGCAGCAGCAGCATGCCCCCTATCTCCTGAACCCTGCAGAGACTCACCAAACAGCAGGTGTCCTCCTGAGCTGCTCATTCTGTCCATTCGCTTCACAGCAAGCCGAGAATTGGTGAAAAATGTTAAAAAGAGAAGTTCTTATAAACTTAGAGATAACCACACACTGCTTACATAGCAGTTCCTCCCACGTGTAGCTAGTGTGGGGTTTGCCTATACTTATCTGGAACTTACTTACACAAGACATATAATAGCTAGAGCAACAGTCCCAGGCATGACCATTGTACAGACACATTGCGTAGCTAGTGCAGCAGTCCCAGGCACGACCATTGTACAGACACGTTACGTAGCTAGTGCAACAGTCCCAGGCACAACCATTGTACAGTCACGTTGCGTAGCTAGGGCAACAGTCCCAGGCACTACCATTGTACAGACATATTACGTAGCTAGGGCAACAGTCCCAGGCACTACCATTGTACAGACACGTTACGCTGCTAGGGCAACAGTCCCAGGCACTACCATTGTACAGACACATTGCGTAGCTAGGGCAACAGTCCCAGGCACTACCATTGTACAGACACATTGCGTAGCTAGTGCAACAGTCCCAGGCATGACCATTGTACAGACACATTCAGCAGCTAGGGCAACAGTCCCAGGCACGACCATTGTACAGACACTTTACGTAGCTAGGGCAACAGTCCCAGGCACGACCATTGCACAAACACGTTACGTAGCTAGGGCAACAGTCCCAGGCACGACCATTGTACAGACACGTTGCCCAGCTAGGTCTACAGGCCCAGGCATGACCATTGTACAGACACGTTGCACAGATAGGGCAACAGTCCCAGGCACGACCATTGCACAGACACGTTACGCAGCTAGGGCAACAGTACCGAGGCATGACCATTGTACAGACATGTTGCGCAGCTAGGGCAACAGTCCCTAGGCATGACCATTGTACAGACATGTTGCGCATATAGGGTGACAGTCCCAGGCACGACTATTGCACAGACACGTTACGCAGCTAGGGCAACAGTACCGAGGCATGACCATTGTACAGACATGTTGCGCATATAGGGCGACAGTCCCAGGCACGACCATTGAACAGACACGTTACGCAGCTAGGGCAACAGTCCCAGGCATGACCATTGTACAGACACGTTACACAGCTAGGGCAACAGTCCCAGGCACGATCATTGTACAGACACATTATGCAGCTAGGGCAACAGTCCCAGGCACGACCATTGTACAGACATGTTGCGCAGCTAGGGCAACAGTCCCAGGCATGACCATTGTACAGACACGTTACACAGCTAGGGCAACAGTCCCAGGCACGATCATTATACAGACACGTTACGCAGCTAGGGAAACAGTCCCAGGCACGACCATTGTACAGACACGTTGCACAGCGACAGCTGAGCGATATGTGTTCTTTCTATGTAGAGGAGCTTGACCAAAATGACAGTGAAGTAAGTAAACCAAAGGTCCACATACTGTAGTTACTTACAGAAATAAATGTTATTCCATTATATGTGCAGGTACAACCAATCGATCACCAACAATCATTTCAGGGCCACGATGGGTCTTTGCCAAGGCACAGAACGTTCACCATTTATTTGTGTGCTTTTATAATGTGAACCTGCCTTGGTTCCGAGACGTATATCCAGATCTTCTGACTTACAGCGCACATACAACTAGGTCCATAAATATTTGGACAGATACAACTTTTTTCCCCCTAATTTCGGTTCTATACATTACCACAATGCATTGTAAATAAAAGTCAGAGGCAGTTGAAGTGCAGACTTTTAGCATTAATTCAGTGGAGTAAACAAAACATAAAAATGTGAAGCAACTAAAGCTTTTTTTTAACACAATTCCTTCATTTCAGGGGATCTAAAGTAATTGGACAAATTAAATAACTGGAAAATTATGTTAATTTCTAATACATGGTTAATGTGAGTCTGAAGTGTGAAAAAAAAAAAAAAGACTACCCACCCAGATTGTTACCGATGGAAAGGGAAGGCTCTGGTTTCTTATCAGCCATCTCGTTCCTCACACTGTCCCCACGTCCCAGCACTGGCTCCCCCATTCAAATCTCCTACCGCAGAAGGCTTTGGAAGTCCTTAAGAGCCAAGTTCTCCCAGAGACGGGGCTCTGTACTGCGCGTATGCAAGTGCATGAGAGAGTGTGGCTGTGTATGCGCAGTATAGTCAGTATAGTCTTCTATAGCACTCAGCTACCGAAGACATCTGAAGCCTCCTGCAGTGAAAGAGAGTGGTCTCCAACCCATCAGTCAGAGACTGCTAACAGGGGAGACAGCGCTAGAGCGAGGGCACCAGGAGAGGAACAGGAAGGCTCTATAGGACCCAAAGCCTTCGCTCTCCTTAGGTAAGTACCTGTTTTGTTTTTTACACTTCAACCTCACTTCAAAAACCCTTTGCTGGCAATGACAGCCTAAAGTCTTGAACTCATGGACATCACCACATGCTGGGTTTCCTCCTTTTAATGCTCTGCCAGACCTACTGCAGCGGCTTTCAGTTGTTGTTTGTTTGTGGGCCTTTCTGTCCACAGTTTAGTCTTCAACAACTGAATTGCATGCTCAGTAGGGTTAAGATCAGGTCACTAACTCGGCCATTCGAGAATTTTCTACTTATTTGAATGAATAATCTCCAGGGTTGCTTTGGTTGTATGTTTTGGGTCATTGTCCATCTATATCATGAAATGCCGCCCAATCAGTTTGACTGCATTTAGCTGGATTTGAGCAGACAGTAGGTCTCTGAACACCTCAGAATTCATTCGGCTGCTTCTGTCCTGTGTCACATCATCAATAAACACTAGTGTCCCAGTGCCACTGGCAGCCATGCCCACCCTAGCCATCACACTGCCTCCGCCGTATTTTACAGATGATGTGGTATGCTTTGGATAACGAGCTGTTAGAAATTGAATTGGCTGTATGGATGGACTTGCAAGGCTGAAGTTACATCATTGACAAGCAGACCCATTAGGAGTTTTTAAAGTGTACCTGTAAGAAAAAAAAGTGCCTCAAAGGGTTGCTCACCTCAATAGAGTAAAGCCTCTGGATAATCTGGAGGCTTCCCCCATCCTCCTCTTACACCAGGTTGTTCAAGCGATACGTCCCTCCAGGGACCATCAACCTTGTTGATGGCTCGCACCTGCGCAGTATCACAGACCAGAGTGGGCTCTGCTTTTTCTGCTGAAGCCTGAATAGGTCCATGCTACTGCACAAGTGCAGTGTGGCCTTGCACCCGTAAGCTTCGGGGGTCTCAGCTGCAACGGCCTGGTGGAGGCTTCTCTCTCCTGCGGTAAGTATCCAATTTTTTGCTTTTAATACCTTACAGGTTTACTTTCATGACGAATAAAACTCTGACATAACATTCAATAAAAATGTGTTTTCCTACTTTGCATTATCCATAACGTTAATATTTGCTTTTGTGCACAAGTAATATTGTCTGTTTACAAATTACAAGTTCGCAAAGTACAGTTTATCTGCTCTGAAAGCTGCCATTGCATTTTATTGCATAGCTGCTGTATTTATATATTAAAATCTATCTAGTGATCATTTCTCAGCTGGCTCTGCTTTTACTATGTGTGGCAGCTCAGTTCCAGCAGGCTGCTAATGTGCACATTCCTTCATGAGCTACAATAAGTAAACAAAAGATGCGGTTAGAAGCTGCCCACAGAAAAAGAAAGTGCTGGGTTTTTTTGTGGTAATAGGTTTTATGGTGTAAATAATATTTTAGAGTAAAGAAGAAATGCTGAATTTCATACCACTTTAAAGGAAGACAAACAGAACTAAAATAACAAGAACAGTATTTCAAGTTTGATTCTTGGCTGGCAAATCTTTCCTCTTTCTTGGCCACAAAACCATCAGATTAGATAGGAAGATTACAAAACAGAGAAACAGAGGCAGGCAGTGTTAGGGCAGCTGAAACTTACTTCATCTTCTGGCTGTGAAGACGAGGAACAGTAAAGGTGGCCAAAACATCAGGTGGCTTAGCGGCCGATCGACCATTCAATTCGATTATTATAATCTAATTGGATGAAAATCGGTGCCGCCAAGTGCATGCCTGAAAGCGACCAATTTCGGGACGGAAATTGGTCGCATTGTCGATAGCGCATGCTGCAAGATGTCGGGCCAAAGTTGGTTGGTCAGGTGCGCAGCGGGAACGATGTGCGGTTTCCCGTCGATCGACGAAACCATCCGCCACCTCGCTGCTGTGTCCCCCAATGCCCGCCGTACCAAAGTATTAACATTACCTGTGCACAGCCTCCACTTGTCCCCCGCTGATCCAGGCGCACCCTCGTCTTTCACATACACGCGCGCTCCATGTGGTTTCCTGGTAACGGCACACTTGTGACATCACACCTGCGTCCTCACTGGGAAACCACGTGGGGTGTACGTGTATGCAGGATAATGCACCCGGAGCAGTGGGGACAAGCGGAGGCCACGGACAGGTAATGTATACACTTTGGCACGGCAGGCGTTAGGGGGCACAGCAGTGAGGCAGATCACAGGGCCGATTCCGGATTGATTTCAGCATGAGATTGATTGGGAATCGGCCTGCGGTGTATGAGATGACAGATCTCTCTCTTATCAGATTCAAGAAGAAAAAGATTTGTATTTTGGTTGAGTCTGCCCATACATCGCTAGATGCGTGGCTACCTTAAGCCGTCAATGTCTGACACGTATGTTAGTGACAAATTTCATATTACAAGAAGTGACAGGAAATAGCTAACCTTATAAATAACATGCAAATATCTTCATAAAGAGGAAACAACTGGAGGATTCAAATGCTCTTTACTTACTGTAAGCTGAAAGAAATACTGTGGCTGCCATTGCTAACCTTTCTGCAAATGACTGGTTCTTGGTTGTCATAGAGGCCGTGTCTATAGCCGTCAATGAAGTGCTAATAATTTCAGCTTGCATGAAAATTGTATGCAGTCTGGAATAAGGGAAATTAAAGTCAACAGGAAGTGCATTTAAAATGATCCTGAAGCCAAAGTAAAATAAAAAAACGATACTTACCAAAGAAGGGGGAAGGCTCTGAGTACTATAGAGCCATCCCGTTCCACTCCTGGTTCCCTTGTTCCACTGCAGTGCTGTTATTTTATAAATACTTTTACCATATAGCCAACGGTTGTAAGTATGTGATCCAACTGGACCGCAATGGACATTCGAAGCAGACACCACACTGTCCCCTCCCACTGGCCATTCTAGGTCCCACTCAAGTGAGAACCTGGCCTTAAAGGGTACATGTGATGTAAAAAATTACAAAGTTAGATACTCACAGTAGATACTGGATACTCCTATAGCCTACAGTTCCAGTGCAGGATCCCTCTAAACCCTTTCAACAACAGCTTTTTGAAAAGGTTTCTTGTGGCCTCTCTGGACTTGCATATATACAGACTGGGCAGGGCATGCATGCATAAATCCTGTGCTCATGTATGGAGGAAAAAGCTGTGTATGAGCAGCTTCATTTCACTGGGCATGTGCAGAACGTACTCGCACATGCCCAGTTTTGATGCACTCACCCATGTCTACTGATTTTCTTAGAATTACATTCTTCACCCCCTAGACTAGTGATGGCTAACCTTGGCACTCCAGCTGTGACAAAACTACAAATCCCATCATGCCTCTGCCTCCCCAAGTTATGCTTAGAGCTGTCAGAATATTGCAATGCCTCATGGGATTTGTAGTTCCACCACAGCTGGAGTGCCAAGGTTAGCCATCACTGCCCTAGACTTTTCCCTCCTGTTCTTTGTTCCTTCCCCTTCTTCTCTCCTATAGTCGGGATCACTATGGGTTGATATTTTGGGAGCAGCTGTCTTATAGAGCACAAGTGTTTTTCACCAACTTCTCCCCTCAAATAGAATGCTTTGGATTTCACCACATTCCATGTGTCTATACAGCGTCAGGGGTAAATTATGACCATGTTTAGTTTTTAGGTTATGTTGAAAATAAGGAGCTTGATGGTCACAAGTCGACCTGCTTTATTTAAATCAACAAGTCTTTTCTAAAAAAAATAAAATAAAAAATAAGGTTCCTATTCATATTAAAGTCCACACCCTACCAGAATAATAGACTTTGAGCGAGGCTGTTACAATGAGAGATGTTGCTAAGTATTGTTCTTCCCAGGACTGGAGCTTCACGTCTTAATGTGGTATGAAACTTAGCATTTCTCCTTTGCTCTAAAAGGTTATTTACAGCATAAAATCGACTACAACACAAACAAATTGTAGCAGAACAGCATTCAAACACTTAAAAACAGCACTGTGTTCTTCAGTGGGAAGCTCCTTGCTTCAGTGGAAAGCTTCTGGTCGCATCCGAAGAGGGGATAACATTATATTTTGTTTACAATCCTTTGTCTGCTACATTGTCATGAAAATGAGCTCTCTCTGCTGTAGAAGCAGAGAGCTGAAAAGTGATCACTAGATAGATTTTAATATATAAGTACAGCAGCTATGCAATAAAATGCACTGGCAGCTTTCAGAGCAGATAAGCTGTACTTTAGGAACTTGACATTTGTAAACAGGCAATATTACTTGTACACAAAAGCAAATGTGTTAACTGTATGGGTAATACAGAGTAGGAAAACACATTTTTATTGAATGTTAGGTCAGAGTTATATCCGTTAAATAGCTGAGCACAGGACAAGTAAGTGCTCCATATGGATTGTTAAAGGAAAAGTTTAGTTAAACAAAAGTTAGAGAATTAACCACATAGAGGGTGGTCCTGAGGCATCCCAATCCATTTGGAACCCAATTCTGCTGTGCACAATTGATACAAACATATCTGACAAGAGCATTTTGGATATTGCCCCATGACCTCGCTCCCCGCCGTGTAGGAATGTGACCGTACTGTGTGAGTACTGCCATGCTCATACATGATGAAGAGTGTGGCCACGACCAAAAAAAGGGTCCCAGACAGCGGCGGTGGGGTTGAGGAGGACACGGGAAGCCTCTGGACAATCCAGAGTCTTCACTTTCTGTGGGTAAGTATCTAACTTTTTTAAACTTACAGGTTCAAGAAGAGGTTATAGCTGGGTCTCACCATACTGCAGGGAGTACCAGGACTGATTGTCAAGCTGGATTTATACTTCTTGTGCCCCTAGGCCACGTATGTTGTGTCTCCCCTTTCTTGTGCACAGTGCCCCTCCCATTCCATGTGCAGCCCCCTCTCCCATGTGTATTATCCATGTACAGCAGCCCCTTTCTTTTATGAACAGCTCCCTTGGGCATCAGCTTCCCTTTTTTTTCACGTGCTCCCAATTTCAGCCTCCTCTGTCATATGTAGCATCCCCTCTTTCATGTCCAGGTGCCCCCTGTGCTGCAGCCGCCCAAGGCCCGGGCCTTTGTGGCCTTTTCAGAAATCCGGCCCTGCAGGGCCGGATTTGTACTCTTTACCGCCCAAGGCCACTGTCACCAGCCGCTTCCCTTCAGTATAGGTAGCCAGATGACCCCTCCCCCTTTCCTTCCAGTATAGGTAGCCAGATGGCTCTTTTAATCCCTCCTTTCCTCACCCCTTTCTGTATAGGTAGCCAGCTCACCTTCACACCGCAGCAGCCATCAGTGTCACTCATTTCTCTGCTCCTCTCCATGCAAAAGCTTCCTATTCCTTTCCATCTCCAATGCTGCCCAAGTCTATTGCCGCCGGCCACAATGCAAACCTGCACAGAGAGCAAGGAGGCTGCTGCACAGGCGGCTAGCAACAGAGTGCTGTGGTCAGGCGCTTTCCTGATCCCTGTGTATTGCAGCATTTGTAAGCTTGCAAATGCTGCACCAGTTTAGCCTGCTGCTTTGGTGCCCTTGCTCCTGTGGTGCCCTAGGCCATGGCCTAGGGGGCCTTGGCCTAAATCCGGCCCTGACTGCACGATATGGCCGCATTCAAAACAAGTACAAGTCGTACAAACGGCTTGCACACATGCTGCCAACTGCACAATATCAGCCTAAGGCTCAACACACACCATACAATCTTGGTTGTTCAATCTTACCACTTTCATGTAGTATAAGAGCTTATCCAATCAACCATTCAAGGTATTTTCAATCTGTTGTCTCTTATACTACATAGATTTGGTAAATCTGTACAACCAAGTTTGTATGGTGTGTGTTAAGCATAACAGTCGTGTGAGTTGATTTGGCGGTTGGATCATGCAAACCGCCTGTTACCAGTCGCTCGTCTAGCCATTTGTACACATGCCCAACTATCATCCAATAAACCAAGTTTGGACGATAGTTGAGTGGAAAAGTTGCACTTGTGTACAAGCCTTAAAGGACACACGAGGTGACATGTGACATGATGAGATAGACATGTATATGAACAGTGCCAAGCACACAAATAACTAGGCTGTGTTCCTTTTTTTCTTTCTCTGCCTGAAAGAGTTAAATATCAGGTATGTAAGTGGCTGTTTCTGTCCAGGTCGGGACCAGGTCAGACAGGGTCAGACTATAGCATAACCCTCACTGATTGGTAATTACAGCCATAAAACACTTTCCTGTCAGTAAATGGCTTCCTGGAGAATGAAAGAGATAAAAGGGGTTAATAATTCATAGATTTTAGCTCTGGCATACTTCAATGAAGGTGTCATTGAGCAGAGACAATTAAACAGTAAAAAATTAAAAACTAGATTTACAGTATAAAATAAAATTGTGGGATATCTAAAAAAAAAAAATAAGAAGAAGGAGGATAGATACAATTGTTTCTTTCATCAGTTCATTTTCACCTCGGATGTCCTTTAAGATAATTTTACATATAAGGCATTAGCACATTGTCACCGCTTAATAGTAACTTAGTAGTTAGTAGTAAGGAAATCACCAGAACCTGTCTACATGGATATCAAGGACTTGCATTTCCCCATCACTACAGTAATTTCCTGCTCCAGAACTAGCTGAGAAGTTAGCTAACAATTGAGCAATGTTATTAGCTAAATGACAGTTCTGTGCTAATAATATGAAATCACCAGACTGACTAGACAAATATCCCTTGTGAAACAGCCGTCAAAAACCTCATGCTTTGAATATTGCAACTGTGGTGCTGCTATATACTGTATATACTGTAAGCAATAAATGGGAAATCCCCCCCCCCCCCTACCACATGTGGTTGAGTCTACATTGTCTATGCTGCAGAATCACCAGTCAGCCATCTTAGTCACCAAGGCCAGACTTATACTTCATCAGACCCTCGGCCCAGTTTGTTGGGCTCCCCTTTCATGTGTAATGGTGCCCCGCCCATTCCACATGTAGCCTCCTCTTCCATGTTCAACATCCCTGTACTGCAGCCCCTTTCTTTCATGTTCAGCTCCCGTGGGCATCAGCTTCCCTTGTTTACTTGTTCCCCATTTGCAGCCTTTTCTTTTATTTGTAGCAACCCCCATTGCACATCCATGTGCTCCTTCCGGCTGCATCCGCCCAAGGCCTGGGCCTTTAAGGTCTTTCCAGAAATCCAGCCCTGCTAGTGACATAGTCCCGGGATGCTGTGGGAGGAGAGTAAAGTCTGACGTCTGTACATGTGTACGTTGCTCATGCTGGCGCGTTACTCAGATGGCACCGCCCCCAGTGGCGTAGCAATAGAGGATGCAGAGGTAGTGACCCCACCAGGGCTCCTGGGCGAGAGGGGTCCAAGCCCGAATTTACCTCACAGGAGCCTATAGGCACAGATGTCCGGGCACCCTAGACTTCGCTCTTCCTGAACCTACAAACACCCACCAAACCGCACCACAAGTGTGCTGGCTATCCCAGCTGTCACTTCTAAATTACAGGGAGTGCAGAATTATTAGGCAAATGAGTATTTTGACCACATCATCCTCTTTATGCATGTTGTCTTACTCCAAGCTGTATAGGCTCGAAAGCCTACTACCAATTAAGCATATTAGGTGATGTGTATCTCTGTAATGAGAAGGGGTGTGGTCTAATGACATCAACACCCTATATCAGGTGTGCATAATTATTAGGCAACTTCCTTTCCTTTGGCAAAATGGGTCAAAAGAAGGACTTGACAGGCTCAGAAAAGTCAAAAATAGTGAGATATCTTGCAAAGGGATGCAGCAGGGATTGCAAAGCTTCTGAAGTGTGATCATCGAACAATCAAGCGTTTCATTTAAAATAGTCAAAGGGGTCGCAAGAAGCGTGTGGAAAAAACGAAGGCGCAAAATAACTGCCCATTAACTGAGAAAAGTCAAGTGTGCAGCTGCCAAGATGCCACTTGCCACCAGTTTGGCCATATTTCAGAGCTGCAACATCACTGGAGTGCCCAAAAGCACAAGGTGTGCAATACTCAGAGACATGGCCAAGGTAAGAAAGGCTGAAAGACGACAACCACTGAACAAGACACACAAGCTGAAACGTCAAGACTGGGCCAAGAAATATCTCAAGACTAATTTTTCTAAGGTTTTATGGACTGATGAAATGAGACTGAGTCTTGATGGGCCTGATGGATGGGCACATGGCTGGATTGGTAAAGGGCAGAGAGCTCCAGTCCGACTCAGACGCCAGCAAGGTGGAGGTGGAGTACTAGTTTGGGCTGGTATCATCAAAGATGAGCTTGTGGGGCCTTTTCGGGTTGAGGATGGAGTCAAGCTCAACTCCCAGTCCTACTGCCAGTTTCTGGAAGACACCTTCTTCAAGCAGTGGTACAGGAAGAAGTCTGCATCCTTCAAGAAAAACATGATTTTCATGCAGGACAATGCCCCATCACACGCGTCCAAGTACTCCACAGCGTGGCTGGCAAGAAAAGGTATAAAAGAAGAAAAACTAATGACATGGCCTCCTTGTTCACCTGATCTGAACACCATTGAGAACCTGTGGTCCATCATAAAATGTGAGATTTACAAGGAGGGAAAACAGTACACCTCTCTGAACAGTGTCTGGGAGGCTGTGGTTGCTGCTGCACGCAATGTTGATGGTGAACAGATCAAAACACTGACAGAATCCATGGATGGCAGGCTTTTGAGTGTCCTTGCAAAGAAAGGTGGCTATATTGGTCACTGATTTGTTTTTGAATGTCAGAAATGTATATTTGTGAATGTTGAGATGTTATATTGGTTTCACTGGTAAAAATAAATAATTGAAATGGGTATATATTTGTTTTTTGTTAAGTTGCCTAATAATTATGCACAGTAATAGTCACCTGCACACACAGATATCCCTCTAAAATAGCTCAAACTAAAAACAAACTAAAAACTACTTTCAAAAATATTCAGCTTTGATATTAATGAGTTTTTTGGGTTCATTGAGAACATGGTTGTTGTTCAATAATAAAATTATTCCTTAAAAATACAACTTGCCTAATAATTCTACACTCCCTGTATTATGCAAATGATATTTCCCTCTAATTTTCCTAAATAGTGGATGCAAGTGTCAGCAAACCTCCCAACTTTATGAGATAAGAAAGAGGGACACTTAAGCTCCGCCTCTGCTGCACCTCTAATCCTACCCTAGTCACACATACCATAACGATTTCATAAGAAAAATATGTTGTTTGTAATTCAAACCACAGTGGTCCTTTCTATCCTGGTTTATTTTCCTTCATATTAACATGTGAAAATAAGAACTATGTCAATTTAAATGGTGGGTATAAAGTCTAGAGTCAATTAAACACATTTTTCAGTAGATAAAATACATATATTAACATAGATCTGTACATCAGTTCTGAAACAGGCACAAATGAGATAGAAATAGGGACTGGCTTCCCAAAGAGGGACTGTCCCTCCAAAAGAGGGACAGCTGGGAGCAGCTTCAGAATCCTTGCATCCATCAGCGCGCGTGATCTCCTGCAAAACAGACCCGCAGGACCTTACGCCGATCGGCGTTAGGCTGTCTGGGGCTGCCGCAGTCGGCAAGTAGTTAACCATGGGGACTCTAAAGCTGCAAAACCTCCTGAGCGGCGTAATGCTCAGGAGGTTAATAACGTAGGACACCATTTTTTTTTGTAGTTTTTCCTTTAAGGCTGCTTTCACAGTAAGATGTTACAGGCGCACGTTAGTGCAGCCTGTAACGCAGCCTAACTCACAGCAATGAAAACTAAATGGGCTGTTTACAGTGCCCACGTTGCGTTACATTGTAACGCAGCACGTTTAAACAAAGTGCTGCATGCTGTACGTTATACACGGCTAAGCCACGTTAGACTGTTTGCACATGCTCAGTAATGTTGGAGGAGGAGGTCTCCCCTCCTCCTCCGCGGCCAGCCACATGGCTAATTAATATTCACTGTACTGTGTGACGTGCAGTGTTTACTTCCTGGAGCGGCCGCTTTGTGCGGCGATTGGCTGGCGGGACCACGAAATGCCGCATGCATCCAAAAGTACGCATCACTGCATCACGGATGCATGAAGAGCCGCATAACGCGGCTCAATCTGACGTCCAACTTCAACACCACTATGCGTTGCATTAGGGGCACGTTATGCAACCATAACGTGGCATCTAACGCAACGTCTTAGTGGGAAAGAAGCCTTAAACAGTTGCTGCCCTGAGTGTCCCTATTACACACGTAAAAGGAAAAATGAACTTATAGGATAATTCATTGAATGTGTAGTGCCAATCATAACTAGAACATTAGAGACATAGAACTGTCGTATTTTTAGCAAACCTGTAATATATCCCATAAAAAGTTAGATTCTTACCTAAGTAAAGACAACCCTATGGATAGTCAAAGGGGAGCGTGACCATGAGAACATATATGGCAAGATAATTGGCAGGGCCGAGGCAGAGTCTGGGGAGGCACCAGCTATGAGAGTGTGCTCGGCACCCCCTCCCCTTCCCTCCCTTGTGGCCATATACAGTGTGTCACGAGGGGAGTGCTGTAAAAGTGCTACTCACTGCTCCCCTCTTCTCTGGGCACTACGATCTTCAGCCCGTCGCAGGCTCGCAGCATCTACTCTCTGTCTCCCTCTAGTAGTAGCAGATCTCATTATTTACATCACTAGAGGAGAGAGACAAGTACATGGGGAGGGGGGCTGCCTAATACTGGGGGTACATACCTAGGGTACTACATCTAGCCATCTAAACTGGGGCAGGGGGCTACCGAATACTAGGGGCCAGTAGCATAGCTAAGGAGACAGGGGCCCCAGTACATGTTTTAGATGGGACCCCCAAGCTCTTTATTTATATGGAGCCCCGAAGGGGGACTTAACCAATACTGGAGGAACATCTGGTTATCTAACCTAGGGAGAGGGCTAATACCTAATACCGGGATCACATCTGGCTATCTAACCTGGGGAGAGGGCTACCTAATACTCGAGGATCATCTGGCTATCTAACCTGCGGAGAGGGCTACCTAATACTGGGAGCTCATCTGGCTATCTAACCTGGGGAGAGGGCTACCTAATACTGGGAGCTCATCTGGCTATCTAACCTAGGGAGAGGGCTACCTAATACTGGGAGCTCATCTGGCTATCTAACCTAGGGAGAGGGCTACCTAATACTCGAGGCTCATCTGGCTATCTAACCTGGGGAGAGGGTCTACCTAATACCGGGATCACATCTGGCTATCTAACCTGGGGAGAGGGCTACCTAATACTCGAGGCTCATCTGGCTATCTAACCTGGGGAGAGGGCTACCTAATACTGGGAGCTCATCTGGCTATCTAACCTGGGGAGAGGGCTACCTAATACTGGGAGCTCATCTGGCTATCTAACCTAGGGAGAGGGCTACCTAATACTCGAGGCTCATCTGGCTATCTAACCTGGGGAGAGGGCTACCTAATACTGGGAGCACATCTGGCTATCTAACCTGGGGAGAGGGCTACCTAATACTGGGAGCACATCTGGCTATCTAACCTAGGGAGAGGGCTACCTAATACTCGAGGCTCATCTGGCTATCTAACCTGGGGAGAGGGCTACCTAATACTGGGAGCTCATCTGGCTATCTAACCTGGGGAGAGGGCTACCTAATACTCGAGGCTCATCTGGCTATCTAACCTGGGGAGAGGGCAACCTAAAACTGGGAGCTCATCTGGCTATCTAACCTGGGGAGAGGGCTACCTAACACTGGGTGCACATCTGGCTATCTAACCTGGGGAGCGGGTCTACCTAATACTCGAGGCTCATCTGGCTATCTAATCTGCGGAGAGGGCTACCTAATACTCGGGGCTCATCTGGCTATCTAACCTGGGGAGAGGGCTACCTAATACTGGGTGCTCATCTGGCTATCTAACCTGCGGAGAGGGCTACCTAATACTGGGTGCTCATCTGGCTATCTAACCTGCGGAGAGGGCTACCTAATACTCGGGGCTCATCTGGCTATCTAACCTGGGGAGAGGGTCTACCTAATACCGGGATCACATCTGGCTATCTAACCTGGGGAGAGGGCTACCTAATACTCGAGGCTCATCTGGCTATCTAACCTGGGGAGAGGGCTACCTAATCCTGGGAGCTCATCTGGCTATCTAACCTGGGGAGAGGGCTACCTAATACTGGGAGCTCATCTGGCTATCTAACCTAGGGAGAGGGCTACCTAATACTCGAGGCTCATCTGGCTATCTAACCTGGGGAGAGGGCTACCTAATACTGGGAGCACATCTGGCTATCTAACCTGGGGAGAGGGCTACCTAATACTGGGAGCACATCTGGCTATCTAACCTAGGGAGAGGGCTACCTAATACTCGAGGCTCATCTGGTTATCTAACCTGGGGAGAGGGCTACCTAATACTGGGAGCTTATCTGGCTATCTAACCTGGGGAGAGGGCTACCTAATACTGGGAGCTCATCTGGCTATCTAACCTGGGGAGAGGGCTACCTAATACTCGAGGCTCATCTGGCTATCTAACCTGGGGAGAGGGCTACCTAAAACTCGAGGCTCATCTGGCTATCTAACCTGGGGAGAGGGCTACCTAAAACTGGGAGCTCATCTGGCTATCTAACCTGGGGAGAGGGCTACCTAACACTGGGTGCACATCTGGCTATCTAACCTGGGGAGCGGGTCTACCTAATACTCGAGGCTCATCTGGCTATCTAACCTGGGGAGAGGGCTACCTAATACTGGGTGCTCATCTGGCTATCTAACCTGCGGAGAGGGTCTACCTAATACTGGGTGCTCATCTGGCTATCTAACCTGGGGAGAGGGCTACCTAATACTCGAGGCTCATCTGGCTATCTAACCTGGGGAGAGGGCTACCTAATACTGGGAGCTCATCTGGCTATCTAACCTGGGGAGGGGGCTACCTAATACTCGAGGCTCATCTGGCTATCTAACCTGGGGAGGGGGCTACCTAACAAGGGGGCACATCTGGCTATCAAACCTGGGGAGAGGGCTACCTAATACCAGGAGCACATCTGGCTATCTAACCTGGTGAGGGGGCTACCTAATACTAGGGGCTCATCTGGCTATCTAACCTGGGGAGAGGGTCTACCTAATACCGGGATCACATCTGGCTATCTAACCTGGGGAGAGGGCTACCTAATACTGGGAGCACATCTGGCTATCTAACCTGGGGAGAGGGCTACCTAATACTCGAGGCTCATCTGGCTATCTAACCTGGGGAGAGGGCTACCTAATACTGGGAGCTCATCTGGCTATCTAACCTGGGGAGGGGGCTACCTAAAACTCGAGGCTCATCTGGCTATCTAACCTGGGGAGAGGGCTACCTAAAACTGGGAGCTCATCTGGCTATCTAACCTGGGGAGAGGGCTACCTAACACTGGGTGCACATCTGGCTATCTAACCTGGGGAGCGGGTCTACCTAATACTCGAGGCTCATCTGGCTATCTAACCTGGGGAGAGGGCTACCTAATACTGGGAGCTCATCTGGCTATCTAACCTGGGGAGAGGGCTACCTAATACTCGAGGCTCATCTGGCTATCTAACCTGGGGAGAGGGCTACCTAAAACTGGGAGCTCATCTGGCTATCTAACCTGGGGAGAGGGCTACCTAACACTGGGTGCACATCTGGCTATCTAACCTGGGGAGCGGGTCTACCTAATACTCGAGGCTCATCTGGCTATCTAATCTGCGGAGAGGGCTACCTAATAATCGGGGCTCATCTGGCTATCTAACCTGGGGAGAGGGCTACCTAATACTGGGTGCTCATCTGGCTATCTAACCTGCGGAGAGGGTCTACCTAATACTGGGTGCTCATCTGGCTATCTAACCTGGGGAGAGGGCTACCTAATACTCGAGGCTCATCTGGCTATCTAACCTGGGGAGAGGGCTACCTAATACTGGGAGCTCATCTGGCTATCTAACCTGGGGAGAGGGCTACCTAATACTCGAGGCTCATCTGGCTATCTAACCTGGGGAGGGGGCTACCTAACAAGGGGGCACATCTGGCTATCAAACCTGGGGAGAGGGCTATCTAATACCAGGAGCACATCTGGCTATCTAACCTGGTGAGGGGGCTACCTAATACTAGGGGCTCATCTGGCTATCTAACCTGGGGAGAGGGTCTACCTAATACCGGGATCACATCTGGCTATCTAACCTGGGGAGAGGGCTACCTAATACTGGGAGCACATCTGGCTATCTAACCTGGGGAGAGGGCTACCTAATACTCGAGGCTCATCTGGCTATCTAACCTGGGGAGAGGGCTACCTAATACTGGGAGCTCATCTGGCTATCTAACCTGGGGAGGGGGCTACCTAAAACTCGAGGCTCATCTGGCTATCTAACCTGGGGAGAGGGCTACCTAAAACTGGGAGCTCATCTGGCTATCTAACCTGGGGAGAGGGCTACCTAACACTGGGTGCACATCTGGCTATCTAACCTGGGGAGCGGGTCTACCTAATACTCGAGGCTCATCTGGCTATCTAACCTGGGGAGAGGGCTACCTAATACTGGGAGCTCATCTGGCTATCTAACCTGGGGAGAGGGCTACCTAATACTGGGAGCTCATCTGGCTATCTAACCTGGGGAGAGGGCTACCTAATACTGGGAGCACATCTGGCTATCTAACCTGGGGAGAGGGCTACCTAATACTGGGAGCACATCTGGCTATCTAACCTAGGGAGAGGGCTACCTAATACTCGAGGCTCATCTGGCTATCTAACCTGGGGAGAGGGCTCCCTAATACTGGGAGCTCATCTGGCTATCTAACCTGGGGAGAGGGCTACCTAATACTGGGAGCTCATCTGGCTATCTAACCTGGGGAGAGGGCTACCTAATACTCGAGGCTCATCTGGCTATCTAACCTGGGGAGAGGGCTACCTAAAACTGGGAGCTCATCTGGCTATCTAACCTGGGGAGAGGGCTACCTAACACTGGGTGCACATCTGGCTATCTAACCTGGGGAGCGGGTCTACCTAATACTCGAGGCTCATCTGGCTATGTAATCTGCGGAGAGGGCTACCTAATACTCGGGGCTCATCTGGCTATCTAACCTGGGGAGAGGGCTACCTAATACTGGGTGCTCATCTGGCTATCTAACCTGGGGAGAGGGTCTACCTAATACTGGGTGCTCATCTGGCTATCTAACCTGGGGAGAGGGCTACCTAATACTCGAGGCTCATCTGGCTATCTAACCTGGGGAGAGGGCTACCTAATACTCGAGGCTCATCTGGCTATCTAACATGGGGGGAGGGCTACCTAATACTGGGAGCTCATCTGGCTATTTAACCTGGGGAGAGGGCTACCTAAAACTCGAGGCTCATCTGGCTATCTAACCTGGGGAGGGGGCTACCTAACAAGGGGGCACATCTGGCTATCAAACCTGGGGAGAGGGCTACCTAATACCAGGAGCACATCTGGCTATCTAACCTGGTGAGGGGGCTACCTAATACTCGGGGCTCATCTGGCTATCTAACCTGGGGAGAGGGTCTACCTAATACCGGGATCACATCTGGCTATCTAACCTGGGGAGAGGGCTACCTAATACTGGGAGCACATCTGGCTATCTAACCTGGGGAGAGGGCTACCTAATACTCGAGGCTCATCTGGCTATCTAACCTGGGGGGAGGGCTACCTAATACTGGGAGCTCATCTGGCTATCTAACCTGGGGAGGGGGCTACCTAAAACTCGAGGCTCATCTGGCTATCTAACCTGGGGAGAGGGCTACCTAAAACTGGGAGCTCATCTGGCTATCTAACCTGGGGAGAGGGCTACCTAACACTGGGTGCACATCTGGCTATCTAACCTGGGGAGCGGGTCTACCTAATACTCGAGGCTCATCTGGCTATCTAATCTGCGGAGAGGGCTACCTAATACTCGAGGCTCATCTGGCTATCTAATCTGCGGAGAGGGCTACCTAATACTCGAGGCTCATCTGGCTATCTAACCTGGTGAGAGGGTCTACCTAATACCGGGATCACATCTGGCTATCTAACCTGGGGAGAGGGTCTACCTAATACCGGGAGCACATCTGGCTATCAAACCTGGGGAGAGGGCTACCTAATACCAGGAGCACATCTGGCTATCTAACCTGGTGAGGGGGCTACCTAATACTCGGGGCTCATCTGGCTATCTAACCTGGGGAGGGGGCTACCTAATACTGAGGGTTCATCTGGCTATCTAGCCTGGGGAGCGGGTCTACCTAATACCGGGAGCACATCTGGCTATCTAGCCTGGGGAGCGGGTCTACCTAATACCGGGAAAACATCTGGCTATCAAACCTGGGGAGAGGGCTACTTAATACCGGGAGCACATCTGGCTATCTAACCTGGGGAGCGGGTCTACCTAATAGGCACATCTGGCTATCTAACCTGGGGAGAGGGTCTACCTAATACCAGGAGCACATCTGGCTATCTAAACTGGGAGAGGGCTACCTAACACTGGGTGCACATCTGGCTACCTACACTGGGGGACCCAACCTACTTACCGCTAGGGCCACATCTGCTACTTGCAATGGGAAGAGCACAATTCACGATAGAGGACAATTTGGGTAAAGAGGCGCCCTGGTTGAGATAAAAGCGTCTAAAAACAGCTTAAAACAAAAAGATAATATGAGGTGGCTTACCTCAATAATGAAATCTTTGTCTGTAACAAAAGATTTTTATTTAGCACAGGCAACGCGTTTCGCAGGTCTGAGCCCGCTTCATCAGGCCAATAAAAGTGCCAAATGACTGGGTAGATACAGCATAGGCTGTGTGTCACTTCAGTTTACTGGCATGATAAACCTCTAATTGTAGCATGGTGAGATATTGATCAGTGAATGTTATGGTTTTACAGTATATCCTGTATGTGAGAAAAAAACAGCTTATCTCACAGGGAAATCTAACTGCAGCTAAAGATAAATTGAGAAACATTCCACAACCTTCTGCAACTTTTAAACAGAAAAGTATTGTAGCAGTTTCGGTGTATGGAGCAACAGGAAGCAGCCAGAGATACAAGACTCACTGAGGTGAAGGAAAATGTAGTGAACTTTCAGCTGCTAACTTCACCACTTCAAGCTGCTTCTACAGTTCAAATGAGGTGAGGAAAATTCCCAACTATTTATCACTAGGAGTATTTCACTGACTGCATACAGCGAAGAATGTTTACATAGCTTAGGCAGAAAAAAAAAGAACATCTCCATCATCGAGTCCAATAAATAAATAAAAAAAAGCTTCAGAAACTCCAGCTGGCCCATAGGAAGCTGAAATCCCCTGAACACTGAAGGGAAATCGCTTTATAGAGACTCTGTAACAACATTTTCAGCCTAATTTCTTCTATCCTATAAGTTCCTATACCTGTTCTAATGTGGTCTGGGTTCGCGAACTTCTGCGGAAGGTTCGGTTCGCGGAATAGTTCACGAACCGCAATAGACTTCAATGGGGATGCGAACTTTCAAAAATAGAAAAAATTATGCTGGCCACAAAAGTGATGGAAAAGATGTTTCAAGGGGTCTAACACCTGGAGGGGGGCATGGCGGAGTGGGATACATGCCCAAAGTCCCGGGGAAAAATCTGGATTTGACGCAAAGCAGCATTTTAAGGGCAGAAATCACATTGAATGCTAAATTGCAGGCCTAAAGTGCTTTAAAACGTCTTGCATGGGTATACATCAATCAGGGAGTGTAATTAGAGTTCTGCTACACACTGACACACCAAACTCACTGTGTAACGCAGCGCAAACAGCTGTTTGCATAGTGACGGCCGTACTGGACTGGTGTGCACCGTGGCCAGAGTGTAGGCCGTGGCGTTTTTCAAGCCCATATGGTCGCCGGGCTGTGGTAGCTCAATGATAGAACAACAGTGACTGTCCAGCTGATCAAATTTGGTCTGACCACAATGAAGCAACAACCTTATTATCTTTTGTGTGCCACCCGCACCCGAGACACTCAAATAACCGGCGGTCATTGCTTCATTGTGATGCGCAAGCCCCTTCACCGCGGCAAGGTAATGATCATGAAGGGGGATGGGCACATGTACATGCCTTTTGTTTTGTTGTTGCAGCCGCCCGCAGTGCAGCCAGAAAAATTAGGCAGGCATGTACACGCACCAGAAAAATTAGTGTAGCGGCCGCTGCTAGCAGCGGCCTTAAAAATTCAGGAATCCGCCTAGAGTCCTGGACCCTGTTGGTGGTGGCGGAGAAGGCAGTCAAGCGGCCTGCAGGCAGAGATGCTGTGTGTGGGGACTGTCTTCGGTCGTGCAGTAGCCCTCCGGGATCCATTCCTCATTCATCTTGATAAAGGTCAGGTACTGAACACTGTCGTGACTTAGGCGACTTCTCTTCTCAGTAACTATGCCTCCAGCTGCACTGAAGGTCCTTTCTGACAGGACGCTTGCGGCAGGGCAAGAGAGAAGTTGTATGGCAAATTGGGACAGCTCTGGCCACAGGTCAAGCCTGCGCAACCAGTAGTCCAAGGGTTCATCGTCGCTTTTCGCAGAGTCTACATCCACACTCAAGGCCAGGTAGTCGGCTACGGCTACCTGCCGGTCCAGGCGTTGGTGGAGGGTGGATCCGGAAGGACTATGGCAAGGAGTTGGACTAAAGAACGTCCGCATGTCCGACATCACCCTGAGATCGCTGGAGCGTCCAGTTCTTGCCTGCGTGGACTTGGGAGGAGGAGGGTTACTGCCAGTGGTACCTTGATTGCGTTTTGCAGCCACATCACCCTTAAATGCATTGTAAAGCATCATCGACAGCGTGTTCTGCAAGTGCTGCATCCTTTCCGCCTTTTGTTGAGTTGCTAAGAGGTCCGCCACTTTGTGCCTGTACCGAGGGTCTAGTAGCGTGGCCACCCAATACAGGTCATTCATCTTGAGTTTTTTGATACGGGGGTCCCTCAACAGGCTGGACAACATGAAAGAGGACATCTGCACAAAGCTGGATGCAGACGTACTCTCCATCTCCTCTTGCTCTTCCTCAGTGACGGGACGCAACTCCTCTTCCTCCCCCCAGCCACGAACAATACCACGGGAACGTGGAGCAGCAGAAGCCCCCTGTGATGGCTGCCGCGGTTGTTCTTCTTCCGCCGCCTCTTCCTCCTCCACAGAAACACCTTCCTCATCATCACCATCATCAGAGTCTGACTCCTCTCCTTCCCCACACGACTCCTCTTCTTCCTCCTCCTCCTCCTCCCCCCTCTGTGCTGCCGCAGGTGTTGTGGGAACATCGGGTTCGTGTGTAAATGGCTCCCACGACTCCTGCTGCCGTAACTCTTCTCGTTCACGCTCCTCCACAGCTGTATCCACCACTCTACGCACAGCACGCTCCAGGAAGTAGGCGTAGGGGATCAAGTCGCTGATGGTGCCCTCATCGCGACTCACCAGTTTGGTCACCTCCTCAAAGGGCTCCATGACCCTGCATGCATTTCGCATCCGTGTCCAGTTGTTGGGCCACAACATCCCCATCCTCCCAGATTGTGTCCTTGTACTGTAATGATACAGGTAGTGGGTGACGGCTTTCTTCTGGTCTAGCAGGCGAGAGAACATCAGCAGGGTGGAATTCCAGCGAGTCGGGCTATCGCAAATCAGGCGTCTCACCGGCAAGTTGTTTCTACGCTGAATCTCCGCAAAGCGTGCCATGGCCTTGTAAGAGCGCCTGAAATGCCCACACAACTTCCTGGCCTGCTTCAGGACGTCCTCTAAGCCTGGGTACTTGGACACAAATCTTTGCACGACCAGATTCAGCACATGTGCCATGCAGGGTATGTGTGTCAGCTTTCCCAAATTCAACGCAGCAATCAGATTGCTGCCGTTGTCACACACCACGTTGCCGATCTCAAGCTTGTGCGGGGTCAGCCATTGCTCCACCTGTTTGTTAAGAGCAGCCAGGAAAGCTGCTCCAGTGTGACTCTCCGCTTTCAGGCAAGACATGTCTAACACTGCGTGACACCGTCGTACCTGGCATGCAGCATAGGCCCTGGGGTGCTGGGGCTGTGTAGCTGGAGAGGAGATCGTGGCACCAGCCAAGGAGGAGAAGGAGGATGACGACAGCGAAGCGAAGGAGGAGGAGGATGACGACGAAGAGGTGTGACAAGTCGGTCTGCTGCGCAGCCACGTACTCCCTGCTTGCTGCCATCGGTCACCAGGTTGACCCAATGGGCTGTGTATGTAATGTAGTGGCCCTGCCCGTGCTTGGCTGACCAGGCATCCGTGGTCAGGTGGACCCTTGACCCAACGCTGTGTGCCAGAGATGACACCACTTGCCTCTCAACTGCACGGTAGAGTTTGGGTATGGCCTTTTGTGAAAAATAATTGCGGCCTGGTATCTTCCACTGCGGTGTACCAATGGCCACAAACTTACGGAAAGCCTCCGACTCCACCAGCTTGTATGGTAATAGCTGGCGAGCTAATAGTTCCGCCACGCCAGCTGTCAGACGCCGGGCAAGAGGGTGACTGGCAGACATTTGCTTCTTCCGCTCAAATACTTCCTTCACGGACAGCTGGGTACTGCTGTGGGCAGAGGAGAAGGAACCGCTCAAGGGAAGAGGCGGTGTGGAGGAGGGTGGCTGTGAAGGTGCAAGGGAGAAAGTGGATGAAGACGATGCACCTGAAGGAGGAAGAGGAGAAGGAGGGTGGCTTGTCTTTTGAGGGGTGCTGCTTTTCCTCAGGTGTTCTTGCCATAGCTGTTTGTGCCTTCTCTCCAGGTGCCTTCGTAAGGCACTTGTCCCTACGTGAGAGTTGGCCTTTCCACGGCTCAATTTTTGCTGGCAGAAACAACAGATGGCTTTGCTCCGATCTGAGACACACACGTGAAAAAATTTCCAAACCGCTGAGCCCCCCTGGGCTGATGGCGCTACTGTGGCATCAGCAGCTGACGTTGAAGGGCATGTGTGCTGGCTGGCCATAGCTGGCGATACATGGCGCCAGACACTGCCCCCAGCTGTTTCTGAGGACGAGCTCCCTCTGCTTCTATCATGGAGTCGTCTCCTCCTACTCCTCTCTGACTCCTCCTCTGAACTGTCCCCCTGGTCATCTCCTCTACCGGGAACATACGTGGTATCCGTATAATCGTCATCATAATCCTCCTGGCCAGCTGTGCTTTCTTCAGACACCTCCTCAAGTGCACCAACTTCAGGTGGTCCACCATCATCCCCATCCACACACGTTACGTCCATATTATCGCCACCTAACTCATGACATATGAGGTGGTGTACCTGCGCCTTCTTGTTGTTGTGGCAGTAGTGGCTGGGAATCAGTGATTTCACCACCACCACCAAATAACTCCTGCGAAGTGTCAAATGCAGCAGATGTGGTGCTTGTTGTAGCGCTGGTGGCTGCGGGAGATGAGGTGTTCTGTGTTAAAAACTCAATCACCTCCTCACGATTTTGGGAAGTGATGGCACGTGCCTTCTTCTGAGCACTGTATTTTGGGGCAGGTCCGCACGAAATCAGAGAAACACCACCTCGCACAGACCTGCCGGTGCCTGGTGGCCTTCCTCTGGGCCTGCCTCTACCTCTTCCTCTACCTGGTTTGTCCATTTTGTCCATCTCGGGGGGATGCTAGCTATATGCAGTGAGGTGGGTTCTCACTCAACACAACCGGTAGTTAGATGCAGTGAGGTGGCCAGGTGGGTTCTCACTCAACACAGCAGGTATTTAGATGCAGTGAGCTGGGTTCACTCAACACAAAGCTAGGTATATGCAGTGATGAGGTGGGTTAAGTATACACAACAGGTACTGGGTAGTTAGATGCAGTGAGCTGGGTTCACGGAACAGTGAAGGTACTTAAGATGCAGTGAGGTGGGTTCTCACTCAACACAACCAGTAGTTAGATGCAGTGAGGTGGCCAGGTGGGTTCTCACCCAACACAACAGGTATTTAGATGCAGTGAGCTGGGTTCACTCAACACAACACTAGGTATATGCAGTGATGAGGTGGGTTAAGTATACACAACAGGTACTGGGTAGTTAGATGCAGTGAGCTGGGTTCACTGAACAGTGAAGGTACTTAAGATGCAGTGAGGTGGGTTCTTACTCAACACAACCGGTAGTTAGATGCAGTGAGGTGGCCAGGTGGGTTCTCACTCAACACAACAGGTATTTAGATGCAGTGAGCTGGGTTCACTCAACACAAAGCTAGGTATATGCAGTGATGAGGTGGGTTAAGTATACACAACAGGTACTGGGTATATGCAGTACTGGGTAGTACAATGTGCAGCTCCCTGTCACACACACAGGTAGTCACTGAATGTACTGGGCTGCTGGCAGTGGCACACACACTATCAATTAGCAATGCTGTGCATGCAACAAAAGTGTCAGTTTGACACACAGAAAAAAAAAAAAAAGTACAGGATGAGCTCTGACAAGAGCTGTTGCTGGGTGCTATAAAAGCAATAACAATCAGCCAGGAGCAAGCTAAGCAGCCAAGAACCTAACTAATCTGTCCCTAGAAGAACAAGTCTGCAGCAGCTCTCCCTAGTCTGTCTAATAGCAGGCAGACGAGTGACTGTAATGGCCGCCGGAGGCTGCCTTATATAAGGGGGGGTGGGGCTCCAGGGCTTAGTGTAGCCTGAATGGCTACAATGTGCCTGCTGACTGTGATGCAGAGGGTCAAAGTTGACCCTCAGTGCATTATGGGGCGAATCGAACTTCCGCAAAAGTTCGCCTGGTGCAGGCGAACGCGAACCCCCGAAGTTCGCCTGGAACCGTTCGCCGGCGAACCGTTCGCTACACCTCTAACTGTGACATGATTGATATATATATCAGCGGAAACAGCAATGAGAGATCCAGGAGATCACAGTGACTCGATTGGTATGTTTTTTATTGTACAAATAAGACAGTACAGATTCTCTTTAAAAGAGTGAAATAACAGCATATTGTTGGTCCAGGAAGTGTATCTATTATTTAGATTAAATGTAAGGCAGCTCTCTATTGTGTTCTCTTAAAAGGACCACTCCACCAAAAAATGTAAAGGGAGCAGATATCATACTGTTTTGGCAGTTAAACTGATATTCAGGAAAGGCCTTTGAATAGAGATGGCCGGCGAACGGGAACCGGTGAACTTCCAGGGTTCGCGATCGCTGAGAACCGCAAACTTTTCCGGAAGTTCGATACGCCCCCATAGTGCATCATTAGGGTCAACTTTGACCCTGTACATCACAGTGAGCAGGCACATTGTAGCCAATCAGGCTACACTCCCTCCTGGAGGCCCCCCCCCCCCTTATAAAAGGCAGGCAGCGTCAGGCATTGGACTCACTCGTGTGCCTGCAGTAATTAGAGAAGGGAGATCTGCTGCAGAGAGAGCTATAGGGAAAGCTTAGTTAGGCTCTTGTAGGCTTGTTAGCTTGCTCCTTGCTGATTCTTATTGCTAAAAAAGCACCCCTCAACAGCTCTTTTGAGAGCTAATCTTATTCTTGTGATCTATTTTTTTTGTGTGTGTGTCCCACAGACACTTGTGTTGCATAGACAGCCTTTGTAATTCCTACTGTGCCACTGCCAGGCCCAGCACATTCAGTGACTACCTGTGTGTGTGAGAGGCAGCTGCACATTTGTAATCCCAATCACTGCACCTGTTCACTGTTCAGTGCACCTACCTACCTACCTATACCTATGTGAGCGCACGCATTGTTAATACCACCAGTCATTGCACCTGTTCAGGGTACCTGTGTGTGTGTGTGATAGGCATCTGCACATTTGTAATCCCAATCCCTGCACCTGTTCACTGTTCAGTGCACCTACCTACCTATACCTACGTGATTGCACGCATTGTTGATACCACCAGTCATTGCACCTGTTCAGGGTACCTATGTGTGTGTGTGATAGGCAGCTGCACATTTGTAATCCCAATCACTGCACCTGTTCACTGTTCAGTGCACCTAACTACCTACCTACCTACGTGAGCGCAAGCAGTGTATTATACCACCAGTCATTGCAACTGTTCACGGTACCTGTGTGTGTGTGACAGGTAGCTGCACATTTGTAATCCCAATCACTGCACCTGTTCACTGTTCAGTGCACCTACCTACCTACGTGAGCGCACACAGTTTTATATACCACCACCAGTCGCTGCACCTGTTCACGGTACCTGTGTGTGTGACAGCTGCACATTTGTAATACCAGTCACTGCAACCTGTTCACTGCACCTGTGTAACCAAATCCGGCCCTGGTAACCATACATTGTATTAGTCAAGTCAGTGCATACCTTTCACTTCATCCCCCCCAATATGGACAGAACAAAAGGCAGAGTAAGAGGCAGGCCACCTGGCAGGTCCGTTCGTGGTCACGCTGTCGTGATTTCGTGCAGCCCTCGACCAAGGTACAGTGTTCAGAAGAAGGCACGTGCCTACCATCAACCCCCAATATTGGCAGGACGTAGTTGACTATTTAACACAGAACACCTCATCTTTCTCAGATTCTGAGGGGGCTCAACGGTGTGGAATTGTTTTTGTGTGTCTGCCTCAGATGAGAGCAATGCCATCTGTACTCTCTGCCACTGAAAATTGAGCCGTGGAAAGACCAAGACCCGCGTAGGGACAACTACCTTACGAAGGCACATGATTACAAAGCACAAACTGCAATGAGATGACCACATGAGGAAAAGCAGCACACAAAAGCAATTATTTCTCAAAAAAGGTGATACCTAAACTGTACCATGATGTTAAAAGGCAAGTGGTGACTGATTTGGCACACAGCGTTGGGTCAAGGGTCCATCTGACAACGGATGCCTGCTCTGCAAAGCACGGTCTGGCCTGCCCGAAGACTAAGTCAGCCCCACACACAGCATCTCTGCCTGCATGCCATGTGACACCCTGCCCCAAAACTAAGTCGGTCCCCACACAGCATCTCTGCCTGCAGGCCGCTTGACTGCCTTCTCTGCCACCACCAACAGGGTCCACCAGGAGGCCGCTATAATAATTTTTCTGGTGCGTGTACATGCCTGCCTAATTTTTCTGGCTGCACTGCAGCTGCAACAACAAAACAAAAGGCATGTACATGTGTCAATTTCCCTTCGTGATTGTTACCTTGCCGCAGTGAAGGGGCTTGCGTATCACAATGAAGCAATAACCGCCGGCTATAAGAGTGCTTTTGGGTGGGGCACACCCAAGATAATAAGGTTGTTGCTTAATCGTGGACAGACCAAATTCGATCAGCTGGACAGTCACTGTTCTGTCATTGAGCTACCTCAGCCCGGCGACCATATGAAAACTGCCACGGCCTGCACTCTCGCCATCGTGCGCAGCAGTCCAGCACAGTCGTCACTACACAAACAGCTGTTTGCGGTGCATTACACAGTGAATTTGGTCTGTCAGTGTGAAGCAGTACACTAATTACACTCCCTGATTGATGTATACACATGCAAGATGTTTTAGGCCTCCAATTTAGCAATAAAATGTGATTTCTGCCCTTAAAACACTGCTGTGCGTCAAATCCTGATTTTTCCCCGGGACTTTTGGCGTGTACCCCACTCATCCATGCAAAACCTCAGATGTTAGACCCCTTGAAACATCTTTTCCATCACTTTTCTGGCCAGCATAAATGTTTCTAGTTTTCAAAGTTCGCCTCTCCATTGATTTGCAAAAGTTTGCATGTTTGCGAATGTTTGCAGGAGTTCGCGAACCGAAAATCAGAGGTTCGGGCCATCTCTACTTTTGAAAACAAAGAAAACTCTGATAATCCCCCATGAGAAGATGGACTAGTCCAAAACCTATCAGTTCTGTCACAGGCAGTCAGCGGGACAGCAGAGACCACCAGTACTGTGGCGAGGGACTTGCTAGGAGCTGGAAGAAGCTCCAGGTAAGTAAATATTGTTTTTTAATTTCACCTTGTGAGTCCTTTAACTACCTGGGGACCGCTCCACACCCATGGGCGTGGCCGCGGCGGCAGCCCCAGGACCGCCTAACACCGATTGGCGTCAAGTTCTGGGGCTGCATTTTGCAGGAGATCGCGCACAGGGTGTGCGCGCGCATCTCCTGCTCGGGGGGCGGAGCTCCGCCCCGCCTTCAGTCTCCGAGCTGCTATTTCTGCTCGGGAGACTGTTAGACGGCGTGATCGCCGTCTATTTACACAGTGCAGCGCTGTACTGGGGACAGCCGTGTGGCACGGCTGTCCCCCTGGGGGACCAGAGAGCGATTGGCTCTCATAGGCAGAAGCCTATGACAGTTGATCGCTGTGATTGACCGGCTGGGGGGGATTGAAAAATAACTAAATTAAAAAAACAGTCAAAAACAGTCAAAAAAAACAAACAAATATTTATAAAAATAAATAAATAAACAACTTAGGGGCGATCAGACCCCACCAACAGAGAGCTCTGTTGGTGGGGGGAAAAGCAGGGGGGGAATCACTTGTGTGCTGTGTTGTGCAGCCCTGCAGCTTAGCCTTAAAGCTGCAGTGGCCATTTTAGAGAAAATGTGCCTGGTCTTTAGGGGGGTTTACCACTGTGGTCCTCAAGTGGTTAAGGACAGATTCAGGTAAAGAATGAACCTACAGCCCTCATGGTATTCATTAACTGGGGACTTACCTGTGCAGTGTCTATTTGTGTACATTTTAAACCTGAGAGAAGGATCAATTACTTTTTTGAAGTGTAGTAATAGAAAGCAGCGCAACAGCTGGTGATGCATATGAACCACAGTGGAATTGTACATGAGCTCTTCCTCAGTGGAAAGAGGAAGATAAGGGTTTCTGAGGTAATAATGTGCGCTTATACTGTACTGAGCAATATTAAAAATCGCATATTGGGCAGCACAGTGGTATAGTGGTTAGCACTCTTGCCTTGCAGCGCTGGGTTCCCGACAGGGCACTATCTGCACAGAGTTTGCATGCTCTCCCTGTGTCTGAGTGGGTTTCCTCCAGGCACTCCTGTTTCCTCGCACATCCCAAAAACCTACAGATAAGTTAATTGGCTTACCCCTAAATTTCCTTAAGACTACGATACACACACTACACAATACATACGGTACATTGACACATGACTATGGTAGGGACTAGATTGTGAGTCCCTCTGAGGGACAGTTAACTGAAAATACAATATACTCTGTACAGCGCTGCTGATGTTGGCGCTATATAAATACTAAACAATGATAATTTACTCAATACTTATACAACATAAGGCTGATTTTTATACTGCCCCCTCCAGGGCCAGATGGGTTGACTTTGGTCTTACCATAGATGACGAGGCCTGGGACGATATCCTCCACACAGCCCGGTTGGTCTCTCCATGTGTGAGAGAGTCACTGATCAAGGTGCTTCCACAGGCTGCCCGAAGTGCCTCTCCCCAACCCCAACGTTTCATCATTTCATCTGGGATTGCCCACCTGTGGCAGCATACTGGAAACCAATTGTTCAATTTCTTCATGATAAAATGGGGCGTCCTACGCTTCTAGACTCCGCACTTTGCTTGCTGGGCCTCGTTACTGATGATGCTCTTCATAAAAATACTAAACTTTTTCTATCTCAAAGAAAAAAGAAAAATCCCTTATAAATGGTTATCTGCAGAGGTCCCTACATTTAAGGCAGGGAACATTAGGACCGGTTCACATTAGCGTTTTTTTTCCACAACGTAACCGGAACGGATGTGAATGGATTCAATGTTAACCTATGATCGTTTTTCCGTTTTCCATTGCCCCCAATGCAGCAGTATTTTTGTCCTGATCCGTTCCGCTAGGCAGAACGGTCCGGAAAATTAGGGCCTGCAGCATTTTTTGGATCCAGGGACCGGAACGTACAGAATGTACCCGTACCAACGGACGCATGTGAATGGATCCCATTCGCATGCATCCGTTGGTACGGGTACGTTCCAGTCCCTGGATCCAAAAAATGCAGCAGGCCCTAATTTTCCGGACTGTTCTGCCTAGCGGAACGGATCAGGACAAAAATACTGCTGCATTGGGGGCAATGGAAAACGGAACGTTTCTTCACACTAGTGAAGAAACGGACCGTTCCACGGGGGCATGGATCGACGCGATCCTGAGCGACAGGTAGGTGGGTTAGGGAGGCTTTATACATACCTTATGTTCATAGGTGTTATAATTTAAGTAGGCCTCAGTTATTTGGACTGAGTTAGTCAAAAAGGCTTGGTGAGCAGACCTGCCCTTTAAGGGGATTTTCTCTGTAGAGAGAAAATCTGCAGTTCTGTCAGCAGAACTAGAACATACCAAGAAGCTGTTCTGAACAAGGCCGCAGGTCTCCCTGACCTGGGCCTGGAACAATAAACATCAGTCATGTTTTGTAAATATTCACATTCCTGCATGTATGTCAAATGTCTCATTGATTATTAATCGAGTAGGCGGGTATGATGACACCATGAGTGGGTCCACCAATAGACTGATATAGGGGGTGGCGAAGATGATGTCATATTTAACTCTTTCCTAGCCGGTATTAAATCTGGAGCGAGCGATGGAGAACTCACTTCTGCTTCTTCCTTCTGCACTAGCTCGCAAGGCCGACTTGGACCTCTAAGCATGTTATTCCTTTATGTAAGCTGATATAATGTATGCTATGTACATAGGTAGTTTAGTGTAACGTAGGTAGGAAGAAGGTACCTGATAGACTTCGGTAGGGAGTCTAATCAAGAGCTTGTAATGCAACATGAAGATTTGCATAGCTAGGATATGATGACTGTATCTATCTGTCTTTCTGTGACTTGAATAAATAACGGAAACATTGGAGAAGCCTGAGAAAGTCTATTTCCTGTTTGCTGTGTGGAGAGTCAAGTGATCTCACAGTCTGTGAGACGTAACTGTAAGAAGTTACTGGTGTCGAAGCAAGGTGATATAAGAACAGTTTATAACAGTGGTGCCGTGAACCCAGCTGCGCTGTCTAGCAGAAAAGGCAGGCAAGGACCGGGCCAGATGTCAGTCAGTTATCTAGTTTTCAAGATATTCCACAGCGACATAAGCGGAGTTGACGCGGACTGGAAAACTTATCAAGAGGATAAGTAGTGTGTGGGAGGCCGCTAGAGAAAGGCCAACACACGGGCTGCAATCCGGGTGATGATCAGCGGCGAGTCATGGACCGGTTTTATTTGGATTTTGCTGTACACGCAATCTAGCCGAACAAAGGATTCCTTGGTGAGGTATCCCAGGCAAAGGTTTTGAGCAAGTTACCTTCGGGACCGAGAATCCGCTGAGAGAACGCTCAGTAAACGCTCACCGAGGTCCATCGACTCGTGGGAAAAAACTTGCCGTCAGCTGATCGGATTGGAAGTCGGTACAAGTCTGTAGAGCCAGGCAAGTATAGTGTTTCATTTGTTTAATTCTAATGAAAGTGTTGGTATTACATGTTGACAGTTTGTTCCAGCAGTGTTTTCTCTCTAAATTTTCCAATGTATGTTCGTACTGGTTTTCCTGTGTAGGTTTTTTTTTCTCTCTCTCGGGTTGTGCTAGTGGCTGCTGCGTGCGGTTTCAGGTTTTTTTTTCTCTCCTTTCTCTTTCTCCCGTGTGTCTGGGAGGTTTGCCAGATATGGGAGTCCCCCGCAGGAGAGATAAGGGGGGGCTAAGGCTTTCGAGTAGTAGAGGGGGGGGAGAGGAGAAGGAGAGAGAGGGAAGAGAGAGGAGACTGGTAGTGAGGAAAGTGAGAGAGAGACAGCTGTGCGGTTTTAGAAGGGTTTAAAGCACTGTGTTAGCTGTCGGAAGTATGTTTTTTTTCTCTTCTCGGGGAGCTATACAGATGCACGCAGCCCACGGACCTGGGTCGCTTTGAAGGTATGCAACAGTTAGAGTGACAGCTGAGATAGTGGGTGGTGCTACTGTATGGGGCTCGGACGTAGTTTTTTCTTTTTTTTTGTCAGCAGGGGTGTTCGGGAGATGTTCTGCTGGGTAGAGTCTGTGGTTCAGAGATAGGAGACTCCACGGTGGAATTTCTGGTATTTCTCTTTTGGGATGTTTTTCCATCCGAGAGTGTGTATAGCGGTATGCTAAGCTTTTTCTGCTGAAATGTTTAGAGTGCATATACATTGTATGTATGTTCTAACTGTTTTTTTTCCTCCTAATGTGTATAGGATTAAGCGGTTGCTACGGGAGATTGATAGCAGCCATTTTGGCTGGCAGTCCAGGACTCAAAATGGCGGCAGTGGAGAGAGCCCGCCCCCGTGAGTCATGGCCCCCACACGTCATGGCAGGGGGGAGGAGGGGCTGGGGGATCCACGTCACGTCAGGCTGTGCTCGCGGCTCCGGGCAGAGCAGCTGAAAGGGAGGGGGGGGGGAGAAATACAGAGACATTCTCCTGTGTGTCTCGGTTCTCAAAGTATTTCCCCAGAGCTTTTCCCTGGGTCCATGGAAAGGAATGCCAGAATAGGAAGTGTTTCCCAGCTCGGTGCAGGGACACACGGAGCAGTACAGATCAGAAATGGGTCTGTACTGTGTTGCTTATGGGATTATTCCTGTAAGTGGGGCACCTTAATGGGTGGTGCAGCATGAGTTCCCAATAGCGTATAGGGGGGGACAGTGCATCAGGGGGGTGCCGGAGTTGGAAAAAAGGGAGTTGACCAATTCGGGTTTCCGTCGCCGCTTCTGCAGAGCGGTAACGTTTTTTTCCGGTTTTTGTCGTGGACAGGGCCAGAGCTTGACTGAGGGGTCTATGCTGGGCTGGGGCTGTTTTTTTTGTGCGTTTTTTTTCGTCCACTGATTGGTCAAATATGTTTTTTTCCAGCTCCTATCAATTGTAGCACAAAGAACAAGGACTGACAACAGTTCATGGGGCGATTATACAGATGATAGAATTGCCGTTTACAGAGTGACAGTGTATCAGTACGGTGTTTGCCATGTGGCTACCTACCAAGTGGGCATTCAGGGATCTGCATACAGGCATGTGACGCTGGTATGCTTAGCCCTGCACCCTGTGTAGTTTAAGTGCAAAGTGCTCCTTCCTACAGGGAGGCAGCCAGTTTTTTTTGGTAGTTTAGGTGGTGGCACGGCAAACATTGGTCAGAAGGTACAACACACAGAACTTCTAGCAGAGTTGGTATCGCGATGAAGTTCTAGATAAGTAAATGCGATAATGAGTAAGAGCATTGCAGGCTCACCTGCAAAGCAGCATCAGGTGTGGCATCCGTAATCTGTGCATGCGACGGCCGCGCATGGACAGATAAGGGGGGATGTGGAGTGAGCTGCAATGTGGTGAGAGCTTCCAAAGGTGAAGCGAGCTTCCAAAGGTGAAGTCCGCGGGAGCATATTTTAAACAGGTAAGTACTGAGGATAGTACTGAGGTAGGGGGGTGAAGTTTAACTCCAATCTACCAATAAGAGTAAACAGAGTTCATGAGAACCATAAAGCAACGAGATCAATTACGATATATATTGATCAATTTAAAGTGTAAAGAGTACAAGCCGCAGGGCGAATCCCAAATCATTAATAAGAATTGATTTGTTTGTATTTCGATTTCAGGTGTTTGGCAATATGGATTTGAGACAGATGCCGTGCTGGCAGCAAAGCTGGAGATGTCAGTCGGATACGCGAAAGGTTCCAGATGCCAATCTAAGCTTGGAGAACAGCGAGATTCCTGAGATTGGAAAGAGACTAAAACACGAGATTCCTGAGAGTGGAAAGAGACTAAAACACGAGATTCCTGAAATGGGAAAGAGACTAAAAACCGAGGTTCCTGAGATCGGAAAACGTCTAAAAGAACTGTCTGAGCAAAGCATAGTGCAAATTGCTAATGTTTTTCTTTCCCAAGGTGGTGCTTTTATAATGAGGAGTACCGTGCTGATGGTGATCCTAGGTTGCCATTTCGTCCTAGGAGAACGAAGAGAGGACATTCTCATGTATAATAAGGGGTTAATGAGAATGCAAGGCCCAAGCATGTTAATGTTGGGTGACAAAGGTACTGATCCTTTCACACCTCCCTCCGCTTGGCACAGATGGACCATGCAGGGACGGAGGAAAAGAGCATTTGTGCCAGGAGAAAGCAAATTTCATGGCACAAGGTGGGTGAAAGGTCTGAAGGGTCAAGTGTGCGGGCAGTGGGAATTTAATGGCAGTGTAAATCTGCTATTGAATGCCACACTCCCAGAATCGATGCACCGATCCAAAGGTTTGTTAAAAGGTACATTGCAGTACAATGGGTACATGCAAAAGGTGGAGTGTGTGATTCAGGGGTACCTTGTCTTGGTTATGCAGAGTGAGATGGTTCCAGATTGGAGAGGAACGAGCAGGAGGCGTCAATTCTCTTACCAGAGAGACGCAGGGGACAACATCACACTCTGGAGCTACCAACAGAGAGTGCCTCTGAAACAACTTTACACACGTAAAGGCTGGAAAGCCGAGGGTGGGTGGTTCTCGAAACAAGAAGTAAAAATCGAGATCAAGCCACATTTCCAGGTGACAAAGAGGGTGGGGAGAGCGGTCCCGGGGGAGGGAAAGCCCACACAGGGAACCCCATTCACACCACACGGGTCACAACAGGGGACGATATTACACAGTCCATATGCAGCAGCTTATCCTCACGATAGTTGGGTAAGTGAAGAGGTACTCTTAATCGAAAGATTGCAGAGAGTACAGTCTTCCCGACCTCAGGTACATATTGTGCCTCAGGACGTAAGGGGGGAAGAGGTCCAATCAGGACAGCTGGGGACATATTTTGTCAGCGAGAGATTGGACAAGGGGAGGTATATTAATTTTTCTGGAGAAGGATCTTTTGCATGGCAGCTTCGAGATGTTTGGGTGAACAAATGGAAACGGTGCAACATTCCTTTAGGCACCGCTACTTCCGTAGTTCCCACCTCAACCCGTGTCTTACACCAGGACCTGAGAGGTCAACCTTTTTTGGTGCTAGACGGGGAGGTGAAGCAAGTAGAGTTGTCCTCATGCGGGCAATTCTTGCAGAAGTATCTGCGTTGGCCGGGGCAAGCCAAATTTAGTGAAGAAGCCTGCAGGCTCAATAACGCAGAATGCGAGGCTACCATTCAAAAGATCCACCCTGAAGCCAAACCAATAGTTCCAGTGGCTGAAGGAAAGGTTTGGTTTTTTAACATAAGGTCTAGTGATACATTCAAGGTATATTCTCATAATTGTTCCGATAAGGGGGAGTTTCCAAGGGGAACATATTGTGTGAGTGGAGATCCCATATGGATCCTGTCATCCAGGTTTGATGACGTTGTTTCTCAGATTGTTAAGAGAACTCTAAAGGTCAAAGTTTAACGGGTAGTTCCCGTCCTGAAAGAGAACCCGACATGGGACAAAGGGGAACAGGGTTTGATCCAAGACGACCACATTTTGTTACAAAGGTTAAACAAACAGTACACTAAGTTAGAGGTAAGATTTCACCATGATACAGGTGATCTTAACGAGGTAGAACACAAAAATGAGCAGGTGAGTTCCAGTCTGCCCTGGTGGACAAAGGTTCCGGTGATGTTCCAGGGACACTCGGACGGGGCATCTGCAGTTCCAAAGTTCTTTCTACACCCACTGGTCGTCTGGATGGGGATGACAACTTTAGGCATCATTATCCAGGTGAGGTTGCGGGTTAAAATTACGTAAAATAAATTAACCTGGTCCAGAGATTGGTGCCTCATAAACAATCTCCGGAACCAATAGTTTAAATTAAGGGATATACAGGGTTACGGGTATAGGTTTAGTAGTACCTAGGAGCTGATTGTATAAAGGCGCTCTTTTAGAAGGCACCTGGCACTGCTCCGTTTTGTAACAACCAAACGAGTTTCACTTTTCTGTGGTCATGCAAGTTTGTGAGTGATACGCAAGTGACGCAAATGCTGAGCATGTGGTATTGAGGGACTTAGAAGTAGGGCTTCCCCAGAGAGCCTGGTTACAGGAAGACCAAGAGGTCTTGCTCTCTCTCTTCCAGGGGTAACCACCGAGAGCAGAGAAGTTGTGTGAGCACGAACATCGAAAAGTGAAACATAAACGAAAGAAACCAGGTACTGGGAGGTTCAGACGCTGGGATCTGCGGGTCAAGCCGTTTTAGGGGGGATTGTTATAATTTAAGTAGGCCTCAGTTATTTGGACTGAGTTAGTCAAAAAGGCTTGGTGAGCAGACCTGCCCTTTAAGGGGATTTTCTCTGTAGAGAGAAAATCTGCAGTTCTGTCAGCAGAACTAGAACATACCAAGAAGCTGTTCTGAACAAGGCCGCAGGTCTCCCTGACCTGGGCCTGGAACAATAAACATCAGTCATGTTTTGTAAATATTCACATTCCTGCATGTATGTCAAATGTCTCATTGATTATTAATCGAGTAGGCGGGTATGATGACACCATGAGTGGGTCCACCAATAGACTGATATAGGGGGTGGCGAAGATGATGTCATATTTAACTCTTTCCTAGCCGGTATTAAATCTGGAGCGAGCGATGGAGAACTCACTTCTGCTTCTTCCTTCTGCACTAGCTCGCAAGGCCGACTTGGACCTCTAAGCATGTTATTCCTTTATGTAAGCTGATATAATGTATGCTATGTACATAGGTAGTTTAGTGTAACGTAGGTAGGAAGAAGGTACCTGATAGACTTCGGTAGGGAGTCTAATCAAGAGCTTGTAATGCAACATGAAGATTTGCATAGCTAGGATATGATGACTGTATCTATCTGTCTTTCTGTGACTTGAATAAATAACGGAAACATTGGAGAAGCCTGAGAAAGTCTATTTCCTGTTTGCTGTGTGGAGAGTCAAGTGATCTCACAGTCTGTGAGACGTAACTGTAAGAAGTTACTGGTGTCGAAGCAAGGTGATATAAGAACAGTTTATAACAATAGGCAGCCTGCGGTAGAGGCTTCCGTCTTCTTCCACGTCATGTGACTACATGACGCGTCGTGACTAGTCACATGACACGCTGTGTAGTCACAGCGGAAGAAGAGGAAGCCTCTACCGCCGGCTGCCTATGAAGATAAGGTATGTACTTGCTGAGTGCGATCAATCATTGATCAGATCCTTTTTCACTATGTGAACGGGCCACGGACTGAGCCATCCGGATCCGGTGAAGCGGAGACCGGATCCGCTCACCGGATCCTTTTCGGCAGACAACGCAGATGTGAACTGGGCCTAAGCAGAAACACCAGTGTTGCGGAAAACGCGCATAATGCAAGTCAATGGGTTGCATGTGAAAATGCATATATTTGCGTTTTGCAATGTGCGTTTTTAAAAACGCTGGTTTTGCTGCATATTTTTCAAAAATGCATCAAAAACGCACATAATGAAAGTCAATGGTGACACAGAGGTATTGCATTTTAGTGCATTTTGCATGCGTTTTGATATGAGTTTAAAAAAAAAAGTTAGATGATGTATTTCCGCTTCCATGGTGATTTGCATAAAACGCATATCAAAAATGCACGCAAAACGCGAACCACAAACACATTAAAATGCACACAGAATGCAAGAAAAACGCATGTGCAGAGGAAACCCCCCCCCCTCCAAAAACGTACTGAAGACGCACTAAAAACGCATATGATAGAGAACGCAACCTTTCACGCGCTGCCAAGTGTGTTCCCAGCTTCAAAGCTGGATGTCTCGGGTAGATTGGTCTCTTCCATATAAAGAAGTTAGTTTATCTGCATAGAAAAGCACCTGCTAAGTTTCACCTGTTATGGGACAGCTGCCTTCATATGCAATGGTCCGATTACTTCCTTTCTAGTTGTCTACTTTTGCATAACTCGATACTGTACTGTAGGACTGTCATGTACTTGTTATGTTCCTGCTCAGCGGTTTTATTGACCCACTGAACTACCGTATATATATTTACTCTCTGTAAGGCCTTGTTCACATTGCATTCCGCTCACGTGTCCTGTCACGTTGGGAGTTTTTTGAGGCAATGTTCTTTTTCCGATTTCTGCGCAATGGATGGTTTTGTTAAGCGATTTTCTAAGCGCCTTTTGCAGAGAGATTGCGTTTTTTCGCTTCCTGACGTCCGGAAAACAATACAATGTATTTATTCTTAAAAACGCTCATGCAATCGCTGCACAAAGCAATTTTGTAAGCGTTTTTCCTATATCTTCCATTGAGGCGGAATCGCCTCAAAAATGGCCCAAGCACCCATTATCTGAGCGGATTGAAAATGAACCTCTCAGATGTGACCTTTCTCATAGAGAATCATTGCACAAGCGCTTTCAGGGCGATATTGAAAATCGCCAGCACTTAAAAAAATCTCAAAAACGCCCCTAGTGTGAGCGAGCCCCAATATCTGTACTGCAACTGCACCAGTACTGTTGTACATTGGATTGCTGCCTGGCACCGACAGTGTTGTAGTGCTTTATTACTGTGTTTAATAAACCCTGGTTTGGTTAAAAAAAATAATTTGTTAAAGGGAACCAGAGACGAAGCACCCTTGTGTATTTTACCATGTATATCAGTAAGAACATTAGAGAAAACACTTACCATGCTCTCGGTTTCATCCTCACTGCTAAAAGTGTCTGTTATCAGCAGTCACAAGAATCCCAGACTGAGCAATTAAATCTGGCTTTGCTGGGAATGATTATTGCTGAGTCATTATAGCAAAGCCACAAGGGGGCAGGCTTGGGCTTCAAATAACACCACAGAAGACAGACTTAGCTATAATCTTTCTGTAGCAAAGCTAGACGGAGCAGCCTGACTGTTCAGTCGGGGATTCTTATCAGAGGTGATTATAGTCAGATTACACAGAGAACAATGAAACAAAGGGCAGATTAGGTGTTTACTGTCATGTTCCCACTGATTTATAAGGTAAAATACAAGAGGGTGCTTCATCTCTGGTTCTCTTTAAAGCATGAGTGGTCTTACTATGAACAATATATACAGGTGCTCACATTTATAATCTGCATAGGTAGGGAATAATCCAGACTTCACAATGGTAAAAAGAGTGGCACGCTCTCCAAGGGGATGGCGTGCCCAAGCCTAAATGGACCTCCGCACCTCTCGGTCCCCAATGTAGTTCAACACACGAAGGAGGCTGGCACTACAGTAGAAGTAGAAATATGCTCTTTTATTCAAAAAAGAATAAAATCAAGGATAAAATCATGGGGCCATATGGCCCCATGATTTTATCCTTTTTTGAATAAAAGAGCATATTTCTACTGCAGTGCCAGCCTCCTTCGTGTGTTGAACTAGGTAGGGAATAATGCATGTACCTTGCAGCATTGGATCGATCTCTCATCTGGGCCAGGACACTATCTGCATGCTCCACCTGTGATTGCCTGCCTTTCCTAACAGGAAAACTAAACTAAACTGAAAAAAGTGGTTTCACTTACCTGGGACTTCCACCAGCTCCCTGCAGATGTCCTGTGCCCTCGCAGTCACTCGCTTATCATCCAATCTCCCACAGGCAGCCAGTTTGACAGTCGCCAGGGCAGAGCGCCTGCGCATCCCTGAATCGTACTCCTCTCGACATGTCTATCCTGCGAATAGTAAGCCTGCGCAGGATAGCCACGGCGAAGGAAGCACGATCAAGGGACATGCGCAGTCAGGGCTGCACAGCCGCACTGGCCCGGCTACTGGGCAGTCGCCAAGCACGAAACTGGCTGCCTGCGGGAGACCGAATCATCGGTGTGTGACGGCGCGGGCACAGGAAGTCTGCAGGGGGCTGGTGGAAGCCCCAGGTAAATGAAACCCTTTTTTTTGTTGTTGCTCAGTTAAGGTTCACTTTAAGGCCATCCAGCTTTCTCTCACATCCCAAAAACATACTGGTAATTTAATTGGCTCCCAAAGTTTACCTTCAGGCCACCTTTAGACTACAATAGAGACAGTAGACTATGACTGTGGTAGGATTAGATTGCAAGCTTCTCTGAGGACAGTCAGTGATATGACTATGTACTCTTATAAAGTGCTGCAGAAGATGTCAGTGCTATATAAATACACAGGTCTCCACAAATGTAGGTACAAATTTAACAAAATTGTATCAGTTAAGAAAGCAATGTTTAATGTTGTACTGACTCATATGCTGACACAGACTTTTAGTGACCCAGAAATTAAAATCTATGAACTATTTTTTTTTTAATCAAGCCCTGCTCTCACAAGCCATTCTCTACCAGGGAAGTGTATTATGTCCGTAATGCCTTATCATTTAGGGTTAGCTATAGTCTGACTTAAGCCTGGTACGCACTTTCAATTATGATTGATCAATCACTGACCAATTTTACCACCTCCATATAGTATGAGGGTTTATCCACACTATCTGTTCATAGTGTTCAATATCTGCTGACCTACTGCATGGTACGCAGAGATGGGCTTCCGAGTAAGTCCGATTAGTAAGCTACTCGGAATTGAAATGCTAATGAATCGCTGATTAATCAGAAGTCTGCGCTCCATTCCACGTCATAGGAGAACACTGAGCCGCGTTGCATGACTCACAGTTCTCCTATGATGTGAGTGGAGCGCAGACTATCGCGCAGAATTCTGGGTAAGTTAACCCCCATCACTTGCTACTCGGAATTACGCAGGAGCCAGTGGCGTAGCTAAGGAGCTCTGGGCCCCAATGCAAGCTTTACATTGGGGCCCCCCATGCACTCTATACATAACAATTGATACGGCGCACCAAAACCTGCCAAGGATAACCACAGTGTCAGAGGTGCAAGAAGGGGAACAGCTTGTTAATGATTACTACTATTCAAAGTATCTATAGAAGTGATTATTATGAGCACAAGACCAATAGAGAGCTATTTTTGGAGTTGAGGGAGGGCCCCTCTGGCCCAAGGGCCCCGATGCGGTCGCAACCTCTGCAACCCCTATTGCTACGCCCCTGGCAGGAGCCCATCTCTGATGGTACATATGTGCCAGGCTTTAGTCCCGACTTGAGAGAAACTGTCACTTGCATACCTAAATGTTAACTCTTTCAGGCAGAAAAACAAAAAAAAGGAACACCACATATTTATTTGTGTGCTAAGCACTGTTAATACACACGTCTATCTCGTGTTACATGTCACCTTGGGTATCATTTAAAGTAAACCTGTGCTGGCTCCGGATTGGTCAGTCGCAATAAAGCATTCAGGAGGGAGAGAATTCTGGGCACCAGCCTTTGCAATCACCACATTTACTGACATCACAAACAAATGACAAAAAGTGCAGTAGAATGTCCTAACAGGCCTATGACCTACTTCTTGAGAGGTAGTATTCTATACCATAGAAGTAGGTTATAGACCTGCAAAACAGCTGTTAGGCCATTCTACTGCACTTTTTGTCATTTGTTTGTGATGTCAATAAATTGGTGATTGCAAAGGCTGGTGCCCAGAATTCTCTCCCTCCTGAATGCTGCGAGATACGTGACAAGAGCTTGTTGGATACATCCTCATGGATGCGCTCCACGCCGTGCAGGAGTGCAGCAGTTTTGTGCCTGCGAAAGTATGACCGCGTATGTGCAGTAAGCTGAAGCCGCTTGTCCACGAGTGGATCTGTCCTACTGTTCAGACACGGCTGTACTTGAGAGGCGCAGTACTGCTTAGGGGAGCGTGTACGGGGGCAGGGGGTTGGTGAGGAGGACACAGATACCCTCTGCTTAGGTAAGAATCTGTTTTTCTTTCTTTTCTTCAGTACAGGTTTGCTTTAAAGTGCACCTGTCACTAGTGTAAACACTAGTACCAGATGTAACTGGCTTCGGTTTGATTTTCCAGCTGTTGAATGAATATAAACATAACACACACTTTATTGTAAAAATGATTTATTGTAAAACAAAAGCACAAAAATATATAGAACTCTGTAAACGAAAGCTGGGCACCGCTATTGGGTCTGAGAGGGGTGGGTCCATGTTTCCCACACCCCCTTCCACCACCATGGCAACAGTACAAAAGAAAGTCACCCCTTGAAATGGCTGTTATATCTTGCAAGAGTTTTTAACTACTGCTGCTTCTCCGGTTGAGATCAAACCACAGGACAAGCCACTCTACGAGCAAAGCCAAGTCTTGTAATCTTTACAGCCCAACTAAATCCAAACCTGGACATGGAAAGTTCTGAAAGCAAGCATGTTAGTCTAAATTATAACCAATACCTTTGAAGCATTGAATAAGCCTTTGTGAATGTGTGTGGCAGCAGCTGCACCCCTATCCATACAGGCTTTTGAGCTCTCAACAGAAAAGGATAAGGCCTCTTTCACAGTGCGACGTTAAAGTTGCACGTTAGAAAATACTTTAACGCAGACTAACGCACAGCAATGCAATGTCTGTGCGACATTCACAGTGCACACGTTGCGTTGTGTGTAACGTGTAGCGTTATTAAAAAGTGCTGCATGCTGTGCGTTTAGCAATGTATCTGCTGCGTTATGTGCATTGCACATGCTCAGTAATGTTTTTTTTTTAATTTAACACATGCGCCGTTTTCGTTCCATGCGTATGCGACTAAAATGGCGCACCAAGAGACACAACGCAGTGCAAAATAAGGTCCAATTTCATAACCTACATGCGCTGCGTTAGGGGCACCTTGTGCGACTTTAACGTCGCATCAAACGCAACGTCCCAATGTGAAAGAGGCCTTAAGATCAAATGGGACCCAGGCAAGATAGCAGTTTTTTCCCATTACTGATGGACACATACCTTTTTTTTAGTAAGATTTGGTGGGGACTAGTATCCACTAGGCCCCTAGACCAGTGATGGCTAACCTTGGCACTCCAGCTGTGACAAAACTACAAATCCCATCATGCCTCTGCTTCCCCGAGTTATGCTTAGAGCTGTCAGAGTATCGCAATGACTCATGGGACTTGTAGTTCCACCACAGCTGGAGTGCCAAGGTCAGCCATCACTGTCCTAGACTGTTTGCAGGCCTTAGGTAACTGCCTAGGGTTGCCTTGTGGATGATCCAGATTTTCTCTAGATTTATCTCACCTTACTTATCTCTTCACTTCAACTATAATGAGCACTAATACAGAAGATAAACAGATAAAGAGCTAATTCATAAGACAAAACGATAAGGGCCCATATGCAATTCACTTTTTCTCCTGAGTTTTCTCCTAGGAGATAATTTTTCATCCTTTATTTAAGTACCAAAAAGTAGGTGGAAAAGTACTATCAAAACGATTTTCTTTCTGGCTGGTTATTTAAAAGGCATTTTATTGACAATTAGAAAATATCACCCAGGAGAAAACAAACTGCATTACGGGCCAAGGTGAGATAAATTGTGAGAAGCAGATAAGGGGATTGATGCACGAAGTAGCGGTAACACTGCTGTGCACCAGTTGCCCTATTAGCACGACCCCTGGTAATCAAGTACTGTTGCTAAGGTAACACTGGTTAGTAACTTGTTACTCGAGTACTGCGGGGCGTGGTAATAGCGTAATTCGCGCTACACTGCTGCCAGTAGTAACGGTAATATTGCCGTGAGCGCTTTACGCACAGCAATAATACAGCTGCTAGTTCATGAGGTAAACCGATAAGGGCCCCTATTCAATAACGTTTCTCCTGTATTTTCTCATGGGAGATGTTTTCATGCCTTCCAAGCAAGGAAATATGCAAAATAAGTTAGATGTTACATTTTTTTTGTGTGAAATGCTGAAAAGTTATAAAGCGATTAAGATACAAATAAATAAAAATTCTATCGGAAGAAAACTCAGAAGAAACGTTAAACGGATAAAGGCCAAGGAAAGCTAGTCCATAAGATAAACAGATAAGGTGAGTTAAAGGAGTCAAAAAAGGTGGGGTAAATTGTGAGCTAATAAGTGACATAATTCATATGCAGCAACTCTGTGGTTTCTACTGCAATGCAGAAATGCTGGTCAATGTAGCGTAGCATGTTCCCTGGGGTGTCACATGGTCACATCTGAGAGACCCAACCAGCAGCTGAATCTAGAGAAAAGAGGAAGCAGGCTGTACTGCAGAGTACAACATCTGGCTGGTGAAACCGGTACTCTGCTCAGCCCTTTCTCACATTCACTTATCCTGATTGCTGCTAGAATTGCCTTGTTCAGTTTTGGGTTCTGTTTAGCATTTAGATGCGTACAGATGTCATGTGTAGGAGTTCCTGCTCTTCAGACTGCCCACAGTGCGGGTAGAAATTCTGTAAGCCCACTTACTATTGGTTACACCTGCTGGAAATGTCCCCACTCTGAACAGGAAATGTAGCAGTGCAATTACTGGTTAGATCACATCTGCTTTATTTGCACACATTGCTTCTGCTTGTGACCCCTGCTGGCTGAAAGAGGAACTGCACTTAAAATAACAATAATTAAAACAGCTTATTTTTATTATAATAGTCATTAATAAATTATTTAGTCTGCCCGTTGTAAAATCTTTCCTCTCCCGGACATACTTTCTAAAATCTATTACAGGTGGCAACATTTTTTGTACTGGCAGGTGATCACTATGGAATGCTCGTCTACTGAGTGTTCTAAAGCCAGTAGAAAGATCACGGATTTCCCAGAATGCTTTGTGGAGAGGGCAGTTAGAATTAATGCATAATAAACAGTTTAGGTTAAGCCTTGGTGGGAGGGCGGGGCTAGATACCAATAATCAGCAATACACACCTATAGGAAGTCTTTCTGATGCGGAAACCAGGATATTTAATTTAAAGTTGACACCCTGAATAATTGACTGCATTCTACTTCTATGTTGTTACAGTTCCTCTTTAATCCGCACAGCCTGCAAAGACCAGCGCTGTTCAGCAACAAGCAAGAAGGAGTCATTGCAATAGCTCAATGCATTAAACCCACAGACAAAAGTGAAAATGCAAAAGTCTTTTTTTTTAGCATAAATATGGTAATAGAAGCCCGATTGTCCCTGATTATTAAAGTAAACTGTGAGGGTAAAAAATACCAAAGTAGTGGGAGGCATCTGGATGGTCTGGAGGCTTCCCAGATCCCCCCCTAGGGCCCATAACTCCTGCCTGGGACCCCCTTCTTCTTTGTGGTGGCACTTCCATCTGAGCACAAGATTCTTCATACTGGGCATGTGTGAATGTGGTCTGCACATGCCCAGTAGAGCAACTCTGGCTTGTGCACAGAAGAAAAAGCCATGCACAAGTAGCTTCGCTTTACTGGGCATGTGCAGACCGCACTCAAGCATGCCCAGTACAAAGAATCTTGGGCAGGCCGACACGAAAACATATCTGACAAGCTCTTGTGGAATTTGCTTAGAGAGCCCCAGTGCTGGAACAGTGGGCTACAGGAGGATCAGGGAAGCCTCTCTGGACTATCCAGAGGCTTCGTCATCTGAGGTAAGTATCTAGCAGTTATAAAGCATTACAGATTATCTGCCCAGCTGAAGAGATCTGAGGACCCTCTGAGGTTCCCGCTATCTACAAACTCTCCCCAATCACCAGCGGCCAGTACTTTCTGTACAGCAGAGCTGTGCCAAAACCCCCTGCTCTCCCCCCACCACCATCACTTCCATAGCAAAACTATCTGAGGTTGCTTTAGTATATTTACCTTATTAGTTTACCTATCTTTAACCCATTAGCAGCTTCGATAAGAGTTATCTTGTTTGAGATAAGTGCACTGCTTTTGAAATTCTTGGGATGCTTTGATATCTCTCTGCTAGCAGAAAATGAATGCAAAAATATTCTCTTAATGTCTCACGCTGCCCCCTAGTAGCAAGTGGCTGTAAATACACATTACAGCAGTACTAATTAGTAGCAAGGAAATGTAACGAATAAGAAGTTATTTAAAATAAATTGGCGTGGAGCACTTGCAAGTTTCTAAATAAATTGGCTGCTAAAGGGTTAAAGTTCAAGGAAAGCCAAACCGGCAGAAACATGCCACAAAGTATCAAGTTATTTATCCAAAATACTGACAATTGGCATTGATGTTGGAATTCGGGTTACTGAAATTCGGAAATGGGAAGTCGGCCGTCACCACACTTCACTTCAGCACTCAGACATGCGGTTAGGGGGAGTTCACTTATTTGCGCTTATGTTAATGATGGAGAGCTTCACGGTGCCTACGTGGAAGGTCTGTGCTGGGCCTCTATTGGCAGCGCCCTCTACATGCAGGCACAAGGAAGACGCCACTTGTCACATGACCAATTTTTTAACAACACAACCGACTTCACTTTCCAACTGAACCTCCCTGGCAGTAATCCCGAGCTATGCTTAGGCTAGCCACCGGGAACTCTATGCAGAGTATAGCGCGCAGAGGGCGATTTTACTCACCTCCAGCTACCAGACATCGGTAGTTCTCCTTCCTGTCCTCCAAGGCTCTGAATCACTCTGGTGAGATCGCCGTCGGTGATCTCACTACAGAGTTAAAGCGCCACCTGGAGGACGGAGGGAAAATTGCAGCGCTGGAGCCCAGGGAGGTGAGTGAGAGCAGGGGCTGCTGCAGCATTCTGGCGGCATGATTTTTCCTTATTTTAGGGTCTGAGACATGCTGTAAACACCCTAAAATCCAGAAATAATCATACCGCCAGGGAAGTAACTGGAGATGCGTAACCTGGCATTACGCTCATCATTGTACTGTCTTTTACTCAATTTAACCAGCGCGATTATTTGTATTGACAAAAGCGATTCATAGCTATGGCCCAAAGCATTGATTTCTCAGTATCTAAACTGCTATAGCAGCTATGAAGAGAATTTTTTGCAATAATAAAGTGCTGAAAGCAACTGAGAGAAAAGGGATCCGGGCTTAGGAGCAGGAAACTGCGATAACCTTACAGCCCTTCTATCTCTGCTGTATATTTGGCTGCCCAAAAGGGTCATTTATGTACTGCCTGGTCTCACGTGAATTCAGCAACTGACACTTCCTGGAAACAGTCTGGCCTATCAGGTACCAGCAGCATTCGCCTCTAGTCAGTAATTTGTAATAAACTGAACCTACACACTGAGGGCTTGTATGCAGATATTTATAAGTGATTTTATTTATTTATTTCTTGATGGATCTTCATCCCTGCAGCACTCGGTGCATCTTTAGAGTACTCGATTCGATCAGGGAGGGCTCGATCTGATGATCGAATCTGCTGCCCCATCTGCCAATGTGTGGGTTCCTTTAGAGTCTGCAAGGTAACAGCCACCACTATGCCAGCACCAGTAACAACCACTGATTAGCAGCCGCCACTATGCCAGCAGCAGTAACAGCCACTGATTAGCAGCTGCCACTGTGCCAGCAGCAGTAACAGCCACTGATTAGCAGCCGCCACTGTGCCAGCAGCAGTAACAGCCACTGATTAGCAGCTGCCACTATGCCAGCAGCAGTAACAGCCACTGATTATCAGCTGCCACTGTGCCAGCAGCAGTAACAGCCACTGATTAGCAGCCGCCACTGTGCCAGCAGCAGTAACAGCCACTGATTAGCAGCTGCCACTATGCCAGCAGCAGTAACAGCCACTGATTATCAGCTGCCACTGTGCCAGCAGCAGTAACATCCACTGATTAGCAGCCACCACTATGCCAGCAGCAGTAACAGCCACTGATTAGCAGCTGCCACTGTGCCAGCAGCAGTAACATCCACTGATTAGCAGCCACCACTATGCCAGCAGCAGTAACAGCCACTGATTAGCAGCTGCCACTATGCCAGCAGCAGTAACAGCCACTGATTATCAGCCGCCACTGTGCCAGCAGCAGTAACAGCCACTGATTAGCAGCCGCCACTGTGCCAGCAGCAGTAACAGCCACTGATTAGCAGCCGCCACTGTGCCAGCAGCAGTAACAGCCACTGATTAGCAGCCCCCACTATGCAATGCAGTAGCAGCCACTGATTATCAGCTGCCACTGTGCCAGCAGCAGTAGCAGCCACTGATTATCAGCTGCCACTGTGCCAGCAGCAGTAGCAGCCACTGATTATCAGCTGCCACTGTGCCAGCAGCAGTAACAGCCACTGATTATCAGCTGCCACTGTGCCAGCAGCAGTAGCAGCCACTGATTAGCAGCCGCCACTATGCCAGCTGCAGTAACAGCCACTGATTAGCAGCTGCCACTATGCCAGCACCAGTAACAACCACTGATTAGCAACCGCCACTATGCCAGCAGCAGTAACAGCCACTGATTATCAGCTGCCACTGTGCCAGCAGCAGTAGCAGCCACTGATTAGCAGCCGCCACTGTGCCAGCAGCAGTAACAGCCACTGATTAGCAGCCCCCACTATGCAATGCAGTAGCAGCCACTGATTATCAGCTGCCACTGTGCCAGCAGCAGTAACAGCCACTGATTATCAGCTGCCACTGTGCCAGCAGCAGTAGCAGCCACTGATTATCAGCTGCCACTGTGCCAGCAGCAGTAACAGCCACTGATTAGCAGCTGCCACTGTGCCAGCAGCAGTAACAGCCACTGATTAGCAGCTGCCACCATACTAGAAGCAGTAACACCCACTGATTAACAGCCACCACTATGCTAGCAGCAGTAACAGCCACCTCTGTGCCAGTAGAACTATGCCTCCATACTGAAAAGGGCATGCTAACTGCATACAGTATATGTTTTTTTTCCCAATGTTAATGTTATATTTGACAAAATGTCACAGGCATAGTGTACCTAACGGCAATCAGCAATAATTGTGCTTAAATTTGCTAGTTCAGCCCCCTAGCACTCTCAAAATGGCCCTTGGTTTAAAAGGTTTTGGCACCCCTGAACTGAGATAAAGTTTGATGCAATGCTTGCAAATGAAAGCTAGCAGTATTATAAAGCAAAGCACCGGTACCCCGAAGATAAACAGAGAGGACCCAGGAAAGATCGGGAGACATTGCCGGGCATTAAATGGTTATATAAACCACAAGGCTTCATGCCAACACGGCATAAGCAGTTCTGAAGGAGGGCGATAAACAGGAAATAAACTTACATTATAGATGCATCACATGTTATTCTTGATTTGAGCAATAAAGTTAGTAAGAAATTCTGTTTTTCACCCACAACAGAAAAATAATTCACAGCAACCCAAAATAAAACGTCAGTGCAAGCTGGAAGCAATGCAATAAAACCACAAGTATAATCCAGGCACAGGAGGCACACACTTACATTTACAGTAATAGTTCAAGAGGAACGGCAGTGAAAATAACATCATGATTAAAGTTGCTTATTTTCCTTTATATTGCTTTATAGATTAGTCAGGGTTTGCCCACAGGAAAATATTTCCTCTCCCCGATTTACATTCTGAAATGTATCACAGGTGGATGGCATCTTTAGTCCTGTCAGGTGATCTCCGCGGAATGTTTGCTTCTAAGAATTCCGAAGCAAGTACAAAATATACCTGGTCTCCCAGAATGCTCTGGGGGTGTGAATTCTGCAGAGCTAAACAGCCTAGGCTAAGCATCACTTAGAGGGCAGTGCGACATATCAATATACAGCAGGCCCGGATTTACATCACTGGAGCCTATAAGCATAGATGTTCTGGCACCTAAGACTTTGCCCTCCATGAACCTACAAACCCCGCCGAACCTCACTGCAACTGTACTGGCTAGCCCACTTGTCACCTCTCCCCTACTTACCCTGCCCTGTGTACATACAGGTGCTCCTTATTAGGTAGCTAGAGGTGCCCCTGACTAAAGGGAGATTTCATCAGTGAAATACCAATAGCAGGGTGAGTAACCTCTCATTTACGCTCTGCTCAGGACTCTGCATAGGAATGAAAGGAGGAAGGTGCTTGGGGAGGGGAGTGATCCGCCTTTTCGTCATCATGTGCCTGTAGGCACAAGCCTACAGTGCCTTATGGTAAATCTGGCCCTGATATACAGCAATATATAGATACAGGAAGTGTTCCTGGTGCTGAAACCAGGAGTAAAAAGTTATCCAGAATAATTTACGGCATTGTACTATGCGTCACTACAGGGCATGTTTAAAGAGAACCCGAGGTGTGTTTAAAGAATGTTATCTGCATACAGAGGCTGGATCTGCCTATACAGCCCAGCCTCTGTTGCTATCCCAAACCCCACTAAGGTCCCCCTGCACTCTGCAATCCCTCATAATTCACAGCCATGCTGTGAGGCTGTGTTTACATCTGTAGTGCCAGTCTCAGCTGCTCCCCCGCCTTCTGCATAGCTCCGGTCCCTGCCCCCGTCCCTTCCCTCCAAACAGCAGGAAGGGAAGGGATGCAGGCAGGGACTGGAGTTATGCATGAGGCGGGAGAGCAGCAGATTGACACTATAGAGATAAACACAGCCAGCTCTGACAAGCTGTTTGTCAGCAGCGTGGCTGTGATTTATGAGGGATTGCAGAGTGCAGGGGAACCTTAGGGGGGTTTGGGATAGCAACAGAGGCTGGGCTGTACAGGCAGATCCAGCCTCTGTATGCAGATAACATTCTTCAAACCCACCTCGGGTTCTCTTTAATTACTATTAAATGCAAGTTTATGCCTACTGTGTGCCTTGGAATATACTTGGATACAGTATTTGGGGAGGTGTTGACCCTCAGGAGGATTGTGCACAGGCATTCAGGTCTAATACACCTGACAGAGTTGGTAGCGGAGTTTTTTTTATATAAAAAAATAAACCCACAAGTTTGTGTTCTTTTCTCACTGTCCTTGGTACACTTCCTGGTGGTTCCTGTCCTCGGGAGAACACCCATTACCCAGCAAGCTCGTGGTGAGCCAGAACTCCTAGGAGTGTGTAAGGGGCTAAAAAGGACCAAAAAGCCCTCTTACTATGCAAAACCAAATTCCTTCATACGGACATTCATAGTGGATGTTAGACAGACACACTGCATGCACGCCCGTTGTGGGAAATGGCATTTGTTTTATGTTCCCAATGCTTTCCTGTTGCTGGTGTGGACACAGCCTGTGAAGGGGGATATAAGAATAGTAATGGTCACGTCTAGGAGAAGTCATGGAGAAGCAGGAGCCCAAGTGTGAGTATTACTTTGGGCCCCCTCAGGTATTCTATACATATCAATTAATATAGACAGCTGAAGTGTGAGAGAGGTGGAAGCAGAGGAAAAATCATGGGTTGCACATATAGGAGGTGACCATTACCAGCAGGGTACCAATGAAAAGCTAGTAGGAGGGTAAAAGCAGTAGGAGGCCCCTGGTGGACTTTGGTCTAGTGGCAAACACTGCATCTTCTACTGCAACGCCACTCCCAGTACCATAGTTAGCCTAAACTGGCGATCCGGCAGCTCCATTTACTTACGTGAGCATCCGGGTGTTTGAACAAAACACCACAGTTCTCCATTCTACTTCACGGATGTGTAACTTTAGTCAAAATTTGTCCTCTGCTCCAATAGATTAGCCACATTAGCTGTCAGGTAGCGTAAGCCACACTTACGGTACCTGACAGCCCCCTGCAGCAGCCCTGTGCCAGCGCCGTCACGGATCGATCCTCAGTTCCCCTGCAGCCATCAAGTTTCATTCTTGTCGACTGGGCAGTCGGTTGCCACTGCGCCTGTGCAGGTCATTGCCATGCGTGTCCTTTCCTTTTTCCATTCTGCGCATGCGAAGGATGCTCCCGGTGGCGAGAGTGTGATTGAAAACATGCACAACCAGGACAGCGCAGGCGCAGTGGCCATCCACATGGCTGAGTCGGCAAGAACGAAACTTAGTGGTTGTGGGGGACTAGAGAATCGAGCCATGAAAGCACATGCGCAGGGGGCTGGTAGAACCACCTAGTAGGTTAAGTTTAGGGTCCCTTTAAGCCAATTGCCACGTTTATAGCTGTAATGATCTGAAAACTAGCAGAAAATATACAATTTTTCCAGCATTCAGCTAACTGCCAAGTTTTTACACTGGCTTCATGCTGCTATAGATGTGTGACTACGACAACAGTGAATGCAGCTGTACAGCCATGCTAAGAGCATTTTCATTGGGCGATAACAACATGACAGCCTCCATAAGCCCCTCCCTGCAGGTTCCCTTTAAGAGTTTCGGCGCTCCAATATTTTCAGCGAAGGCACAACTGCATTATGGCACTTAGTAATACTTTAATAAAAGTAAAAGACTAAAGAATGGAGGAAGATGATGGAAGTCAGCACTGCACAGCTCCAGTCCACCAGGCAGCAATCCTTCTATAGTTTCGGGCTTTCCTCATAAAGAGAGTAAATTAAAGTGTAGCCCAAGGTGAGACCTGCAACAAGAAACGTATTCTTGCCTAGGCAGAGGGAAGCCTTTGGACAGTCCAGAGGCTTCAGTTGTCCTCTTTGCCCACACTGTTACTGCGCATGGACCCCTGGAATATATCTGACTAGAGTTTGTAGGATATTATATCTAAGCCACACCCCCAACCATATATAAGAGCATGGCCAGACCCGCTTGTGCATTGAGGGACTTCTTGCAATTACAGATAAGAGAAAGCGGCTGAGCACATCCAGTAAAAAACTCCAAAATGTATTAAAAATTCACATGCTCTAATAATGGTGCAGAACACACAGGAGAGAGGGTTACAGCATATTCAAAGGTCGACAGCCGTTTCGAACCCACGTATAGGGTGCTGATAATAAGAAGGTCCTGATGAAGCATTCCATACGTGGGTGCGAAACGGCTGTCGACCTTTGAATATGCTGTAACCCTCTGTCCTGTGTGGTCTGCACCATTATTAGAGCATGTGAATTTGTAATGATTTTGGAGGGATTTTTTTAATGGATGTGCTCTGCCACTTTCTCGTATCTGGATTTGCTGATTTTATTTGGATTTAGAGCACTCCAGTGTTTTTGCATGTCCAGGTCCTGTGCACCTTCCCTTCTTTCAAGATACTATCGAGCGACTTCTTGCTACTGTGCAGGTGCAGCCGTACTCGCTCGTGCATGAAGAGTGCGTCTGCAAGAACCAGAGCGGTAGGGGTAAGGAAGACACGGAAAGCTCTGGAGGATCCAAAGGCTCTGCTCTACCTAGGGAAGTATGTGTTTTTTTGTTGCAGGCTTCATCTCGAGTTCACTTTAAGCAGAGTGGGGTTTTCCATGGGAATTAGAAGCATCTGTACCAAGATCTTGGCCCGTAGATGCCCCCTGAGAGCTGGGGTTGTACACTCGAGATCTAGGCCTATCTAATTTTCATTGCATCCTCTCGGATATCACACTAGTGACTAGTCCATCACCCTCGGATACGGCAAGCTTTGTTGTGAGGTCCACCTAGACGTGTTCCTAAAACAGCTCTGCTGTTCAAAGACACAACACACAGGTGCTCTTCTTTCACTTATACAAGCAAATATATAAATAAAAAATTATTATTATTAGTATCTCAACCCAGACCGGAGGTCCTAGTATTTAATTAAAAAAGACCTAGTTTCCCTCAGAGATACCTCAGCTCTCAGCTGGGCCAGTCCATGTGATGAAAGCAGAGGGGTAGTCAATCACTCTTACAAATGCAGTTTTTCTGCAATTCTTTGGTCAGTTGTAAAGGTCCAGTAGCCTCACCATGAGTTATGAATGGAGCCCTTGCCCACAAGCTCAGACGCTGGAAGAGACGTTCCTCACGGATGGAAGACGTGTGAGGTCATAGCTCGTCTCGGGCCGCACTGTCAAAGGGGGAGCGGAGAGACGGGGTGTTCATGGCTTCACTGCGCAGCTTCTCCTGTTGTTGGGTCTTTCTGGACTTGGCTCTGTCCCAGTCAGTAGTTTCTGTCACATTGTCCCACACTACAGAGGTCTCTGTGTCACTGACGTAACCCTCGTCTCCGGTGTAATGGGTGGGGTAAAGCAGCAGAGGTTCCACAGAGAAGGCGTGCAGATCCCGCGGGGAGAAGTGTGAGGCGTAATCCTCCCTGCAGTTGGAAAAACAGAAAATTAAGGATGAAGCAACGTGTTTGTTTTTTATTATCTTCTTATAATAATATGAGAGTCACAATGACTGGGCACAACATATGCCAGACCAATAGTGATTGCGCACAGCATATCCCAGTGTCCATGACAACCCTCAGCATATACCTCGGTGCCAGTGACACCGCACAGCATACCCCGGTATCATTGACAACCCACAGCACACCGTGGCGTTAGCGACAACCCACAGCATACCCCCGGTGCAAGTGAATACCCACAGCATACTCTGGTGTCAGTGACAACGCACAGAATTCCAGTCTCAGTGACAATGCATAGCATACCCCGGTGTCAATGACAACCCACAGCATACCCTGGTGTCATTAACAACGCACAGCATACCCCGCAGTCAGCAACAATGCACAGCTTATACCCTGGAGTCAGTGACAACCCACAGCATAGCCCAGTGTCAGTGATGATGCACAGCATAGCCTGGAGTCAGGAATGGCACACAGCATATCACAGGGTCAATGACAAGGCACAGCATACCCCGGTGTCAGTTACTACACAAAGCATATCCCTGTGCCAGTGACAACGCAGGGATACCATCAGTGTGCAGGAGATCACAGACCCACTCACATTGGATGCTTGTCGTACATGACTGGCAGGAACTCATCCACAGGAAGCATCTTAGTCAGAGGCTCAGCATTTAGCAGCTTCTTTGCCCCCTGGAGGGAGATGAGGTACCCCAGTGTCCAGTACGAGTAATCAGCAATCACCAAGTTCCGGACCCCAGGCACAGACTCCTCCGGCTCCTCCACCTGCATCCGCTTCCGGCCAAGATAACTAGAATAAAAGAGGAGAGGGCATCATTAGCACACTGCCATGGAGATTCCTGCTCAGAGGAGCAACGGGAGGAGAGAGGAGAGATATTACAGGGGAGGGATGAGAAGATACACCAATCAGCAGCCTTTACAACTACACCATCCAATTCTCAAGTAGTCACATGATCGGGTATTATAATAATAATGAAAGCAGAATAACAGCAAAAAAGCAGGAAGTTTACATTATTAGGTGGATAAAAAGAAAAACTCAGTATTACATTTTCCAATCACACAAACAAAGCCGTGAATGATGAAAAGGAACCGGAGGTGAGAAGCCTATGCAGGCTGACATGTTTATTTCCTTTTGAACAATACCAGTTGCCTGGCAGCCCTGCTGATCTATTTGGCTGCAGTACTGTTGGAATGACACACCTGAAACAAGCATGCAGCTAATGCAGTCAGACTTTGTCAGAGCACCTGATCTGCATGCTTGTTCTGGGTCTGTGGCTAAATATATTAGAGGCAGAGGATCAGCAGGATAACCAGGCAATCTGCATTGTTTAAAAGCAAATATGGCAGCCTCCATGCCCCTCTCAATTCAGAAATGCTTTAAAGCAGACCTGAACTCAGAACTTCCTCTCTGCTCTAAAAGATAAGCAACAGCATAATAAGATCTACAGAAAAAACATTTCTTTGTTACGGCTGATACAAATCCTGCAATAAATCTGTAGTGTGTTTACTTCCTGCTTTCATGGAAGCAGACATATTGCTAACATCCTGTGTTTACAAATCAGCTGCTCTGCCAAGGCAGCCAGCTGACACAGCTGAGAGATCAAATTACAGTTATAGTTAGTCACAGATGAGGGGAAATAAGAAAGGCTCTTCTCTCTAAATACATACAGGGTGCATTTCTCTAAGTTTTCCTTCTGTCCTTTGGATGAGTTCAGGTCCACTTTAAGTGCTCAGTCATCAGGTAGCACCTGAAATGTGTGCTGACAGGTCTTTCATGCCCTATGGAGAGTCTTGATGCGTCTTTACAAGCGCTATGCGTCAGTGTCACATGCAAACAATGCCCCACAGGAACAAGCATTGCAGTTCTCCTGACTACAGACGGCGCAGCAGGTGTGCTGCCTGTGGCAAGTAAGCCCTGCAGGCTGCAATTAGTGAACGCGGAGGAAGCAGCGTTCCCTGAATCATGCTTGGATCAGACCGAATCACGTTCCTGAGGTCTTAATAAGCAGCACAAGTATGTGAACATGCCACGCCTACCTACACAGTATGCGCTTACTGAACATTTCATAATAAAGATAGAATCATTATTGCATCTGGGTCTTCCTTTGCAGCTTCCACTCTGCTGGGAAGAATCATGTCCCATGGATGTTGGAGTATGGCTGCAGGGATTTGCTGCTAATCACACACCCATTGATATTCTGCTAAATGCTTTAAGCCTTTATTATCAATTACCATTGAGATTCCTGTGATTATATATGCAAATGAGGAGCACCTTATAGAGATCTTTTTCTCTTTTTTAACAAAAAGAATTTTGTATTTGTGTCAATAAAGATTTTTGGGATATTTTTGTACCGGAAGAATTGCAAGACTTTGTGCTTCATGTATAGTCCTTTCTATGAATATAGTTAGTTGTTTGAAGTGAAGTGGATCACATCAAAAAGGACTTGATGTTTTTTTTAGTCTTTTCCCTCATCGACAAAAAAGACATTCCCGATTATTATACTACTATCAATGAGGCCAGACACTGGTATTGGGTTGTATCATTCTGATAAGGAAACACCGCTCACCACACCACCATGCCGAAATGGGAGCAGGACCAGGCTTTGCCAGACCTAACGACACAGGTAGAAGGAAAGTCCGCTCCACCAAATAGCACAAAAGGCCAGTCTTTATTTGCAAATCATTCTGGACAGAGACATATCAGCTCACGCATATCGGAGCACAAACTCAGTCAGTCATAGCTTTATAGCGGTCTTGGGTTGTAGGTCTGGCTCTATGTAATTCTGAAGGCATATGATCAGTCCAAGCCCATAGTCTGTGCAGGTAAATCCAGCTCTCACTTCAAGAGAAACCATAACCAAGGATTGAACTTCATCCCAATCAGAAGCTGATACCCCCTTTCCCATGAGAAATCTATTCCTTTTCTCAAACAGATCATCAGGGGGCGCTGTATGGCTAATATTGTGGTGAAACCCCTCCCACAGTGAGATGTCAGGACCATGGTCCTGCCAGTTTCCTGTCTGTGAACCTCATTGCATTGTGGGAAATAGCTGTTTACAGCTGTTTCCAACGGCCAAAAAAAGCAAGCAGCATCTCCTTCCACTGACATCACCTGCCAGCAGTAAAAATGTCATCATGTGATAAATGTCAGAATGTAAATCAGGGAGAAGAAAGATTTTACAATGGGCAAACACTGACTAAATCATTTATATATAATTATTGTAAAAATAAAGCACTTTTCTTATTACATTATTTTCACTGAAGTTCCTCTTTAACTACTTAAAGAGACACTGAAGCAGAAAAAAAATATGATATAATGATTTGTATATGTAGTACAGCTAAGAAATTAAACATTGGGAGCAGAGACATAAGTATAATATTGTTTTCAGTACAGGAAGAGTTAAGACACTCTAGTTGTTATCTATGCAAAACAAGCCATTCAGCTCCAAGACTTTCAAAGTGGCAGAGAGCTCTGTTATCTGAAGGTTATGATCTCAGCTGTCAGGCTTTTTCTTCTGCAGAGAACAGTTCAGGACAGGTCAAAAGTTCACTGCCTGCTCTGTAAAAATCATTTAGAATGCTGAGTAGTGGGGAAACTGCAAATATTAGAAAATGATGCAATATTATAAAAAACACTATATAACTGAAAATAAAAATATGAGGATATTTTCTTTGCTTCTAATATCCTATTACGGTAATTATCCGTACTACACAACCAATTCATTATATCATAATTTTTTTTCCGCTTTAGTGTCTCTTTAAAGGGATACTTAAGTCAAATAAAAAAAATTAGTTTTACTCACCTGGGGCTTCCCTCAGCCCCCTGCAGCTGTCCGGTGCCCTCTCAGCATCGCTCCGATCCTCCTGTCCCCGCCGGCGGCTGCTTCCGGTTTCGGCGACAGCCGCCGACAGGCTGGGAACGCGAGTGATTCTTCGCGTTCCCAGCCACAATAGCGCCCTCTATGCTGTTATTGCGGCAAGAAGGCAATAGCAGCATAGGGGGCGATATATTCCCAGCCTGTCGGCGGCTGTCGCCAAAACCAGAAGCAGCCGCCGGCGGGGACAGGAGGATCAGAGCGATGCTGCGAGGGCACAGGACGGCTGCAGGGGGCTGAGGGAAGCCCCAGGTGAGTAAAACTCATTTTTTTTATTTGACTTAAGTATCCCTTTAAGGGCCGCAATGATTGAAATCTACGCCCTGCTTGGTGGTTACCTGGCTGGCAGGGCGCATCTGCCGTTTGTCGCTCCAGCCGTGAATCCCCGCCGTGTTCCGTCGCAGCTCACTTGCTCTGTCTGTCTCTATAACGGCAGAGCCCTGTGAGCGGGTCAGGTGCTGATTTCATTGGCTCCTGGCCGGTGTCTATAAATGTAAGCAACTCCCATTGGCTTACATTGATAGGCAGGGTCAGGAGCCTGACCGGCTCACAGGAACTCTGCCGTCAGAGACGGCAAAGTGGTTGGCCCAGGTTCCCAAAGTCAGTCCACATGCCTTGATAAAGGGGTACCCTGTGTGACCCCCCCAAAACAATTGTTGAATTATTGTGGAGACTGGCACAATAAAAGGTGTGCTGTAAACTGGTGGTGTGCTGGTGATCCTTGTGGACTGACTTCAATGTGGTACTGCCTATACCACTTCACCAAGCACCCGCTCCAAAATCGGATGACGGAAGGTGTGCCTGCTTCACTCCAAAAACCAGGTTCCCAATGTGCGGCGGTGATGGCGATTGTGGTGGGTAAGTGCGGCGATTCGTCGTTATCCGTCGGGATTCCCTCATTTCTGTACCAGCGGTCTCTGGTCCTTAAGGGGGCAGAGACCGCTGGTACTTAAAGAGACTCTGTAACCTCAAAAACATCCCCTGGGGGGTACTCACCTCAGGTGGGGGAAGCCTCCGGATCCTAATGAGGCTTCCCACGCCGTCCTCTGTCCCACGGGGGTCTCGCTGCAGCCCTCCGAACAGCCGGCGACAGACCCGACTGTCAATTCAATATTTACCTTTGCTGGCTCCAGCGGGGGCGCTGTGGCTGCTTTCGGCTCCAAACTACACGGAAATACCCGATCTCAGTTGGGTCTGCTCTACTGCGCAGGCGCCGGAAACTTATGCCTGCGCAGTAGAGCAAACCTGACGGCAATCAGGTATTTCTGCCTACTTTGGAGCCGACAGCCGCCAGAGCGCCTGCGCAGGAGCCGGGAAGGTAAATATTGACGTCATCTTTCACGGAGGGCTGCAGCGAGACCCCTGAGGGACAGAGGACGGCGTGGGAAGCCTCATTAGGATCCGGAGGCTTCCCCCACTCGAGGTGAGTACCCCCCAGGGGACGTTTTGACGTTACAGATCCTCTTTAAGTGGTTAAGTTGTGCACACACAAGGAAACAGCCATGGAACGACCCATTAAAAAAGGGCGAGAGGTAATGCCGAGAGGAGAAGATCGGTAAATTTACAGATATTCTACCATCTCAAAGTCCCGGCAAAATCAGCTCAAGGGTGATCAAAAGCAGAAGACCCCGACCCGGGTGACGGCCTTCCTTTTTTTACAGGTTTGTCAGATGTATCCTTTAATGCAAGAGCATGTTTTTCCAGCAAGGTAAACCTGGAGTGTGTGCAGTCCTTTGTTATGGTCAAGTTATTAGGGCCTGTTTCCACTAGGGCCAAATGCAGCCCAAATCTGCACTGGATATGCCAGCAGGCGAGTCAGGCAGGAAAACGCTGCCTATACTTTCAATTGTTTGCAGGCCAGATCACACTGTGGTGCGATTCTGGACTGCATGCTGCAGATTTCTGCAGTACACACTTGAATGCCCAGCCGGGAGCGGCTAAGCGATCTGGATGCGCGCCGGCGTGTGTTGAGCAAGACATAGGCTGGCTAGCGGAAACCGGCCCCAAAATAAAAGGGAAACAGAACTGACTCAGCGTTATAGTACAAAGAAATCACTACTGAACAATATAGTAAACAAAGCCCCTGGAATGCAAACAGTAGGAAGAGATTCTACTACTTCACTGTTGGATATTTACAGAAGAATAAAGAAACCGTTACTCTTTATGACACTGCTGACTTCCCTTTAAGAAGCTCATGGAATCATTCCCTTTAAATGCTTATTGGTCCACCGCCAGCTTTATGTAAAAAACGAACCATGCTTACATGAGGTCCCAGTCCAGCTGTGCCTTCTCCACGTCCTGCAGCAGGTTCTCCAGCCGCCGCTTAAAGAAGATCTCAAACCTCAAATCATCCTCAAACACAGCAGACACAGCGAGAGACCGTTCCGAGATCTACGGGATCAGGCAAGAACGTTACACAACACACTCCTGATGGATAAGAATACAGAGATACATTCTTCCTTCCCACAATCAAAAACTAAAGCTGGCCATACATTAGAGTACCAAGCGGAAGCTCGGGTACAATATTACATACTTACCTAAAGAGAGGGAATACTCAGGATCCTATTGAGGCTTCCCTTTGCATGTATGCATGATGGATTATTGGGACTGTACAATTAACAAGCTGACACATCATTGCATTCCAGCGGTTCTGGAGGTGTGGCTAGCTTACAGGGACAGCAAAGGGATGATATGCATATTTAGCAGTAATGCATTGTGGGAGACATCATATGCTCACTCCAATCTGAATAATTGCAATTACCTTCTGTTTTAAAATAAATCTGAAGTGTGAGACCTATGGAAGTTGCCATACAGTATTTATTTCCTTTTAAACAATACCAGTTGCCTGGCAATTCTGCTGATCTTTTTGGTGAGTAGGGGCTAAATCACACACCCAGTGTTCTCCCCAGGGTCTTTTAGCCGGGTGCTCCACCCGGCTAGTTTTGGTGAGCACCCGGCTGTCATCGGCTCACCTTCTCCTATGCTATAAGCAGAATTGCGCTCGGAAGCACCAGCCCTGCATTCTCTCATATTGCCCCACCCAGCTACTTTTTCATGCCACCCAGCAGAAAAACTTTTCTAGGGAGAACACTGTACACCTGAAACAAGCGTGCATCTAATCTTGTCAGATTTGTCATAGACATCTCATATGAATGCTTGTTCAGGGTCATGTGTCAAACTCTGGCCCGCGGGCCAAATCTGGCCCTCAGCCTCATAAAATTTGGCCCGCCAGTGATTCAGTAATTAACATTGAATTTGGCCCGCGGCCATACTCCTGTTCCGTCCCGCCCAACTACCCGAGCTCCACCTACCCTTTTGCTATAACTAGCCGCTTGCCTCTTCTGCAGGCTGAATGATTACACCTGACTCCGCCCTCTTCCTGCGCTCTGCTCACTCCCGACACCTGCATCTGAGTGGTGAGTTGGCACATGGCAGTTATTCTCCTCCGCTGTCAGAACACACTTCTCGGAGGAACTGTGGGAGCCGAGGTAACAAAGGGGAGCGTAAGAGGCAGCTACATGGGACAGCACATGATTCCCCTCTGTAAATAAGATGAGCCCAATGGGGGAGCAGTGCAAGGAGTTGGGAGTCCACTGGCAACACTAAGGGGACATGACTTTCCCTCCCCACTCAAAAACACAACTTTCACATAAAAGTGTTTATATTTCATTAGACACGGAGCATCCTTAGTCTCCTTCCTGCAGGCATTGCACTCACACAGGGTGATTACCCGATCTGCGTGGGTATACAGAGCAGGGCTGTCAGCCTTATACAGGCGTTGCTCCTGCCAATCCACTGCAGCTACTACAGCCCAGCTAGTCTCTGTGAGCACTTGGCAGATGCCCGGACCAGCGCTGCTAACACAAAAGGCTGCCGCTCACCTTTGCATACCAGACCACATAGAGAGGAGCCCTGCAGCCTGAGTCCCTGCCGTTAAGATGGATCAATCCTCCTGGCAACCCATATGGTCTAGTAGTCAGCATCACTAAGGTGAGATCATCACCTGGCAGAGTGCCAGTATACACGTCTGAGTGTGCTCTTTCCCTTTTGTTTCCATCTCCTCCTGTGTATGCAGAGTTCCACACCACTTCTCAGTGCAGCACTGCTATATCTCCCCTTACAACACCTCATCAACCCCAGAAGTCCCCCCTGTGTTACAGGGGTCTATGTGTATGTGACTTTGTGCACAGGATATTGCTACAAACCAAACTCAAAAAAGGGGGCAGCCTGGAGAGGGGACAGGTGACACGTCTCTCAGCATAAAAAAAGAATGAAAATAAAGCACTGACTGAGTCTGGCAAAGGTGGCCGAAAGGAACAGTCTAATCTAGTGCACAATGAATGGGCTGTATGATTATAGCAGCCAGAGCTTGTGTGTGTCCCTCTGACCACTGTGGACTGGGCACTGGTAGGTAGCATGTTCTGCTGCTCCAGCATTAGGTCTGGGATGGATGGCTCTGTCAGTATGTTGTGCATGCGACAGCTCACAAGACTAACAGCCAATCATCCTGGATCTAATGCAGGAGCAGCAAAGCAAAGCCTCACATGCTGCCTACCAGCACCAGGTCCCCGGTGTTAAGAGGGACGCACACAAGCTCTGGCTGCTATAATACAGCCCAGTTCACAAAATAGTTCTAAATGTGAACGATTTTTCAATAAATATGACTGTTGGCCCTCGACATGGTCCAAGTTTTCAGTTTTGGCCCCGTGTCTATTTGAGTTTGACACCCCTGGCTTAAAGTGAACCAGAGACCAAGCACCCTCATGTATTTTACCATATATATCAGTGGGAACATTAGAGAAAACACCTACCCTGCTCTCCGTTTCATTCTGCACCCGCCGCAGCTTGTTTCTAATCAGACCTGATAAAATCCCCGACTGAGCATTCAGTCTGCCTTTGCTATAATGACTCAGCTATAATGATTCCTGAGCAGAGCCAGCAGGGGGCAGGCTTGGACTTGAAGACATGAGAGAACACAGACTGAGCTATAAATATTCCTGAGCAAAGCCAGACTGAATGCTCAGTTGGGGATTTTATCAGGGTTGATAAGAAGCAAGCTGTGCAGTGCAGAATGAAACAGAAAGCAGAGTAGGTGTTTTCTCTAGTGTTCCCACTGCTATATATGGTAAAATACACGAGGGTGCTTCGTCTCTGGTTCCCTTTAAGGTATTAGAGGCAGAGGGTCAGCAGGCCAGCCAGGCAATGTGCACTATTTAAAATCAGCCAGCCACCACATTCCTCTCCTTCCTTTAACATGGCAGATTTCTTTTTTGCATAGCATTTTAGTAAGAGGGCTTTTTGGTCCTTTTTAGCCCCTTACACACTCCTAGGAGTTCTGGTTCACCATGAGCTTGCTGGGCAATCTGTAACAAATACTTACAGCAGTAACATTACTAAGGTACAGGAAGTGAGAGGGGTACGGAGGCTGCCATACTTATTTCCCTTTAAACAATACACATTGCCGGCTGTCCTGCTGATCCTCTGCCACTATTACCTTTAGCCATAGACCCTGAACAAGTATGCAGATCAGATGTTTCTGAGTAAAGTCTGACTGGAATTACCACATGCTTGTTTCAGTTGTGTGATTCAGACACTATTGATAGATAAAAGTTCAACAGGATGCCAGGCAGCTGGTAGTTTAAAGGGAAATATGGCAGCCTCATTGGCCCTCTCACTTCAGGTGTCCTTTAAATCTACAACTTACACAAACATAACTACTATACAGTAAGCCATCCTTCAAACTCCCCATGCCCAACTGGCACTAACTGTTAGTACAGATTATAACCAGAACTAGAGCAGCATGTGCAAATGGCAGTAACAGGGAATGTCATACTCCTGTAACATTCCTCACCAAGGCCTCTCAATCCATCTTGTCAGAAGAACTGAGCACTCACCTCTTTCCAGATATTATAGTGGCTGAGGAAGCAGCCCATCTCTCCCCTTGTCAGAGGGCGTCCATGATAGGGGTCCTTATATCCAGGAAGCATCTTTATACCCATAGCTGTGACTTGAGTCTCATTCAGCGCCCTACAGGGATGGAGAAAGATATATATATACCGTTATTACATTTGGTTGGAAAAAAAGACATCCGTCCAACCAGGAGAAAATACAATTAACTGAAGTGAGAAGAATATGGAGGATGCCATATTTATTTCCATTTAAACAATACCAGTTGCCAGACAGCCCTGCTTGTCTGTTTGGCTGCAGTAGTGCCAGAAACATGCATGCAGCTAATCTGGTCAGAACTGACAATGTCAGAAACATCTGATCTGCTGCATGCTTGTTCAGGGGCTGTGGCTAAATGTATTAGATGCAGAGCATCAGCAAGATAACCAGGCAACTGGTATTGCTTGAAAGGGAATAAATATGGCAGCCTCCATATCCCTCTCACTTCAGGTGTTAAAATGTATGTACATTTCTGGCCTGCAACTTCACATATCCCAGTAGGAGAGGTATAAACATCAGTTACACCCAGATACAGTAACATTTTTGGCTGTCTATACAGGCTACTACATTCTAGTAACCTCACTAATGGAAAAGCGGAAAGGACTTCCCCAAATTATCCAGGTTTGCTCCTTAGCAGCTAGCAAAGGGCCATCAGCACTTTACTGCTGCTGCACAGATAGAGTCATAGTTGCCATGGAATTGCTGACGTGATTGCACAGACATCATATGCATTCCCAAGACAATCCGATGCTTACATGTAAACCACATTGCCACAGCTGGTCTGTGGCTGACCCTGTACAGGGATAAGCTGGAAGAAAGCACTATAGTCAGTTTCCTGCTTGCATGCCATGGTGACTGAGCTACAGAGTACAGGGAGTGCAGTAATATTAGGCAAGTTGTATTTTTGAGGAATAATTTTATTATTGAACAACAACCATGTTCTCAATGAACCCAAAAAACTCATTAATATCAAAGCTGAATATTTTTGAAAGTAGTTTAGTTTGTTTTTAGTTTAAGCTATTTTAGGGGGATATCTGTGTGTGCAGGTGACTATTACTGTGCATAATTATTAGGCAACTTAACGAAAAACAAATATATACCCATTTCAATTATTTATTTTTACCAGTGAAACCAATATAACATCTCAACATTCACAAATATACATTTCTGACATTCAAAAACTAAACAAAAACAAATCAGTGACCAATATAGCCACCTTTCTCTGCAAGGACACTCAAAAGCCTGCCATCCATGGATTCTGTCCGTGTTTTGATCTGTTCACTATCAACATTGCGTGCAGCAGCAACCACAGCCTCCCAGACACTGTTCAGAGAGGTGTACTGTTTTCCCTCCTTGTAAATCTCACATTTTATGATGGATCAAAGGTTCTCAATGGGGTTCAGATCAGGTAAACAAGGAGGCCATGTCATTAGTTTTTCTACCCTTTCTTGCCAGCCACGCTGTGGAGTACTTGGACGCGTGTGATGGAGCATTGTCCTTCATGAAAATCATGTTTTTCTTGAAGGATGCAGACTTTTTCCTGTACCTGCTTGAAGAAGGTGTCTTCCAGAAACTGGCAGTAAAACTGGGAGTTGAGCTTGACTCCACCCTCAACCCGAAAAGGCACCACAAGCGCATCTTTGATGATACCAGCCCAAACCAGTACTCCACCTCCACCTTGCTGGCGTCTGAGTCGGACTGGAGCTCTCTGCCCTTTACCAATCCAGCCACGGGCCCATCCATCTGGCCCATCAAGACTCACTCATTTAATCAGTCCATAAAACCTTAGAAAAATCAGTCTTGAGATATTTCTTGGCCCAGTCTTGACGTTTCAGCTTGTGTGTCTTGTTCAGTGGTGGTCGTCTTTCAGCCTTTCTTACCTTGGCCATGTCTCTGAGTATTGCACACCTTGTGCTTTGGACACTCCAGTGATGTTGCAGCTCTGAAATATGGCCAAACTGGCGGCAAGTGGCATCGTGGCAGCTGCACGCTTGACTTTTCTCAGGGCAGTTATTTTGCGCCTTGGTTTTCCCACATGCTTCTTGCGACCCTGTTGACTATTTTGAATGAAACGCTTGATTGTTCGATGATCACGCTTCAGAAGCTTTGCAATTTTAAGAGTGCTGCATCCCTCTGCAAGATATCTCACTATTTTTGACTTTTCTGAGCCTGTCAAGTCCTTCTTTTGACCCATTTTGCCAAAGGAAAGGAAGTTGCCTAATAATTATGCACACCTGATATAGGGTGTTGATGTCATTAGACCACACCCCTTCTCATTACAGAGATGCACACCACCTAATATGCTTAATTAGTAGTAGGCTTTCGAGCCTATACAGCTTGGAGTAAGACAACATGCATAAAGAGGATGATGTGGTCAAAATACTAATTTGCCTAATAATTCTGCACTCCCTGTATACCATGAGCCTAATGCTTGTGTCTTATGGATACAAGGAAGATGCACAAAGCATGCCTACAGGCAGCGCATCACAATGTATCTACTGAGGGGGAAACAAGATCTCGATGTTAAAATCCATGAATACAGTTATTCATCTTGGAAAAGCATTCTTCTCACCGCTCCATATCCACATCCACCCTCTGTAAATCCCTGCACTGGCTCCCTATCCAATTCAGGATAAGTTTCAAGACTCTATGCCTGGCTTATAAATCTGTGCACAAAACCTGCCCTACCTACATCTCGGAGCTTGTTCACAGGTATACACCAGGCTGTCTCCTCCGGTCCTCCATTGACCTTCGCCTAACTGCTCCGCGCATTTCTCACTCCCATGCACACCTGCAGGATTTCTCATGAGCCACCTCCACCCTTTGGAACTTCCTTCCATCACCCATCTGATTTGCCCCCTCTTTTAACACATTCAAGCAAGCCCTCAAAACCCACCTCTTCAAGATGGACGGCCTATCCACCCCCTACCACACAGTAAACCTCTGCTGAATACTTATTCTACAGCCCTACCTAGTGTGCCCACCTCTCCTCCCTTTAGATTGTAAGCCTTTGGCAGGGTCCTCCCTTCCCTAGTGTATTCTACATGATTGTGTGCACCTTTCCTATGACAGCCTCATACTTGTATTACTGAGCCTATCTAACTAGCCCAAAATCGCATGATCATGTATCTTGTACCCGGGTTTGCCTTGTGTAGCTTTGTCCTATGTTGTATAACCTTGTTACATCTGTCATCCTTTTAATCATTGAATGTATTTTTTTGTCCAGGGCTGTGTAATACGTTGGCACTGTATAAATACAATAAATAGTAATCCTATATAATAAAATGCAAGTGTCCCTGCGTCTGTCCCTGTGTCAGTGCTTTGCACTTCTGCGCATGGCAAGCACTGACAGCCGTTAGGACAGGACGCAGGGCGGGCGGGTGCGCACTGACTGGCGGCGGTGTGAAGAGACCTAGAGCCCATTTTTAAATGGGCTTAGGTCAACTAATAATTATAATAGTATATTTAAACGCTGCCAGACTACCGGTATGGGCCCAGGGAGACTCAGACTGGAAGATCACCCTAAGATTAGCCCAACCTAACTTGCATGTGATTTTCTATAAAGAGGCCAAACAGGTGGGAGACACCTTGTTGTGCCTGAAGACAACCAATGTCCTGTGGTCTGCTGTTCAGCAGCGACCAGCCCCGGTAACAGGCTCAGTTGAGTCCAGTCTGGGTCTTCTGTGCATGCACGGACCTCCTGCACATGCACAGTACACCCGGACTGACGTGACTGAGCCAGTTACCCGGGCTGATTGCAGGTGAACAGCAGACCGCAAGAGGAAGGTGTGGGACTCGCATGTGTTTATGGGGCTGCAGGAAGCCCCAGGTAAGTATAGATTCTTTAGATATTGGGATCTCTGGTTTAATTTAAAGGCACTTGTATTGACCTGAAGAAGCGGGCTGAAACCTGTGAAACGTATTGAATAATAATTTAATCTTTTCACATTTGTGGTTTGGGTTCTTACATCTGGCGTGGTAAAGACACCTCCCGCACCCTTCTTATTTCTTGTTTCATTGCATTATCTATTTTTAAGTGCCCCCAACCCCCAGTACTTCTTGTGAAGAACTTGACAGAATATCCCGGTAACCACAGCACTTCCTGTAAGGAACTCACCAGAATGTCCTAGTAACCACAGCACTTCCTGTAAGGAACTCGCCAGAATGTCCTGGCAACCACTAAATTTCCTGTAAGGAACTCGCCAGAATGTCCCAGCCAGTAACCACAGAACAGAAGTCATCTGCTGTAGTGTCTGCAGAAATTCCAAAGAATTATACAGTAGGCTGTGATAAATTAGACTCTGCTACAGCAGCTCAGTGTGACTGAAAACAGAGTGGTCCGAATCCTTCCTGAACAGACACTTCAGCATCCTTTCTGCACTGAACTGGAACTTGACAATAATAGACAGAGTTCTGTAGACCGGTTGATAAATGAGGTGCAGCATACACAATCTCTGCAGTCATCTCTGGCTACTCTGTGGTGTTTATGAGAGGTTCAGAGTGCGTCACATATAGGGATAAATACGGCTGCCACAGAGAAGGTGCTGGACTATTCTCAGAGCAGGGATACTCTGTAAACGGAACTACGGGCCATAAAACTTCATTTCCCTGGAGATGATAAACAGCTGGAAGTCTGGAAGGAGTCAGACTGGGAAAAGCTTCTCAGCTGGAGTAGAGCGCAGGACAATCACCCAGCTGTGGTTCTGGTCTGCCATGGGAAATCATACAGCAACAACTATGGGCGCATCTACAGAAATTCCATGCTGAGAACAGAGTTTCCTGGCCGACATCCAGGGAGAAAGGTTGGCTGGTGGATCTCTGCTGTAAAGGCACTAAAACACTGAGGAGGAATCAAGAATCAGGCAGCAGGAATCTTGCCTAGCACAAGGGGGACTGCATTCACAGCTGCACCTGCCCGTCACTACTAGTAACCCCCATCATTCCATGTAACACTTTACATTGAGCTTGTCGGTGGCCACCAGTCAATAAGATAATCAGCTCAAAGCACAGTTCAAGGGGAAAAACATATTTGTTTCTTGTGGTGTGTAAAGGGGTATAAAACTTTTGGATTATATTGTACTCATCTGTTTACACAGGAAATGCCAAAATCTCATCCACAGACAGGCGTCAACAAACAGAACCATTGTTAGTGCTGGCAACTTGCAGTCAATGCCCACATTGCCAGGTAATAGATATGCGGACACATCCCTTATCCTATCAGCCTTCAGACTCAAATAGTCATGGGGCAGGGAGGAAGCAGGCAGGCCCAGTAACGCTACAAACCTCAATTCCCTGGATATATAGTGATATCGCTGAGAGAGACCTGTCATGTGTAGATAGTGAAAAGGAGAGGTCCGAGGAATGAGCCTTGGGGAACTCCAACAGTGAGGGGACGTGGAGAGGAGGTGATGCCGGAGCAGGCAACTCTGAAGGTCCTATCTGAGAGGTAGGAGGAAAGCCAGGAGAGAGCAAGACCCTGAATGCCAATGGATGAGAGGATTTGGAGAAGTAGGGGGTGGTCCACAGTGTCAAAAGCATAAGAGAGGTCTAGGAGGATAAGAATAGAGTAGAGACCTTTAGATTTAGCAGTCGCCAGGTCATTGGTTACTTTAAGTAGGGCAGTGTCGGTTGAGTGGCTGGGGCGGAATCCAGATTGGAGGTCGTCAAACAGAGAATTGGCAGTGAGGTGACGGACTAAGTCAGTGTAGACGTGGTGCTCAAGTAGTTTAAGAAGAGAAGGGGAGGAGAGAAATGGGTCGGTAGTTGGGCAGGGAAGAGTGGTCAAGAGAAGGTTTTTTTCAGTATGGGCGTTATATGGGCTTATTTGAAGGAGGATGGAACTATGCTTCTGGTGAGAGAAAGGTTGAAGAGGGTGGTTAAGGCAGGTGAGATGGTAGCGGATAAGTGAGTAATGAGGTGAGAGGGCATGGGGTCAAGGGGGCATGTAGTGGGACGTGATTTAGAGATCAGAGAGGAGACAGTAAATTCAGTTAGTGGTGTTCTCCATTTACACCGCCTCCATCGGAAAACTCATCTCCTCCTCTGGGTTTCAACGATCACCTATATGAAGATGACACCCAGATTTATCCCCATACCACTGACCTCTCCACCACCACTATGGAGAAGGTATCCTCTGTCCTCTCGGCTATTTAATTCTGGATGTCTGCCAGGGTCCTAAAGTTCAACTCCACCTGGTGCTCAAATACCTCCATACTTGCCAAAATATGCTCCCCGGAACTTGAGCTTCTTCTTGTAAACTGCAGGCCACAATACTCGCCCAGGGAGTTCACCTCTTACGTCCTTGTTGGCATGTATATTCCCCCAGATGCCGACGTCAAATCTGCCCTGCGCGTTCTCAGCGACACTGTCACGCAATGGGAGTCGTCCCTCCCAGACTCTCTGTTCATTATAATAGGGGACTTCAACAGGCCCAACCTTCACCAAGAGCTGCCACGCTTCCATCAGCATGTCACCTGCCCCACTAGAAACGCTAACACTCTCGACCACTGCTACACGGTCCTGAAAGATGCGTACAAGGCCATTCCTTGGGCAGCACTAGGCTCATCTGATCACTGCCTCATCCACCTGATACCCACCTACAAGAGGCGCCTGGAAACTGCAAAACCAGTCCTGAAGTCCACCAAAGTTTGGTCAAGTGAGGCTAAGCTACAACTTCAAGCCTGCTTCGACTGTACAGACTGGGAGGCCCTGGAAGCACCAAGCCTGGACGAGTGGGCGGATAACGTATCTTCATACATCAGCTTCTGTGAAGACCAATGTGTACCAACAAAAACCTTTAAGCTTTATCCAAACGACAAACCGTGGTTCACCAAAAAACTACGTCATCTGCGGAGATGCAAAGAAGCTGCGTGCAAGGCAGGTATCCAGGAAGAATATAGAAAGGCAAAAAACAACCTGAATAGGGAACTGAAGACTGACAAAAAGAACTACGCAGAAAAACTAAAGCAGAGTCTCTCCTCAAATGACTCACGAGCCATATGGAAGGGGCTTAAGGTCGTCACCAAATATAAGCCCCCCCCCTCAACATGCAACTCCCAGTACTGAGCTCGTCGAGAACCTCAGCGATTTTTACTGCAGATTTGAAAACCAAGCAGGGCCCCCACAGCCGCCTGTTCTAGGTCCAAATCCACACTCTCTGAGGGTGAACGAGAGCGACATTCTGCGACACCTGTCAAGACTAAGGCCTCGATTCATAAAACTGCCTGCGAGCGGGGAAAGTCGAGCGGGGAAACACCGCTGTCGGTATTTCCGCCTTCAGGGTGGTAATTCATAAAAATTTAGCTACTTGTGATATACGTGCGGAGATACTCCGCTGTAGGCAGGCGTTAGGCTGTCGGGAGACGTGCGGAAACAGGGGAAGCAGGCGGAATCCCTCCGTGCGGTGTTCTCTCTGCAGCTGCTTGGGAGGTCTGTCCCATTCACTGCAATGTATTCCGCACGCTTCTCGCCACATCAGAGGTAGCGGTAATACCCGTCCGCATACCGCTACCTCTAATCTTTATGAATTGACATTTGTTACTGTTGCTGTGATAATCACCGCGCAAGGCGGTGATTGATCACTCTGCTCGCAAATGTCGGCTTTTCATGCGGAAAAAGCCTTTATGAATGCATATTTTGGTGTGTGGTCGGTAAAGTGAGCGTTTTTTTGCATTTCCGAATGCGGGAATGCTTTATGAATCGAGGCCTAAATGCTAGGAAAGCCTCAGGCCCAGACAGAGTGTCACCAGCATGCCTAAAAACCTGTGCACAACAGCTAGCTCCTACTCTCTCCTCCATCTTTACCAGATCCCTTCAGGAAGGCAAAGTCCCTGCATGCTTCAAGAGGTCAACCATCATCCCTGTCCCCAAAAAGCAGGGAGTCACAGACCTTAACAACTTCAGAGCCGTGGCTCTCACATCCGTCATTATGAAAGCTTTTGAAAGCATGGTCATGCCCCTCGTAAAAGTCCCCATTGAGCCTCTGATGGACCCGCACCAGTTTGCATACAGAGCAAACAGGTCCAACGACGACGCTATTAACATCTGCCTGGAGTCAGTTTATGAGCACCTGGACAGACCGAACTCATATGCCAGGATCCTTCTCCTTGACTTTAGCTCAGCGTTTAACACCATCAGCCCCCAAATACTTCAGGAGAACCTGGCTGCACTGGAAGTCCTCCCCACCTTGCGCCTGTGGATCACCGCCTTCCTCACAAACAGATCCCAGGTAGTCAAGCTAGGCGCTATCCTCTCTCAACCAAGGACCACTAACACAGGGGCTCCACAAGGCTGCGTCCTGTCACCGATCCTGTTCTCCCTGTATACAGACAATTGCAGATCCACTGAAAGGTCTGTCAAAGTCATCAAATTCGCCGATGACACCACCATTGTTGGCCTTATTACCGATAATGACGAGCAGGCGTACCGGCATCAGGTTGAAAGTATTTGCAACTGGTGTAAAGAGAATGGACTGGTCCTTAACACCACAAAACGTTGAGATGATTATCGACTTTAGAAAGCGGGGCCCCACTCCACCCCCAATCCACATCGACAACACAGAAGTCGCAAGAGTTCCTTGTGCTCGTCTCCTGGGCACAACCATCTCCAGCGACCTGAAGTGGAAGGCCAACACCACCTCTACCCAGAGGAAAGCCCAGCAGCGACTTTTCTTCCTTTGCCAACTGAGGAAGTTTGGTATGGACCAGAAACTTCTGACGAGCTTCTACTCAGCCACAATTGAATCTGTTCTCTGTTTTTCCATCCTGGTCTGGTACGCAAGCTCTTCTGCCAGCGACAGACAGAAACTACAAAGAGTTTTCAGTTCAGCAGAGAGAATTATATGAAAACCACTTCCCCCTCTGGACCTCCTCTACAACACCAGACTGCGCTCCAGAGCTTCGCGGATCGCAAGTGATCCGTCACACCCGGGCTCCCGCTTTTTCAGGCGTCTCCGTTCAGGCCAGAGGTATCGGTCCATCTACACAAGGACCACAAGACACAAGAATAGCTTCTTCCCTTCTGCGGTTAAATCACTGAACTCTCTTGACCAACTCCCATCTCTCACTACCATCACCTCCTCCCCCTCTCCATAAACCGATCTCCCACTACTAGCCAGAATTGTCAGTTTTAACTATGTCTGCACTGCCAAAACCCCGCATCTCCTGGTGGAATTGTTTTTTTCATATGTAATTACTGTATTGCTTTTGCCAAATGTATGCTACCATGTTTTTCCTTGTATCTCTACTGCGTGTCCTTTCCTGTTTTAAGCCCTGTTTTTGTGCCAAAACCAATTCTGAGCACGACCCAGTCGTGCTTGGCGAAAATAAAAGGATTCTGATTCTGATTCTTTTCTGCTCTGTTGGTGGGCTCTGATCTGTGCGGCACTCTGCGTCTGCCGGTTAAAGATCCGCTTCATTATTTTGGGTACTTTCTGCACATTATAATGACATACATCCACACACACACTGTATGAGTTTGTGTCCATAAGCATTCAGCTACACAGGAGCTTTGGTTGCGCTGTAGTTTTCTAAACACAGCAGGTTCTGTTGCACTGTCCTGGGAAAACCACCAATGAGTTCCCATTGCAGCTGCATTGCTCTGGTCCTAACACTGGCCTGCTGAAGCTGATGGGGTTACTTACTTCCCAGCAGTAACTGACAAGTCAGCAACTTTGTGCAGAGAAGTGGTGGCTTATAAAAGTCTGCTCATGTGGAAGAGACAAGGTGGAGGGAGGGGGGTTAGCTGGGACTGTCCAAGTCTGCAGCTTAGCTGACAGATGGAAGCTGACACATACTAAAAAAAAATGGCATTTATGAGTATGTTTTGATACAAAGCAAATCAAGGATTTTATTCAACATGACTAAAGGGGTAGAAGAACATCTAAATGGCACTTAAAGCGGATCTGAGATGAAAAACTAACTAGTAACTTGTCTATATATGTTATCTAAAGTTTAGTTTACACAACAAATCTAGCTGCAAACAGCTTCCACAGTATATGATTATTTCTTCCTTTGATACAATGACAGCAGCCATGTTCTGATTGCCATCATTACACACAGGCAAGCTGCTCTGTATCTCCAGCCCTCAGCCTGTAAAAACTTCACTCTCCTCTCCTCCTCCCTCTGAAATCTCTGGCTAGTAACACCTCCTCCTGCCCAGACTGAGCTCCCATAGGCCCTTGCTACTAAGGTTCAGTGTGCCAAGGCACTGGACAAGCTGATGATATAATGAATTGTATGTGTAGTACCAATAGTTAATAGACCATTAGTAGCAAAGAAAGAGTCTCATACTTTACTTTTTATAACATTGCACCATTCTCACATATTTGCATTTGCAAACTACACTCTGTATTTTAAACTATGAAATAGAACAGAGCTAATGACCCTTTGAACTCCCCTGCAGTAAAATCCTATATAAAGTTGTCTCACACTGTTTCTTTGATGTATAAGTGCTTCAGAAAACAGCACTGTAGCTAGACAGAAAGCTTAGAGAAGCTCTTCTGCATAGATAACAAATTAAGTTTTTTAATTCTTCACATACTGGTAACAATATGAGACTCATGTATTTGCTACTATTGTAGCATTATTTCATAAATTTGCACTTCAGATTTTCTTTAAAGAGAATCTGTACTCTAAAATTCTTACAATAAAAAGCATACCATTCTATTCATTATGTTCTCCTGGACCCCTCTGTGCTGTTTCTGCCACTCCCTGCTGCAATCCTGGCTTGTAATTGCCAGTTTTAGGCAGTGTTTACAAACAAAAGACATGGCTGCTAACAGCATGTGATAGGCTGAGAGGAGCTCAGTCTGTGACTCATACAGAGCTTGGAGGGGGCCTGGAGAGGGTGTGCATAGCTTCTATCCTATCATAAGCAGACCAGCACATTCCAGCCTGAATGCCTGAGCCCCACAGAGCCGACAGAAGAAAGAAGATTAGATTATATAACACAGATAACCCAGCCACTGTGCAACTAGGAAAGGCTGCAGTAAGCCAGACCACATTAAAACAGGTATAGGAACTTATAGGATAGAAGAAAAAAGGCTGACACTTTTGTTACAGAGTCTCTTTAAAGAGGCACTGTTGTGACAAATAGCAGAATGCAGTAAATTATTCAGGATAACCTCTTTTACAGTCCTGGCCAAAAGTTTTGAGACTGTCAAAAATATTAGTTTTCACAAAGTTTGCTGCTAAACTGCTTTTAGATCTTTGTTTCAGTTGTTTATGTGATGTACTGAAATATAATTATAAGCACTTCATACGTTTCAAAGGCTTTTATTGACATTTACATGAGATTTATGCAAAGAGTCAGTATTTGCAGTGTTGGCCCTTCTTTTTTCAGGACCTCTGCAATTCGACTGGGCATGCTCTCAATCAACTTCTGGGCCAAATCCTGACTGATAGCAACCCATTCTTTCATAATCACTTCGAATTAGTTGGTTTTTGTTTGTCCACCCACCTCAAGGAATGACCACAAGTTCTCAATGGGATTAAGATCTGGGGAGTTTCCAGGCCATGGACCCAAAATTTCAACGTTTTGGTCCCCGAGCCACTTAGTTATCACTTTTGCCTTATGACACAGTGCTCCATCGTACTGGAAAATGCATTGTTCTTTACCAAACTGTTGTTGGATTGTTGGAAGAAGTTGCTGTTGGAGGGGGTTTTGGTACCATTCTTTATTCATGGCTGTGGTTTTTGGCAAAATTGTGATTGAGCCCACTCCCTTGGATGTGAAGCAACCCCATACATGAATGGTCTCAGGATGCTTTACTGTTGGCATGACAGGACTGATGGTAGCGCTCACCTTTTCTTCACCTGACAAGCCTTTTTCCAGATGTCCCAAACAATCGGAAAGGGGCTTCATCGGAGAATATGACTTTGCCCCAGTCCTCATCAGCCCATTCACCAAACTTTCTGCAGAAGATCAATCTGTCCCTGATGTTTTTTTGGGAGAGAAGTGGCTTCTTTGCTGCCCTTCTTGACACTAGGCCATCTTCCAAAAGTCTTTGCCTCACTGTGTGTGCAGATGCGCTAACACCTGCCTGCTTCCATTCCTGAGCAACCTCTGCACTGGTTGCACTCCGATCCCGCAGCTGAATCCTCTTTAGGAGGCGATCCTGGCGCTTGCTGTACTTTCTTGGATGACCTGAAGCCTTCTTAACAAGAATTGAACCTCTTTCCTTGAAGTTCTTGATGATCCTATAAATTGTTGATTTAGGTGCAAACTTCATAGCCACAATATCCTTGCCTGTGAAGCCATTTTATGCAACGCAATGATGGCTGCATGCGTTTCTTTGCTGGTCACCATGGTTAACACTGGATCAATGATTTCAAGCATCGCCCTCCTTTTAACGTGTCAAGTCTGCCATTCTAACCCAATCAGCCTGACATAATGATCTCCAGCCTTGTGCTCGTCAACATTCTCACCTGAGTTAACAAGACGATTACTGCAATGATCTCAGCAGATCCTCTAATGACAGCAATGAAATGCAGTGGAATGGATTTTTTTGGGATTCAGTTAATTCTCATGGCAAAGAAGGACTATGCAATTTATCTGAACACTCTTCATAACATTCTGGAGTATATGCAAATTGCTATTATAAAAACTTGAGCACCAACTTTTGTAATTTCCAATATTTTTGACAGTCTCAAAACTTTTGGCCAGGACTGTATATTAAATATCCTGGTTTCACATCAGAAACATTTCCTATATCTATATATTTTATAATTTATTGTATTTATAAAGCGCCAACATATTACGCAGCGCTGTATACTGGTATGTAGAAACGTATGAAATGAGCATCTATCAGTATTGGTGCCGTTATTAAACCTATACATCAATGGTATGTATTGGTGCTTGTGTCGTTGGTTGTCCCGATTGTACAGCATGTCGAACTGCTGTTGTAGGTAGTGCACTTTGTACAGCGCTACAGAATGTGTTAGCACTCTATAAATAAAAATAATAATGTAGCCTCCCCCACCCCAGTGATGCTTAGTTTAGACTAATTAGATATGCATATTCCCCCCCCCCCCCCCCCAGCATTCTTGGAGATTAGGCATTATTTTCTACTGGCTTTATAGCTCTCAGTAAGCATTCCATAGAGATCACATGACAGGACTAAATATGTGCGTACGAGAGATATCGGCACGGTAGACTTGGGCGCAGGATACAGCCGGTATATGACTGATCCTGCTTCTGCACAAGTCCGGGCCATGTTAATTACTATTCCCCCTCCAGGCCGCCATGGATGGTGGGGAATGAAATAATTTGGCTTCCAGCTATTGTTGGAAGCCAAATTATTATGTTTTAAAAGTAACTTCAGCTCCGTCTTCTGATGGCGCCGAAGTTACTCCCTGTGTGCAGCTATAGCTGTATTTCCTATTACGGCCTATGGTGGCGCCGGCTGCACCCAAATCTCCTGTGCTGGTTTATAATAATAATAATAATCAGAACATTTGTATAGCGCTTTTCTCCTGTCGGACTCAAAGTGCTCAAGAGCTGCAGCCACTGGGACGCGCTCAAGAGGCCACCCTGCAGTGTTAGGGAGTCTTGCCTTGAATTTCCTACTGAATAGATACTTGACCTAGCCAGGATTTGAACCCTGGTCTCTCACATCAAAGGGAGAGCCCTTAACCAGTACACTTTCAGCGTGTTCGCTAAATATGTTGCCTCCTGTGATACTTTTCAGAATGCAGATTGGGATGAGAAAAATATTTTACAATGGGGAAACGCTAAATAATTTATAAATTAATATTGTAAAAAATAAAATAAAAAATAGTAATTTTATGATGTTATTTTCACTACAGTTCCTCTTTAAATTAGTACAATCGTATTAATAAAAAAAGGGAAACCATTTGGATGAGAGTTTAAACTAGATGTGATTTCTTGTAAAATTAAAATAGAATCATATTCCAGTAAGCACAAAGCACTTCCTAAGCAAAGTCTATGGAATCATTGCACAACAGTCTAGTGGACATGCAAAGCACAAACACCAGCAACTTTGGTTTTGCTAAACAGAAGTTTAGTTGTGGCCTTTTTAGCACCCCCTAGTGGAGCTTCTGCATTCCCAAAGTTGAAGGAGAAGGTGACAAAGGATCCATAAATGAATTCAAGGGAGAATAGGGCCGGTTTCTACTGAACGGAAACGTGCAAGTTGGCATAGTCAGTTCCCTATCAGGTCCGCAGGATGCTCGCTGCCTTCTGATTGGTTGAGGGGTTTTGAATCTAATTGGTGGAAGCCAAGAGGCTTTACTATATAAAGCAGTTGTTTTGTAATGTGTGTGTGATGTGATACTGAGTGGCTTGAGAAAGGTCTATCTGACCGAAACAGCGGGGCTGTCGCTGCTGTCACATATCATGCTTTTATGATACAATAAAGGAGCTTTTAGTATAGATACAAGGATGGTGCTGACTCAACTGGAGATGGTGCAAGTTGGCAATAGCGAAAATCTATGACACAAACTATTCTTTGGGCATCGGAGTGCTGCAATGATGCATTTCAATTACCTACAAATGGCTGAGTTATAGAAAAATACAAAACCTTGCATGGAATCTGATACTAATCCAATGCTCAATGGGATAGATTCCACTGAACAATTTTTTTTCTGATTATAATCGACTCAAAGAACAAAACGCAGACAACCTGCTACAGTTTTTCGCACTCTACTTGTGAATAGCGCATAGTGATTCTCTATGGCTCTGCATGCTATTTGCAGATTTGTGCATTTGTGTTTTTGTTTTTTTTGAGCAAAAATACACTCTTAATAGTGCTTAAAATGGAACAGAGCAGCATTTTTTGCTCCCAGAGCATCTCAATAGCACATTAAAAATGCATGCTAACAATGTGGCCCATTTATAAAAAAAAAAACGATTCCACTTTATCTTTTTTTTTTTTTACATTTAAATGTTTGTATTACCCTACTTCTGCTTGCTGATCCCATAAATTGCAGAGAATGGCTGCTGTAATTAGCAGTAGCAATGAGACATAAAAGCTTTCATTAGCAGGGTGGTGGGGGGATACACTGTGCTTCAAACCGTTAAGAGAAGTCACACATTAACTTCACACCTTGCCTCTGGATAAGGTAGAGGGAAGGGGACCATGGCAGCTCCTACAGCTATTAGAGACCAAGACAATCTGCAGAAACAAATGCTGCTTGGTTCCCTTTAAAAGGAAGTTGTCACACAGGATGCCATGTTGCTATGCAAAACACATGCAAACATTTGCATAAAAAAACTTTGCATAAAAAAGCACAAATTTGCATTTAATTCGCATAAACACACACGGACTCACGTTGCACATATAAGGCTTTTTGCCAGCGGAAGTGGGTGCTTATTATATGATCCACAGTCCCTAGTCGGGCTGTATGAAAGTGTCTGAAGAGTACTGATAAGGTCTACTTTCTCAGTTTCCCATTAACATCAGGTTAGACATGTGACTGTCTGCTAAAATATAAGAGTAGAAGATACAACCCCCCCCCCCCAAAGCCCATAACATACATGTAACATGCGTGCTGCGTGTGTTAGGATGGAGCAAGCAGCTTGAGTTTGTGAGAGGAAGACATTGCAGAGTTTGGGTGCGCATTTAGTGTGGGAAATGGCGCGTTTTTATGTACACGCGTTTGTATTGCGTTTTCCATGTGGTTTCTATGCGTTTGCATTTTTGTTTCCGCACATGCATTTTTTGTGTGCCTTTTAATGCATTTGCCGTTTGTATATACAAAACTGTATGCGTTTTGCATCCGTTTTTCTATTGCGTTTTATGCAACAAGAAGACAACAGGAAGCGGAAATGCATCAGAAAACTTTTTTTTTTAAAAACACATATGAAAACGCATGAAGAACGCATTAAATTGTGACACCATTGACTTTCAATATGTGCGTTTTTGAAAAATATGCAACAAAACCAGCGTTTTTAAAAATGCATATTACAAAAACGCATGCAAAAAGCATATGCGTTTTTCATATGTGGCCCATTGACTAACACTGGAAGCATAAATGCTGCATTTTCTGCAATGCTAGCGTTTCTGCTAAATGTGTTCCCAGCCTAAAGGATACCTGACCCACGGCAGAGCTACCCAAAACTAGCACAGAGGTATGCTCATGCTGGATGCACATACCTCTGTGTGTTGTCCATCCCTCTCCTAGCTTCCCTCTGTCCCCATAATTGCTCCTTTTAAATATGTGACCCTCATGTAAAGTCAGGTATCCTTTGAACATTGCACATTTACAGTAGATTAGGAATGTTCTTTTTTTTTTTTAAATTCTTTAAAGTGAACCTCCGGACTAAAAATCTACTCAGCAGAACTGAAAAGGCTTGGTGTTTCTTTAACAGTTTCACCTCCACCCATCAAAAAAAACTGCCCGGGCTTTTTTTCCCCTGATGCTGTGCAAAGCATGATGGGATTTCCTATGTTGTTATTCACGTTGCCTAGCAACTGGGAGGGGTGATCAGCACACAGGACAGTTGGAACTGTGTCGCATGTTCCCTGTCACCTCCTTTCAACCAAAAAGATGGCTGCCCTCATGAAATCAAACATTTGCCTGTTCTTTTAAAACAGGGTGGGTAAGAGATTATATTACCTATCTATTTTAATTAACATAACTAATGTAACTTAATGACAGTATGTTTGTTTAGGCTGAAGTTCCTCTTTAAAGCAGTAGATGGGTGACATCACAAATTTAGGCTACCCACAATACATGAATTCTTGATGGGACATAAGAGAAGAGCTTTAAGAAGCTATGGATAACAGATTATATTGACTACACCGTGAATAATGGTTACAGCTGCGTTATTACAATTGCTGTTCTATTATCATATGCCATTGGCTCCCTCTGCCTGTACGTCTTCTAATGTATGCCACAGATGTCCAAAGAAAAAATACAAGTTTATAACAGGAGCTAAGAACGGAGGCCAAGGGGTCAGATAATAATCTTCTACATGAAAACCAGATGCTTCCGCGGATCAGAGGATAAGAGAGTCGTTCACCCAAATGGAGGTGGAAGAAACAGGCAGCTATGTATGGAAAGAAGTGGCTCCAGGGATCAGAGGTGGCCAGGCAGCTGCAGGTACACTTAAGCCCTATGTCTGTGCGCTGAGGCCAGCATGAGGAGAGCACCTCTGTATGGCCAAACGTCATAGTGCCACATGTGCAAACAAACCAGAACACTAGTAATAGCGCACACTAACCTGTAACTACATGGGAAAAGGAGTAAGGCTTATATTTACTCTACTGTCAGACTGTAATGCCAAAAGAACTGAGCCTTAAAGAACAACTCTACTCTAAATGGAAATGTCATGGTTAACAATGGCTCAATAAAAGCAGTAAAAACAGTGGGCCAGATTTATCAAAGCATTGCCGACCGTTTTTTTTTCTTAAACAGTTCTAACTAGCAGGGGGAATTGTTCTGCATGATAATAAGAAGCTTCTTAAATCCTACTTAATAGCGTCAGTTTAGCATAAATATCTAGAACTGTACTACAATTAAGAAAAGTGTAAATCCATCCCTAAACTGCCACAGATTAACCAGTTGAGAACCACAGGCTTAAAACCCCCCTAGTGACCAGGCAATTTTTTACAATTCAGCACACTGCAGCTTTAACTGTGTGCTGCACGGTCATACAACTTAGCAGCCAAATTAATTTTACTTCCTTTCTTCCCACCAACAGAGCTTTCTGTTGGTGGAATCTGGTTGCTGCTGCGATTGTTTGGGGCTTTTAATCAATATTATTGTTATTTGTTTTTATAAAAAAAAAGGCTATTTTTTAACTATTCCCCCCCCCCCTCCCCCCAGATCCAATCATCATGATCTCCTATGAGAGGGATCAGCTTGTGAGCCTTTCCTGGAGACAGCTTAGTGACAGAGCTGCCCCCTGCACAGCGCTGGAGTAGATCGCAGCGCTATACAACTGATTTGGCCGTTTTTTTCCTTCTATTTTTAGCCTGCCAGCTCAGATTGCGGCTGGCAGGCTGTACGCTCGCTCCCTGCTAATCTCGCGATGAGCGAGCGGACGCACCGGTGCATCCTGGTGGGAATGGTCACAGGGTGGTTGTGCAGGCTAGGCACAGATTTCCAAAATCCTACCAATATTTTGTCTCAGACACTTAATAAATGTCCCCCATTATATACTAGGTTACCCTTCTGCGAAACAAGCTAATTGGCTGCATGTCACAGCTACACAGAGTGGTGAAGAGGTCTTGTCCTGCCAGAATTAGGTAAAGTATACGCTCCTGTGGCTGCCACTACTCTGAACGGTTGTGGGTGGGGGAAGAGAAGGTGTTTAGGAGGCTCCTGGGGAGGACAGGGGCGACCTACCGGATTCTGCTGGGGGGCCCAGGCTGTGTAAGTTACGCCCCTGCCCACTAGGCTTAAATCAAAAGGTTTTTTCTTTAAACATTTTCCCCTCATCAAATCTGAACAACTAGCACCTAATAAACAAATGAATTAACTCCCTGCTATGTGCCGGCTGTCATGGAGACTGATTTATGTGCAGTTATTTCATGCTTCTTCAAGAACTTACTTGCCATCCACTGCATCGGACAGCTTGTAGTCAATCTGCAGCTCATAGAGGGTCCTCTTCATTCTCTCTCTCCTGTCTGTCCGACGCTTCAGATTAATGAGAAATATCTGGGAAGGGCAATGAGAGACAAAAGGCTTTATTAAAGAATTACTCCACTCCGAACAAAATCTGTAATGAAAATAATAATAAAAAGAAATAGCCAAGTCCAATAAGCTCCGCTCTACTGCGCAAGCTCTACCCTCACGCCTGCGCAGTAGAGCGGATCCACATCGGGCTGGGCTGTTTCTGCTGGAGCCCAAATGAGAGCCGAAAGTGCTCCTTCGTGAGGCTGGTCACAGGATTGATATGGTCCTGGAGCCAGATGACTACAACACATGCATACAAGTTCCGGGGGCTGCTAGCGCTGGAACGGGGTTACTGAGAAGGATGAGGAAAGCCTCATTAAGAACCAGAAATGAAAAAGTGAAAGACCGAGAGCCCAATATGGTGTAGTATGTATTAGATAAGGGAGGGTGTTTTATGTAACTTAAGTATTATAATTACAAACCAGGGTACCTCCAAGGCAACCACTGAAAAGGCAGGTGGGGAGAACAAGCCTGTACCCACTCAGGATTAAGACGTCGCTCTCTGTGGACAGGAGAAAGTAAGGGTATATCACCCTTCCACCACCAAGGGTGGACTTCTGGATACGCAAAGTGTTACAGAGGCGCCAGCAGGATAAAAGTCGCTAAAACGTTAAAATATTTGGGTTGCCGTGGTGGACCGGCCAACCCAAAACAGACACATGTACTGCCGATTTGAAGCAGTAACAATTTATTCCATATACTCCCAAACAACAAGGCTGCAACGAGTTTCGCAGGCAATATCCCGCTTCTTCAGGCAATAAACAACAGGAGTGATACACAGTACGGAGTCAAGGGACGTTTTTTTTGTTACATGTGTTCTTTAAAGACCAGAGCCTCCCCCCCTTCTATTCCCATGATCACGGTGTTTGGCTTACAGTGATCACGGGTTCAGAAACCAATGCAAACGGGCTCATGGCTGCCACACAGAGCTCAGTGATGGAGTGGCGACAGGAAATGTAAATCTGCAGCCTGCCAGAGAGAACAGTCTCCAAACTGGGCATATAGTTCAATTACCTGTGTCCAAAAAAGGCTAAAGATTTTGTATTTATGTTGTTTAATAATTGAGTATACACTGCTGACATCTTCCACAGCGAGAATATAGTCTTGTCACGGTCCCTTAGAGGGGCTCCCAAGCCTTACCATAGTCAATGTCCTATACAGTGTTCTCCCCGGGCTTTTAGCCGGGTGCTCCACTTGGCAAATTTTGGTAAGCACCCGGCTGTCATCGGCTCGCCTCCTCATCTTCCTCCTATGCTGTAAGCAGAATTGTGCTGGCCCTGCACGCCCTCCTCACACCCCACTCGGCTGGGGAGAACACTGATCTATATCAATCATAGTTTAAGACCAATCCTGGGGAAGCCAATTAACTCATCAGTATGTTTTTGGCACATGCTTTTTTTTTTCTTGTAAAAAAAAAAAAAGTGCAAAAGTGCAGATTAAGGAAAAGCGAATGCATAATGCAGGCATCTATGTGTGATCTAAAGGACCTCTATCGCGAAAAAGTAGGTTGACAGGTTTTGGGCCAGTCCATATCCTCATGGGGGATTCTCAAGATTTTCTTTGTTTTCAACAGCATTTCCTGAACAGCAGTTTAACTGCCAAAATAATAAGATACCAGCCAGCCTCCCTAATCACTTGCACACTATTTTGTCAGTTGGACTTTGCAACTGCTGTTCAGGAAATGCTGTTGAAAAGAAAGGAAACCCTGAGAATCCCACATGAGGAAATGGACTGGCCCAAAAACCTGTCGGTTCTCTCACATTTTAACTGCATACTTTTTTTTGCAATAGTTGCCCTTTAATCAACTGCAGAAACGGCTATTTGAGAGCTCCAGTTACTAAGCTAGTAGATGGTATAGTTACATTTGTTTCCTTAGAGCAGCTTTAAAGCGGACCTGAAGACTTCAAAATAAACTCCACATTGTCAGTAAAGTCCACAGAAGTTATAATAGGGTAGCATAAAGAAATGTTTAAAAACGAACCTTTTGTGGCAGAAAATACAGGTTTTGTTGTTTAGCCACGCCCCCTACTATAAAACTGCCACGGCAGTTTTCTGCCCTTGCACAAGAGATCTTGCCATAGTAGGGCAGGAAGAAGTTCTTACAGCAGGTCAGGTATGGTGTGTGCCACTGAGCCAGTCAATCAAGGAGAGGAGGGGTGAAGAGAAAAAGACAGAGCTGCCAAGTGCCAACTATAGTATTCACAGCAGTACAGCCATCAGGAGGGGGGGGGGAGGGGGGGGGGGGACAACTGACACTGCAGTGAGGGGCCTAGGGCTTCTGGGAGCCCTGGGCCCCCCAAAGCACTGGAAAGGCCGCATGTGCTGGCTGTGGGCCTGCGGCTCGCTCACCAGCACACCGCGTTCCAGCACTGAGAGAAGAGTGACATCAGTGCTTGAACGTGGGGAGCAGATAAGTGAGCCCGTTACAGCGGACTTTCTATACTGGAGCACCACCTATATCTGGCTACATGCTACCTATACTGGGGCACCACCTATACCTGGCTACCTATACTGAGGGCACCACCTGTACCTGGCTACATATACTGGGGTCAACTATACCAGGCTACCTATACCAATGCACGAGGTGAGACAGAAGGGGACAAGAGGTAACATGGGGATAAAAGAGGCACAGGTGGAACAGAGGTGGACATAAGAGGCACGGGGAGAAAACAATGAGACGGGAACATGAGGTCACACAGAGGGACACAAAAAAGAGGCACAAACTGAGGTGAGACAGATCGGGTCAAAAGAGGCACAGGAAGAAAAGAGGGGGACAAAAGAGAATGTATAAAGGATAAGAACGGACCTACAAGTCCCTATCTCATTTGTAAACCAAGGACTACCTGTATTTTGCTAGTATTTGGCTCCACCCACAACATGCCATGGTCACGCCCACTTTTTGCTGCATCACGCTGTGCATGATGCTTTCTTTAGTGGCGGAGCCATGGCCATGCACATTTTCTGTCACAGCGCATTTTGCGCACAGACACGTGGGTGGGTAGTGGGCGGGCACAGCAACCAGTGGGTGGCCCCAGGGAGGGGGGGCAGGCCTGATGGTGTGAGGGGCCCCAAAATTTCTGATGGCAGCACAGATTCACAGTAACAGATGCACTATGGTGCATACCAGAGCTGACACAGTGCTTCCCTTCTACTTAATACAGAAATCACCTGTTACTTCATTGGGTAAAAGAAGGGTGAACAGTCATAAGTGTCATGCTGGCACTTTTTCACATTGTAATTTACACTTTAGGTCCTCTTTAACATTTAGATACTGCAGCAGGGCAACAATTATGAATGAAGTGCCAGTTAGTGCCAAACATAAAAGGATACCATGCAGCCAGTACTTACCTCATCCATTGACATTTTATCAGGGATTTTGGGGGGGATAAATGCGAAAGCAGATGGTTCAGCAGGTGGTCCCTTCACTGCAGACAATAGAAAACAGCTAGAATGAATAAGCTGCTATTATATATAATGGTTTCCTAATTGTATCTCTGCATCAAGGTTCACCCTGAGCTGAGCAGATTTCAGCTGGAAGAACTGAACACAGAGTTCAATATAATCCACCAAGGAAGAGTTCAGCTACTCAAGCATTCACTATGTCCAAGATTCTGGCACCTGTACTTCAGAGGGTACATAAAACTAGTTGCATTCAATTTATTATACAGTAGGGATGGGGTCAATGAGCTGCAAATAATTTCGAGTTGATGCAGCATTATGCAAATTTTGTATGCAAATGTATGCAGCTTAACCAATGAAAAATGAACCAATCAAATCCTGCTGAGGTAAAATTTGATTGGTTTATTATTAAACAGCATACAAAATTTGCATAATCCTGCATCAGTCTGAAATTATTTGCATCTCATTGACCATCCCTATTATACAGTAGTAAGTTTTGTGATGATGATAAATTGGATCAAATGCTAAACCATATGTAAACCATATGTAAAGCACACCAGAACACGCATGTTTTAGTTGATAACTATAACCCAGGATTGAACTTTATTCCAGTCAGTAGCCAATACCCCCTTTCCCATGAGAGACCTTTACCTTTTCTCCAATAAATCATCAGGGGGGATCTGTGCAGCTGATATTGTGGTGGAACCCCTCCCACCGTGGTCCTGACAGTTTGCTGTCTGTGAACCTCATTGCATTGTGGGTAATAACAGCTTTTTGCAACTGTCAAGCAAGCAGTGCCTCCCTCTGTGCATAGAACTCTCAGTTATGAACATTCTGCACAGATCACCTGGCAGAACTAAAGCTGTCACCACCAGCGATACATTTCAGAAATCAGGGAGCGGCAAGATTTTACAATGGGCAAACACTGACTAAATCATCTTTACATTATTTTTTATAAACAATAAGAAAATGTATTATGGTATTTTCAATACAGTTACTCTTTAAAGTTAACACAAAATACATCTAAACTGTTAGTTACATTCAGCAGTGATGCATTGTGGGACACCTCAGGGCTCCCGCCAACCTGAAGAATCACAAATACCTTCTGTTTTAAGAAGGCAAACTTCTGTTCTGCATTTTAGTAAGAGGGCTTTTTGGTCCTTTTTAGCCTCTTACACACTCCTAGGAGTTCTGGTTCACCATGAGCTTGCTGGGTAATCTGTGACTATTGGTGTCAGTATTTAATATTACAAAATGGCAGCTGACATTTCTTTTGAACAATGATCCTTCTCATTATAAAAAGGTGACCAATCTAAAAAAACAAAAAGTCAAAGCGTTGGCATCTTGTGGTGCCTAAAAGTTTGTGTAGTGATGCTGAGTCCTGGCAAGAGAACTCAGAACAGACCGTTGCATTGTGGGATGCAGGCTAACAGCGCATGGTGACTTTCCATGGAAAGGGCAGTCTATGGCAGATCGGGGGCTCTGAGGTTCTCTGTAAGGAAAATCATACCATGCACCGGTGCCATGTGGTGCTGCTTTTCTACAAGGACATGGATTTACAACTTTACTATTGGCAAAGACTTGCTTCAAACCCTGCCCTTCCTGTGTAAAATATTTAAGCAGTATTGACAGCGGGGGCTGATAAACAGCAATGGAAGCTGTGAGGGCCTCGTATTCCCAGGTCCGTCATCCCCAATAACATTCTTCAGCTCCCATAAAAGATTGCAGAGATTGCAGCTTCCAGTGTAGCTCCATCATGTACATGAAGAGACACACGCAAGGGGAGCAGCCAACCGAGAAACACGGGACATGTGGCAGTGATCAGACGGTCTTAAAACCAGTCATGTATTAGGAGCAGCAATTGTTCAGTCAGGAGGTGGGAAGACATGAGGAAACCCCACCGCACTATTATCAACTGCCTATTTGCACAGAAGTGGATTATGAAGGAAAACAAAATCAATTCATCACCCACTCATATATTAAAGAGGAACTCCAGTGAAAATAACATAATGAACAAAAGTATTTAATTTTTACAATAATTATATATGATTATGTGTGATGTTAGGGCCACAGTCCTGACATCACACTGTGGGAGGGGTTTCACCACAATATCAGCCATACAGAGCCCACCGATGATCAGTTTGAGAAAAGAGAAAGATTTCTCATGGGAAAGGGGGTATCAGCTACTGATTGGGATGAAGTTCAGTCCTTGGTTACATTCGCTTCTCTTTAAAGAGAACCAGAGATGAAGTAAAGTAAAGCTTTTATACATACCTGGGGCTTCCTCCAGCCCCATAAGCACGGATCGCTCCCACGCCGCCGTCCTCCGCTGCCTGTATCCGCCGGTACCGGGTCCCGTAGTTTCGGCCAGTCGGCGTCAGCACGCGGCCAATTATCCGCATCACAGGGGCTCCATTATCCGCATCACAGGGGCTCCTTCCATACCCGTACGGCTCCATACTGCGCAGCCGCATGCGTAAGGGTATGGAGGGAGCCCCTGTGCATGCAGACAATTGGCCACGTCCGCTGGAAGTGACGGGACCCGGTACCCGATCCAGGCTTATGGGGCTGGAAGAAGCCCCAGGTATGTATAAAAGCTTTTTCATTTTCCCTCTCTGGCCGTCTCTGGTTCCCTTTAAGCCTGGATCATTTATTCAACAACAAACAACATTTGTAAAGCGCTTTTCTCCCGTAGGATTTATTCACATTACTGAACTGGAAAGCTTTGAATTCTGGCTGTGGACAACACTGGCTATTTCCTCCAGCCACATGAACCATAAGGAGGGCTGACTATAATCTGGTTTAATGTACACCTGAACTTGTAAAAAAGGGGACTCTTACTTACCTGGGGCTTCTTCTAGCCCCCCGCAGTGTGTCAGGACCCTCGTCATCCTCTAGGGCCCCTCTGTTGAAGCACTGCCAGCTTCGAAATGTCGCACCTACTACGCATGCGTGGTCCTGGCCGCATGCC